>NC_133324.1:381956974-382586300 GCF_042186555.1 Aquarana catesbeiana
TACAACATGTAATGACACTGTATGGCATGTGATGGCTCTGTACGGCATGTGATGGCTCTGTATGACATGTGATGGCTCTGTACGGCATGTAATGACACTGTACGGCATGTAATGACACTCTACGGAATGTGATGGCTCTGTACAGCATGTGATGGTTTGACTCGAACATCGGGTGTTTGCTAGGGATGAGCTTCGAGTTCGACTCGAACATCGCATGTTTGACCGTTTGTCGAATTACGAACGATATGGGCTGTTCGTGCCAAAGTCGAATGGCGCGTCACCGCCCATAGTTCACTGCGGCATCGCAGTGCATTGCTGGCTGATGATTGGCCAAGCATGCACTATGACCCGCATGCTTGACCAAGCACAGCGACGTCTGTACAGACATCCGTAATTGGCCAAAGCCAGGGTGGCTTTGGCCAATTATGGCTCAGGGGGTTTAGTACACGCCCCACACTATATAAGGCCGCCTGCACGTCGGCCCTGTGTAGTGTGTTTTGGCATTGAGAGAGAGATAGAGAGAGAGAGAGAGAGACAATGTAATTTGATTTAAGTTAGACAGAGTAAGCAGGCTAGTCAGTTAGCTGCACTTACAGTGTATTGTGTATATATATATACATCCTAGGTGTTGTGTGTGTATGTATATATATATATATATATATATATATATATATATATATATATATATATATACACTGTATTCAGTTTAGCTAGATCCGTTCCTGTTATTCTCTTCCTACTGACAGGCAGGCAGGTGTTTTTACAGTATTTACAGCTACCTGAAGAAAATTGCTGTTGTTCTTCTGATCCTATTAGTCCTATTAGCTACAGTATTACAGTTAGTGTAGTGCGTCCTCTGCACAGTGTGCACCTAAAGCTACCTGAAGAAAATTGGTGGTGTTCTTCTGATCCTATTAATACCACAAGCAGCTGCAGTATTTACAAGTTAGTGTAGTGCGTCCTCTGCACAGTGTGCACCTAAAGCTACCTGAAGACAATTGCTGTTGTTCTGCTCGTATTAATACCACAGGCAAGCAGCTACAGTATTTACAGTTAGTGAAATGTGTCCTTCGGCATGTGCACCTAAAGCTACCTGAAGAAAATTGGTGGTGTTCTTCTGATCCTATTAATACCACAGACAGGCAGCTACAGTATTTACAGTTATCGAACTGTGTCCTCTGCACAGTGTGCACCTAAAGCTACCTGAATAAAATTGGTGGTGTTCTTCTGATCCTATTAATACCAGGCAGCTACAGTATTTACAGTTAGTGTACTGTGTACTGTGTCCTCTGCACAGTGTGCACCTAAAGCTACCTGAAGAAAATTGGTGGTGTTCTTCTGATCCTATTAATACCACAGACAGGCAACTACAGTATTTACAGTTAGTGTACTGTGTCCTCTGCACAGTGTGCACCTAAAGCTACCTGAAGACAATTGCTGGTGTTCTCATACTAATAATACTACAGGTAGGCAGTTGATTCTGCTAGCTGCAGTATCAGTATATATATACATCCCAGCTTTGTGCAGCTACATCTCACTGCAGGCCATTAGTATGTCTGGAAGCCCAACAAGGAGAGGCAGACAGTCACAAGCCAATAAAAGAGGGCAAGCAGGCTCTGTGTCTAGAGGCAACAGTGCTGGTTGTGGAGACGGTGCATCCTCATCAGCACATGGCCGTGGGACACGCTTGTCCTTTTTTTCGGCAGCTGGCCGTGTTGAGCTGCAACATGCAGAAGACTTGGTACAGTGGATGACCAAGCCCTCCTCATCCTCCTCATCCTCTCTTACCCAGGCTCAGGGTACTTTTTCTGGCAAAGCAGCTGCCAACGCGGCCTCTTCCCTCGGCTCAATGGCATCAGTCACTCCTTCCCTAGCCCCACCATGTCCTCCTGAGGAGTCCTCCGAACTGTTTGACCACAGTGTTGGGTACATGCTCCAGGAGGATGCCCATTATTTTGAAGGCTCCGATGATGGTACCTAGTTAGAGGAAGGCAGTAATGTGAGCCCAGAGAGAGGGGGTGCCTAAGAAGGACAGCAATCTGGCAGTCATGTTCCCCCAGCTGCAGCATACTGCCAGATTTGCTTCAGTGATGAGGAGGGAGGGGATGATGAGATCACTGACTCCACGTGGGTGCCTAATAGGAGAGAGGAGGAGGAGGAGGAGGCACATCATCAATGAGGCAGGATGCCCTCCAGGGGCCAGCTTAAGGGCAGAATACCGACTGCATCACACTGCAGAGGTCCGCATGTGCAGGGCACTGCTGTCTCTGCGCGTTATTCCAAAAGTTATTTGGTGTGGGCCTTTTTTGAGACGAGTGCATCAGATCCAACCGCTGCTATTTGCAACATATGTCTCTAGCATATCTCGCGTGGCCAAAACATCACCCGCTTGGGCACCACATGCTTGACCAGACATATGTCGACCTGCCATGCAGTTCGTTGGCAAGCGTACCTAAAAGACCCACGCCAAAGAACAAAGTGGACCTCTCCTTGCTCCTCATCAGCTGGGATCTCCAACCCCACTATACCTTCAGTGCTCTCTGAGACCTGCAGTGAGAGGAATGAAGGTGTAGAATTAGGTGTGTCACAGCCAAGTACTTGGGGGGAACCTGCTATCAGTACACCAACATCAGATTGTACAAGGCAAATTTCCCTGCCCAAGCTGCTGCACCGCCGAAAGAAGTTCACTCCCAGGCATCCACATGCCCAGCGGTTGAATGCTAGCTAGGCTAAATTGCTAGCACTTCAACTGCTGCCTTTTCAGTTGTTAGACTCTGTCCCCTTCCGTGAGTTTGTGGAATGTGCGGTTCCTCAGTGGCAGGTTCCCAAATGCCACTTTTTCTCATGGAAGGCGATTCCGACTCTCTACCGGCATGTGGAAGGCAATGTCTTGGCCTCGCTGGACAGGGCGGCCAGTGGTAAGGTGCATATTACCGCTGACTCATGGTCCAGCAGGCATGGACAGGGACATTACCTATCTTTCACCGCGCACTGGGTGACTCTTCTGGCAGCTGGGAAAGATGCAGGACAGAGTGCAGTAGTGTTGGAGGTTGTTCTACCACCACGCCTCCAAAATTCGACTAGTGGTGATTCTGCCACACCTCTCTCCTCCACCCCTCCTCTTCTTCTTCCTCCATGGCCTCTTCCTGTGCTGATTTGTCCTCGGAACCAGCGGTGCTCTGTAGGCGTTCAAGGGGCTATGCAAGCACGCAGGCAAAAAGATGCCATGCGGTGCTTGAGCTGGTGTGCTTGGGGGACAGGAGCCACACTGGGGCAGAGATTCGGTCAGCTCTGCAGGGGCAGGTTCAGAGGTGGTTGACACCATGCCAGCTAAAGGCAGGTATGGTGGTTTGCGACAATGGCACCAACCTCCTCTCCGCCCTTTGACAGGGACAGCTGACCCATATGCCCTGTTTGGCTCATGTCCTTAACTTGGTGGTGCAGCGGTTCTTGGGCAGGTACCCGGGCTTACAGGATGTCCTGAGGCAGGCCAGGAAAATCTGTGTGCATTTCCGCAGGTCATATAATGCCAGTGCTCGGCTGGCTGACCTCCAAAAGGAATTTATCCTGCCCAAGAACCCCCTAATCTGTGACATGCCCACCAGGTGAAACTCAATGTTGGCCATGCTGCAGCGGTTGCACACGCAGCAGAGGGCCATCAATGAGGAGGAGGAGGAGGATTGTGTCAGCATGGAGGTGGAGCCTGGCACTCAGCATCGGCAGCAGTCTTCAAGGGATCATTTACAGCCCAAGAAACCCATGGACTTGTACATGGCTGGGAGGAGATGGCTGCGGATCATGTCGTCCTTAGTGACCCAGAGGACTTCGGACTGAATGCATCAGCAAACCTACGCTGCATGGCCTCCCTGATCCTGCAAAGCCTGCAGAAGGATCCTTGTATTCGTGATATCAAGGAGAGGGATCAATACTGTCTGGCAACCCTCCTTGATCCACTTTACAAGGGTAAGGTTGCAGACCTTATCTTGCTGTCGCAGAGGGAACAGAGGATGAAACATCTTTTGGAGGCCTTGCAGAAAGGTCTGTGCAACGCGTTCCCAGAGACTGGGAGGTTACAAACTCCTGTTCCTGGACAACGTGTTGCTGAGGCTTCGGTCAGTCAAAGAAGGAGCGGTGGAGAAGGTGGCCGTCTGACCGATGCGTTCAGACAATTTTTTATTCCGCAGCCCCAAGGTATGATTGGTTCCAGCAACCATCGCCAGCGTCTGTTTTACATGGTGCAGGAATACCTAGAGGCAAGATCTGACTGTTACTGGGTCTTGAGGATGGATCACTGGTCAGAGCTTGCACAGTATGCAATTGAGCTACTGGCCTGTCCTGCATCCAGCGTTCTTTCGGAATGCACATTCAGTGCTGCTGGAGGCTTTGTAACCGATCACAGGGTGCGCCTGTCCACCGACTCGGATTGACTGACCTTCATAAAAATGAATCAGTCTTGGATCACCACCAGCTACCACGCACCTGATGCTGATGTAACTGAATATTTTTTTTTGAAATGTCAGTTCCCTTCAAGACTGCCTATGCTAATGCTGAGTGACTATCCTGTTATGCTGAGTGATTATCCTCTTCCTCCTCAATGATCATGCTGATAGCTTGTAAGAACATTTTTGGTTCAGGGCACCGCCACCAGTGGCTAAGGCCCAATTTTTCAGCCCCTCTTTAACAGGGGCGTGTAATTACAATTTTTGATGCAATATTTTGCAGCAGGGCTTGTTCTTGCACTCAACAAGAGAATCTGTGAGGGGTTGCAGTGTTGTGGCACCAGCACCAGTGCCTAAGGCCCAATCTTTCAGCCTCTTTTTAACATTGGCATGTAATCACAATTTTTGATGCAATACTTTGCAGCAGGGCTCATTCCTGCTCTCCAAATAGAGTATCTGTGAGGGGTTGCAGTGTTGTGGCACCAGCACCAGTGCCCAAGGCCCATTTTTTCTGACACTGTTCAACAGGGACATGTAATTACAATTCTTGATCTAATATTTCACAGCAGGGCCCATTCCCGCGCCCACCAAGAGTAACTGTGAGGGCTTACAGTGTTGTGGCAACACCACCACCACCATCACCAAAGGCCCAATTTTTCTGCCCCTGTTCAACAGGTGCATGTAATTACAATTCTTGATATAATATTTCACAGCAGGGCCCATTCCAGCACCCACCAAGAGTAACTGTGAGGACTTACAGTGTTGTGGCACCAGCACCACCACCACCACCAAGGGCCCAATTTTTCTGCCCCTGTTCAACAATGGCATGTAATTACAATTCTTGATCTAATATTTCACAGCAGGGCCCGTTCCTGCGCCCACCAAGAGTAACTGTAAGGTCTTACAGTGTTGTGGCAACACCAACACCTAAGGCCCCAATTTCTGCAGAGTATATAGGGCAGGCCCCTACTTTCAAACATCCAACTTACAAACGACTCCTACTTGCAAACGGAAAGGAGACAACAGCAAGTGAGATGAAATCTACCCCTAGGAAGGGAAATTCTCTCCTGTAAAAGTTAATATGGGAAAAAGGTGTCTCCTCTTCACCTGATGCTTTATCACCAATCCTTGTTTCACTAAAAACCCCAAATTTTCAAAAAACATTTGTCATTGGGACAGAAAGTGAGTTGAAATCCTCTGAAGAGCTGTGAACCAAAAAGCTTAAAAAAGATTTTTTGGCTGGAGCTACACTTTAAAAATGTACCAGTTCAAAATTACAAACAGATTCTACTTAACAATAAACCTACAGTCCCTGTCTTGTTTGCACCACCTGTATACTGCTGTTCAGAGTATATAGGGCCTGGGGGCCCCACGCCTTTCCTTTTTTTAATTTGGGTGCGGGGTTCCCCTTAATGTCCATACAAGACCCAAAGGGCCTGGTAATGGACTGGGGGGGTACCCATGCCGCTTGTCGAACTGATTTTCATCCATATTGCGGGGACCCGACATCACATTAAAGCCGCAAGCAGTTTTAGATGACTTTTATTCCTTTAAAAATGTCATTTTGTGCAGGGACTGTTCTAAGCACAGGAAACGCACGCCACTTTAAAGCATACTATAGACATCCCCCAGGTACGATATTTAAAGGAATATTTCACAGTCTATGGGAGAAATCAAAAGTGCTAATTTTAAAGGCTTATATGCTGGTATTGTCATCAAAAGTGTTTGGGGGCCTGGGTGCTGCCCCAGGGGACATGTATCAACGCCGCAAAAAGAAGTTTTAAAAATGGACGTTTTTTCAGGAGCAGTGATTTTAATAATGCTTAAAGTGAAACAATAAAAGTGAAATATTCCTTTAAATTTCGTACCTGGGGGGTGTCTATAGTATCCCTGTAAAGTGGTGTATTTTTCCCATGTTTACAACAGTCCCTGCACAAAATGACATTTCTAAAGGATAAAAAGTCATTTATAACTACTCGCGGCTATAATAAATTGTCTATTGGAGAAATCAAAAGTGCTAATTTTAAAGGCTTATATGCATAGTATTGTCATAAAAAGTGTTTGGGGACCTGGGTCCTGCCCTAGGGGACATGTATCAATGTAAAAAAAAGTTTTAAAAGTGGCCAATTTTTCGGGAGCAATGATTTTAATAATGCTTAAAGTGAAACAATAAAAGTGAAATATTCCTTTAAATTTCTTACCTATAGTATGCCTGGAGAGTGGCGCATTTTTCCCGTGTTTAGAACAGTCCCTGCACAAAATGACATTTCTAAAGGAAAAAAGTCATTTAAAACTACTTGCGGCTATAATGAATTGTCAGGTCTCGGCAATACAGATAAAAGTCATTGAAAAAAACGGCATGGGGTCCCCCCAAAAATTCATACCAGGCCCTTTGGGTCTGGTATGAATATTAAGGGGAACCCAAACCAATTTTTTTTTTTTAAATTGCGTGGAGGTCGCTCCAAATTCCATACCAGGCCCTTCAGGTCTGGTATGGATATTAAGGGGAACCCTGCACCAATTAAAAAAAAAATGGTGTAGGGGTCCCCTTTTAAAATCTATACCAGACCCTTCAGGTCTGGTATGGATTTTAAGGGGAACCCCACACCAAAATTAAAAAAAAATGGCGTGGGGTTCCCCCAAAAAATCCATACTAGACCCTTATCTGAGCATGCAACCTGGCAGGCTGCAGGAAAAGAGGAGGGATGAGAGAGCGCCCCCTCCTGAACCGTACCAGGCCACATGCCCTCAACATGGGGAGGGTGCTTTGGGGTAGCTCCCCAAAGCACCTTGTCCCCATGTTGATGGGGACAAGGGCCTTTTCCCCACAACCCTTGCCCGGTGGTTGTGGGGGTCTGCGGGTGTGGGGCTTATCAGAATCTGGAAGCCCCTTTTAACAAGGGGACCCCCAGATCCCGCCCCCCCTGTTTGAAATTGTAACGGTACATTGTACCCCTACTATTTCACAAAAAGTGTCAAAATGTAAAAAAAAAACACAAGACACATCTTGGGACAAATCCTTTATTAAAAAATAAATAATAAAAATGTCCCACGAAGTCCATTTATCTTCTTCTCTCGCTCCGCTGACGGACCGGTAAAAAAAACTTGCACGCCGTCACAGATCTGCCTCCATGGGAGGCACCCGCCATAATGACCGTCCTCTCAGGTGACAGTTCTATCATAACTGAGGGCGGGGCCACACGGTGATATACCCGGGTGACCCCACCCCCTCTGACGCACGGTGACTTCCCAATGGCTTTCCCGTAGTGTCAGAGGGGGCAGGGCCATCCGTTTTTGAGTTCTATATACAGTGTTTATATCAAGGCTTTGTCTGTGTAAACAGTGAGCAGTTCTAGGCTGTATCTCTGTACTCTGTGCATATTCCAGGCTGTTTGTAAGATCATTCTGTAACAAGTGTGTGTTTGTGGGAAGGAGGAGCTCTGAGTGCCTGTGTGTGTGTGTGTGTGTGTGAAGTGAGAGGAGCAGAGCAATGACAGGTGGGAAAATGCAACTAAAATCAGGGTGGTAGCCCTCTCCAACAACCTCCAGATCCTGACAAGCCTGTGAAACTTCTGTTCTGTGAAACTCTGATCTCCCAGCAGTTGATTTTGTTTGCTATCTGATCAAAGCAGCTTCTGTTTCCTGTATGAGGTCGTATTACTATGGAAACAGAGCCATGTGACCAACGTGCTCGTTCACAGCACAGCCACGTCTCTCAGGGGAGGGGGAACAGAGGCAGGGGGTGTATTGGTGTGTTTCTGAAGTTGTACACACCCCCTGAGAACTTTTCAAACAGCAAATGGACCATTTTTGGCAGCTGGAGGAAAGTTCAAGCGCACATGCTGGAAAAACTAAAGGAGGTAGGGAAAAAAATTAGCTGATGTGTGATGAATGTAATAGGTGCTATTTATTTAACCCATCCCATACTTCTCCTTTAACAACAAAGTGTGAGAATGCAAGTTTTGAGGTGCAAAATTACCCAATTTGAAACAAAATAAAAATTTACTAAATTTTATTGAATAAGCATTAAAAATGTTAAAATCAACATATGAAAATTCATATGATTGTGGTACACAATTTTCAGCTCTACATGTTTCGCCATCAACATACAATTTCACTATAAGTAAACAGAGAAAAACATTACGTATATTCAATCAACATAAGATACACAATTCATTTATGAGGACCATAGAGGTCTAATAATGATACACAAAATATATATACAATCACTTACATAGAACATCTGATGAATGAACTCTCACTTAAACTGCAAGCACCACTCCAAAGGACTAAGACCTGTTTAACCAAAAGTATTGGGACACCTGCCTTTACACGCACATGAACTTTAATGGTTTAGGAGTGTTTCTATGGAAATGTTTGCCCATACTTCCAGAAGCGCATTTGTGAGGTCAGGCATTGATGTTGAACAAGAAGGCCTGGCTTGCAGTCTCCACTCTAATTCATCCCAAAGGTGTTCTATCGGGTTAAGTTTAGGACCCTGTGCAGGTCAGTCAAGTTCCTCCACCCCAAACTCACTCATCCATGTCTTTATGGACCTTGCTTTCTGCACTGGTTTGTAGTCATGTTGGAAAAGGAAGGGACCATCCCCAAAAGTTCATGTGCATGTACAGGCATGTGTCCCAATACATTTGGTAATATAGTGTAGGTCTGAAGAAGCATCATGTAGTGAATGGTACATCTCCCATACCATTGATGAAGAGAACCCAAACAATAGGAGAAATGAGAATGAACAGTAATAAATTATACACCAAATATAGGAATAAAGGCTAAGTGGCCTTTAAAACAAAATACATTTGTCCATTTGTAAGAGAAAAAAAACAAAAAACCAAAAAAAAACCCAAAAACAACCCCCCCAACAAAAAAAAGCAATAACAACAAACAAATCCAACATACCGGCCCCACCTCCTCGTCATATCCATTGGCCTTAGATCCCACAGGGTCTTATTCAAGAATATAACTTTTACTAACCAAATTGAGTGAAGACCATATAATATATATTTTATTATATACACATTTTGTTGTTAAAAGATATATTATCTATGGATTGAATTTTTGGAGATTTTATATATATATTAGGAGAATAAGATTAGTGAGTTATTTTAATACTAGGTTTTGATTCATTTGGTATTTTTATGCACATTTGTAACTTTTATTTACAATGTATTACCTTAAGTGTTTATTGAGTTACAAACATTTACTTTTTATATTGCTACGTAATGTTATATACTGTATATATTCCACTATAGTCACTACTCTGGATGTCTGGTTGTAGGAACTCAATTACATGCTTTGTTTAGTGTTGCTATGATGACTTCATAGGAAATCACTATATAATAGTGACAGTGGAAGTGGGTAGCCATACCTCTGGCCATACCACCCAGGGATGCAACACCTCAGGTCTGGACCTGCTTCATTTGTGACAACATCACGTTCTGTTCGGCAATACCTGTCAGGACTCAGAAGCCTTGTCTACAGTGATACTTGCATTATAAAATATGCAGAATTCTATATTCCAATTGGGAGTATATTTTTTTAATGTGGAGTTTAATAATATATGAAAGTGAGCATTAGATGTAGAGATGGGTCAAACACCCCCTAGGCTCGAACAACACAAAAGTTCAAACCCAAACCACAAACCCCATTGAAGTCTATGGGACCCGAATTTGAAAAATCAAAAGCCCCCATTTTGAAGGTATATATGCAAGTTATTGCCCATAAAAAATGAACGGGGGCCTGGTTACTACCCAGGGGGACAATGCTAAAAAGAAAAACCTTTTAAAAAAGATCATTTTTAAAGGAGCAGTGATTTTAATGATGCTTAAAGTGGAACAATAAAAATGTAAAATTAATTTAAATATAGTGCCTGGGGGGGTCCCCTTAGTCTGCCTGTAAAGTGGTGCATCTGTGCCTTGTATAGAACCTGCTCATAAACTGACTTTTATAAAGAAAAAAATGACATTTACATTTATTTTTCCTGCAAGCTTACTTTATTTTGTAAACAACAGCTTGGGAAATCAGCCCGTATGATGAGGCCACAATTTAGTGCACTCAGAGCAAGATTAGAGATTTTTTGGATAAATTCTGGTGTCTCTTTGGCAGACTTTGGATGGAAATAACATAGTTTTGCACCACAGTGAGCAAGCCTTATGTGAAGAAGCCAAATATTAGTACACTTAAGCCAAGATTAACACTTTTTTTATATAAAGTCTGGTGTCTCTTTTGCAGACTTTGGATAGAAGTAACAAGTGCGGAAAAATTGGGCTTTGGGTGTTGGTGGTGCCTTCACACCATAACCCGATTGAGGTCCTCTTGATGAAACAAGAGTTGGCCTTGCTGTAAAAATTAAAATTTGATGTCCCAGTTACACAGTTCCAGAAAAATTGGTCTTTGGGCATTGGTGGGGCCTTCATCCCATAACCTTCTAGAGGTACTCTTGATGAAAGCAAGAATTGACCTTGCTGTAAAAAAAATTAATTTGATGCCCCTGTCCAACAGCTGCAGAATAAATTGGGCTTTGGGTGTTGGTGGTGCCTTCACCCCATAACCTTCTAGAGGTACTCTTGATGAAAGCAAGAATTAGCCTTGCTGTAAAAAAATTTAATTTGACACCCCTGTCACACAGTTGCGGAAAAATAGTTTTTTGGGTGTTGGTGGCGTCTTCACTCCCTAACCATCTAGAGATGTTGTTGATGAAAGCAAGAATTGGCCTTTCTGCAAAAAAATTCAATTTGATGCCCCTGGCAAACAGTTGCGGAAAAATTGGTCTTTGGTTGGTGGTGCCTTCACCCAGGTATGACTGCCTGAATTGGCTACAGATTCTTCTGGCCTGCCCTAGAAGATCTTGCAACCCTGGGTATCCATTTAAGAATCACTGCACCACCAAATTGAGTACATGTGCCAGGCATGGTACACGTGTCAACTTTCCCTGTCAAAGGGCAGACAGAAGGTTAGTGCCATTATTGCACACCACCATTCCTGGCTCAAGCTTCCGTGGCATGAATCACCCTTGGGCCTGCCCCTGCAGAGCTGAAAGAATCTCTGCTCCAGTGTGGCTCCTGCCCCCTATACAGACCAGCTGAAGCACTGCGTGGCACTTTTTAGCCTGACTCATTGAATAGCCCTTAGGGGATTCTGGGGGTTCATAGGACAATTCAGCAGAGGAGGACATGGAGAAGGAGGAGAAGGACAGAGTGGAGCTGACAGATCTCGCATCATCACCACCAGCTGTATGGAGACGTGGCGGCAAATAAGCTCCAACACTGAGCCCTATCCTGCATTCTTCTGAGTTGCAAGCAGAGTTACCCTGTGTGCTGTGAACTTAATATATTGTCCCTGACCATGCTTTTTTCCTTGGCCACATGTCAGCAGTAATGTGGACCTTGCTGCTGACTGCCTTGCCCAATTATGCCACAACATTGCCTTCCACATGATGGTACAGAGCTGGAATGGTCTTACGAGAAAAGAAATAGTGACGGGGAACCTGCCATTGTGGTACAGCACGTTCTAAAAATTAATGGAAAAGAGGCAGAATCCACCAGATGGAAAGGCAGGAGTTTTAAAGCCAGCAATTTGGGCAAGCTGGAATTTAGATGTTGGGCATGTGAGTGAGAGGGAGTGTATTTTTTTATGCAGCTGCTGGGGCAGAGAAATTTGCCTGCTATACTCCACAGCTGGTGGTGTGCTGCTGGCAGACGTGTTGCAAGGACCTGTGACACCCTTTGCTATACCATCAACATTGTCAGTGGAGGCTGCTGAGAGGTCATGAGATATAGTGGGGGTAGAGATGAAAGATGACGAGTGAGGAGGAAAAGAACTGTGTCTCTTGTGTGTGGCTTTCAGGTGCTCTTGCCAACAGGCTGAATGGTGGGAGGTTAAATGCCTTGTCAAGCATATGGTACCCAAATGGCTGGTGTTTTTGCCACGCTTGATCTGCTTGAGGCAGAGATTGCAAATTGCAACAGTGCGATCGCCTGCACATATGCTAAAAAAGCCCACACATCTGAGCTGTGGGAAGTGGGTCAGAAGATAACAGCTCCACAATCTGATGGAATAGGGTGGCTGCTCCCTACTCTTCCATGATGGCTGCATCTGGAGGACATCCTGCCTCATTGGGGTTGTTTCTCCCCCTCACTTTCCTCCTCTGCTATATCTGACACCCAAATCACATTGGTGACCTCATCATCATCATCCCCCATCCTCATCATCACTGGAGCCAACTTGGCAATATGCTGTGGCGGGGGGGAACATGATTGCCAATTTGTTGTTTTTCAGTGTTCTCCTCTCTCTGTAGGTTCATGTTACACCCTTCCTCTACCTCAGAACCAACATTACAATCAAGTAATGTCTGTGCATCATCAAGAAGCAAGTGGCTGACATTGTGTTCAAAAAATTCAGCTGACTCCTCCATGCATGATGCTGGGGCTATGGCAGGAGTAGCTATGGACAAGGAGGCAGAATAAGCCGCTCCGGCAACTGTGGTGGACTGTGCACTAGTGTCAGCTTGGGTCATAGAAGATGAGGGGGATGAGAATGGTTTAGTAAGCCAGTCCACCACCTCCTCTGCATGCTTTGGCTGAATAGCACGGGCAACATCACTAAACAGAGACAAACACGCCCTGCCTGAGGACAGACCACGTCCACCTTTGCCTGTGGACACAGACGCTGCTGGCCCCTCATAGTGGCATGGGAAGGTCTGCTTCACCTTGTTGGCCTCCTAGATATGATGGGGGGGCTTATTACCCAAATTTAATAGAAACTGGAAAATGTGTGATTGGACACACTTTATTGAATGAAAAATGGTGTTTGGTGCACTATAATTAACGACAGATAATTATGCTGACAGAAATGTAAAAACTATAAAAAAATAAATAAAAAAGGGGTAACACCAGTGTCACAGTCAGAAAAACTGTGTCTGACAATCAAAAAAAGGCGAGCAGGCAGGAGACAAAAAAAAAGACAAAAAAAGAAAAACACGCAGCAACCAAGACAAAAAAAAGGTATACAGCACTAAATGTTAAACACTGCACTACACTGATTAAACACATTACACTGATACTACACTATACTCACACTATACTTACACTATACAGACACACTACACTATACTGACATTATACTCACACTATACTGACACACTGCACTATACTGACACACTATACTATCACTACACTATACTGACACACTGTACTCACAATATACTTACACTACACTAACACTCTACACTCAGAGTCACAATAAGTGAACACACCATAGGCGTGCACCCAGGGTGTGCCAGGTGTGCCCGGGCACACCCTAATCACCCTGTTCTGCGCAGATTTCCCCTTCTGCTTGGCTGCAGAGAAAGGGACTGGGGAATCTCTGTCCTCAGTCCTTTTCTCTGTCTCAAAAGTGAGACATCAGGGGTCTGTTTAGACCCCTGATATTCCACCAAAGTCCCCTCAATTGGGCTCTTAAAAAAAATTGTAAAAAACAATAATAATTATTGTCAAAAATAATAAAAAAATACAATTGTAAAAAAGTAATTATAAAAATACTGACACCAATCTCTGCCCTACTGACATCGTCCAGTGCTCTACCAACACTGTCCATTGCCCTACTGCTATATATATATTTATACACACGCGCATGTGTTTGAGCTTTGGGGTGCACACCCTAATACAGTAGGCTGCGCACACCAATGGTGAGTGTTATACGCCGATAAATACGGTATATCCAAATAAAACACCTGAGCTCATCCTTAGTCCTGAGCAGTGCTTGGGGATTCGTTGGGGCCACAAAAGATATATATATCCAAATAACACACCCAAGCTCATCTCTTCACCACACACAGCCACAAAGGCAAGAGAATTGTTGTTGAGCAGTGTATTAGTGCTTGGACGAACACACTTAGACCAAATTTTATTGGTTCAATGAATGTCAGGCAAAATGGTCGGCCCTCATGTATGTTCACTTCATCAAAGCTGGCCCTCTTTGAAAAAAGTTTGGACATCCCTGACCTAGAGGAAGTGCAAGAGGGATATTCTGTGAGGCGTAGGACAGGTAGCAGTTCACTTTTTTCATCTGCTGCTAACTCCCCTTCTCCCTCTGTTATGGAGGAAGAATCCTGTGATGATAACACTGACCTCCCCAGTGCCCCTGCCATTAGCACTAGTTCACCAAGTGGAACTGTAGTGGCAACAGCTTCCACCACTGGTGGACTACCTGCTGCAGCTACATCAGCCCTAAATAATACTAAAAATAAACAGGGTCAAGTGCATCGTGCCGCAGCAACATTTGGAAGTACTTTCACAGATTGGAAGGCGGGTTCTTTGGAAAAAGGGAAAATTGTGTGGGAAGCAAGTGAGTAGGAGGAAAAGTTGGGATATTTAACCAATACTGGTATGAACCTACACCTTAAAAATTACCACCACTCTACTTTACTACGGGCAGAGGCAGAAAAAGAAGGTGGTAGCGCAATTACGGACTGGGATTAAGAAACAATGATTAAAGATGTTTGGGGAAACTAACCTCAACAGCATGACAGTTCCTCTTGATGGAGACACTGTCAACCCAAGGATCAGAATATGTTACCAACATAGCACAAAGAAGCATACAGCTGGAAACATGATTCTATGCAATATAGATTAGTTGGTCACTGCTGAGCTGCATCCAGATGCCCAGGACCTATCCCATTTGCCTCCTCTGACCCTGGGGACACCAGTGCCTTCTTTGGTCCTCCGCCTGTTTTATGACCACCTACAATTGTCCAAAATCACCAGTGTGAGCAATCTACCCTGCTGCCATGTTACTCAAGCCCTGGAAATGATGACTGCCCTATGAACTGTTACCTATGGGCCTGCCAGGTTTTGAACTGTTGCTCCTTGTGATTGCGCTAGCCTGTGAACCTCTGTCCAGTTAACCGTTGCCCTCATGATTGCAAGCCTGCAACCCATGCCCTGTGAACTGTTGAGGACTTTATCATTTACCCCTGCTGTAACTAACTATCTGGTGTGTATTCTGATGGGGGGGCAAGCTAAACAGCATGACTGGACACAATATACAATGGGATTACCCTTTACACATTGAAATAGTTTAAAGAGACATTTCTTACATTTTCTCAGTTCATTCTGATGGTTAATGTAGAAAATCTACAATTGTAAGGCCTCTAGTAAGTCAGTAACAATAAATGGACTAGTACATTTAGATCAAAACATTAAACATCACATAATGAACCTAACAAGGAAAGCAAAACTCAAGAAAACAATTAGTTCTGAACAAAAACAAATTTATTTTGAACATAAATTTAAAAAAAAAATAGGAAAGCTGATTCTCCCCCATCCTGGTGAGCGCACTAGCTGCAGGGACCTATTGTTCCCAGCCATCTGGTCACCAAGGTAGGACCTATAAGTCTCCAGTTGCCTCCCAAGGCTACGTTGGGACCTCTCCAAAACCACATTGTGGCAGTGCTCCTGGTTACAGCATATTGGCGCTCTTGGACCTCCACAATGCGCCGCAGACACACATTCACATGTGGCTCTGGAGGGGGGATGTGCACTGGAGCTGGTGGAGAATACTCACCTGGACGCACTGGTGAGGAAGCACCAATGGGTGGGACCAGGTGGGGGGAGAGTGGAGGGTGGAGGAGAACCTGCACCGGAGAAACCGCTGGGGAGGAAAGATAGTGAGCCGAACCAGACAAGGGCAGGTCCGGGGCTTCGACCAACGGGCGAAGGTGAAGGATGAAGACTTCACCTGTGAAGAAAAGAAAATACATTAGATAATACAATGCACATAGCTGCTTCACCCTAACATTATATAAAGGCAATTATTTCCCAGCCCTTGTAGACAATCATGTAACATCTTGAGATGTGACTTTTACATACCAGTTTTCCATTTTTGATATTCAGTGGGATGCACCTAATCAATTTGTGTGTAGGAGAGTGGTGTCTGTGTTGATTCGCTGCGTCATCCCAAGTTTGCAGAGCTGCACATGAAGCTGTAGTACTTTACTATACTCTTACCAGGGCGGAGCTGAGTGTCTACCCTGGTCAGAGTACACAGGGATTCCCCTCTCCCAAAGATTGTATCCGCTCGGTCGCATGGCTGGCTGGAGAAAATCTTAAGGTGTAATGGACGCCTAATTGCTGACCACTAACTAATCTACCTCATCCAGACTGACTGAACGATGCAAATCTGGAATAGGGATGAGCTTCAAGTTCGAGTCGAACTCATGTTCGACTCGAACATCGGCTGTTCGCCAGTTCGCCGAACAGCGAACAATTTGGGGTGTTCGCGGCAAATTCGAAAGCCGTGGAACACCCTTTAAAAGTCTATGGGAGAAATCAAAAGTGCTATTTTTAAAGGCTTATATGCATGGTATTGTCATTAAAAATGTTTGGGGACCTGGGTCCTGCCCCAGGGGACAAGGATCAATGCAAAAAAAGTTTTAAAAACGGACGTTTTTTCGGGAGCAGTGATTTTAATAATGCTTAAAGTGAAACAATAAAAGTGTAATATCCCTTTAAATTTCGTACCTGGGGGGTGTCTATAGTATGCCTGTAAAGGGGCGCATGTTTCCCATGTTTAGAACAGTCTGACAGCAAAATGACATTTCAAAGGAAAAAAGTCATTTAAAACTACTCGTGGCTATAATGAATTGTCGGTCCGACAATACACATAAAAGTTCATTGATAAAAACGGCATGGGAATTCCCCACAGGGGAACCCCGAACCAAAATTTAAAAAAAAATGACGTGGGGGGGTCCCCCTAAATTCCATACCAGGCTCTTCAGGTCTGGTATGGATATTAAGGGGAATCCCGGACAAAATTTAAAAAAAAATGGTGTGGGGTCCCCCTCAAAATCTATACCAGACCCTACAGGTCTGGTATGGCTTTTAAGGGGAACCCCGCGCCAAAATTTTTTAAAAAATGGTGTGGGGTCCCCCCAAAAATCCGTACCAGACCCTTTATCCGAGCACGCAACCTGGCAGGCCGCAGGAAAAGAGGGGGGGAGTAGAGAGCGCCCCCCTCCTGAACCGTACCAGGCCACAAGCCCTCAACATTGGGAGGGTGCTTTGGGGTAGCCCCCCAAAACACCTTGGCCCCATGTTGATGGGGACAAGGGCCTCATCCCCACAACCCTGGCCGGTGGTTGTGGGGGTCTGCGGGCGTGGGGCTTATCGGAATCTGGAAGCCCCTTTAACAAGGGGACCTCCAGATCCCGGCCCTCCCCCTGTGTGAAATGGTGAGGGCAATTTCACAAAAAAACTGTCAAGAATGTTAAAAATGACAAGAGACAGTTTTTGACAATTGCTTTACTTAAATGCTTCTTCTTTCTTCTATCTTCTTTCTTCTATCTTCTATTTTCTTTCGGTTTCTTCCTCCATCTTCTTCTTCTTCTGGTTCTTCTGGTTCTTCTGGTTCTTCCTCCGGTGTTCTCGTCCAGCATCTTGCTCCGCGGCATCGGCGTCTTCTTTCCTTCTTCTCCTCAGGCCGCTCCGCATCCATGATGGCATGGAGGGAGGCTCCCGCTGTGTGACGCTTCTCCTCTTCTGACGGTTCTTAAATAACAGGGGGCGGGGGCCACCCAGTGACTCCGCCCCCCTCTGATGCACAGGGACTTGACGGGGACTTCCCTGTGGCATTTCCCGTGATGTCAGAGGGGGGCGGGCTCACCCGTTACGTAACCCTGCCCCCTTCTGACATCACAGAGAATGCCACAGGGAAGTCCCCGTCAAGTCCCCTTGCGTCACAGGGGGGCGGGGTTACTGGGTGGCCCCGCCCCCCGTTATTTAAGAACCATCAGAAGAGGAGAAGCGTCACACAGCGGGAGACTCCCTCTATGCCATCATGGATGCGGAGCGGCCCGAGGAGAAGAAGGAAAGAAGACGCCGACGTTGCAGAGGAAGATGCCGGATGAGAACACCGGAGGAAGAACCAGAAGAACCAGATGAAGAAGATGGAAGAAGAAACCGAAGGAAGATAGAAGATAGAAGAAAGTAGATAGAAGATAGAAGAAAGAAGAAGCATTTAAATAAAGGAATTGTCAAAAACTGTCTCTTGTCATTTTTAACATTTTTGACAGTTTTCTTGTGAAATGGTAGGGTACCCCCTTACCATTTCACACAGGGGGAGGGCCGGGATCTGGGGGTCCCCTTGTTAAAGGGGGCTTCCAAATTCCGATAAGCCCCCCGCCTGCAGACCCCCACAACCACCGGGCAAGGGTTGTGGGGATGAGGCCCTTGTCCCCATCAACATGGGGACAAGGTGTTTTGGGGAGCTACCTGGTACGGTTCAGGAGGGGGGGTGCACTCTCGTCCCCCCTCTTTTTCTGCGGCCTGCCAGGTTGCGTGCTCGGATAAGGGTCTGGTATAGATTTTGAGGGGGACCCCACACCATTTTTTTTTTAATTTTGTCCGGGGTTCCCCTTATTATCCATACCAGACCTGAAGGGCCTGGTATGTAATTTAGGGGGACCCCCACGTCATTTTTTTTTTTTAATTTTGGTTCGGGGTTCCCCTGTGGGGAATTCCTGTGCTGTTTTTATCAATTAACTTTTATGTGTATTGTCGGATCCGCAATTCATTATAGCTGCGAGTAGTTTTAAATGACTTTTTTTCCTTTGAAATGTCATTTTTCTGTCAGACTGTTCTAAACACAGGAAACATGCGCCCCTTTACAGGCATACTATAGACACCCCCCAGGTACGAAATTTAAAGGGATATTACACTTTTATTGTTTCACTTTAAGCATTATTAAAATCACTGCTCCTGAAAAAACGTCCGTTTTTAAAACTTTTTTTGCATTGATCCATGTCCCCTGGGGCAGGACCCAGGTCCCCAAACACTTTTTATGACAATAACTTGCATATAAGCCTTTAAAATTAGCACTTTTGATTATTCATGTTCATGTCCCATAGACTTTAACGGTGTTCACGTGTTCGAACAAATTTTTTGCCTGTTCGCAAGTTCTGGTGCGAACCGAACAGGGGGGTGTTCGGCTCATCCCTAATCTGGAAGATCAGTTGCACTTGCAAGTAGAAACATCAGCTATACCAGCTATTAACATTACACTCACCAAAGAGAACCCATTCAAGCCATCGCATTAGGGGTGACTTAATAAAAAGTTGTTTAATAAAATATAGCAGGCTAATTTTTAGAGTTGATAATTTTGTATGGCCACTGAATAAGCCCCAACCCTGTTCTAGGCTAGATAGGGTACTCACTCCTGGTCTACGATAGGTGGTATGCCGATCTCCCGGCAGCCAGTGCTTCATCTGCTCCCCTCTAGTACTGCAGTTGTCTCTCACTGAGCCTTCAAGACCTCTGCAGGTCTTCATAACTTCAGAAGCCTAGACCATTTAAGTGGAGGAGGGAGAGGGTGCAGGGAAAAGTGTCTGACCACTGGGGGATCCAAGGATCAGTATGTCTAAAGCTTCTAAAACAAAAACGCTAGACAAAAAGGAGCAGTTAACCACTTAAGGACCGCCTAACGCCGATTTACGTCGGCAAAGCGGCACGGGCAGGCAAAATCACGTACATGTACGTGATTTGCCTTCCGCGGGTGGGGGGTCCGATCGGACCCCCCCCCGCCGCCCGAGGCGGTCCCGTTCTGTTCCCCGGCGATCCGAGATGAGGGGGAGGCCATCCGTTCGTGGCCCCCCCCTCGCGATCGCCGCCGGCCAATGGGAACATTCCTTTGCTGCTGTATGCTAAACAGCAGCAAAGGAAATTATGTCATCTCCCCTCAGCTCGGTATTCCGTTCCAGCGCCGAGGGGAGAAGACATCAATGTAAGTGCACAACACACTACACACACAGTAGAACATGCCAGGCATACAAAACACCCCGATCCCCCCCCCGATCGCCCCCCGATCCCCCCCCAATCACCCCCCCCCTGTCACAAACTGACACCAGCAGGTTTTTTTTTTTTTTTCCTGATTACTGCATAGTGTCAGTTTGTGACAGTTACAGTGTTGGGACAGTTAGTATTACCCCCCTTTAGGTCTAGGGTACCCCCCTAACCCCCCCTAATAAAGTTTTAACCCCTTGATCACCCCCTGTCACCAGTGTTGCTAAGCGATCATTTTTCTGATCGCTGTATTACTGTCACTGGTGACGCTAGTTAGGGACGTAAATATTTAGGTTCGCCGTCAGCGTTTTATAGTGTCAGGGACCCCCATATACTACCTAATAAATGTTTTAACCCCTTGATTGCCCCCTAGTTAACCCTTTCACCACTGATCACCATATAAACGTTACGGTTGACGCTGGTTAGTTCGTTTATTTTTTATAGTGTCAGGGCACCCGCCGTTTATTACCGAATAAAGGTTTAGCCCCCTGATCGCCCGGCGGTGATATGCGTCGCCCCAGGCAGCGTCAGATTAGCGCCAGTACCGCTAACACCCACGCACGCAGCATACGCCTCCCTTAGTGGTATAGTATCTGATCGGATCAATATCTGATCCGATCAGATCTATACTAGCGTCCCCAGCAGTTTAGGGTTCCCAAAAACGCAGTGTTAGTGGGATCAGCCCAGATACCTGCTAGCACCTGCGTTTTGCCCCTCCGCCCGGCCCACCCAAGTGCAGTATCGATCGATCGCTGTCACTTACAAAACACTAAACGCATAACTGCAGCGTTCGCAGACTCAGGCCTGATCCCTGCGATCGCTAACAGTTTTTTTGGTAGCATTTTGGTGAACTGGCAAGCAAGCACCAGGCAGCGTCAGGTTAGCGCCAGTAGCGCTAACACCCACGCACGCACCGTACACCTCCCTTAGTGGTATAGTATCTGATCGGATCAATATCTGATCCGATCAGATCTATACTAGCGTCCCCAGCAGTTTAGGGTTCCCAAAAATGCAGTGTTAGCGGGATCAGCCCAGATACCTGCTAGCACCTGCGTTTTGCCCCTCCGCCCGGCCCGGCCCACCCAAGTGCAGTATCGATCGATCACTGTCCCTTACAAAACACTAAACGCATAACTGCAGCGTTCGCAGAGTCAGGCCTGATCCCTGCGATCGCTAACAGTTTTTTTGGTAGCGTTTTGGTGAACTGGCAAGCACCAGCCCCAGGCAGCGTCAGGTTAGCGCCAGTACCGCTAACACCCACGCACGCAGCATACACCTCCCTTAGTGGTATAGTATCTGAACGGATCAATATCTGATCCGATCAGATCTATACTAGCGTCCCCAGCAGTTTAGGGTTCCCAAAAACGCAGTGTTAGCGGGATCAGCCCAGATACCTGCTAGCACCTGCGTTTTGCCCCTCTGCCCGGCCCAGCCCAGCCCACCCAAGTGCAGTATCGATCGATCACTGACACTTACAAAACACTAAACACATAACTGCAGCGTTCGCAGAGTCAGGCCTTGATCCCTGCGATCGCTAACAGTTTTTTTGGTAGCGTTTTGGTGAACTGGCAAGCACCAGCGGCCTAGTACACCCCGGTCGTAGTCAAACCAGCACTGCAGTAACACTTGGTGACGTGGCGAGTCCCATAAGTGCAGTTCAAGCTGGTGAGGTGGCAAGCACAAGTAGTGTCCCGCTGCCACCAAGAAGACAAACACAGGCCCGTCGTGCCCATAGTGCCCTTCCTGCTGCATTCGCCAATCCTAATTGGGAACCCACCACTTCTGCAGCGCCCGTACTTCCCCCATTCACATCCCCAATCAAATGCAGTCGGCTGCATGAGAGGCATTTTCTTTATGTCCTCCCGAGTACCCCTACCCAACGAACCCCCCCAAAAAAGATGTTGTGTCTGCAGGAAGCGCGGATATAGGCGTGACACCCGCTATTATTGTCCCTCCTGTCCTGACAATCCTGGTCTTTGCATTGGTGAATGTTTTGAACGCTACCATTCACTAGTTGAGTATTAGCGTAGGGTACAGCATTGCACAGACTAGGCATACTTTCACAGGGTCTCCCAAGATGCCATCGCATTTTGAGAGACCCGAACCTGGAACCGGTTACAGTTACAAAAGTTAGTTACAAAAAAAGTGTCAAAAAAAAAATATATATATAAAATAAAAAAAAATAGTTGTCGTTTTATAGTTCTCTCTCTCTCTATTCTCTCTCTATTGTTCTGCTCTTTTTTACTGTATTCTATTCTGCAATGTTTTATTGTTATTATGTTTTATCATGTTTGCTTTTTCAGGTATGCAATTTTTTATACTTTACCGTTTACTGTGCTTTATTGTTAACCATTTTTTTGTCTTCAGGTACGCCATTCACGACTTTGAGTGGTTATACCAGAATGATGCCTGCAGGTTTAGGTATCATCTTGGTATCATTCTTTTCAGCCAGCGGTCGGCTTTCATGTAAAAGCAATCCTAGCGGCTAATTAGCCTCTAGACTGCTTTTACAAGCCGTGGGAGGGAATGCCCCCCCCCCCACCGTCTTCCGTGTTTTTCTCTGGCTCTCCTGTCTCAACAGGGAACCTGAGAGTGCAGCCGGTGATTCAGCCAGCTGACCATAGAGCTGATCAGAGACCAGAGTGGCTCCAAACATCTCTATGGCCTAAGAAACCGGAAGCTACGAGCATTTTATGACTTAGATTTCGCCGGATGTAAATAGCGCCATTGGGAAATTGGGGAAGCATTTTATCACACCGATCTTGGTGTGGTCAGATGCTTTTAGGGCAGAGGAGAGATCTAGGGTCTAATTGACCCCAATTTTTTCAAAAAAGAGTACCTGTCACTACCTATTGCTATCATAGGGGATATTTACATTCCCCGAGATAACAATAAAAATGATTAAAAAAAAAAAATATGAAAGGAACAGTTTAAAAATAAGATAAAAAAAGCAGAAAAATAATAAAGAAAAAAAAAAAAAAAAAAAAAAGCACCCCTGTCGCCCCCTGCTCTCGCGCTAAGGCGAACGCAATCGGCGGTCTGTCGTCAAACGTAAACAGCAATTGCACCATGCATGTGAGGTATCACCGCGAAGGTCAGATCGAGGGCAGTAATTTTTGCAGTAGACCTCCTCTGTAGATCTAAAGTGGTAACCTGTAAAGGCTTTTAAAGGCTTTTAAAAATGTATTTATTTTGTTGCCACTGCACGTTTGTGCGCAATTTTAAAGCATGTCATGTTTGGTATCCATGTACTCGGCCTAAGATCATCTTTTTTATTTCATCAAACATTTGGGCAATATAGTGTGTTTTAGTGCATTAAAATTTAAAAAAGTGTGTTTTTTCCCCAAAAAATGCGTTTGAAAAATTGCTGCGCAAATACTGTGTGAAAAAAAAAAATGAAACACCCACCATTTTAATCTGTAGGGCATTTGCTTTAAAAAAATATATAATGTTTGGGGGTTCAAAGTAATTTTTTTGCAAAAAAAAAATAACTTTTTCATGTAAACAATAAGTGTCAGAAAGGGCTTTGTCTTCAAGTGGTTAGAAGAGTGGGTGATGTGTGACATAAGCTTCTAAATGTTGTGCATAAAATGCCAGGACAGTTCAAAACCCCCCCCAAATGACCCAATTTTGAAAAGTAGACACCCCAAGCTATTTGCTGAGAGGCATGTCGAGTCCATGGAATATTTTATATTGCGACACAAGTTGCGGGAAAGAGACACATTTTTTTTTTTTTTTTTTTTTTTGCACAAAGTTGTCACTAAATGTTATATTGCTCAAACATGCCATGGGAATATGTGAAATTACACCCCAAAATACATTCTGCTGCTTCTCCTGAGTACGGGGATACCACATGTGTGAGACTTTTTGGGAGCCTAGCCACGTACGGGACCCCGAAAACCAAGCACCGCCTTCAGGCTTTCTAAGGGCGTGAATTTTTGATTTCACTCTTCACTGCCTATCACAGTTTCGGAGGCCATGGAAAGCCCAGGTGGCACAAACCCCCCCCCAAATGACCCCATTTTGGAAAGTAGACACCCCAAGCTATTTGCTGAGATGTATAGTGAGTATTTTGCAGACCTCACTTTTTGTCACAAAGTTTTGAAAATTGAAAAAAGAAAAAAAAAATGTTTTTTCTTGTCTTTCTTCATTTTCAGAAACAAATGAGAGCTGCAAAATACTCACCATGCCTCTCAGCAAATAGCTTGGGGTGTCTACTTTCCAAAATGGGGTCATTTGGGGGGGTTTTGTGCCACCTGGGCATTCCATGGCCTCCGAAACTGTGATAGGCAGTGAAGAGTGAAATCAAAAATTTTCACCCTTAGAAATCCTGAAGGCGGTGATTGGTTTTCGGGGTCCCGTACGCGGCTAGGCTCCCAAAAAGTCCCACACATGTGGTATCCCCATACTCAGGAGAAGCAGCTAAATGTATTTTGGGGTGCAATTCCACATATGCCCATGGCCTGTGTGAGCAATATATCATTTAGTGACAACTTTATGCAAAAAAAAAAAAAAAAAAAAAAAAGTGTCACTTTCCCACAACTTGTGTCAAAATATAAAATATTCCATGGACTCAATATGCCTCTCAGCAAATAGCTTGGGGTGTCTACTTTCCAAAATGGGGTCATTTTGGGGGGTTTTGTGCCACCTGGGCATTCCATGGCCTCCGAAACTGTGATAGGTAGTGAGGAGTAAAATCAAAAATTTACACCCTTAGAAATCCTGAAGGTGGTGATTGGTTTTCGGGGCCCCGTACGCGGCTAGGCTCCCAAAAAGTCCCACACATGTGGTATCCCCATACTCAGGAGAAGCAGCTGAATGTATTTTGGGGTGCAATTCCACATAGGCCCATGGCCTGTGTGAGCAATATATCATTTAGTGACAACTTTTTGTAAATATTTTTTTTTTTTTTTTTTTTGTCATTATTCAATCACTTGGGACAAAAAAAATAAATATTCAATGGGTTCAACATGCCTCTCAGCAATTTCCTTGGGGTGTCTACTTTCCAAAATGGGGTCACTTGGGGGGGTTTTGTACTGCCCTGCCATTTTAGCACCTCAAGAAATGGCAGTCATAAACTAAAAGCTGTGTAAATTACAGAAAATGTACCCTAGTTTGTAGACGCTATAACTTTTGCGTAAACCAATAAATATACGCTTATTGACATTTTTTTTACCAAAGACATGTGGCCGAATACATTTTGGCCTAAATGTATGACTAAAATTTAGTTTATTGGATTTTTTTTATAACAAAAAGTAGAAAATATCATTTTTTTTCAAAATTTTCGGTCTTTTTCCGTTTATAGCGCAAAAAATAAAAACCGCAGAGGTGATCAAATACCATCAAAAGAAAGCTCTATTTGTGGGAAGAAAAGGACGCAAATTTCGTTTGGGTACAGCATTGCATGACCGCGCAATTAGCAGTTAAAGCGACGCAGTGCCAAATTGGAAAAAGACCTCTGGTCCTTAGGCAGCATAATGGTCCGGGGCTCAAGTGGTTAAAGAAGAACTTCAGGATACATGTAAAATGTATCAGTAAATAGCCTTGCCAATGTGCAACACAACACACTCTGGAGTCTGAACTATAGCCTAAAGACTCAACTTTTTGTAGATCTTTGCCTGCAAAGATCTGCATAATGATGAATTGGAGCACTCCACCCCTGCCTCCAGCAGCGCTGGGCCTGCATACGATCTTTAAATAAAATCAAATACAACATGGTAAATGATATGCTTGACAAAAAAACAAACAAAATGTCCTGCACAATGCAATGCTGACACCAACCTTGATGAGCCAGGAGCTGGTTGATCTCATCCTCCCCTACACCCGCTAGGAGCTCCACCTCGTGGGGGAGGAGAGGCACCTGTTTCCCTCTGCGCCCCATCTGCCTGCGTTTACGCTCTATGGTACTGCAAAACCAAAAGAGAAGAGAAACGGGTTCCATAATTAAACTACAATTGTAATCTGAAAATTACATCAACACATGAAACAAATGTAGAATGAACCCGTAGAATGAAACAATGCAAATGGAATTTTTGGATTAGGCACATTTTTTTCACGTAGCACAAGATTTGCACATTTTTTTATCAACCAAATTTATTTTTGGAAAAAACGTATGCTTTTTGGTGCACAATAAAATATAAAAGACAGGATTGTGCTGAGTAAATAGATGTCCAGTCCACCTTTCTAATTACGAGCTTGTGTGAACTGCGTATGGTGTAAATTTCCTTTCTTTTTTCCTTTGCAAAGCATTAGCCACTTGCGGATGCGGACCCAACCATAGCAAACATACGGCGGGTCCACCGCAAGCTGGTTAAGTCCAGCTGCCGTAACACAACAATTTTTTCTTTTTTTAAAATCTTTAACTCTTTTTTTTTGTTTCAATAACAAAAAATTTAAAACCCAGCGGTGATCTAATACCACCAAAAAAAGCTCTATATGTGGCGGGAAAAGGGCATAAATTTCATTTGGGTAGTACATCGCAGGAGTGTGCAATTGTCAGTTAAAGCTGCAGTGTGCTAAATAGCAAAATACGGCCTAGTCAGAAAGGGGGCATAACTTACAGGTGGTCAAGTGGAACTTAAAAGCACTTACCGCTCATCAGTTTCGTGATAAGAACAAATAACGGCCATGGAAATCCTCCTCTCACAACAATTGTGGCGATAATATGTAACCTGTGCAAACTATGCTTTCATGTGTAGGCTAGGCGCACCTATGCCCACCTATGCCCAAATTAGTTTTTTCACAGGAGGGACAATAATTTGAAAATGATTTTTTCCTTAAAAAAAAAAAATCACTTAACTTTACTGACATCACATGTGATAGCAATGATATATGTTTATGTGTGTGTGTGTGTGTGTGTGTGTGGGGGGGGGGGGTATTTTTGGGCATAATATGGGATTTTTAAAATGTAAAAAAATTAAATAATCAGACAGTTTACTTACCGTTTTAAGTCGCTGATTTTTTTACGACAGGCAGATGGGTCACGCTGCATCTCCTCAACTTTTCGGGAGATCTCCTCTCACTTCTCCCGCTTCCACTCCAAAGTGATCTCCCTGGAGCGGGTGCCACACAGCTGCATCCAGCAAGAAAGCTTTCCCTTACAAGGACCTGGGACGCAATGTGAGTCCACGTAAGGTTACACATCCTGCTGGTTGCAGCTCGTGTCCCCCTCCTGCACTTTTTTGATGGTGGGGGTGGTGCTGCTGCTGCCTCCATAGAAGAGCTAGAAACCTCCATGGGGTCAAACTGCTTGGAGCCACTGTCAGATGCTGACATCGCACTTGAACCGGAACCATTGGTAGCGCAGATCGAACAGGAAGGAAGTTATATGCTTGAATTTCGATACAACGCAATTCCATTGGCTGACTGTTGGGGTAGGCCGTTCAACATGAACAGAAACAAACAAGTATCGTATAATTTGATACGATCAAAAATATGTATAGTACCGTTCAACATGATGATTCAACGAAGCAGCTAAAAACCATACGATCGTCGCGAGCGGACATTTACAGTCAAGTGCTCCGACCCATAGGCAATAGAAGAATTCTAATGTTGTTTTACTAGTAATAATAATTAATAATTATAATATTACTAGTCAAACAACATTAGAATTCTACTATAGCTTGTGGGCGGAGCATTCGACCGGAAATGTGTGATCGCGGCGTCGTACAGTTTACTTTAGCTGCTTCGTCGAATCTTCTTAGAACATCCGACAGACACCATAAGCCTTCAATTGACAGATTCGACCTTAATTATTTTGGGTTTTCGGATGAATGCATTTTTTAACGAAACAAAAAAAAAACATTTTGGAAGTAAATAAATTAATTTTTCGTCCAAACAAAATATTTCAGTGTGCACATGTCTAATAAACAAGCCCCTTGCAATGAATGGTAAACACACAATAATTTATGTATCACATGCTTTTTGTTTATGACATCTGTAACATGGAGACATTTCTGTTCATGTTCCTTAGCCAATCTGCCTACTGCATAAGCAAGCATGCATTAAAGCGGTAGTAAAATGCACCAGTTTTTATTAATTTTTTTCTCTCTTGTTTGAAAGTTTTTATTGATCACAAAAAGAGAATGGCATACATGCTTACAGGGATAACCGACATGGTTATTTACACATGTTAACAGACAGAGAACAATCTGGTTTTCTTTTTGAACAGTGAAGACAAGTGCCAAACGTGGAGGCTATATATGACAGATAACATGAAAGGAACAGTCTGCTTATGATAAGATAGTTATTAATGGTGAAGTGCAAAAACATTTTGCGGTTAGGGAGAGAACGGTACACCCTGTTGTGGGTTTAATTAAAGTGAAGACCTAAAGAGGAGCAAAGGGGGGAGAAGGGGGCGAAGAGAACGGGGGATATGAGTGAAAGTGAGTTTGATATATGGTGAAGATGAGTAATCTGATTGACCTTACTCTTGATCACTTACACTCAGGAGGAGTAATGGAGGGAAGAGATAGAATAGGTGCAGGAAGTAGAAAGTTTCCCAGGACGGTAGCGTGGCTCTGATTCAGGAATTGATATGATAGAGCAAAAGGAGAGGGAATACAATTACCAAGGCAATAGTAGGACCTTCTCGAAATCTGGAGGTAGTCAATGCTTTACCCAGGGTTGCCATATTTTTTCAAATTTGCATATCTTGTCACTTGGCTGTCATTTTCACATAGACAAGGGCCCTATTCACTCTATGTTTAGCCTCTGCCACAACCAAAGACTGTGACTTCCATGCCCTAACAATAGTTTGCTGGCCACGGTAGCCAGATGTGAAAGTAATTGGAATTGGGAACGGGTCAGTTCAGCAGGCTTTAGGTTTAAAAGTGCTGTGACTGGATCGGGTTGAAGATTGGTTTCTAAGGCCAAAGAGGGTATTGCAAAAATGGTCTTCCAGAACTCTCAAGCGATTAGACATTCCCACCATACATGTAGGTTGGTGCTGGAACTGAGCAGCCACTGAAACAGGACATTACTCTGTGTTGTGTAAGGCGTAGGAAGTAGGTTGGGATTGGAATGGGGAGTACTCTGAAGAGATATAGGAATTTGGGTAATATCAACATTTTAGTGACGTTAGCTCTGCCCATCCAGGATAGGGAAAGAGAGGACAATTGAGACATGAGATTAGTAACCCGTTTTAGTAAGGGTAGAAAATTAGCAGCAAAAAGGTCGGTAATAGAGGCAGTGAGTTGCACCCCTAAGTATGGAAGTTGGTGTGACACCCACGTAAATGGTAGAGAAGATTTAGCTTGTTGAAGTTCCGAGTGAGATAAGGAGATGAGCTTGTTTGATTTTTTGGGATTGACAAGTAGGCCAGAGATTTGGGCATTGCTCTATAATAGTGAAAGTAGTTTAGGGGCAGAGATGTGGGGGTAGGATAGGAAAATTAGTATGTCATCTGCAAAAAGGCATACTTTGTGCTGATGTCTACCATGTTCTATCCCCCGAACATCAGGGTCAGATCTGATAAGTTGCACCAAGGATTCGATGAGTAGGGCCAACAATAGGGGAGAGAGGGGACAGCCCTGCCTAGTGCCTCTCTGAATATTAAACATCGCAGATTATTAGTCGGTGTATTTGATGTATACCAATGGGTTATGATAGAGAGAGGAGACCCATGTTAGGAAATGACTCCCGAAACCCCAGCGTTGAAGAGAGTGTAGTGTAGATAGGGCCAAGTGACCGAGTTAAACGCTTTCCTGATGTCTAGGGATAGAAAGCATGTCGGGATACGTCTGGTTTTGGCAGCATGGGAAAGGAGAGGGCTCCGCCATCTTGGAAATCACTGACCTTGTCCTGTGCAATTATGAACGTGGTGAGTTTCCTGAGGCCGCGTTCTCCCATCCGTTTGCGGGACATTGTCGGTCGGTACTCGGGGCAGGTATGAGGCGATTTTGGGGTGAACCCCTCCGTTCTGTCGGGTCCTATACGCTCCGGTGTTCTCCCTCACTATGGAGCTGTAGTCTCAGGCAGCCATCTACAGCGCCGGCTAGCCACGCCCCCCACACGCTGTTTTCAGTTGCATAGATGTTGTGGGGCAGTGTATTGCTCGCAATGCACGTGCCATGGGTGTGTCAAGTTTATTGGCCTTGAGATAAGATATATGTTGGTATTTGCGCATGAGTTTATCAGCCGAGTCGGTAAGAAACAGATCTAAAACGAGCTGAGCGTCTCAGGACGGGAGTCAGTGGTGGGGTTTGGTGTGGATTGGAAATCAGCATAGCATGCGTTGACGTTTGCCTCCAATTTCTGAAATAGGTTTTTATGTTCGCATTTATGAGCTTCCCACAATGTTAGTGCTGAAAGATCATACATAGAATTATTGGCCAGATAGTCTTTAAGAGTCATTTCTATGTCTAGCCGGTTTGAAGAGTGTGTGAGAGTGGAGTCATTAAGACACCAAGACGTATCGTGTGTCCTAGGCAGGCCCGGACTGGCCATAGGGCAGACCGGGCATTTGCCCGGTGGGCCACCCGTTCCGTGGGCTGTTGATGTTCATGCCACACTGCAGGAGGTAAGCGGCGACCGCGGCCTGGACAGGGTTAACACAGGCCTCGGCCGCCGCTCACCTACCGCTATGTGGCCATGCCTGTGCCTTCTCCGGCAGAACTAGCGGCTGATGAGCTGAGCTGTGTGTCTCTCACACACGGCTCAGCCTCAGAGCCGTGCTGAGAGTTCCGCTCTCAGCCCCTCGTTCCTCCTGCTCTGGGCCACTGTCAGGATGTCCCCCCCTCCCCCTTTCTCATGTCAGGCTTTTGGTAGCACGGGACGGGAGAGAAGAAAGCTTCCTGCTTGTTCTTCATCTTTCCCAATTGGCCACAGCGGAGGGCCAATCAGAAATAACTAGTTGGGCATCATGGGAAATGTAGTCCCAGAGATAGAATGCCCAATTGATCTCAGCAGGGAGACGGCTACACTCCCCAGCATGCACTCTGCTGGGGGGAAAAAGAGAAAACCCGGAAACAAGCAGGTACTACAGAAGACATGGAAAAAGAAAGAGGACTGTGCTGGGGGAACTAATAGCCCCAGCACCACCAGATAGAGCCACGCTGTACCCACACCACCAGAGAGAGAGTGTCACGCTGTACCTGCACCACCAGAGTGCCACACTGTACCCGCACCTCCAGAGCGCCACGTTGTACCCGCACCACCAAAGAGCCATGAGAGCCATGCAGTACCCGCACCACCAGAACGCCATGCTGCACCCGCACAACCAGAGAGCCACGCTGTACCTGCACAACCAGAGAGCCATGAGAGCCACGCTGTACCTGCACCACTAGAATGCCGCGCTTCACCCACACCACCAGAACACCACCAGAATGCCACGCTGCACCCACACCACCAAAGTACTACCCGCACCACCAGAGCGCCACACAGTACCCGCACCACCAGAGTGCCATGCTGTACCCACACCACCAGAGCACCATGCAGTACCCACACCACCAGAGTGCCACACAGTACCCGCACCACCAGAGTGCCACACTGTACCCACACCACCAAAGAGCGCCACGCAGTACCCGCACCACCAGAGTGCCACACAGTACCCGCACCAGAGTGCCACGCTGTACCCGCACCACCAAAGAGCCACACTGTACCTGCACCACCAGAGAGCCACACTGTACCCGCACCACCAGAGAGCCATCAGCGCCACGCTGTACCCACACCACTAGAGAGAGCCACACTGTACCTGCACCACCAGAGAGAGAGAGCCACGCTGAACCACCACGAAGAGAGAGAGAGAGCCACACTGAACCACACCACCAGAGAGCCATGCTGTACCATACCACCAGAGAGAGCCGCACTGTACTGTACCACCAGAAAGAGATCGCCATGCTGTCCAGGACCCCTAGAGAGAGCAGATCAGTGTCACTGGGCAGTGTGGGCACAATAGGAGACAGACAGTACTAGCATTGTATGGCCACAATAGGACTGGGACACTGTAATATAAAGGGGGCTGCACTGTAAAGGGGCACTGTAATCATTACAGTGCCCCTTTACAGTGCAGTCCCCTTTATATCACAGTGTCTCTGCACATTACAGTGTGGAGGACCGACACCAGCCACCCCCGTGAATGTCTACCGACATCTCTCCCCCCGGTCCCTGGAAAAGTTAGCTGCTCAGTCTAAAATGCCCGGGCCTATTTTTTGTCCCAGACCGGGCCTAGTACTAGGAATTGGGGAGGTGACAGTGGTACACACTGCACAATGGTTAGTCCCAGAGATAAAATGCCCAATTGATCTCAGCAGGAAGATGGCTACACTCCCCAGCATGCACTCTGCTGGGGGGAAAAAGAGAAAACCCAGAAACAAGCAGGTACTACAGGAGACATGGGAAAAAAAGAGGACTGTGCTGGGGGAACTAATAGCCCCAGCACCACCAGATAGAGCCACGCTGTACCCACACCACCAGAGAGAGAGAGAGAGTGCCACGCTGTACCACACCTCCAGAGCGCCACGTTGTACCCGCACTATCAAAGAGCCATGAGAGCCATGCAGTACCCACACCACCAGAACGCCACGCTGCACCCACACCACCAGAGAGCCACGTTGTACCCGCAACACCAAAGAGCCACGCTGTACCCACACCACCAGAGAGCCATCAGAGCCACGCTGTACCCGCACCACCAGAACACCATGCTACACCCACACCATCAGAACGCCACACTGCACCCGCACCACCAGAGAGCCACACAGTACCCACACCACCAAAGCACCACACAGTACCAGCACCACCAGAGCGCCACACAGTACCTGCACCACCAGAGCGCCACGCTGTACCCGCACCACCAGAGCGCCACGCAGTACCCGCACCACCAGAGCGCCACGCTGTAACTGCACCACCAAAGAGCCACGCTGTACCTGCACCACCAGAGAGCCACACTGTACCCGCACCACCAGAGAGCCATGAGCGCCATGCTGTACCTGCACCACCAGAGAGAGCCATGAGCACCACGCTGTACCCGCACCACTAGAGAGAGCCACACTGTACCTGCACCACCAGAGAGAGAGAACCACGCTGAACCACACCACCAGAGAGAGAGAGCCACGCTGAACCACACCACCAGAGAGCCACGCTGTACCATACCACCAGAGAGAGCCACACTGTACCGCACCACCAGAAAGAGAGTGCCATGCTGTCCAGGACCACTAGAGAGAGCAGGTCAGTGTCACTGGGCAGTGTGGGCACAATAGGAGACAGACAGTACTAGCAATGTATGGCCACAATAGGACTGGGACACTGTAATATAAAGGGGACTGCACTGTAAAGGGGCACTGTAATCATTACAGTGCCCCTTTACAGTGCAGTCCCCTTTATATCACAGTGTCTCTGCACATTACAGTGTGACCGACACCAGCCACCCCCGTGAATGTCTACCGACATCTCTCCCCCCCGGTCCCTGGAAAAGTTGGCTGCTCAGTCTAAAATGCCCGGCCTATTTTTTGTCCCAGTCCAGGCCTGGTCCTAGGAATTGGGGAGGCGACAGTGGTACACACTGCACAATGGTTAGTCCAAGAAAAAGGGGTTATAGTTGAGGAAATTAATTCTGGGCCCATGCCTGTTGTGCAGAAAATGTGGTCAATGCAAGAGAAAGATTTATGAGGATGTGAGTAGTGTGTGAATCATTTACTAACAGGGTTGACTTCATGCCAAGTATCAACCAAGTTATACTTGGCGAGAAGGTGTTGGAATGTCAGTTTGAGTGGACTAGAACATGGGGCCAGAGGGGACTTATCAAGGAATGGAAAGATTACCTGGTTTGAGTCTCCGCAGAGGACAACCATTCCGTTGTGTGTGTCTACTACCTGAAAAATATGCAAAAGAAAGGCATTCAGGGGTTTATTCGGAGCATAATATGACACAATTGTGATCGCAGTGTCTGATATATGACCTGTAATGATCAGATACCGGCCCTCTGAATATTTAATTTGTGAGGTGAGGGTGAATGGCGTGGATCGGTGAAAACCAATGAGAGTTCCACGATGGTTGGGTGTGGCTGAGGCTGCATAGAATTGCGAGTAGGAGACACTGAGGTATTTTGGGGTGAATTGCTCAGTAAAATGCATTTCTTGTAAACAAATACTGTAGATATGAGCTTTCGCAGCTGCAAAAGAACGGAGTGCTTTGGTGCACTTATGTGGGGTATTGCAGCCTTGAACATTCAAGGAGATAATGTTTAAGGGGGCCATAATTGAGGTATGTTAGGCACAGAGATGGTGTAGATATATTCCAATTGAAGAACAGCGACTACCATAGGGAAGTAGAAAGGGATAGGAAGAATGATAGTGTTAGAAAGAGCAAGGGGAAATCAAACAACCCTCTTAAATGCAAACAATATTGTTGAATAACAGTAAAACAATAGAGTACATGAGCATGCTAGGGGAGTGATAAGCGGTCCCGTAGAGGCTCTGAGACTGCCATCAGGTACCTGCATAATAGGACCAGGGAGCCGAGGGCAGTAAATGTGGAATAGTTCCATCGGGGGAACATCAGCAGAGGGAGAGAAAAAACAAACAAACATTGAACTATATGCATGCTAGTTGCAAGGCGTAGTAACTAAAGGAGGTCCACAAGGGCCCACCAGTGGGTATCAACCGAGGAGTAGGGCTTTGGCGTAGTCAGTGGTGCAGGATATTAGACACAGTCAATGGAGCAGGGGATGTGTCTAAAAGGGCTGTGAAGGACCAATCATCTGTGTCACGAGTAACAGGTCACAAAGTTCAAAACCAACAAATTTATGTTGCCAGCTTGACTCAGGGTATCTTGATAATAAAACTATTAATCCAGAACCTGAAAAAGAGCCATGTATGACTGATCGATGTAGTGTCAAATTTTGATAGAAATTAGTCTTAATAAGTTTGATCAGGGTAGACAATAGGAGCTAAATATGGAAGACCAGCGAGGTAAATTGAGAATAGGGCAATAAGCCAACTAAGGGGAGCTTCATCCTTCCAAGAGGACAATGGAGGAGATACGTTGAAACTGATTGTAGCCACTTGGGAGAAGTCAGTCCATGGAGTCCTCAGTGGAGGCTGCAGGGGCATCGAAGCAACCACGTTTGTGAAGGTTCTGACATGTGTACTCCTTGCCGGCTGCCGACTATTTTTGTTGGGAGCGGGAGGCCGATCATCTGCGTGAAGAATCCCTGTCAGGAGTATGTTCAAGAAGGCCCAGGCCTTGTAAGACAGACTGAAATTCCCCTGCATTGGGGCAAACATATTGGGTCTCCAGGTGGGTAAAAAAAACTGAAATTGGAAATCCACAGTGGTATGGGATCTGATGGCATTGAAGGATCTGGAGATGTTGTTTCAAAGTGCGTCTTTACACCACTTTGAGAGGGGAAATATCGGCAAATATCTGGTATGTGTGTCCCTGAAAGAACAGTGTATCTTTCCCTCTGGCTGCTGTAAGTAGTTGTTCCTTCGTACGGTAATAGTGGAATTTAGGAGTGGAGCTCTAAGCAGGCATGTCTTCCTCGTTCAGAGTCTGCGCATTCCGCCACCGATTTATTTTTATTTTTAAACCCTGCAAGGTAAAAGCATAATGTGCTAGTATGCATCAAAGCTCTCTAGTGGCGTAGTTTCACTGCTGAGAGGGCTTCCATCTTCACCTGGTCTTCCTTCCAGGTTCACATGCTCCGGCCGTACGATTGGCTGCGCCGCAATGCCATCACGGACCGAAGCACGGGGTTCTGAAAGGACACTAGCTGCATATAGTGTGAATATCTCCTGAACAGTGCAGGTTTAGGAGATATTCACGGTACCAACAGGTAAGCCTTATTATAGGCTTACCTGTAGGTACAAGTGAAAAAAAAGAGTTTACTTCCACTTTAATGCTTATTAAAGCAAATATTAAATCATATTAAAAGCACTTATTTATGTATGTAAATACTTGAAAACACGTGTTATGGCATTGGAATAAATGTGAAAGGGTCATAAGGCCTAGGTAACATAGGCAATAAAAGTGAACAATCATGACATTGCCAGGAACCACCTAATTTCAGAGAAAACACTGTATTTAATTTAACAACTCAGCACACATGAGTGCTTCAAAGTAGCCTGCAATGGGTTATCTTTACCATTTGTTCTCAGCTCATTGACTCATGTTACTTCTTCCACTGCTTGAGTAGCAGAATATTTGAAAAGCAATACCCCGAGAGATAAATAACTGAAATTATGAGAGTCAGCAAAGAAGGAACAGTAGAAAATGATGAGTACATGTTCTCCCCCTTAATTATCCAGTATAATCCTTGCAAGTACATAACCCTAGAAAACATTTGTACATTTCTGTACTTTTCTAGGGTATGTACTTGCCAGGATTATCGTGTATAATTAGTGGGGAGAACATGCCCAAACTGTGCTAACATAAGTTATTTTCTTCCCTATTACATACCATTTTAGAACTATCAATCTAGATTGTATGGTGAATATTGGAGAATATTGAGAGGACTGGGGCTATTATTCCCAAAGTTTGATGATTGACATTTATGTTATGCAGGACCTATGGTTATCTAAAAAATGATTAGAAGGGTATATATAGATACATCATCCAAACAAAGAATTTAGAGAAAAAAATAGCTATTTAACGGACTTTAACGGTATCAGAAGGAGACGCAGCAACCACAATTATTTAAAAAATGAAACAAATTAAATTAAACAAAAGTTTAAAAATCACATACAGTGGGGACGGAAAGTATTCAGACCCCCTTAAATTTTTCACTTTTTGTTATATTGCAGCCATATGCTAAAATCATTTTTTTTCTCTTTAATGTACACACAGCACCCCATATTGACAGAAAAACACAGAATTGTTGACATTTTTGCAGAATAATTAAAAAAGAAAAACTGAAATATCACATGGTCCTAAGTATTCAGACCCTTTGCTGTGACACTCATATATATTCAACTCAGGTGCTGTCCATTTCTTCTGATCATCCTTGAGATGGTTCTACACCTTCATTTGAGTCCAGCTGTGTTTGATTATACTGATTGGACTTGATTAGGAAAGCCACACACCTGTCTATATAAGACCTTACAGCTCACAGTGCATGTCAGAGCAAATGAGAATCATGAGGTCAAAGGAACTGCCTGAAGAGCTCAGAGACAGAATTGTGGCAAGGCACAGATCTGGCCAAGGTTACAAAAAATTTCTGCTGCACTTAAGATTCCTAAGAGCACAGTGGCCTCCATAATCCTTAAATGGAAGACGTTTGGGACGAACAGAACCCTTCCTAGAGCTGGCCGTCCGGCCAAACTGAGCTTTTGGGGGAGAAGAGCCTTGGTGAGAGAGGTAAAGAAGAACCCAAAGATCACTGTGGCTGAGCTCCAGAGATGCAGTCGGGAGATGGGAGAAAGTTGTAGAAAGTCAACCATCACTGCAGTCCTCCACCAGTCGGGGCTTTATGGCAGAGTGGCCTGACAGAAGGCTTTCCTCAGTTCAAGACACATGAAAGCCTGCATGGAGTTTGCTAAACAATACCTGAAGGACTCAGTATGTGTGAGCAGTATGTGTGGAGAAAACCAGGCACTGCTCATCACCTGTTCAATACAATCCCAACAGTGAAGCATGGTGGTGGAAGCATCATGCTGTGGGGGTGTTTTTCAGCTGCAGGTTGCAATCGAGGGAAAGATGAATGTGGCCAAGTACGGGGATATCCTGGACGAAAACCTTCTCCAGAGTGCTCAGGACCTCAGATTGGGCCGGAGGTTTACCTTCCAACAAGACAATGGCCCTAAAATAATGAAGGAGTGGTTTCACAGCAACTCCGTGACTGTTCTTGAATGGCCCAGCCAGAGACCTGACTTAAACCCAGTTGAGCATCTCTGGAGAGACCTAAAAATGGCTGTCCACCAACGTTTACCATCCAACCTGACAGAACTGGAGAGGATCTGCAAGGAGGAATGGCAGAGGATCACCAAAACCAAATCCAAATAACCCCACATTGTTTCAATTCTGCTTTTATACCTTAATATTTATGTAAGAGTCGAATTTGTTTTTAATAAATTGGTTCATTATGTTGATATACTACACCATCGGAGGTCTTTCTTCTTCCTCTCCCCCTGTGTGAAATACATATCACGGAGGTGTATAGATCCGGATACAGGATATCTGTATGGGTACTAGGGATGAGCTTCGAGTTCGAGTCGAACTCATGTTAGACTCAAACATCGGCTGTTCGCAAGTTTGCCGAACAGCAAACAATTTGGGGTGTTCGCGGCAAATTCGAATGCCGCGGAACACCCTTTAAAAGTCTATGGGAGAAATCAAAAGTGCTAATTTTAAAGGCTTATATGCAAGTTATTGTCATAAAAAGTGTTTGGGGACCTGGGTCCTGCCCCAGGGGACATGGATCAATGCAAAAAAAAGTTTTAAAAACGGACGTTTTTTCAGGAGCAGTGATTTTCATAATGCTTAAAGTCAAACAATAAAAGTGTAATATCCCTTTAAATTTTGTACCTGGGGGGTGTCTATAGTATGCCTGTAAAGGGGCGCATATTTCCCGTGTTTAGAACAGTCTGACAGCAAAATGACATTTCAAAGGAAAAAAGCCATTTAAAACTACTCGCGGCTATTGCATTGCCGGTCCGACAATACACATAGAAGTTCATTGATAAAAACGGCATGGGAATTCCCCACAGGGGAACCTCAAACCAAAATTATAAAAAAAAATGACATGGGGGTCCCCCTAAATTCCATACCAGGCCCTTCAGGTCTGGTATGGATATTAAGGGGAACCACGGCCAAATTTTTTTTTAAAAAATGACGTGGGGGTCCCTCTAAATTCCATATCAGACCTGAATATGTTACGGATTTTAAGGGGAACCCCGCGCCAAAAAAAAAAAAAACGGCATCGGGTCCCCCCAAAAATCCATACCAGACCCTTATCCGAGCACGCAACCTGGCAGGCCGCAGGAAAAGAGGGGGGGACGAGAGAGCGCCCCCCCTCCTGAACCGTACCAGGCCACATGCCCTCAACATTGGGAGGGTGCTTTGGGGTAGCCCCCCAAAACACCTTGTCCCCATACTGATGAGGACAAGGGCTTCATCCCCACAACCCTGGCCGGTGGTTGTGGGGGTCTGTGGGCGGGGGGCTTATCGGAATCTGGAAGCCCTCTTTAACAAGGGGTGGCCCCGCCCCCCGTTATTTAAGAACCGTCAGACGAGGAGACGCTGTCACACAGCGGGAGCCTCCCTCCATGCCAGCATGGATGCGGAGCGGCCCGGAGAAGAAAATGAAGAATAGAAGAAGAGAAGAAGATGAAGCAGAGAAGAAGATGAAGAAGAAGATGAAGAAGATGAAGAGAAGAGCGGGAGCCTCCCCCCATGCCATGGGTGCGGAGCGGCCCGAGGAGAAGATAGAAGACGCCGCGGAGGAGATGCTGGACGAGAATGCCGGAGGAAGAACCAGAAAAGCCAGAAGAACCAGAAGAAGAAGAAGATGAAGGAAGATAGAAGAAAGAAGAAAGAAGAAGCATTTAAATAAAGGAATTGTCAAAAACTGTCTCTTGTTATTTTCAACATTTTTGACAGTTTTTTAGTGAAATGGTAGGTTACCATTTCACACAGGGGGGCGGGATCTGGGGGTCCCCTTGTTAAAGGGGGCTTCCAGATTCCGATAAGCCCCCCGCCCGCAGACCCCCACAACCACCGGCCAGGGTTGTGGGGATGAGGCCCTTGTCCTCATCAACATGGGGACAAGGTGTTTTGGGGGGCTACCCCAAAGCACCCTCCCAATGTTGAGGGCATGTGGCCTGGTACGGTTCAGGAGGGGGGGTGCTCTCTCGTCCCCCCCTCTTTTCCTGCGGCCTGCCAGGCTGCGTGCTCGGATAAGTGTCTGGTATGGATCTTTGGAGGACCCCACGACGTTTTTTTTTTTTTTGGCGTGGGGTTCCCCGTAAAATCCATACCAGACCTGAAGGGTCTGGTATGGAATTTAGGGGGACCCCCACATCATTTTTTTTTTAATTTTGGCCAGGGTTCCTCTTAATATCCATACCAGACCTGAAGGGCCTGGTATGGAATTTAGGGGGACCCCCACATAATTTTTTTTTTTTTATTTTGGTTCGGGCTTCCCCTGTGGGGAATTCCCATGCTGTTTTTATCAATGAACTTTTATGTGTATTGTCGGACCGGCAATGCAATAGCCGCGAGTAGTTTTAAATGGCTTTTTTCCTTTGAAATGTTGTTTTGCTGTCAGACTGTTCTAAGCACGGGAAACATGCGCCGTTTTACAGGCATACTAGACACCCCCCAGCTACGAAATTTAAAGGGATATTACACTTTTATTGTTTGACTTTAAGCATTATTAAAATCACTGCTCCTGAAAAAACGTCCGTTTTTAAAACTTTTTTTTGCATTGATCCATGTCACCTGGGGCAGGACCCAGGTCCCCAAACACTTTTTATGACAATAACTTGCATATAAGCCTTTAAAGTTAGCACTTTTGATTATTCATGTTCGTGTCCCATAGACTTTGACGGTGTTTGCGTGTTCGAATGAACTTTTTTCCTGTTCGCATGTTCTAGTGCGAACCGAACAGGGGGGTGTTCGGCTCATCCCTAATGGGTACCATCTATACTGGGATGGAGTACACCCTGGTGGCCACTAACAGAATAGCAGAAAAGCATCTAACCACTTACATGCTGATTGTCTAAGGATTGGAGGTGAGAGTTCTGTGAGCTCACTTGTGGATGACATATATTTCTACTCTTTTTCATTAAGTTCTGCGGGCAACTTTGCATATATATAAGAACAACACTTTGAGAATATTACCATTGAGTTAGCTGCCCAATGAGAAGAGGACTAATACATCATTATATGGACTTCTCCATCAGTTTCTGTCATTTTTTAATGACCCAGAGCACTTTTTGATATATTATCATCCTATACTTATTTACCTTCATTTATTTATCACTCACTTTTTATATTTATGTTTTATGTAGCATGTATTTACTGTTGCGGAAGATCATCACTTTTATTTGAATTCTGTATTTGATATGATACCATCAACAAATAAATAGTGATCTCAATTTTTTTTATCTCCTAGCAGCAGGGAACAGGAAAAGACTGGAGATTAGCTATCTTGTTATGGATAGCCTATTTATTAGCTTAATCAAAACCATACAGGAAAGGGGGGGGTTAGTGGGTAACACTTACTGAAGATAGGGGTCTCCCTCCAAATCAGATGGGGAGAGGTACATGGACAAATAGCCAGATCAGGAATGTAAAATAACCTCGTATGCACTGATGGAGACTATCTCCTATGGTGGTAGAAATAAAATGACATGTATTAAACGTCATCATCCCCGAAATGGCATATAAAACCCCAATGTTCAAAAGGCTTGACATAATTACCATAATCGATAAGTCAATCAACTCACAAGAAATTCTCAGAGTATTATCCTTTAGAGGTAGATTATAGAGCAAGAAATTCCAAGATTATAGAGCAAGAAAAACACAATCAATGACTCCATTAAACATCTAACAGGTATATTATAGAATCCCCCATGATGAACCACATGTCCACAAATGGCTATATAAAATGAGAAGGTTACTCACCAATATGTAAAAGATGATCCACTTATTGGTTCACTATTCTCTTAAAGCCTCTCTCACAACAAACACCCGACCCCACTTCACCCAATCATCTGAAAACATTGTACAAACAATGCTCCAATCCAGTATTCTAAGCAGTAAATTTGCTAACCACAACCATCTAGCACGACTTACCTACAAGACTGTCATCTCCTGCATAGCATCAGCTGCCATGGTTTCATTACAAATCAGTGATCTTATAGCTGTGTTTGGCGCCAAACAACGGCGTCTGGTCATCTAATGAATCCATTTGTGCTAGAAAGTCCAGTCCCATGTAAATGTGGGAGTGTATATATATACATATATATATATATATATAGGGACGGAAATTATTCAGACCCCCTTAAATTTTTCACTCTTTGTTATATTGCAGCCATTTGCTAAAATCATTTAAGTTCATTTTTTTCCTCATTAATGTACACATAGCACCCCATATTGACAGAAAACCACAGAATTGTTGACATTTTTGCAGATTTATTAAAAAAGAAAAACTGAAATATCACATGATCCTAAGTATTCAGACCCTTTGCTCAGTATTTAGTAGAAGCACCCTTTTGATCTAATACAGCCATGAGTCTTTTTGGGAAAGATGCAACAAGTTTTTCACACCTGGATTTGGGGATCCTCTGCCATTCCTCCTTGCAGATCCTCTCCAGTTCTGTCAGGTTGGATGGTAAACGTTGGTGGACAGCCATTTTTAGGTCTCTCCAGAGATGCTCAATTGGGTTTAAGTCAGGGCTCTGGCTGGGCCATTCAAGAACAGTCACGAAGTTGTTGTAAAGCCACTCCTTCGTTATTTTAGCTGTGTGCTTAGGGTCATTGTTTTGTTGGAAGTTAACCTTCGGCCCAGTCTGAGGTCCTGAGCACTCTGGAGAAGGTTTTCGTCCAGGATATCCCTGTACTTGGTCGCATTCATCTTTCCCTCGATTGCAACAAGTCGTCCTGTCCCTGCAGCTGAAAAACACACCCACAGCATAATGCTGCCACCACCATGCTTCACTGTTGGGAATGTATTGGACAGGTGATGAACAGTGCCTGGTTTTCTCCACACATACCGCTTTGAATTAAGGCCAAAAAGTTCTCTCTTGGTCTCCTCAGAACAAAGAATCTTATTTCTCACCATCTTGAAGTCCTTCAGGTGTTTTTTTAGCAAACTCCATGCGGGCTTTCATGTGTCTTGCACTGATGAGAGGCTTCTGTCGGGCCACTCTGCCATAAAGCCCCGACTGGTGGAGGGCTGCAGTGATGGTTGACTTTCTACAACTTTCTCCCATCTCCTGATTGCATCTCTGGAGCTCAGCCACAGTGATCTTTGGGTTCTTCTTTAACTCTCTCACCAAGGCTCTTCTCCCCCAAAAGCTCAGTTTGGCCAGACGGCCAGTTCTAGGAAGGTTCTGGTCGTCCCAAACGTCTTCCATTTAAGAATTACGGAGGCCACTGTGCTCTTAGGAACCTTAGGTGCACCAGAAATTTTTTGTAACCTTGGCCAGATCTGTGCCTTGCCACAATTCTGTCTCTGAGCTCTTAAGGCAGTTCCTTTGACCTCATGATTCTCATTTGCTCTGACATGCACTGTGAGCTGTAAGGTCTTATATAGACAGGTGTGGCTTTCCTAATCCAAGTATAATCAAACACAGCTGGACTCAAATGAAGGTGTAGAACCATCTCAAGGATGATCAGAAGAAGTGGACAGCACCCGAGTTAATTATATGAGTGTCACAGCAAAGGGTCTGAATACTTAGAACCATGTGATATTTCAGTTTTTCTTTTTTAATAAATCTGCAAAAATGTCAACAATTCTGTGTTTTTCTGTCAATATGAGTTGCTGTGTGTACATTAATGAGGAAAAAAATGAACTTAAATGATTTTAGCAAATGGATGTAATATAACAAAGAGTGAAAAATTTAAGGGGGTCTGAATACTTTCCGTCCCCACTGTAAATATATACATCTGTACATTGCACGTTTCTTTTTAAGTCAATCCCCAACACATCCCCATTTCTATTTAGATTGACTTCAAAGGAAAGGCTTGTAGCTTAGAGCTTCATTAAGCCCAGGTGGCAATGTAGCTTTAAGCTTAAATATCCATCGCACCTCATGTTGTAGCAGTTTCTTATCAAAATCTCCCCCTCTGGGGTCCTCTACAATTTTCTCTAAGATTCTTCCTAATATAATATATATGGTCACATATTCTTCTCCAAAAATGTCTAAATGTCTTACCAACATAAAATATACCACATTTATAGAAAGCAATAGAATAATAATAGAAAGCAATATAAACAACCCTCTTTGTTTGGCAGTCAATGTAGCTGCCAATGTTGTATATACAGCCATCCAGTCGAACAAAGGATGTCCCTTCCAAAATACACCCACAATATTCACATGTGCCACATTTAAACATCCCTTTCCTAGAGTCGTGAGACTCAGAAGATTCCTGAAAATGGCTTTTAACCAATCGGTCTTTTAATGATTTATATTTCCTAAAGGTAAGTTGGGGAGTCCTTGGTATATTTTTTCAAAATGGGATCTCCAGTAAGGAGATGCCAGTGTTTTCCTATAGCTTCTTTGACTGAGTAATCGTTGCTAGAATAAGTTGTAATAATCCCTACTGTTTCCATTTCTTGCCTTCTGACTTTATGTGAAATCTCCATTATTAGCTGTAAAATATTGTAATTAGGAATATATATCATTTAGCTTGTATCTATGCAGGCCGGAAGATAGTATCTTCACACATATCTGTGATAAGACCAGACAAGACGGGGCCCAGGCTTTTGTGTACAAACAATGGGATTCAAATCTCATTGTGGTACACAAACTCACTTCAAAGGATCCCATGCTGGGATATGCAATGACGGGAGGCCAATACTTTATTTCCCAGGAAACTTCAAGTCAATCTCTGACTCACAAGGATTTGCATTAAAGGGGGGCTGAGTTAGGCAAAGTATAGGGAAGCTAACCAATCAGAAGTCACGCTATGCTAACCAATGAGACATCAGCCTGTATTGATATACACAGACTAGCTGGGAGGAAACGCTCTCTTTTGGGGAGACCAGCCATCAGGATGGAACCTTGGTAAGAAAGGGTAATTATGGGGAAGGTATGCCCTTTACTTGTAATTAAATAAGTTTGTAGATTAATGTTTTAAGGAATATACTGTGTATTCCTTCATGTAATTCTTTTATTTTAACCTAATATTTTCTTCCTTGGTGTAGACTATAGATAGATGCTTGTGTATTAGATAGACTTTCAAATACTTACCAATAAATGTTGTTATTGTGTTAAAGCTTTCACTCTTGGTCAAAGAACTCTCATTTAACCCACATCAGATCTTTGAGATATTAAATCTCAAATATAAGAAACGGGTAACACATTTGTTTCTTATGCCGTGTACACACGGGAAATGTTGGATTTGAGCTTGTTGTCGGAAAGTCCGACCATGTGTATGATCCATCAAACATTTGCTGTCTGACTTTCCGTCAAGAAATGTTTGATAGCAGGTTCCCAAATTTTCAACCAACAAAATTTTGTTGTCAGAATTACCGATCGTGTGTACACAAGTCTGACACACAAAAGTTCACGCATGCTCGGAATCAAGCAGAAGGAGCCACACTGGCTATTGAACTTCCTTTTTCTTGGCTCGTCGTATGTCTTTTACATCACCACATTCCCATGTTCGTAATTGTTGGCCAACATTTGTGTGACCGTGTGTATGCAAGACAAGTTTGAGCCAACATCCTTCGAACAAAAATCCACGGTTTTGTTGACGGAAAGTCCGATCGTGTGTACGGGTAATAAGTCCTATTTACAAACAACAAATCATGCCTAGTTTGTGGACGGGCTCTATTATACTTCTTTTTCAGTGTGGTCTTTGTATATCCCCTTTGGAGAAATCTTGATCATAAAAGCTTTGATCCTCTTTCAAAATCCTCAGTATTTGAAAAGTTCCTTTTGATCCACAAATACTGTGAATTTGGTATACTTTTTATTAAAAATTGGGGATGTGTGCTAGAGGCGTGGAGTATGGTGTTCCCTCCGGTGGTTTTTCTATATAGTGATGTGCCCAATGTTTCATCTGCCTGTTTAAAGATGTTTACATCCAGAGAGGATATGTCTGTCCAGTTGCATTGCATTGTAAATTTAAGATTGTAAGTATTTTTTGCCAGATGATCCATACATTTCTAAAAGTTGGCCTCACTAGAGTTCCACAACATAAAAACATTGTCTATATACCTGTACCAGCATAATATGCTGGACAGGTATTAAGATATTAATTCATCTGCAAACAGGGTACGCTCCCACCAGGTACAGGTTGGCATACGATGGGGCACAACAAGTCCCCATCGCAACCCCCTGCACCTGTAGGTAGGGGGATCCGTCAAAGGTAAAAATCCGTCAAAGATATCATATTCTTAGTAAGAATATGATAAAGCAACTGTATTATAAAGGCATGATAGGGTCTGGCTTCTTTGTCTGTTTCACTCAGGAAGCTCTCCACTACTTCAATGCCTTGTGAATGAGGAATGCTACAGTAAAGAGCTTCTACGTCAATGGACACCAAAATGCTGCTAGCTGGAACTGTGATATCATACAGCTTCCTAAGAAGATCCATAGTATCTTATACATAAGACAGGAGTCCCGTCACATGTGGGCACAAAAAGGCATCCACTAGTCTGCTTCCTTTTTCCGTCTTTGCTCCTATCCCTGAAATAATTGGATGACCTGGTGGATTTTTAATATTTTTGTGGGTTTTAGTCAATGCATAAAATGAAGGAACTCTAGCATATGGGACTTTAAGAGCTTCAAGGACATCCTTATCAATAAGGCCATTTATGTATGCAGCTTGGATCTGTCAGGGCTGGGCTCAGCCCTTCCTTCTTTGAGCTGGCAGCTCAGCTGTCGGCTAATTGCCAGCTCCTATTTCTCCACAGTGACTCACCTGTTGATGATATCCTGCTTGTCATTCCTGCCCACTTAAGCCGTCCAGCCCAGATGATCTCTGCCTTCACCCTGGTCACATCTCTAGAGATGCTCTCCTGTGTTCCTGTTAAAGACTTGCTTGGCTGACATTCCTTCTGGATCCAGATCCTGCTTGCTCCCTGACATTTTGGCTTGTCTGACTATCCGTTCCAGTTCCTGAACTCTGGCTATGTTTTGACTACATTTATTATGTTTACCTTTTTTTATTATTATTAAAAAAGAGAGATTTAACTGTACTTCTGTCTCAGTCTGATTCATGGTTTCTGACAGTATTTTAGCATCAAAATCATTGTTGAAGCCTTTAATTTTCTCCTCTAAAATAGGAGCATACCAATCCTCATTTGAGAGGATATCCAGACACACCCTATGATATTTTGGGGTGTCCATTATGACTACGTTTCCTCCCTTGTCTGCCATTTTGATCGTTAGAGCCTTATTTTGTTGTAAATTCATTATTGCCTTTTGCTGTAAATAACATATTTTTATTTCCAAAGGTTTTAAAGTCCAATCTTTTTATTTCAGTAGTGGCTTTGGACAGAAATGTCCAAATATTTGGATTTGTTTTAAGAGGGGAAAATTTTGTGGATTTTTTCTTTAGGGTATGGAGCCCTTTTGGGGACTTTGAATGAGAGGAGACTTCAGTTAATTTATCCTGGAGACGCCCCTCCGCAGAGCCCCCTATGGCCTCTTCACTTTTGTCTAGTAAGTCCATCAAATTTGAGAGCCATGAAATCCCTCTTTGTAAATCCTTTCCATTGCTCCCGCTCAATGATATCCTGTTTTTTCTTTTTTCTATCTTCATCGTATAAATATTTATATGTAAGTCTCCTGGCAAAGAGATTCAAATCTTTGACAATATCAAAATTGTCAGCCCTGGATTCTGGACAGAAACTCAGACCAAGCCCCAAAACATTAGTTTCTACTTGTGAGAGTATAGAGGAGGATAGATTTATGATTTGAAGTAAATTTTCACTTACTTTATTATTATTATTATTATACAGGATTTATATAGCGCCAACAGTTTACGTAGCGCTTTACAACTTGAGGGTAGACAGTACAAATACAATACACTTTAATACAGTAGGATTTAGAGGGCCCTGCTCCCTAGAGCTTACAATTTAAGAGGGAAGGTCAAGAGATACAAGAGGTAATAACTGTGGGTGATGTGCTGATTGGGAAGATAAATGTACAGTTGTTAGGTGGGGGCCAGATAGGCTTCTCTGAAGAGATGAGTTTTCAGGGATCGTCTGAAAGTGGATAAAGTAGGAGAAAATCGGACGGATTGGGGTAAAGCATTCCAGAGGATGGGAGAGGCTCTGAAGAAGTCCTGAAGGCGAGCATGGGATGAGGGGACAAGGGAGTTTGAGAACAGGAGGTCTTGGGAGGAGTGAAGAGAACGATTAGGTTGGTATTTTGAGACTAGGTTAGAGATGTAGCTGGGGGCCAGGTTGTGGATGGCTTTGTAAGTTATAGTTAGTATCTTGAATTTAATTTGGTGACTGAGTGGCAGTCAATGGAGGGATTGGCAGAGGGGTATAGCAGACGCTGAGCGGTTTGTGAGGTGGATGAGCCTGGCAGCAGCGTTCATGATGGACTGAAGTGGGGATAGCCTATTTAGAGGTAGTTGCAATAGTCGAGGCGGGAGATGACCAGGGAGTGGATTAAAAGCTTTGTAGTGACATTGGTTAGGAAGGGGCGTATCTTGGAGATGTTGCAGAGGTTGAGGCGGCAAATTTTGGCTAGTGATAGAATGTGGGGCCGAAAGGTTAGTTCAGAGTCCAGGATTACACCTAGGACTTTGGCGTGGGGAGATGGGTTGATAGTTGAGCCGTTGATATTGACAGAGAAATCAGGGGAAGTGACACCTGAGGGAGGAAATATCATGAGCTCGGTTTTGGATAGGTTGAGTTTGAGGAAGTGATGTGACATCCAGGCTGATATGTCTGCTAGTAAGTTGGTAATGCGTGAGGAGACAGATGGAGAGAGCTGGGGGGTGGAGAGATAGATTTGGGTTTCATCAGCGTAGAGATGATATTTAAAGCCGTGGGAGGCAATCAATTGATCCAGGGAGGTGGTGTAGATTGAGAAAAGGAGAGGTCCAAGAACAGAACCTTGGGGGACCCCAACGGAGAAAGGAAGAGGAGAGGAGGAAGTAGAGTTGTAAGTGACACTGAAGGAGCGGTGGGATAGGTAGGATGAGAACCAGCGAAGAGTACAGTCACCAAAGGAGTGGAGTTTATTGAGGAGAAGGGGGTGGTCCACTGTGTCAAAGGCAACAGAGAGATCCAGGAGAAGTAGTACAGAATAGTATCCACTGGTTTAGCCATTAGTAGGTCATTTGAGAGTTTAAGGAGAGCAGTTTCCGTGGAGTGTTGAGTGCGAAATCCGGACTGAAGGGGATAAAGAAGTTTATTCATGGTCAGATGGTCGCTTAGTCAGTTGTAGACCAGTCTTTCAAGAAGTTTGGAGGAGAAGGCGAGTAAGGAGATGGGACGTGGGTTGTTAAGATTGGTGGGGTCCAGTGAGGGCTACTTGCTCTTACTTGCTCTTGTATGCATAGCGATCTAGATTCTGAAGGGTTGATTCTTTATTGGGATGGTCCTGAACTGGGGGAAATGCCTGAAAATCCTTCTCCTTAGAAATTTTAGAAATGGCCACAGAATTATGGGGAGTTCCATTGTATATTTGTGTGCTTGTGCATGGAGATATAGGTGCAGTGGTGGAACTAGTCAGACTAGGAGCAACCAAGGTATCCCTATTGTTTCTATACTGAACACCTCGTGACCCTTCACCATTTTGATTATCCGTGCCTATGTCTGTATCTGTGTATTTTCCTTGAGTGTGCTCTTTAGTTCTTTTCTTCTTACCACCACCACCATGACCATCACCTGTAGTGTGCCGTTTTCTTGATCCTCGATGTCTACCTCTTCCTCTTCCTGATAACTGTAAACATTGAGAAGACCATGAGATATGTGATACATAAGAAGAATCAGAATCTGCACCCTCCACAATGCCATCATCATTTTGCCTTTTGGCCTAGTGGTTTTCTCTACTCCTTCTATTAGATGCTCTACCTCCCTGTCGGGGGCATTTATATGTGTATTTGACATTTAAAGCCATTTTATCTCTAATGAACTTAATGTCTTTTTTGTATTTTTTTTGTCAGGTCCTTGTTAAATTTTTCTAGATGTTCTTTTAAGCTTTTGTCCTTTTCAAAAATCTAGGATGTACGCATAATGATATATTTTGCTTCTGATTTTCTACAATTTGATTATCTAGTTCTTTTATTTCTTTATTGTAATGATCGAATAGATACTGTATGTCATCAACTTTCTTGTACATTCTTGGAGATTTGTCTCCCATAATTTCCAAATTTAATTTCGTAGAGATTTGGGAAAACCTGGATCCTCAAACCTTGAGGATTCAGGTCCTTCTTGATATATCTTTCTAGAAATTGGACTTGCCAAAAGAGGTTGGACTTTCAGCTCCAGGGCCTGTTTAAGTTTCTGTATAAGAGCCTCTACCTCCATTTCAATACCATGATCATAACCACATTCTTTGTGAATTTTAGACATGAAACCACCCCATTCTGTATAAGTATGGTCCGGCATTATGTGTCAATGGTTAGCCAAAAAACGTGCCTTTTCTACAGAAGTCTTTTCCCATTGAAATTAATAAAAAAAGTTTATGCTGGTACAGGTATATAGACAATGTTTTTGTGTTGTGGAACTAGTGAGGCCAACTTATTGAAAATTATGGCTCATCTGGCAAAAAATACTTACAATCTTAATTTTACAATGCAAAGCAACTGGACATCCAGATCATTTCTGGATGTAAACATCTTTAAACAGGCAGATGGAACATTGGGCACATCACTGTATAGAACACCCATCGCAGAGAACACCATACTCCACGCCTCTAGCGTACTTCCCCAGTTTTTAATAAAAAGTATACCATATTCACAGTATTTGCGGATCAAGAGGAACCACCACACTGAAAAAGGCATAAAGTAGAGCCTGTCAACAAACTAGACATTGTTTGGAAATAGGCTAAGAAACAAATGGAAACAAAAACATATCAAGGACAATCCCTAACTTACCTATAGGAAATGTAGATCATTAAAAGACCAATTGGCCATTTTCAGGAATCCTCTGAGTCTCACGACTCTAGTAAAGGGATGTTTAAATGTGGCACATGTAAATATTGTGGGTGTATTTTGGAAGGAGCATCCTTTGTTCGACCGGATGGCTGTATACACAACATTGGCAGCTACATTGACTGCCAAACAAAGAGGGTTGCTTATATTACTTTCTGCAAATGTGGCATATTTTATTTTTGAAAGACATTTAGAAATTTTTGGAGGAGAATATATGACCATATATATTATATCAGGAATAATCTTCTCTATATACTCCTATTGGGAGACATGTAGCTCTCAAACACAAACATGATACATCCATGATCCAATTTATGGTATTAGAGAAAGTTGTAGAGGACCCCAGAGGGGGAGATTTTGATAAGAAACTGCTAAAACATGAGGCACGGTGGAAATTTAAGCTTAATGCTACATTGCCACCTGGGCTTAATGAAGCTCTAAGCTACAAGCCTTTCCTTTGAAATCTGTCTAAATAGAAATGGGGATGTGTCCGAGATTTGCTTAAAAAGAAACATGCTGTGTACAGATGATATATATATATATATATATATATATATATATATATATATATATATATATATATATATATATATATATATATTGAATATAGGATATTTTTGATGCGTTTTTGATATGTTATTGGTATATTTTCTAACATGCATGTTGCATATGAGGGACCAATGCTGCCCTCTAGCTCTGTGTTGGGTGAGTGGCGCGCAATGTTCTGGTAAGTGTAGATTCATCTAATTGTATGGGGCCCCCATATATAAAAAAAAAAGAATCTGACAGAGAGTAGTTAGAAAGGGTGTGCCACATCCCATGAATCTAAAAGAGACCAAAAGATTCCCCTATGATGGGATTTTTAAGGCACTACCATGAATAATAGGCTATAAATACAAAATGCTTTTATTACAAAAATAGAAAAGAATAACAAAATATATACAAATCAAATACAAAGAATATGTACAAATGGATACATCAAGAGCAAAGTACATGTGGTTATAGATACAAATTGCATGACAATGGAGGAAAGACCAGAGGTCAAGATATAATAAGTCTCACTGAACCAACGCATTTCAGAGAATCCTTCATCAGGATTCACAAAGTGAGAGTTACCATTTATGGGATTTACAAAGTCAAAAAATGGTAATTAGTATCACACACAAATTAGATGACAATCCCCCCACACCCAGTGAAGGTCTGTGTGAAAGCCATACTCACTTCCAAAGTACAAATGCTATAAAGGTATCCATGGCATAAAATCAACTTCACAAAGGTCTCCCAGGCCGTGTGCACTTAAGGATCACCTAATGGCTAGCTATCCAAAATGATATTGTAGAAAGCTGCTGTATCAGGGAAAATCCCAATTAGTGCTGAAAAACGCTGCACCTAAATATTTGGCGCAGCGTTTGTGCGCAGGCTGGAGTCCAAGTGTCTCCAGACCTAGAACCAAGAACACAGCCCTATGAGAAATAATGATTCAAAGGTAGAAATAAACAATAGCAGCTGGTGGGATAGATCATATCAAATCCCAAAGTATGTAAAGAATATAAGTACATATGTAAGGACCAGTGGCAGGGAACATACCTGTAAGCTGAGTCCAAAGGTAGAACCTACAGTTTGTCATATAGGGGAGAAGAAAGAGGCTGAGAGTCCAGGCTGGCAACAGATCAGCTACAAATGATAAAGAAACCTGGTTAGGGGGAGTGAGGGTAATTCTAATGTAGGTGAATATTTTCCAGCAGTAAAAAAGAGAAAACAGACATCTTGGATAAACATGAGAGTAGAAAAGAAAATGACACAAAATGCTAAAAATATCAGCTACTAAGTCAGCCCAGGGACACAGCATCAGTGGAACATCCCCCTCCGATCACAGGATCAGAATGAATGAGCTCAATATTTATATCCACCAGGTTGTGCTGTCAGCTGATTATAATAAGAATCAGCTGGAGGAAAGGTGCATGGCCCGGAACTCTCCCAGCCCGCCCCCCAGCAGCTGACTAATTGTCAGCTTGAGAGTGTACTAGTCTGGTCCAGTTGATGGGCCCCCTGAGTGTGGGCCGCGCCATGCCTCCCCGCAAGCGCCGGCCCCGAAGACGCACCGCGCATGCGCGCCAGCCAAGCTGGAACGCAAGGCAGCGGCAAACGTCACGGCATCGCGCCACGGAGCTATGTGCTGCCGTCCACTCCCACCGGCATGGCAAGCCTGCATTGGAGACAGCCAAGAGGCTGGTCCAGGTCAGGCCTTGCGTTCCAGCTTGGCTGGCGCACATGCGCGGTGCGTCTTCGGGGCCGGCACTTGCGGGGAGGCGGGGCGCGGCCCACACTCAGGGGGCCCATCAACTGGACCAGACTAGTACACACCCCTCTCAAGCTGACAATTAGTCAGCTGCTGGGGGGCGGGCTGGGAGAGTTCCGGGCCATGCACCTTTCCTCCAGCTGATTCTTATTATAATCAGCTGACAGCGAAACCTAGTGGATATAAATATTGAGCTCATTCACTCTGATCCTGTGATCGGAGGGGGATGTTCCACTGATGCTGTGTCCCTGGGCTGACTTAGTAGGTGATATTTTTAGCATTTTGGGTCATTTTCTTTTCTACTCTCATGTTTATCCAAGATGTCTCTTTTCTCTTTTTTACTGCTGGAAAATATTCACCTACATTAGAATTACCCTCACTCCCCCTTACCAGGTTTCTTTATCATTTGTAGCTGATCTGTTTCCAGCCTGGACTCTCAGCCTCTTTCCTCTCCCCTATATGACAAACTGTAGGTTCTACCTTTGGACTCAGTTTACAGGTATGTTCCCTGCCACTGGTCCTTACATATGTACTTATATTCTTTACATACTTTGGGATTTGATATGATCTATCCCACCAGCTGCTATTGTTTATTTCTACCTTTGAATCATTATTTCTCATAGGGACGTGTTCTTGGTTCTAGGTCCGGAGACACTTGGACCCCAGCCTGCGCACAAATGCTGCGCCAAATATTTAGGTGCGGCGTTTTTCAGCACTAATTGGGATTTTCCCTGATACAGCAGCTTTCTACAATATCATTTTGGATAGCTAGCCATTAGGTGATCCTTAAGTGCACACAGCCTGGGAGACCTTTGTGAAGTTGATTTTATGCCATGGATACCTTTATAGCATTTGTACTTTGGAAGTGAGTATGGCTTTCACACAGACCTTCACTGGGTGTGGGGGGATTGTCATCTAATTTGTGTGTGATACTAATTACCATTTTTTGACTTTGTAAATCCCATAGATGGTAACTCTCACTTTGTGAATCCTGATGAAGGATTCTCTGAAACGCGTCGGTTCAGTGAGACTTATTATATCTTGACCTCTGGTCTTTCCTCCATTGTCATGCAATTTGTATCTATAACCACATGTACTTTGCTCTTGATGTATCCATTTGTACATATTCTTTGTATTTGATTTGTATATATTTTGTTATTCTTTTCTATTTTTGTAATAAAAGCATTTTGTATTTATATCGTATTATTCATGGTAGTGCCTTAAAAATCCCATCATAGGGGAATCTTTTGGTCTCTTTTGGGGCCCCATATATGGATAATATCTGGGGGCTAAGGGTCTGGTAGCAGACCCCAGCCTGGCCAAGGTGGTGGAGTTGGAATGGTTGGATTTATGGGGTACCCCCCACATCTGCATTCCATTAGTACCTAGTCCTAGGTCTTTTGATGTCCTTTTGACCTCTATACATTACCGAGGAGAAGTAGAAAAAGACATGTTTTTGTCAAGATTGATATAGATTAATACAACTGAATTAATGAGATTGTGGTCGCTTGTCCGGTGTGATGTTGATGGGGGTCAGGTATCCAATTTGATTTCTCCATGGCTGGTTGTCAGTCCGGCATTAAATATACAGTAAGATGTCCCCCTGTTGAGCAGGGATTGAAAACGGCACTCAATGCGCATGCACGTACTTTCGCTTTAAGTGATCCCTGTGTATCTTTTGCGATGACGAGATAGAGATGGGACGGACTTGTGATGTGGCTATGCCTACTGATGAAAGCGGAGGGATCTGCTGACACCACTGATTGAAGGAAGGTGTCTGATTGATGTGTGAGGGTGGGTCTCCCACACTCCCAGATTTACATGGGAGAGCACTTTCTAGCACAGATGGATTCATTAGATGACCAGATGTCGTCTCTTGGCGCCAAAAACAGCTATTTAAAATCACTGATTTGTAATAAAACAATGGCGGCTGATGCTGTGCAGGAGATTACAGTATTGTAGGTAAGTCCTGCTGGATGGTTGTGGTTAGCAAATTTACTGCTTGGAATACTGGATTGGAACATTGTTTGTACAATATTTTTAGATAACTGGTTGAAGTGGGGTCAGTTGTTTCCTGTGAGAGGGCCTTTAAGAGAATAGTGAACCAATAGGTGGATCATCTTTTACATATTGGTGAGTAACCTTCTCCATTTTTATATAGCCATTTGTGGACATGTGGCTCATGATGGGGGATTCTATATATACCTGCTGGATGATTAATGGAGTCATTGATTGTGTTTTTCTAAACACTGGGAATATCTTGCTCTATAATATACTTCTAAAGTATAATACTCTGAGAATTTCTTGTGAATTGATTTACTTATCTATTATGGTAATTATGATAAGCCTTTTGAATATTGGGGTTTTATATGCCATTGCGGGGAAGTAATATGATGATGACATTTAATATATGTCATTTTATTTCTACCACCATAGGAGATATTCTCCATCAGTGCATAAGAGGTTATTTTGCATTCCTGATATGCCTATTTGTCCATGCACCTCTCCCCTTCTGGTTTGGAGGAACACCCCTATCTTCAGTAAGTGTTACCCACTAAACCCCTCGCCCCCTTTTCCTGTATGGTTTTTATTAAGCTAATAAATAGGCTATCCATAACAAGATAGCTAATCTCCAGTCTTTTCCTTTTTGCTGCTGCTAGGAAGAATTTTTTGGGGGGATCACTATTTATCTGTTGATGATATCATATTGAATACAGAGCTGCATCTACATTACGCATGGCGTGCCATTACCCGATTTTAGGGTTTGTAAGTGGCTAGCTCCCTCTTTCCTCAAATTTTGAGGTCATGTTACATATGCAGTGCTGTTCACTATGTATGTTTTGATTTAATTAATTGTGTTGTATTTCTTTTGGCAAGGCCTACTGTTGTTTGTCAAGATATAACAGTCCTGAGGAAGCAGATTGCAAAATGTGTCGACCTCTTGACAGAACAGTACAAGCCAACACAGTTTGTCCAACTGCCTTATTTACTTACAAGCTTAACTCTTAATGGGTTTTATATATATGTCATTTTTAAACTTTTGTAATAAATCATTTTTTATATAATTGTGGTTGCTGCATCTCCTTCTGCTACCGTTAAAGTGTTAAATTGCTCTTTTTTCTCTAAAGGACCTATAGTTACTTTTTGGGTGTGGTCTCTTGAATAAATTATATGTGTGTTACCAGTGCAATGGGTGCATACTTACATTCCTATTTGTAAAAAGAGACTATTGTGCAAATTTTTTTTTTTTAAAAGAAGAAATTGGTTAGAAGTTTCTAGATTTTATTACATATTCTTCCAAAAACTGAATCTATTTGTATTGAATGTACATACAGAGAGAGTAAAATACATCAGTTTCCATACATCTCCATAGCCCCTGTGACAGAGTCTAGTGAGAGGTAATGCATGTTGGGTTGGAGGACATAGCGGTGACGTCAGCATGCCCGCTGGGGTGCAGGACAATCATTTCTGAATTAAAAATGTTTGGGTGTACCTCGCGCTTATGTGCTTATACAAATGATATATATGATAATACACGTGAATAAAAGATGCTCCTCAAAAGTGCAGGTGACCTATACTATGATTAGTGAATAAGTGTGTAAGGGGGTGCTAATAGAGATAGTTAGTAGTAGATTATCAAAACTAATATTAAATGATACCATAGGTGCTAAGTATTAAACTGTGACATAATCATAAAGTGCAAAATGCTAGGTAAATTGTGTCACACAATAAACAAATAGTATAAATGTCCTTTATAACAGTTCATTTGATCTTCTATGTTCAATCTTCAATATGGTAAATAGTGGGAGGCCATCACCAACTTAAAATATATTCAGAATCACCCAGAAGTGCACAGTTAAATGTCCACTCACCAGAAAAACCATGACCCCTTTATCTAAAAAGAGGGTCAAATAGCACCTGTGTGGTAGTTTTGGATCCTGTTTGGCACTTCTCTGAAATAAATCGAGAGTATCTCCTCCTCTCCTTCTCTCTGAGATCTGAAATGTAAGTTAGAGGGGGACCCCACACAAAAATGGCATGGAGTTTGCCCTTAAAATTCATACCAGATAATTATCCTTGATAAGGTCTGGTATGGATGTCAAGGGGAACCCCTTTGTTGCATATTAGACCCGTTGGGTCTGCTATGAATTTTATAGGGGGAACGTTATAAAAAAATAAGGAACTTATTTGCAAGGGATGACATAAAAAAAATCTGGATCTTGTGATGATTTTTCATCGGTACATAGATGACATTTTTCTGATATGGACGGGCTCTCTGCAAGAACTGACTGAATTCATGACCATTATCGGTGACAATACATACAATTTGAAGTTCACCATGTCCTGTGACCCAAAAACTGTTAGCTTTCTTGACATTCTCTGAAATTAATCGAGAGTATCTCCTCCTCTCCTTCTCTCTGAGATCTGAAATGTAAGTTAGAGGGGGACCCCACACAAAAATGGCATGGAGTTCGCCCTTAAAATTCATACCAGATAATTATCCTTGATAAGGTCTGGTATGGATGTCAAGGGGAACCCCTTTGTTGCATATTAGACCCGTTGGGTCTGCTATGAATTTTATGGGGGGAACGTTATAAAAAAATAAGGAACTTATTTGCAAGGGATGACATAAAAAAAATCTGGATCTTGTGATGATTTTTCATCGGTACATAGATGACATTTTCCTGATATGGACGGGCTCTCTGCAAGAATTGACTGAATTCATGACCATTATCGGTGACAATACATACAATTTGAAGTTCACCATGTCCTGTGACCCAAAAACTGTTAGCTTTCTTGACATTCAAATTTTTGTGGAACATGATGGCTCACTCGGTACTACTTTATTTAGAAAACCATCAGCAAGCAATGCATTACTGCATGCCTCAAGCTCCCACCCTAGGTCGTTGATTAACAGCATCCCTTATAGTCAATACTTAAGACTGCGACGTAACTGCAGTAGAGATAGTGATTTCCAAGATGAAGCAAATCTCTTATATGGTGGCTTAAGAGAAAGAGGCTACACTCATAGCATCCTCAAGAAAGCATTTAATAGAGCTAAGACTCATGTCAGAGATACCTTGATACACAAGAAAACAACTAAAAATAAGTCTCAGACTGTTATTACTGCCTATACCAAGCAGCACAAACAAATGAGAAAAGTATTGAAAAGTATTGGCCACTTCTATTGGCAGATCCAATTGCCACTAAATATGTTGAGAAACAACCCCAAATTACTTACAGACGTGCCAAATCACTTAAAAGATCTCTTAACCCAGAGTCATTACAAAACTCCTTCACTACCTAGCCAATTCCCTTCACTACCTAGCCAATTTCCGGGCACTTTTTCATGCGGCAGATGCGACAAATGTCGTTTTATGCCTAATATCAGTGAGGTAAGATTACCAAATGGACAGATCCATTCAATTAGATATAGAGTAACATGCCAAACTCAGAGCATTGTTTACCTTATGCAATGTACATGCAAATGCTTTCACGTAGGCAAAACGAAACATCCGTTTCACAAGAGAATAAATGACCATATTTCCCTTATTAAAAAACTTAAAATGGAAACGCCAATTAGTCGCCATGTAGGCCTCTTTCATGGTTTTAGTTTAAATACCATCAAATTCATGGCTCTTGAGCATATTCCCCCTGATGTTAGAGGAGGTAGTAACGACCAAAAACTGTTGCAACTAGAATCACGATGGATCTATTTACTTAAAGCCACAATATCCCCTGTAATAAATTATATGCTTAGTTATAAACCTTTTTTTATAACCAATTGGTCTCTGATGTTCCCATAACCTCTGTTATTTTCAACCCAATCTTTCTTTTTTTCCCCTCCCCCCCATTTTCTCCCATTCCACTCCCCACTTTCCCCTCCTTCTTCGTCTTCAATCGGTTAATTACATCTCCCCCCTCCCAAACCCCCCCCCTTTTTCTTCCATCTTGGCCATGAATAATATATTTATAAATCATCACTAATTACTATGTATGCTGACCTATCTGAATTTTTAATAAAATTAAAAATATATTCTCTTTCCTTCTTCCCCTTTAAAGTAATTAATACAAATTTGTCATTATTAGTGGCTAACATTTAATTATATCATAATAAAATATTATTAAATGCTATACAATCCATGTATATCGCTAATTAAATTATGTTTGTTCTCTTTTTTCTAAGCCTTTACAATTACTAATTATGTATATTTGTTATTGTAAATGTATCTGCGTCTCCTTTTTCATGGCTATGCGTGTTCCCCAGTATTATTTCCACCTATAGCTTTGCCTCCAGTCTTTCCTCTCCTTTTAGGGAAATATTCTGCTCGTCATGCTCTGCTGCATCACCGTGGTTTAGAAATCTCCACTTGTCTTTTTGACAAGTGGGTTTTCCTCCTCTTACCACCAGAGGGACTCCTTCCCTCACTTCTTTGACCGAGCCATAGTACTCGGCGGAGGGGAAGGTGTCAATTGTCATGGTGATGCGCGCGCATGCGCAGTGCAGCTTTTACGTCCGCATCTGGTCCTACAGACCGAATAGACGGTATAAATAGCCACCATTAGCAGCATGGAGACACTGCAGGACTCGTGGGACCCATGCACATCACTATGCTCTACTCAGGTAACTACTACAAGCTAATTCATCCAGGCTCTCTTAGCAACTATGGAAGCTATTTATAATATCTTCTTTCCCCTTTTTTCTTTGTTGAAGACTATGTCTCTGTCCTGCTGATGCTTATACAGTGGGTTATTATTTATTATTGCCCCACTCTTTTTCCACTAGATATGCTTGCTTAGTTATTCACTATCTGATGGTGTGTTGGCCCCTGGCATCAAGCTAGCTGCTACATTTGCCCTTGTAAGTTTCTTTTGATTTTTTACGTTTTTTGCTCTTATGTCTGAGAGGATATTCCATCCTTCCTTCAGATATTAGGGGTCAATATTGTGTATATCTTTGCTTTTAGTTGGTCTTTTCTACCGTCTATGGTCGCCTGTAGCACATGGGTATTTTGACATAGCAGAAACCAATAGTCATCTTGGCAGTAGCCACAAGTCCCCTATTTATTGGAGATACGGGTAAGCAGCAGTGCCCTGTTCTTGGGAGACGCATATGCATAGATACTTTTGTAAGATTTGTAAAACGTGAATCACATGTATAGTCATTTGAATCACTGTAATCTATTCAATTGTTTATCTATTTTCTGTTAGAAAGCACTGTACCGTGCATGTGACCAGCATCCCCTGAAGAAGCCCGATATAGGGGTGAAACATGTTGGGAAGTCCATCTTGCATTGCTGTATCACTGTTACTGTATTGAACTGTACTTGCCATAATTATTTCCTATTCTGTGCTTTTATTGGATGATGTTCTATTTTTCAAATAAATGCATCTTTTATATAATTGATCATTTTCTTTATTTGCACCTTCAAAATCCCAATTTTTTTATCTACTACTTCTATAAAAAAAAGAAAAAAAGCATGAATCCACCCCCATATCCACATCAGGGCCTTCTCTGAACATACAGCCTGGCTGGACAGGAAAGTTGGGGAAAGCATGAGACCATCTCCTTCTTCAACCATACCACACCATATGTCCTCAAAGAGGGAGTTCTTGTTTTTTGTATGTGGTCCTCCCTTACATTTTCTCCTTTGCGAGAGCATGTGACAGGGTAGTTTACAGGAAGGAGAGAGGGACAGGACATTGCCTCCCCACAATATAAACAAAGACCTTATTATCAGAATCACCAGGTGTTATTTTTGTGAAAAAAATCGATTTTAGTACTTGAGTGTCAGACTGTCATGGACAGAAGAGACTGCTGTTTTTTAGGAGTTAGAGGATGTGGCTAATGGGGAAGAGGGGATACAGGTTACTCATTTGACACCATCGGACAAGACATGTGGCAGCACCACCAGCTTCAGTGGTATGCCCTGTTCTGCATCCTTTCCAGTGTGCCATAAGGGATGTGTAACATCCCTGACCATGCTTACAGGACCACAGAAGGGGCTGATTCCTTGAGCTAGAATGAAAGCAGCTGGAAGGCACCAGGTTTAGAAAGTTATCATTAAGATGCTGGTCATTGAGGATTATGGTACATCTTTTCTGCTCTAGCAGCTGCAAAATAAACATCTGCATTGAGAAGGATATTCATGAGACAGCAGGGTAGGTGTCAGAGAAGAATTGCAAAGATGTTCAAGCCTTCACTTTACCCTCCTCAGCATTGCTCTATGACCCTCTTCCCTATTTAATGTAGTGTAAGCCTCGGAAACCCCTCACTGTCACAGGAGGCCACAGATATTATGGTGGATATAGAAGTTCAATGCTGTAATAAGTGGGAAGATGCCGAAATTGAGAGAGGAGGAGTAATATGATCCTTTTGCTGCTGAGTTGTCTCATTGAGGTGCTGCGCCATTTGAGATCTGTGGTACAGAGTCATCTGTTTCCTTAAACATGTGGTACTGGTACCCAGGCAGACAGAGGCTGCAGGCCACAATAATGTTGTCTGCAGCAGATGTGTGCACACTGCAGAGCTCTGTGGATTGGCCCTGGGTAAAGCAGTGGCCTGTATCTGTGAGGCAGTGGTGCCAAATGGATTAGAATGGCTTTCCCCCAGTCTTCTGCAAGTGTCCGCTGGAAAAAATCCTCCCTCACTGCTGTTCTGCCTCTCCCTCTGATTTTTACTCCTTTATATAGTAGTGGTCTTATCAATATTATTATTCAATAGTAAAGCAATAGTTATTCATCTTTATTAATGTATACTATGTTACTCCATAAATATAGAAAGTCTTCATTTTTAAATGTTGAACTTTAGATGACCTCTCTGCTTCTTTCTGATGTTTTTTGTAAGATAGTTTACTGGGTGAAAGTGTATTAGGATACTTCATAGTTTTGAAATTCACTAATTTGAAGAAGAGAAATACATTGACAGCAGTTGAACTACAGCCTGATAAGATAAGGGTACGCACGCAGCGACGCTACCACGTGACCAGGAAGTAGGACGAGCTCCGCTCCCATGTTTTTATGCCGTCCGGCGATTTGTACTTTATGCGATACAAGTTCTTTTATTCTGTAAGTGCATTACCTTATTCATTAAATCTGGTTTTAAACGTATTTCACCATGGAAAATGTATCATTTATATTTTGGGTTGTATACTGATGGTATGGATTCCTGGCTAATGTGGATGAATCAAGTATTCCCTGTCAACCATCGATCAGTTCCTAGTTTGACATAGAGCCTGGTTACCATCGTGAGTCGGTAAGCGCGATCTACAGCCACAGTGGTGGGTTTTTCACTTCCCCCCCTTTCCTTTTTTGCTGTTTGTTCTTGTGTGCTCACCAGGGTGTTGGTCTGCTTGTCCATGCTAAACATCTGATATACTACACTATGGCCAGTTTTTGTGTTGTTTTTTTCTCCTGTATCCATTGAGCGGACTACATTTTGAAAACGGACGGTGCAGATTGGTTTCTCATCCCAAAGGCCCTGGCTGGGTTTAATGCCATCCGCTCATTGTTACTGATGTTCTGGTAAGGGCAATCTTAGCTCATTCTTGGATCATTACTTGTAATAAGCTGAACATCCTGCTATTTGAAGATTGATTCCATTTAAAGAAATATCTGGACTTTTTCTTTGCGTTTAAATATTTGAATTTTGTATTTTTATTACTATTTGCAGGTGGTAGGTAAGACCTCCACCTTACCAACTGTATATTAATTTTTGTTTAGCGCGGTTTATTTTTTCTATAAGATAACACCCCTTAAAGGTAATAAACATTGTCAAGTGTAAGAAGTTTTATGTGGAATATGGGAAAGTAACGTACTTTAATTTAGTTTGACAGGGTCAAAAGGTCTGCTTGTGCCCTCATTAAAACTGTTAAAATACATTAATAAGATAACACTATTAATAATTAGACAATATTGAATAAAGTAGTTAGCTTTGTGTATATATATATATATATATATATATATATATATATATATATATATATATATATATATATATATATATATATATATATATATAAAATGTAAATATATATAATGTAAATAATATTGTACCTTTTTGTGAAACCAGTATATGAATATATACACATAGGATTGTATAGTGAAAAACAATAACACATATAACACATAAGGTGGGGTTATTGCAAGTTAATTTTCCCAAAGTCGTAAAAAGCTGTTATCCTTGAGTTGGTAAAGTCTTATCAGGACAAGGAGGGTTTGATTTAACATGACTGGGTGCCATATTGTCTCTATACAAGTATTTTCATGGGTAAAGCCATAGACAAAACAGTTATAAATCATTTTAATAAACCTGTAGGAATTCTGGGAATGAATAAGTTTGTCTGGTTGTATGACAAGTGTCAGAATTATGGTTAGTTACATTAAAGTAGATCTTAGCAACCAATCATGTTGTACCTAATATGCTTGAATTGTAAGAAACAGTATAAATTAGACCTGCATCTTGTAATACTTTGAACATAAACCTATATGTTCCCATCTGTTAATAAACCTGCATCACTGAGGTTCTGCCTGGTTTGATATGTTACTATTCTACTTCATTTGGTGGCCCGTACGGGGACAGCATCACCTCAACTCCAATCTTGCCTAACTCCATGCTGGTGAGGCACTAAGCTCAACACAATATTGCGCAATTTATATCAGGTTAGCAGACACCTATTATTGAAAGTTTTGCATTGTGTTGTGCCATGTTTTGCTAGCGCTAGGAGGGGCAGGTGGTTGTTGTTGGGGTATCGCTGTCCACCAGGCAGATCTTTGTGATGGCAGGTTGGGTTTTCTCAACTGTGGGTGCCTTAAAGTGCATTGTACAGGATGAGATACCCTGGGTGGAAATTTTTTCAATTTTTTTTTTCTTTCCGAAGGGGTACCCCTGTAGAGGGTTAGTTACTCTCTATGTAAACCTAGGTTTTACATGCATGTTGGTTCCCTGGATTGCGAAATTTAGTCTGGATGAGGTTTTGGGGATTTAAAGACCCCTGGAGAACTTACGTTTACATGCATGTTGTTTATTTATTGGGTAATAAATTTAAAAGAGCGAACAAAAATCCTGGATGGCTTAACTCCAATGTAAAAATGCATATAAAAGCAAAGGAGAAGGCCTTCAAAAAATACAAGGTTGAGGGATCATCCTCAGCATTCAGACTTTATAAAGAATGCAATAAGAAATGTAAGGGTGCAATTAGGACGGCTAAGATAGAACATGAAAGACATAGCGGAGGAGAGCAAAAAAAATCCCAAGAAATTCTTTAAGTATGTAAACAGTAAAAAAGGGAGGACAGACCATATTGGCCCCATAAAGAATGAGGAAGGACATCTGGTTACAAAGGATGGGGAGATGGCAAAGGTATTGAATTTATTCTTCTCCTCAGTATTCACGAGTGAATCGGGGGGCTTCAGTAACCAAAACTGAAGTGTTTATCCTCATGACACAACACAGGAAGCACCTACATGGTTAACAGAGGACGGAATTAAAATTAGACTTGAGAAACTTAACATTAATAAATCACCAGGACCAGATGGCTTGCATCCGAGGGTACTTAGGGAACTCAGTCAGGTGATTGCCAGACCGTTGTTCCTAATTTTTACAGACAGTCTATTGACTGGAATGGTACCAGCTGATTGGAAAAAAGCCAATGTAGCACCAATATTTAAAAAGGGCCCAAAAAACATCCCTGGGAATTACAGACCAGTTAGCCTAACATCAATAGTATGTAAACTCTTGGAGGGGATGATAAGGGACTATATACAAGATTTTAGTAATAAGAATGATATCATTAGCAGTAATCAGCATGGATTCATGAAGAATCGTTCTTGCCAAACCAATCTATTAACCTTCTATGAGGAGGTGAGTTGCCATCTAGATAAAGGAAGGCCCGTAGACGTGGTGTATCTGGATTTTGCAAAAGCATTTGACACAGTTCCCCATAAGTGTTTACTGTACAAAATAAGGTGCGTTGGCATGGACCATAGGGTGAGTACATGGATTGAAAACTGGCTACAAGGGCGTGTTCAGAGGGTGGTGATAAATGGGGAGTACTCAGAATGGTCAGGGGTGGGTAGTGGGGTTCCCCAGGGTTCTGTGCTGGGACCAATCCTATTTAATTTGTTCATAAACGATCTGGAGGATGGAATAAACAGTTCAATCTCTGTATTTGCAGACGATACTAAGCTAAGCAGGGCAATAACTTCTCCGCAGGATGTGGAAATCTTGCAAAAAGACATGAACAAATTAATGGGGTGGGCGACTACATGGCAAATGAGGTTCAATGTAGAAAAATGTAAAATAATGCATTTGGGTGGCAAAAATATGAATGCAATCTATACACTGGGGGGAGAACCTCTGGGGAAATCTAGGATGGAAAAGAACCTGGGGGTCCTAGTAGATGATAGGCTCAGCAATGGCATGCAATGCCAAGCTGCTGCTAATAAAGCAAACAGAATATTGGCATGCATTAAAAGGGGGATCAACTCCAGAGATAAAACGATAATTCTCCCGCTCTACAAGACTCTGGTCCGGCCGCACCTGGAGTATGCTGTCCAGTTCTGGGCACCAGTCCTCAGGAGGGATGTACTGGAAATGGAGCGAGTACAAAGAAGGGCAACAAAGCTAATAAAGGGTCTGGAGGATCTTAGTTATGAGGAAAGGTTGCGAGCTCTGAACTTATTCTCTCTGGAGAAGAGACGCTTGAGAGGGGATATGATTTCAATTTACAAATACTGTACTGGTGACCCCACAATAGGGATAAAACTTTTTCGCAGAAGAGAGTTTAATAAGACTTGTGGCCACTCATTACAATTAGAAGAAAAGAGGTTTAACCTTAAACTACGTAGAGGGTTCTTTACTGTAAGAGCGGCAAGGATGTGGAATTCCCTTCCACAGGCGGTGGTCTCAGCGGGGAGCATTGATAGCTTCAAGAAACTATTAGATAATCACCTGAATGACCGCAACATACAGGGATATGTAATGAAATACTGACACATAATCACACACATAGGTTGGACTTGATGGACTTGTGTCTTTTTTCAACCTCACCTACTATGTAACTATATGTAACTATGTAACTATGTTTCCCTTGACTGCAAAATTTAGCCTGGATGAGGTTTTGGGGATTTAAAGACCCCTGGAGAACCTAAGTTTACATGCATGTTGTTTCCCTTGACTGCAAAATTTTGTCTGGATGAGGTTTTGGGGATTTAAAGACCCCTGCAGAACCTACATTTACATGCATGTTGTTTCCCTTGACTGCAAAATTTTATCTGGATGAGGTTTACATGCATGTTGGTTTCCTGGATTGGCAATCAATCTAGAGGAGGCTTTGGGGTTATCAGACCCCTGGAAAGCCTAAGTTAAATATTTTTTTAGGATGAGTACTGATATGTAGTTACTAGTAGAAAATGGTACCTTTTTTATTGTCTGTGAAAAGATAACATAGAGCATAAAAATTGTGGTGTAAAACAATACTCATGAGTTTAGAAATGTCAGGAAAGGTAAGTCCTGACAGGTAAATAAGATAAAGGTTTTGGCGCTCCATTTGTTAACAAAGTTAAAAGGTATGTATCATCTTTGTAATATAGGTGTATGTATGTTTATATGTATCTGTTATAACGGTCTTTGTTGTCTGGGTACTAACTGAGTTAATAAATGATAGGCTCCGCACTCAGGACAATATGGGTTGCAGCACCCCTGAGGGTTCCCACGGGAACTTAAAGTAAATAAAGGTGTAGAGAAGGGGTGGTTGGCGCTACCCTAAAAAAGTGTGAGTACCAGGAGGGTATGTGATCAGAAAAGAAAAATGTATATAATGTATATGATTGTGTAACAAGGAAATGTCTATAATATACAACTACACATTAATGTGCTATCCCAAAATGGGTATATGTGAGTGTACCCTCCAGGGATGAGTGTAACCGTATCCTTGCACGAATGTGATAAAACAAATGACAGTTAATATAAACCACATGTGAAGAAAGTGCTGTGCGTGATCACTCAGACTTTACCATACACATCCCATCCAGATAAATATAAGTGTATACCGTAAGTAAAATGGATATAAAAATAAATCACAATAAAGGCTAAATTAATCCAACCCTAAGTTAGAGTCCATAGATTAAACCCATAAGCATATATGAAAAATAAATAATAAAAATATATAATCCAAAAAGCAAGTCCCACGGTGTGAAAAAATAGTGCAAACGAATATATATTGCAAAAAAGTAGTATCCAGTTGTAGTTCTTCAGGTGACTTCAGTGCTCAGCAACAAAAGATGACTGGTAGTGCTCCCCCCATCAGGTCCCCACTCACCAAAAGAAGAAACCCCTGCAGGGGTAGTGGGCATATGTGGGCAACCATAGATGGAAATCCTCCTCCACTCTCTCAGTGTCCCGTCTGTGGGTCTATCGGTCTCCCGCAGCTGGCTCCGCTCAATCAAGCTGCCTCAGCTGTCTCCATTCATTCAGGGGTGAATGCTTCAGTCAGATCTTACCAAGCCGTCACTCCACATTTTGGTCCTGCTCTGCGCAGTGGTCTTGCACAGAGCAGCCCAGACCCTCCTCTTCCCGGGTCCCCCCTCGGCTCCCCTGGCCCCTCCCTCCTGACGAGTGGTCCCACAGCAAGCAGCAAGCAGCAAGCAGCAAGCAGATCTGGTTACTAGTAGGTGAGCCCGAATTGCAGAGGATGGCCTCTCTTACGCCTCCGACTTGAGGCCCCTGATAGGATAAACAGGAAGCACAGGAGTGAGAAGGGGTACGAGTGCCTGGCAGGATCAACAGCAACAGGTCAGTCCAGAGGTTCGGGAGATTCCTTGCAGAAGGTAGAAGGCAGGAAATGGCACAGCAGGCTGGTACCTAGACCAGGCAGGATGGGTAGGCAGGTACAGCAGGCAGGGACTGGATCAGCGGATCAGATTATAATAGGTATTCTGTCTTTTATATTATGGACTGCAGTAGTGAAAGGTGCATTTTATATTTAAGGGTACTTATTCTCCCTTGTAGCTTTTGTTGTTTATTTTTGTCATGTCCCTATCTTATTGTACAGTATTATGTATACTCTGCCTCTCACTTTAGGCATGCCTGACATTTAAAAAAAAGAGAATTACCTTAATTTATTGGCAGCTATAACAATAGAGAATACGAGAATTAAGAGCAAAAAAGCAGAAAACAAAAAAAATGCATAAACATGAAATAAAAGAAGAAAAAACGAATCCCAATAAAAAATAACAAAAAATACAGCATCAAAACAGCAACAAGAGTTGCTGCTGACACATACACAAAGGTAGTCCTAAAAAGGGCTATTGGGGTGACGCTGCTGTATTTAGGCCAAGCTAAATGTAAAAGTTAACAACTTCAGCCCCAGAAGATTTTACCCCTTTCCTGACCAGAGCCCATTTCGCGATTCGGCACTGTGTCGCTTTAACTGACAATTGCGCGGTCGTGCGTCATTGCACCCAAACAAAATTGACGTCCCACAAATAGAGCTTTCTTTTGGTGGTATTTGATCACCTCTGCGTTTATTTTTTGTGCTATAAACAAAGAAAGAGCGACAATTTTGAAAAAAACGCAATATTTTTTACTTTTTGCTGTAATAAATATCCCCCCAAAAAATATATAAAAAAACTATTTTTTTCCTCATTTTTGGCCGATATGTATTCTTCTACATATTTTTGGTAAAAAAATCACAATAAGCATATATTGATTGGTTTGCACAAAAGTTATAGTGTCTACAAAATAGGGGATAGTTTTATGGCAGTTTTATTATTCATTTTTTTTTACTAGTAATGGCGGCGATCTGCAATTTTTATTGGGACTGCAACATTGTGGCGGACACATCGGACAATTTTGACACTTTTTTGGAACCATTGGCATTTATACAGCGATCAGTGCTATAAAAATGCATTGATTAGTCTCTGGCAGGGAAGGGGTTAACACTAGGGGGCAATCAAGGGGTTAATTGTGTTCCCTAGTGTGTGTTCTAAATTAAGGGGGGAGGGGACTGTATAGGGGAGATGCCAGATTGCTGTTCATACTCTGTATGAACAGACGATCTGCCTCTTCTCCCCCCAGAGAACCGGAAACTATGTGTTTACACACATAGATCCCGGTTCTCTGTGTGTCAGCAATGATCACGGGAGCCCGGCGTTGATCGTAACTGCACGCACTCACCCCTAGTGGCCACAGGGCGAAGCGACGTAACATGACGTCGTTTCGCCCAGCCGTGCCATTCTGCCGCAGTACAACTGGTCAGCAAGTGGTTAAAAAACACATATGCATGCAAAATATATAATACCAGAATGCAATGTTGCTGATGCGGTCCTTGAAAAATCATATTGTCCTGTAACACTGCATACAGTTTAAAGACACTTTCCAAGCTGGTAATTTAAAGGAATATGTGATTTTTCATGTCACTCAAAAAGTTGCTTCAAAAGGGCCACTTTTGCTTTGTTGACTGTCTCCTGTGGCAGTACCCAGCATCCTGTGTCCTTTTTTTTTTGTTTTGTTTTTTTTATTTTTTTACAATAACTTGCCTATTAGCCTTAAAAATGGCTAGAATGTAGTATCAAGATTCTCTCCCTATAGATTTCAATAGTATTTGCTTCTAAATTCAGATTATGCAAAGTTCAATTAGGATTCAATGAATCCCCAGAGAATTGAACCTGGGCAGATTTGCCCATCCTACACATACTTCCTGTGCTTGCCATATGCAGCTGGAAACCACATTTTAATATTCAATGCAGGTACAACCAAAATACTGTGAGATCTCTAAAAAAAATCAGGAACCAATATATAAACAGCCCTTCATGTAAGTGATGACTTTTATCCAAACAGTAATTCTCCTTTAATATGGGAAAAAAACAATTATATGTGCAACCTTTAACCATTGTTACAATGTAATCTTTTTCATTCTAGTTTTGTTTAATTACATCTCATTTCATATGGAAAGAAGTGCAATTCCAACCTATGGAATGATATTTCTCTAGCTAATGCCTATAAGAAAAGCTTTATATGCAGAGCAAAAAATACAAAATACTATTATGGATGTAGCTACTTTGGAATCAGTTGAAAATGTAATAACCTGTTTTCCATTCTACATTTTCCTTCACAGTTCAATCAAATGTCACTTAGCTACAGTTCCTAAACCACACTTAATATTTTCATTAAAATCAATAAAACCAAGATATGACAAGGGTACAGGTGGACGCAAGCAATTAAACTCCTCCTGCCTGGATTGTCAGGCAGCACTTTTAACTAAAGAAACCCATTCAACACCTGTCCCTTCTCTTTCTGAATGGCATCTAACAGAAATCCACTTAGCCAGCCTTTGTCTGCTTATTTCCCTGACAGATAATGTGAAGAAGTAGGCAGTTACGAGGCCAATAATTCAGAATTAATTTTCCCTTCACCAGTGATGTGCACAACAGACTGTGATAATGGCTCCTGAACAGAAATCAGGGGGTAAACAAGACAATTTGAGATGATGGGCTTGAAATAAATGCCCTTCAAATGTACTCTCTTTTGGTGGCTCTAAATAGGGCTCTGAATAACATTTTTCCTGCTCCTATTGATAGTTAGAGGAGTTAATCATTATACCATTAATGGAGCTATTTGCTTATGTGTTTCAGTTAGAAAATAGACGTATAAAGACATGATGTGAGTTGTGCATGACTACAATACCATTGTGATTAGCAAATGAAAAAGAGTACGAATGTTCCCATAATTTCTGTATTGGCTAAAGCAGACAAATGTCTAATGCAATTCTGCAACATAGATTAGTCTGTTCTTAACTTATCAAAATAAACCAACAGTAATCTGGAGGAGAGTTCTTAATTGTATATATTGGTCGAGATAAAAAATGCTATGTGATCCTGGTGATCTGTAAATGTGGGTTTATTCATAATTAACCAACATTAACCAAAAGTAACTATTGTATTTAAGTTTTTGAAAATCAGCCTTTTTAGTGTATCACTATTCTTGCCTCCTCAGTGATAAACTTACATTTTACAGAATGTCCATCCTTAAAGAGTTATGTTTTTCTTTTTTCAAAAGTCCACACAAGGTACTTGTTCACTAAAGCTTTTTTTATGCAAGAAACCTGTTCAATGGAAATTTTTGCTGCAGCAACATTGTATCCTTCTGCTTGAGCTAAGGACTCATGTCCTTATTTTTCTTACACCAATAAGTGTGGACTGGTACACAAACCACTTCCACTTATTATTGACTACATCTCTCTCAACTTTTAAAGTGTCTGTAAACCCTTACAAATACCCACTGAAGTGACTAGCCTCCGGTGATACACAGAGATTAAACAAATCCTTCTATAAAAGTTGTACCTATTTATCCACAGTTCTCTTTCTTCCACACATTTTACAGCATTTTACACAGCATTTCTGAGCTTTAGAAGACAAGGAGCAGGGATCAGATATCACACACCGTACAGCATACAGCAGAGAGCTGAATGTAATCTGAGACCTGAGGGGAGGGAAAGGACACGCACCCTTGATCCAGTCTTGATTAGGGATGAGCTTAGTTGAGTTTAACTCGAACATCGGCTGTTCACAAGTTCGCTGAACAGCGAACAATTTGGGGTGTTCGCGGCAAATTTGAATTCCGCGGAACACCCTTTAAAAGTCTATGGGAGAAATCAAAAGTGCTAATTTTAAAGGCTTATATGCAAGTTATTGTCATAAAAAGTGTTTGGGGACCTGGGTCCTGCCCCAGGGGACATGGATCAATGCAAAAAAAAAGTTTTAAAAACTGACATTTTTTCAGGAGCAGTGATTTTAATAACGCTTAAAGTCAAACAATAAAAGTGTAATATCCCTTTAAATTTCGTAGCTGGGGGGTGTCTATAGTATGCCTGTAAAGGGGCGCATGTTTCCCATGTTTTGAACAGTCTGACAGCAAAATTACATTTCAAAGGAAAAAAAGTCATTTAAAACTACTCGCGGCTATTGCCACATAAAAGTTCATTGATAAAAACGGCATGGGAATTCCCCACAGGGGAAACCCACGCCAAAATTTAAAAAAAGAAACGGCGTGGGGTCCCCCAAAAATCCATACCAGACACTTATCCGAGCACGCAACCTGGCAGGCCGCAGGAAAAGAGGGGGGGACGAGAGAGCACCCCCCCTCCTGAACCGTACCAGGCCACATGCCCTCAACATTGGGAGGGTGCTTTGGTGTAGCCCCCCAAAACACCTTGTCCCCATGTTGATGAGGACAAGGGCCTTTTATGTGTATTGTTGGACCGGCAATGCAATAGCCGCGAGTAGTTTTAAATGACTTTTTTTCTTTGAAATGTCATTTTGCTGTCAGACTGTTCTAAACAGGGGAAACATGCGCCCCTTTACAGGCATACTATAGACACCCCCCAGAAACAAAATTTAAAGGGATATTACACTTTTATTGTTTGACTTTAAGCATTATTAAAATCACTGCTCCTGAAAAAACGTCCATTTTTAAAACTTTTTTTTTTAGCATTGATCCATGTCCCCTGGGGCAGGACCCAGGTCCCCAAACACTTTTTATGACAATAACTTGCATATAAGCCTTTAAAATTAGCACTTTTGATTATTCATGTTCGTGTCCCATAGACTTTAACGGTGTTCGCGTGTTCGAACAAACTTTTTTCCTGTTCGCATGTTCTGGTGCGAACCGAACAGGGGGGTGTTCGGCTCATCCCTAGTCTTGATAGGGAAACATGCAGAGCTGAGGCTATCAATCACCTTCTGTGTGCTGGAGAGGGGGTCCCAGGATTCTTTGGTGTCAGCATAGCCTGTCAGAAATGACTTCTGCAGATAGCAGAGGGAAGAGAGAGAAGATAGGAATCACACTAATCACACTAAACTGCATAAAGCTAATTATTATTTGTTGTGTTTGTTTTTTTTACAGGTAAGACTAGAATGTGTATTTCTGCCACTTTCTCCACTGCTTCTTGTCTCCATACCAACCAAGAGTAATAGCAAAACTTATTATCAAGGAGTGGATTTACAATCTATTAATGCTTGTGAAAGTGGCTTCAAATTCAGAGTCAAGCAGAATGAAGTATGCTTTTGAGATGCTCCAACTTTTTTTTTTAATAGTTTTGACCAGTTTTTGACTCATTCTAAGGTATATTGTTACTTATGAGTTGCTTCTTCCTGTTTCTGAGTTTTGAGCTGCTTCTGAGATGATCTGCTCTGCTTTTTCATTTATGATTTCCTTAAAAAGCTAAATGTAAAACTTGAAAAAGCAAATCTAAATTTTGGACCTCCTTTTGTACAAGGTGTGGCAGGATGAGACTCACTACAAAATCGGTCAGTTAAAGGACACAGGGTGTGCACATTGGCTCTGTGCAGGACTACAGTGCATAGATGTGGAGTGGAGAAAACTGCTTTTGCAGTTCTGGTATACCTGGATGGGGCTCTGAAGTTTGGAGAATTCATAGTGTCTTGGGTGGGACGGAATCTCAAATCCTGTGTGTGGATTTTGTGGGGGACCAGCAGAATGTGTACTCAGGTGCACACAGCCTTTATAATGGAGGTTTATAAATACCTCAGGGTTCCCAGTTGGAGACTGCTCCACCCAAGGGAGACAGGAGGTCTCCATGAGTCAGAGAGGCCGCATGTGGCAGCCAAAGCCTGTGTGTCTGCCAGAGACAGTAAATGGCCTGAGGACTGAGGCCAGAGTAGCTGTGTACATTAGTGTTAAGCCACCCACACTAGAGGAGCTGTGTGCATTCGTGTAAAGCTATCCACACTAGAGGAGCTGTGGGCATTAGTGTGAAGCTGTCCACATTGAAGAACCTGTGGTCTGTGTGACAAGTGAAAAGATGTCCTAACTGATGTAAATCACTTGAAAACGCATCTACCACTAGAGCTAATGATACCTCATTTTACAAAGGGTAACTCTTTAGGCAGTACTGGTGAAAAATCAAAAAAAAAAATTGCAATATTTTAGAGGTTGTGATTTTTTACATTTTATGGATTCCTTTTCCTAAGCAGATCGCAAACAAATGTTCTACTATGATGTAACATTTTCTTGACCATCTATACTGATTATTTTTGCTTCTAATTAGTCTTTATCAGTTTGGGGAAACACTAGATTTCATCTGCTTTTGTGTACATTCCTTTACAGGGACACTTTAAAGATTTATATTAAATAATGTATTTCTAGTGTCTAAAGGAGCAATATCTTTATTAATCCTGAGACAGCATTAACACCACAGCACACACATTTGATGTAGTAAGCTTTGAAATTTAAAAGTGTTCCTTTTCATATTAGAAGTCTTTGATATAAGACTGTCAAAGTGATTTTGTAGTTTATGATACAATTTCTGCTAGTAAAAATTTACATACTGGTAAATTAGGATATGTCAAGAAAACTATGTATGTATATTTTATTTTAAACATACAGGAAATGAGGCCAAAATAAAAATGAAAAAGAAAAAGATTTGTCTGCATGTGTAGAAAAGGGGGGTGGGGGGTGTATCAAAACTAGAGCAAACAGAATCTGGAGCAGCAGTGCATGGAAACCAATCAGCTTCTATCTTAAACGTGCTCAGTTAAGCATAAAAAATGAAGATAGCAGCTAATTGGCTGCCATACACATCTGCTCCAGATTCTGGCTGCTCCAGTTTTTATCAATTCAACTCAAGGTACTTTTTTGGTATGTACCTTGAAGCAACAATGGTAAACACAAGGTAATTAATTATACCAAGCTCAGATGTAGCATATATACAACATAGAATGTATGAATTTTGCTGGGACCATGTTCACTTCTATTTCCACAAGGGCTCCATGAATGTAAACACCCAGGAAAATAGATATGAGATTAAAACGAGGTAGTATAGGATACCGGAGTTGCTCCATAAATTTGTCCCAATGGTCTCAGATCAATGCTGGATATGCAAGCAGGATGTGGGCACTTTTCTTCATATTTGGTGGATGTGCCCACTGTTTCAGCCATATTGGTGTAAAGTACACAAAGCGCCTTTGGCAATCTCCTCGCTCCCACTGGAGTTCACGCCAGCACAGTACCTCCTTCACCTGTCCAAAATACCCTGGAAAAGATACTTGAAGTCAGCAGCCATATACATGATCAACGCTGCTAGACTTTGCTTACCGGTCCATTGGAGGTCCAAATCAATCCCTTCAATGAAACAATGGACATCATGCATCAACCACATAGCAGCGATGGAGGAGCTGATACATACTTCCCAGAATAGGATCCCCAGTTTCTCGAATATATGGGATAGCTGGTTTGACTACCGAAAATCTCAAAGTTACCAGGTATTGATACAAGACAACGTCTAAGTAGTTTGATGGCCCACTAATATCCTCTAAGACACAACCTAAAGGCATAGGGCGCATATATAACGTATGTCGCTACCCGAAGCAGATGGAGAGGGTAGCTGGTGGTTGCCCCACCCCCTCTCCTCACCTTCAGATCTAAGTATACCTCTCCCCCCCTTCTTCCCCCTTGTTCTTACATTTTAACTTCTCCTTTCTTTTTCACCCCCCTGACAAAGTCCCAGCATTAGAAGACTGTGGAACAGGCAGCTGACTTAATTGTTGGCTCCCTCTCCCACTGCTCTCAGGTCCTGGGAAACATATAGAGAGCTAATTAGGAACAAATGTAGCAGCTCTGATCTTTCAGCAGCCCCAGCAGGTATATAGCTACCTGAGGTATTTCACACTAGTATGGCATTGTACGGCTATTAGAGGAATGCATTGAACATTTCTGGGCCAGGAAATGTAATTGAAATGTATCCAAGGAGCCCTTGCGAGCTATGTTGCTCAAATGTACTGATGTTCTAGGTTGTACTCTGAGCCAGGCTCCTCTATATTTGAATATTTAAATATTTGAAAATTGGAATTTCTGTACAGTTTGATAAAACTTTTAATAAACGCTTTATGAAAAAAAAAAAAGAAAGTATGAATTTTCTCGAGTAGACTTCCTAATGCAACACAATTAACCATGTGTGATGCTAATTAAATTAGCTTTGTCCACTTCCTTCCACTTCCTGTTGTGCTGCAGGTGTGACCTCAAGATCCTGGGGAATGTGGAGTAGCTCCAATCTCACGATGCAAGTGTAAGAATATCTTTCTTTGCAAGATTTTGGCTACTCACGCTTCACTGTGATATCCATGGAAGAATTGTGATGACACCTTTGCCTAGGTGATGCGGGCAAAAGCAGGGATAATATGTATATTAACTGCCTATTTTTAAATAAATTCTTTTTTATTAAGTTTTTTTTAATTAAGATACAAAACAAAGCCATTTGGGTGTATACCTGGCTTAAAAGTATAAAATCATCAATATACATAAGTGAGAAACAATAATATAAAATAATAAAGAAAAAAAACATGGTCTGCCACAATGATCTGTCCAACACATACAAGGTCATCATGAGGATTAAAAGGATTAATAGTTTGCATGGAAGGTGACAAAAGATCCTTTAATGTTCCATCATTACCCACAAAGTGCATGTCGCGAAACACTTTATCACCGCCATCTAATACATGAGCCTACTTAAGAACTTGTGAGATTACGATAGGTGAATGCAATAATACCTTCATATCACATTGGTATCTGTGGAGCTAACTCAGGAAATCCCATAATTTTTTTGGACAACCTCTAGACTCACATGTAGCCTTATAAAATGGTAGTGTTGTATTAACTAGCGATTTAAAAAAGTCCAGAGTAGGAGCTACGAATGACTTCCAATTTAATACAATAGTTTTCCTAGCATAAAACAAAAGAAGATCTAAAAAAAGTCCTACCTGCATGATTAGGGGCCAGTGGTTCCTGTAGACCCAACAGACAAGTAGATACAAGGAACTTGTATAGTGGTCAGCATTCCAATAAAATATACTATATCAAATCAGAACCATTGCATTTAAATATAAAGATTGAAGCACCACACTAAACTGTTACAGTCCAAAATAAGATGTTGGACTCTAACACCTTACTCTGAACTTTAACACTTTAGTGGGGGTGCTTTAATCTTCAGATTTGAATAATACTTTCAGATCCAAAGTGTCTGTGGCAGTTCCTCTGTTCATTGGAGCAGTCCACACATAACCTAGATGCCCCATTGGAATACCACTAGTACAGCTTTACCAAATACACCATTATGGCAAAGTTATTATCTACCCAAGATTTGAGCACTATCAATCTACCACTTCAAGCAGAATAATTGTATGGCAGGGCATTCCCAGTAAATATGAAAGTAACCTGCAGATTATTGAAGACATCTTCAATAGTGTGCAGGAATGGAGGGGTATATTTTATGCAACCTCTGTGGGGTTAGATAGATCCTATGAAGTATTTCTAATTGCAATTGGTATACATGACAAAATTCCAAATATCTAAACAATTTATGGAGATCATATTTTTGTTTCAATTTATCAAATATCATAGGGTGCCATATTTATTACACTTTGACAATCAAAGAGCAGGTTCTGGAATCACAAAGAAGTGTTGTAATTTAAGGTTTAAATATGTATAAAACAATCAGCGCTACCTATATATATACTAATGCCGTGTACACACGGTCGGATTTTTCGGCTACAAAAATCCGATAGCCCGTCCGACAGACTTTCGACGGACTTTTTAACGAACTGACATAACTACATACGATCACACAAAAGTCCGACAGCCTAGTACGCGGTGACGTACACCAAGTCCGACGAGACTATAAAACGGAAGTTCAATAGACCATACGACACCCTTTGGGCTCCTGCTAATCTCGTGTTTATCTCGTGTTAGTAGAAGTTTGGTGAGAGATGATTCACGCTTGTGAGACTCGTATTTTTCAGTTCGTTTTAACTGTTGTTCAGTCTGTGCTTGTGAGGTTTATATCAGTGCGTGTGGTCAGTTCGCATTGAGTAATCAGTGTTTTATTGTCTGCTCGTTGCTGATTTTCAGGTCGCTCTTCACAGGCCTTGCTGTTCTTCAGTGCGTTCTGTTAAGTGAGTTCTGACCAGCCGACCATTTTGAAGCCATGTTACGGTACGTACTCGTCGTAGAGCTCGTGCATTGTATGTGCTTGGTGCTGTAGTTAATTCTTCAGCCCAAGACCAGTCCATGAACAGGGCAAGGAGGAATTCATGGACGAAGAATTGGTTGCTCCAGCGTGACCAATTCTATCACATGCCATTGCTCCGTGAGATCCATGAGAATAATCCTGAGGATATCAGGAACTTTCTCCGGATGACGGACCCTGTTTTCGACTGTTTGTTGGCCACGTTGCGTTACTTGGTGACGGGGAGAAGCCTGCAGGACCTTAAGTTCTCGACAGGCATCTCCCCCCAGGCTCTGGGGATTATTATCTCAGAGACCTGTTCTGCCATAATTCAGGTCCTGCAGAAGGACTATATTAAGGTAACAATTGTTATCCTTTATTAGCACCACATGTTATTTTATTTAATGTTTGATAATGTAATGTATTTCTTTACTCAAACACTACTTACCATCATTGCAATATAGTGTGAATGTCCCCTTTTTGTCCTCATGCATGCTGTAATCTTTTAATGCTCTTTTTTGTCCTGCATGCATATTTGCCTTCACTAACCTCCACAGCATGCAATGCTGGGCCCATATCCACCTAGTCTACTCACTTTTAATGTATTTTGTCAGCTGCATTGTAGTTATTTTCCCCTAAAATGCATCTAAATAGTGTGTGTGTCATTAACTCGATTTACAATCCCCCCCCACAATTCTTCCAAATAGTCTGTGTGTCATTAACTCGATTTACAATCCCCCCCTACAATTCATCCAAATAGTCTGTGTGTCATTAACTCGATTTACAATCCCCCCCTACAATTCATCCAAATAGTCTGTGTGTCATTAACTCGATTTACAATCCCCCCCCCTACAATTCATCCAAATAGTCTGTGTGTTATTAACTCAATTTACAATCCCCTCCCCCCTACAATTCATCCAAATAGTGTGTGTTATTAACTCGATTTACAGTCCCCTTCCCCCTACAATTCATCCAAATAGTCTTTGTGTTATTAACTCGATTTACAATCCCCTCCCCCCCTACAATTCATCCAAATAGTCTGTGTGTCCTTAACTCGACTTACAATCCCCTCCCCCCCACAATTCATCCAAATAGTCTGTGTGTCATTAACTCGATTTACAATCCCCCCCCTACAATTCATCCAAATAGTCTGTGTGTTATTAACTCAATTTACAATCCCCTCCCCCCTACAATTCATCCAAATAGTCTGTGTGTCATTAACTCGATTTACAATCCCCCCCACAATTCTTCCAAATAGTCTGTGTGTCATTAACTCGATTTAAAAATCCCCCCCCTACAATTCATCCAAATAGTCTGTGTTTCATTAACTCAATTTACAATCCCCTCCCCCCCTACAATTCATCCAAATAGTCTGTGTGTCATTAACTCAATTTACAATCCCCTCCCCCCTACAATTCATCCAAATAGTCTGTGTGTCATTAACCGGTTTACAATCTCCCCCCCCCCTACAATTCATCCAAATAGTCTGTGTGTCATTAACTCTATTTACAATCCCCCCCCTACAATTCATCCAAATAGTCTGTGTGTCATTAACTCGATTTACAATCCCCTCCCCCTCCCTAATAATTTGTTATAATGTTCTGTGGGGTTGATTTACAAAAAGCAAATATATGTTGCACTTTGCAAAATGCATTTGCACTCTGCAAGTGCATTTGCTCCAGGGCTTTAGTAAATGAGCAGAAGCTCTGCTGATTTCCATCATCCAATCATGTGCAAGCAACAAAGTTTTTTGATTAATTGCCCTTGCATGTGATTGGGTACTCCTTGCAACATGAAGCCTTATCTTATTTACTAAGCTCTGGAGCAACTGCACTTGCAGAGGGCAACAACTGCACTTTTCAAAGTGCACAGTCTTGTAGCCTTTTTAGTAAATCAAACCCTGCGTGTCCTTAAACTTGATTTTGAATTCCCCCCCCCCTAAAATGTAACAATGTGCCTTCAGAGGGGGTGAGCAATCTGAAAAGTAAGCCTTTATATATTATTTATTAAATAATATTTCAATTAATGTTATACTGATGCTGTGCAATAATGCTTTAAAAGTGTAATGTTCTTGGAATGTAATTTTAAAAATTACTGATTTTTTATTTCTTGTTTGATTCCCAAGTTTCCTTCAACGCCACAGGAATGGCAGACTGTGGCATCCTATTTTGCCACCCGTTGGGACTTTCCCAACTGTGGAGGGGCTATAGATGGGAAACACGTCCACACCATGCTACAACCCCATTCAGGGTCATACTATTTTAATTATAAGGTGTTCTATAGTATTGTCTTAATGGCGGTGGTGTCGGCACAATATAAATTTCTGTATGTGGACGTGGGATGTCGGATGGAGGAGTATTTGCCCAGACGAAGTTCTACCAGCGTCTCCAGAGTGGTGGCCTGGGATTGCCTGATGCTGATAACATGGAAGTACTCCCCTTTGTCTTCATAGCAGATGAAGCCTTCAGTCTGAGCAAGCACCTCATGAGGCCATTCCCCCAAAGGACCCTCACCCCGGAGAGGAGGGTTTTTAATTTCCATCTGGCCAGAGCGAGAAGAGTTGTGGAGAATGCTTTTGGGATTCTGGCCAGCCAGTTCTGCCTGTTTCAGACAGCTATAAACATGGCGGAATACAAACTGAATTACATTATTCTAGCGTGCTGCATCCTGCACAACTTTAAAAAAAAACATTCCAACAATTATATTTCATCAGTTGGGCCTGAGGCCGGACTTATTAGTGACAATCCTCTGAGGGGCCTGGATACTGTCCGTACTGGCTTGGCCCCCCCAAAGTGCCCGTCAAGTTCGGGATCAATATGTAAATTATTTTACGGGTAGGGGGGTCATTGCAATGCCACAGAATCTTTAATTTATTTTAATAAAAAATCTGGATCAGATCAAATCTTGAATTATATTTATTGCTTGCCTTTCTTTTTGGCTTTCTCCTAGGTTATCCTAGAGCACTTGTAGTGCCAAGTGTATTTTCCTTTAGTAAATAAGCACCATTGCCACTGTAAACAACAAATAACTTACAAAACTGATATTGAGCATTGAAAGAAGAAGCCACACATCTTGTTGATTACTAACAGATTTTTTATTAATCTGTGCACATTCACTTGTGCGTTTGTAAAAAATAGTGATTGTCAAAAATATATATATATATATAATTTTTAACCAATATAATTATGTTTTATTTTTACATTATTTTATATATATATTTTTTTTAACAAACAGGCCTCAATATTTTTTTTTAATTTTTAAAAACAAACAGGCCTCTATATATTATTATTTTTTTTATTTATTGTTTTACAAACAGGCCTCCAATATTTTTTACTTATTTTTTTTTCTTTTTTTTTTACAAACAGGCCTCCAATATTTTGTTTTGTTTTGTTTTACAAACAGGCCTCCAATATTTTTTAGTTTTTTGGGGTTTTTTTACAAACAGGCCTCCAATATTTTTTTTTTTTTTTTTTTTTTTTTACAAAGAGGCCTCAATATTTTTTTATATATTTAAAAAACAAAAAAAACAAACAGGCCTCAATATATATATTTTTCTATTTTTAAAAAAAAAAACAAACAGGCGTCATTTATTTGTTTAAAATTTTGAGAAACAGGCATAGAATTTTAATACTATAAAAGAAAAGGCTCACAATGGGGGTCAACAAACAAGGAAATGAAGAACATGATCAATGTTTTTTTTGGGTGAAAAAGGGAATTTAGATTCTCCCCAAAACATCGATCATGTTCTTCATTTCCTGCTGCATACTATCCAGCCAATTACGCGTTACATCAATATCCCCATTCCAGGCCATTAGCTGTCCAATTAGGCGTTGTGCGCTGTCTGTGCTAAAAGGTTCAACAAGACCTAAAATTTAAGGAAAAAAAGATGTATATAGAAATATGCAGCCATACACAGATTACCTTACCATAAGCTGGTGTGTCAGACACTCACATGGTGGGGTGCCCATGTCACCTACTTCCTCCACCTTTACTCCATACACATCCTCAGGGGTGGCGCTGGTGCTTGTTTCTTGACCTTCCACAACCAGATCATCTAAAATAGATATTACAAAATTTATGTCAAAATATGCAGCCATACATAGATTACCGTAAGATGGTGTGTCAGACACTCACGTGGTGGGGTGCCCATGTCGCCCACTTCTCCTTCCTCCATATCCTCAGTGGGACTTGGGCTGATTTCCCAATTTGGGCGTTTCTGTCGGGGGTCACTGGGTTCAGCTTGTCTTTTCTCCCCTATATGAATGAAACAAAAGCTATACTTAGCACACAGATATTTGAGTCCAGGAATAGTAATCTGAAACATTGTAGTGAAGTGGTGTACAAATTGTCTGTTTGTGCAGAGTTCCTAGTTGAAGACATAATAAACATTCACTTTGAAATATCTATATATAAATATAGATCTATCTATATATAGATATATAGATATATCTCTCTATATATCTCTATATAAATATATATATATACACACATATAATATACATATATATCTCTCTCTCTATATATATATCTCTATATATACATATATATATAGAGAGAGAGGGGGAGGGAGAGAGAGAGGGAGAGGGGGGGGGGGGGAGAGAGAGAGAGAGAGAGAGAGAGAGAGAGAGAGAGAGAGGGGGAGAGAGAGGGGAGAGGGAGAGAGAGAGAGGGAGAGAGAGAGAGGGAGAGAGAGGGAGAGAGAGAGAGAGAGAGAGAGAGAGAGAGAGAGAGAGAGAGAGAGAGAGAGAGATATAGATAGATATATATAGGTGTGTGTATATATGTAACGATGTTTACTAAGATCATTTAAAATGATCTAAACTCGTACGTTAAAGAAAAAGAAAAGCATATGGAGCAGTATGCAAGGTAATAAACAGAAGATGAACACACGACAAGTACTTACTTTTTTAAGCACTTTACAGATCCGTCTGTACTGATCCGGCTCCCGGAGTTTGAGGTCGGACAATCTTCTCCTAATCTGATCTTTCGAGCGCCATACCCCAAAAGTAAGATGCAATGTCTTCACCACCTTCGCCATTATTTTTGCTTTTCGGAAATTAGGCTGGGCGTACGGTCTATACCTCCCATCGTAGTCATTTTTTTGCAAAATTGCCACCATCTCCACCATCTCTTGAAAGGCCATATTGGAGGCCTTAAATCTCTGCTTCCTGGTTGGGACGTTCCAGGCTCTGGGCTTTCGTTGCTACTTGAGGTAGTACACACCTGATGTGTCTCTGCCATTGCTCCTCCCACTACGCACCGTAGAGAGAAGGGGCGGAGAATATTCGGTAAAAAAGAACGTCAGGGGCCGGTGACGGAGGCGGAGTTTCACGCATGCGCAGTGTATAAAGAAAGTAATTACGCATGTGTCGTATGTACGTTCTGTGCGTAGAGACAAGAGGGTAGAGAATATGCGTTAAAATAGAACGTCAGGGGCGGGCGACCTAGCAGGAGTTTCACGCATGCGCAGTGTATAAAAAGAGTTATTACGCATGTGTCGTACGTATGTTCTGTGCATAGAGACAAGGGGGCGGAGAATATGCGTTAAAAAAGAACGTCAGGGGAGGGCAAAGCAGGCAAAGTTTCATGCATGCGCAGTGTATAAAACGTTGTTACGTATTGTGTCGTACGTACGTTCTGTGCGTAGATGATAGAGGACCGGAATGCCATAAACGAAGGTAATTTTTTTTTGTAAACTTTGTAGCACGCAGCCTATACGGCTTACAGATTGATGAGGCCTATGTTGGGATAAGATGATGAGGGTTTAGCTAAAACATAGGTGTTTTTGTCTTTTGTCTTATCTTTTGCAGAAAACATGAATGCCAAATTTAAAGAGCCAGAATTTCTGACAGCATTTATTGACAAGTACAGGGAGATGAGGAATCTGTGGGAGGTCAAACACCCTCAATATTACCTAAAATATGTAAGGAAGTCAACGCTGGAGAGACTCCTGACATTTGTGCAGACTTTCATCCCAGAAGCAACCATGGAGATTTTGGTACAGAAAATTGGGATCTTGCGAAATATGTATAAGAGGGAGCATAACAAGATCCAGAATTCCCTGAGATCAGGAGCATCAGCAGATGATGTATATGTACCCAGGCTGTGGTACTACGATAAAATACGTTTTCTTGATGACCAGACTGAAGCCAGTGCATCACTTTCAACCCTTCCCTCCACCCCTCCCTCCACCCTTCCATGCACCATTCCCTCCACCCTTCCCTCCACCCCAGCAGAGGCTGATGAGGACCAAGCTGGGTCTTCCATCCTGGAAGAACCGGATGTGACCATCTGGAGTCAGGTAAATTAATTTTAAACATATTTAGTGTCCTAATATTAATGATGTTAACTAGATGTTATAATTGATTAAGAATTTTGTCCTAAAAATGATGTATCCGTATCAATTGACAGTAGTGGCCAAAAATGTTTGTCACCTGCTTTAAAAAATGATGGTGTCAGATTTCTATACTCTTAATAACATATGTATTAACATTGAATTTGCAAGTCATAAGAAGAAAATTGTGTGTCATTGATGAACCAAAAACCAAAAACTAAAACTATGTCCCTTTTTTATACACAGGATGAGGTCAGCCAGGAGGAAGGTGTGGAAAGTGGCAGGCAGGAGGAGGCCGGGCCCAGGGACAGCTAGGAGGAGGCCGGACCCTGTTTCATCCAGGAGGAGGCCAGGCACAGTGCCAGTCAGGAGGTGTCCTGGCCCAGTAGGAGCCTGACACAATCACAAGTGGCTCCCCTCCGCCTTCCTACAAAAAGGGCCAGGAAGGGGACGGTGACAGAGGAGGCATCACTTCGCCTCATGAGAGAAGCAACACATTTTCTGAAGAGCCCCCCCAAAACTGAAGAGGCCTAAGGCTGTTATTTAGCCAGCAGGTTGCTTCAAATGGAGTGGGGCCAACGCATCCTGTGTGAAAAACTTTTTGCTGATGCTATCCACAAGGGGCTGAAGGGCAAGTTAACTGCCAACACCCAAATAAATGAGGCAGCTCCTACTTCTCCTCCTGCCACAAGTCAACCACCAGAGCCACAGCCTACAAGGAAGGCTGCAGGGAAGGGTGCAGGGCAGTGTGGAGGGAAGGCTGCAGGGAAGATAAGAAAGTGATGACCTGGGTTCAGTCTGGTCTGACAGAAGACGCAGGCTGGTGTAGTACCACAGCCTGGGGACATCTATGTCATCTCCTGCTGCTCTTGATCTCTGGGATACCTGGACCAGATTGTGCTCCCTCTTATATGGACTCCTCAAGATCCCAATTTTCTTTTCCACAGACTTTTGATGTGTGCCCTGTGGCCAAAAGTATTCACAAATTCCAGTATTTAGCCAGCGTTGACTTCATCTTTATTTTGTTTACCAGGAATAAATGGAAATTTTAGTTTATGAAAAGACTTTATTTGTTTTAATTAACATCATTTATTTAGAGACAATGTCAAATTAACAAGGGACAACAACCTCCTTGAGGTTGCAAAAACAATAAAAAAAAATATAATGTTCTTGTGGTAACTTTACCTAAAAAAATAAAAAAATAAAAATAAAATAATAATATAACCAAAAAAGGTTCTTTTTGGGAACTTTATAAACAAACAAAAATTAAAAATGTACAAAAGTAATGGTTCTTTGTGGTAACTTTACAAACAAAACACACACAAAAATATTTATTTGTGGTAAAATTAAGAACTAAAAAAAAAAAAAAATGGTTCTTTGTGGTATCTTTACAAACAAACAAAAAAAAATATATGGAGATAAAGACAAAATAATTTTGACAATAATCATAAAAAAAGATCTTGATGTTATAAAAAATAAAACATGACTCCAAAAAACAATTGTGTAAACATTAGTATGGAGATATGACTTTTAAAACAAATACAATATCATTCATGAGATCTAGAGAAATAATTCAGAAATCAGTTTGGGAGAACTCTGTGTGAATAGGAACAGCAAAACAACTTCGTTCTTATAGCATTATTAAAGAAGACAATTAATGCGCTGCATTCAACGATCACAGAATTTGCAGCGTGAGGAATGTGCTACCTACAATACGAACACTAGTTTTACCAGACCGAGCGCTTCCATTTAGTATTTGCTTCTGAGCATGCGTCTTTTTTTTGTCCGCCATACTAGCATACAGATGAGCGGATTTTTGGGTCCGGCGGAGTTAAGACGTAAAGATTTGAAGCAAGTTCCAAATCTAAAGTCCGTCAGATTTGCATCTGGAAAAGTCCACTATAGGTCCGGTGGAGCCCACACATGATCGGATTGTGCACCGGATTTGGTCCGTCGGCATCCGTCGGACCAGTCCGGTCGAAATGTCCGACTGTGTGTACGCGGCATAAATAATACATCCAAATGTAACAAAATCTGTAAAAAATAAATGTAACAATCAATATTGAGAAAATATAAATATAAAAGACTGTGCAAATATATAGTGTATATTCACGGTGGCTGCTGTACATTGTTAGTGATTTCCCCACACTAAAAATACATAAAATGTCCAGTATAGTGCAGCACCACAAAACCCCTAAATCCTGTGCTAAAAATACATCCTTATTAGTGCATACATTGTCAATCAAAGAATATAAAAGTCCATAAGATATGTAGATTCCACCGCTGTGTTCTTCAATCACCAATCAGGTTAATGACACCAAATCATGCACACCACCACTGGCTGAAAAACCTGCTCACCCCAAAGATGAGTTTGATGGGCACTGTGTATAATCACTTCTGTGATCTACCTAACTGTGATCTCTCTCCTTCCCTCCTGGGAATCAGCTTTGTACACGTCTCTCAATTGGGCAGACCACATGCAATCAAAAAGCAGACTAGCTCTCCATTTGAACAAATTTATTAAATGCCTCTTACAACATAACAATGAAAACAACGCCTGTCTCTCTAATATATCTGCTCACTCACCACTCCACACAGGTCTAATTTAAGGTTTAGCCAAAGTGGATTGGTGGGGACTGTTAATTTGGTGAGGTTAGCATTGTATACTGTACAATGTTTCATGCCTTAATAACTGTATGCATAGGCATTGTCAGTGAGAATGGAGTAGACCCTCACTGTAGAGAAGATGTTTCAGGGCTGCATAGGACCCCAAGTATGGTGCCTCAAGATCCACTGTTACATTGGTTTTATCAGAAATCCACCACTTATGGGCACAAGAGAAAATAAGTATAGAAATCAGGGCATGCCAAGCCACCTTGTTTCTATAACCACTGGAGTATTAACAACTGAAATTTAGAGTGTTATGCCCCCCACAAAAGTGATGAAAAGATATTTTGTGGGATCAACACCAGGGTATTGCATAACACATATAAAATAGAAGGAAGAAGCTTTATCTTTATCAAATTGACTCTACCTAATAAATGAATAGATTTCCTCATGCTATTGGTTTAGCTTTGGTTCCAGCACAAATGAGAGTATGTTCAGTTTACAGTAGTCTGTAATGGTAGGAGCCATACTGTTACCTAAGTATTTGAATTTTCAGGTCCATTGCAATGGGAGGCTAGGGTCCCCAACTGTGTGTGCTTCTGAATTAATAGGAATGATCTGATCTTTTCCCAGTTAACTATCAGGCCTGAAAATTCAAAATGTAAGTTGAGAATCTGGAGAGCCTTCCAGAGTGAAGAGCCAGGGTCTCAAAGCAATGATATTAGGTTGTCTGTATACATAGCTGTTTTTTCCATCTAGGGATCCTATACAGATACCATTCCTCTGCGTAAACTGATGAAGTGCAGTGGCTATAGGCTCCATCAATAATGCAAATATAGAAGGAGAAGGAGCATCCCTGACCTGTACCCCTGCTTAAAAAATATAGGGGGAGGGGGAAAGTTCACCATCTATCTCTATTTGATTTATATAACAATTCAATCTAACTTCTGAAACTCTGATGAAAACCCATGGCCCCAAACACATGATTCATATAGATCCAATTTATGGAATCAAATGCTTTTCAATAGCCCATGTGACCAACGCCCTATCTCACTCTTAAACAAGTGAAGGTTTGTAAAAACCCAATGCAGATTTACATCAATAGAGTTGTCAGGCAAAAAGCCAGTGTGGCCAGATTCTTCTAAGAAGGGAAGAACTCTAATTGGTCTTATACCCAGGATCTTGGTCAGGATTTTCAAGTCATAGTTCAATAACAAAATAGGTCTCTATGAAGCACAATAATTGGGGTCCTTGCCCGGCTTGAGTATCAAGATGATGTATGCCTGATACATAAATGTGGTAGCTCCACGTTCTCCTGATAATTGGCATATATGTGTTGCAGTCTAGGTGCTATCTCTTGCATAGAGATTGTACCATTCTCCCGGAAGACCATCTGGCCTGGTGCCTTATTACTAGGGAACGAGTGTATAGCTGATTCTTTTTCAATTATAGTAATCTCCCCTAAATGTAAGGCTTCAATTATGAATAAAGAGGGTAATGAGAGGTTTTCAATTATTTCTGAAAGGTGATTCATATGGTGTGGTTTAGGGCTATATGGAGAACTGTGGTAGGAATGATATTTCTGGAGTATGTTTTGGGAGTCAGAAAATCACTATTTCACATGGTAATGATTTATTCAGGAGGAGGGCATCTCCTCTTGCATAACTAAAGTGTGTGGCATGAAAGGCTTGTTGAACCCAAGGCTTGTATAGGTCCAGGATTTCATTTCCCAATAGATGCAGTTGTTGTAGAAACAAAATCCAAGGTTTAATAAGAAATTGAATATTAAAGATGTTTATGACAATAGTCTAATATCCATATATGATCAAGAAATGTATAAGGATTAGGTAGTGTGCGGGGTGGTGCTGGTGCATCAAAGAAATATAAATAAACCATGTAAAGGATGCAAGCGAAATCACTATTGTCCTGAAGCTAACTATGAAAATATAATTATGTCAATTAATTAACCAGATGAATGTAACACTATAAATGATTGGTAACAAGATGACGTGCTCGTATCTTATATATACTAGTATGTTGTTCAGAGCAAATAATGTTCATACAAAAATGAGCAAAATAGACAAACAATCAAGCTCCTGGAGATGGGAAGATGACTTTCAAACGCAACAGGCTCCTGGAGGGGGCGGCCTCCACCTTTTGTTATTCTGAAAAAATCCCAGTATGTTCCTCATCTTCCCATCTCCAGGAGCTTGCTGCCGTTGAAGGTCATCCCCCTATTTGATGTGGATCCATACAACATCCTGCAAATTACGGTGGTCCTGGACCGAACCTATCGGTATGGTCTTCCGGCACAGTACCTCAGGGATCGGTGGATCCACAAAGCTCGCATGACACTCCACCGTATGGTGACTGTGTCCATCCCCTTTGGTAAGAGTATTCACTTCTGCCACTTTTTATGCTGATTCGAGTGCATGAGGTTTCCTTGTGAATAGAAACTACCATCTACACTCGCTTCTTTCCATTCCACTTCAAGAATACTGTTTTGCACATGTCAACAGATTTTCTCAGCACTATGGACAGTTTTTAGTTATTTTTGATTGTTTGCCTTTTCACTTTGCTCACTGTTCAATCTAAGTATCACTTGCATTAATTACCACTTAATTATACACAGGATGAGAGAATGTCATCCTGTCACTGATTACATATAGCGCTGCATTCACCCATTATCTATATATTATCAGTGCACGGTGCACCACACTGTTTTGATGCTGGCAGCTATTTTCCACAAGATTTTTTTATAATAAGCGCAATTATTCTTGAGTTTAGCAATTAATTAACCAATTTAGGTCCACCCTCTAGCAGTTTTACTGCTACAGGGCAGCACCTGTGCACCAGATCATGTATATATGCGCAATGCGACACTTCCGGGTAGGGAGCGCACATGCGCGCCTCCGGTTGCTCGCTTCCGCTGTGATTACACACAGCGGAAGCCGATCGCTGGGTGCAGAGTACTCAATGTCCTCTGACACCCACTGATCATCAGGCAGAGAGACAGAACCCCAGTCTGCCTATGTAAACAAGGCAGATTTCCGTTCTGACAGGAGGGAGGGGATGGAGTTTGTGTCCCTGCAAAGCAGGGAATACATTCCATCTCTTCCCCTTGTAAAAGCACCTCACACAGTATAGTAAAACACTGGCTGGGCACACAGTTAACCCTTTTATTGCCCCTGATGTTAACCCCTTCACAGTCAGTGTCATTTGTCATACAGTGACAGTGCATATTTTTAGCACTGATCACTGTATTAGTGTTGTCACTGGTCCCCAAAAAGTGTCAGTTAGTGTCAGAATGTCCACTGCAATATCGCAGTCGCTGATTTCCGCCATTACTATAAATAAATAGATAAAAATATTGCATAGTTTGTAGACACTGTAACTGTTGCACAAACCAATCAATATATGCTTTTTGGGATTTTTTTTACCAAAAATATGTAGCAGAATAGATATTGGCCTAAATTTACGAAGAAATTAAATTTTTTTCAATTTTCTTATTGGATATGTTTTATAGCAGAAAGTAAATCACGGATCTGGTGGACAGATTATTGGGAGGGGCTGGGGAAGATCCAACTGTCATGGTGCACGTTGGCACCAATGACAAAGTCAGAGGCAGATGGAGTGTCCTAAAGAACAATTTTAGGGACTTAGGAGCTAAATTGAGGAAAAGGACCTCCAAGATAGTATTCTCAGGAATACTACCAGTACATCGAGCCACATCAGAAAGGCAGAGGGAGATTAGAGAAGTAAACAAGTGGCTGAAAAGCTGGTGTAGTAAGGAGGAGTTTGGGTTCCTGGAGGACTGGGCCGACTTCTCAGTCAATAACCAGTACTATAAAAGGGACAGACTGCACCTAAATGAGGAGGGTGCAGATCAGCTGGGAATGAAGATGGGCAAAAAGTTAGAGGGGTTTTTAAACCAGGCGATGGGGGGGTCCAGAGGTAGAGATAGTCAGTGTGGAACATATTCCAGAGGGTAGTATTGGGGGCATTAGTGGCAGGTTGAGCACATAAACCCAAGGTAACTATAGTAGCAAGTCCTAGTTGTAATCTCGGAACACCCAATAAGAGGATAGTATGCGACCGGTATAAACTACGTGGCATGTTCACCAATGCCAGGAGCCTGGCGGACAAGATGGGTGAACTAGAGATAATGTACGAGGAGGATTTGGATTTTGTGGGAATTTCAGAGACCTGGTTCAACAGTTCTCATGATTGGCTGGCAAACATTCAAGGGTATACCCTTTATCGCAAGGATAGAGAGGGTAAAAAAGGGGGAGGGGTATGCCTATATATCAGGAATAATGTACAAGTGAATGTGAGAGATGACATCACTAAGGGAGCTAGGGAGGAGGTGGAATCCTTATGGGTAGAGCTCCAAAGGAATGAAGCTAAGGGGAAAATAATACTGGGAGTATGCTATAGGACCCCTAACCTGAGGGAGGAAGGGGAGACAGATCTCCTATCACAATTTGGATTAGCAGCAAGGATGGGAAGTGTTATCATAATGGGGGATTTTTTAACTATCCAGACATAGACTGAGCGGAGGGAACCGCACATTCATCTAAGGCTCGCCAGTTCCTAAATGTCTTGCAGGACAATTTTATGGGTCAGATGGTAGACGCACCAACTAGAAATAAAGCGTTACTGGATCTACTGATTACCAACAATACAGTCCTGATCACGGATGTGGCAATTTAGGTAACAGCGATCACAGGACAATTGGCTTCAGTATAAATCACACAAATAGGAAACATAAAGGGAATACAAAGACACTGAATTTCAAAAGAGCCAACTTCCCTAAACTACGAACCTTGCTAGAAGGCATAAATTGGGATAAAATCTTGGGAACATGGAGGAGAGATGGGTTTGCGTTAAGAGCATATTAAATAAGGGCATTAGCTAATGCATCCCATTGGGTAATACATTTAAAAGAGCGAACAAAAGTCCTGGATGGCTTAGCTCTAATGTAAAAATGCATATAAAAGCAAAGGAAAACCTTCAAAATATACAGGGTTGAAGGATCATCATCAGCATTCAGACTTTATAAAGAATGCAACAAGAAATGTAAGGGTGCAATACGGACAGCTAAGATAGAACATGAAAGACACATAGCAGAGGAGAGAAAAAAATCCCAAGAAATTCTTTAACCACTTGCCTACCAGGCACTAACACCCCCTTCCTGCCCAAGCCATTTTTCAGCTTTCAGCGCTGTCGCACTTTGAATGACAATTTTGCGGTCGTGTTACACTGTACCCAAACAAATTTTTTATCATTTTCTTCACACAAATAGAGCTTTCTTTTGGTTTATGGCTGGGTTTTTTATTTTTTACAAAAAAAGACCAAAAATTTTGGAAAAAAAAGTTTTTTTACTTTTTTCTGTCAGTAAATTTTGTAAGTAAGTAATTTTTTGCCTTCACTGATGTGCGCTGATGAGGCAGCACCAATGGGCACTGATAGGCTGAACTGGTAGGCATTGATGAGGTGGCACTTATGGGCACTGATGAGGCGGCACTTATGGGCACTGATGAGGTGGCACTGATGAGGAGGCACTAATATGCTGCACTTATGGGCACTGATAGGTGGCACTGATGAGCACTGATAGGCGGCACTGATGTGCACTGTTAGGTGGCACTGATGGGCACTAATAGGCGGCACTGGTGGGCACTGATAGGTGGCAGGCACTGATAGGCAGCACTGGTGGGCACTGATGGGCATTGATGGGTGGCACTGATGGGCAACACTGATGGGCATTGATGGACAGCAGTGATGGGCATTGATGGGCAGCACTGATAGGCGGCGCTGATTGCCAGCACTGACTGACATGGCTAATGGGCACTGATTTGTGGCACTTGTGGGCAGTGGTGGGCACTGATTGCTGCCACTGGTGGGCACTGCATGCTGGCATTGGTGGGCACTGTATGCTGGCATTGGAGGGCACTGTACTGTTACACGTTATATCTTTATTGTAATCAGGGCACTGATGATCAGTGCCCTGATTACATCCCTAGATGTCCCCCTGTGAGGGGATGCCGCTGATCGGCTCTCCTCTCCTCACACTCTGTCAGTGTGAGGCGAGGAGAGCTGATTACCGGCATCTCCGTGTTTACATGTGACCAGCTGTGATTGAACACAGCCGATCACATGGTTAAAGAGCCGCAGGCGCGCCTCTTTACACAGAACGGGGTTGCACCGTGTCCTAGCAACACGGTTCGGCCGCGATCGCCACGCTGTGCGCCCCCGCAGGCGCACAAGAGCGGCCGTTCTGGGCCACCGTCATATGACGGCATCCCAGAAGAGGAGCTGCACCGCCCTGCCGTCATTTGACAGTGGGCGGGCGACAACAAATTATGTATGTAAAAAGTAAAAAAGGGAGGACAGACCATATTGGCCCCATAAAGAATGAGGAAGGACATCTGGTTACAAAGGATGGGGAGATGGCAAAGGTATTGAATTTCTTCTTCTCCTCAGTTTTCACGAGGGAATCAGGGGCTTCAGTAACCAAAACTGCAGTGTTTATCCTCATGACACATCACAGGAAGCACCCCATTGTTAACAGAGGACAGAATTAAAATTAGACATGGGAAACTTAACATTAATAAATCACCGGGACCAGATGGCTTGCACCCGAGGGTACTTAGGGAACTCAGTCAAGTAATTGCCAGACCATTGTTCCTAATTTTTACTGACAGTCTACTGACTGGAATGGTACCAGCTGATTGGAGAAAAGCCAATGTAGCACCAATATTTAAAACGGGCCCAAAATACATCCCTGGGAATTACAGACTAGTTAGCCTAACATCAATAGTATGTAAACTCTTGGAGGGGATGATAAGGGACTATATACAAGATTTCAGTAATGAGAACGGTATCATTAGCAGTAATCAGCATGGATTCATGAAGAATCATTCTTGCCAAACTAATCTACTAACCTTCTATGAGGAGGTGAGTTGCCAGCTAGATAAAGGAAGGCCCGTAGACGTGGTGTATCTGGATTTTGCAAAAGCATTTGATACCGTTCCCCATAAACGTTTACTGTACAAAATAAGGTCCGTTGGCATGGACCATAGGGTGAGTACATGGATTCCAAACTGGCTACAAGGGCGAGTTCATAGGGTGGTGATAAATGAGGAGTACTCGGAATGGTCAGGGGTGGGTAGTGGGGTCCCCCAGGGTTCTGTGCTGGGACCAATCCTATTTAATTTGTTCGTAAATTACCTGGAGGATGGGGTAAACAGTTCAATCTCTGTATTTGCGGACGATACTAAGCTAAGCAGGGCAATAACTTCTCCGCAGGATGTGGAAACCTTGCAAAAAGATCTGAACAAATTAATGGGGTGGGCAACTACATGGCAAATGAGGTTCAATGTAGAAAAATGTAAAATAATGCATTTGGGTGGCAAAAATATGAATGCAATCTATACACTGGGGGGGAGAACCTCTGGGGGAATCTAGGATGGAAAAGGACCTGGGAGTCCTAGTAGATGATAGGCTCAGCAATGGTATGCAATGCCAAGTTGCTGCTAACAACAAAATATTGGCATGCATTAAAAAGGGGATCAACTCCAGAGATAAAATGATAATCTCTCCCGCTCTACAAGACTCTGGTCCGGCCGCACCTAGAGTATGTTGTCCAGTTCTGGGCACCAGTCCTCAGGAAGGATGTACTGGAAATGGAGCGAGTATAAAGAAGGACAACAAAGCTAATAAAGGGTCTGGAGGATATTAGTTATGAGGAAAGGTTGCGAGCACTGAACTTATTCTCTCTGGAGAAGAGATGCTTGAGAGGGGATATGATTTCAATATACAAATACCATACTGGTGACCCCACAATAGGGATAAAACTTTTTCGCAGAAGGGAGTTTAACAAGACTCGTGGCCACTCATTAAAATTAGAAGAAAAGAGGTTTAGCCTTAAACTACGTAGAGGGTTCTTTACTGTAAGAGCGGCAAGGATGTGGACTTCCCTTCCACAGGCGGTGGTCTCAGCGGGGGGGCATTGATAGTTTCAAGAAACTATTAGATAAGCACCTGAACGACCGCAACATATATAGGGATATACAATGTAATACTGACATATAATCACACACATAGGTTAGACTTGATGGACTTGTGTCTTTTTTCAACCTCAACTACTATGTAACTATGTATATATATATTTTTTTCTAAATTGTCTGGCTTTTTTTGTTTAACGTGCAATAAAAAAAAACACAGAGGTGATCAAATACCACCAAAAGAAAGCTCTATTTGTGGGGGAAAAAAAATACATACATTTTATTTGAGTGCAGTGTTGCATGACTGCGCAATTGTCAGTTAAAGAAACACAGTGCCATATCGCACAGGTCAAGTGGTTAATTAATATTTATTTATGTATTCATTATTATGGCCATACAATAGCAAGGCATATGACACTTTCTGGAGACTGAGTGTGCTAACAAACAAAATCTTTGTAAGGGCTGGCTCACACCATAAAAATGCACTCCAGATCTGTTCTGGATGTATTTTTGCATGCACATTTTTAGCACATTTTTTTGGTACGTTCTGGTGCATTTTTGCTGCATTTCAGATACATTCCAGATGCCTTCTTTCTTCCTGTCTTGTGTTTTTCACTATACTAGGGTCCAGTGTGCTTTTGATGCGTTCCAGTGCATTCCGGTGCATTTTTGCTGAGTTTTACTGTGTTCCAGTACAGTCCAGTGCAGGAAAAATGCAGCATGTTGTGATGCCATGGACTGGTGCATGCTGGGTCGGTGATGTCACAAGGGGTGGTGCCACTAGGTGACATCACCAGAAAATTTGGAATTTGTTAGAAAATAATAAACTAAGCAAATTTTAATGAAATTAAATTCGGATTCCGAAACAAATCAACAAAACAAAATTAGTAACATAATGATTCTATCCAAAAACAAAACAAATTTTTCCATTCTGCACATGTCTAGTGACTGCCTGACATGTATTAACATGTATCAGAGTTTACGCTTGGCACTGATGTTGCTACTTAAAAGACAATATAACCTGGAGCATGACATGGACAGATTGCTGAGTGGTCTTCAGTTCCTCATTAACTTGTCACCTGACCTGCTACTTCTGCTTTCCGGTGCATGATCTAGGAAAGCAGAAGTCTTGACCTGTCTCTGGATTATTGTCTGCCCGTTGTAACCTTGGCCTGTGTTTCAGACTCTGCTTACTGCCATCTGATTCTGTATGAAGCTTCCCCGGTGTTACTTACCTTGGCTTGTGTCCTGATGCTGTCCCTGCCTCCTGCTTTGGTACTTAGCTGCCTGGCTGTGGACAACCTTCGGCTTGTATCCTAGCAATATTTCTGTCTGCTGATAAGGTGCTACTGTATTCCTGCATTTGGTTCTTCCCCAGTGATCCAGAATTTCTGTCCCTCACATCCGACAGATGGTGCTGCCTGCAACATTGGTCCACATGCCACTTTGTCTATGCGTTGGACAAGAGGTAAAAGAGAATCCCCCTCTTTAGCTAAATCTCCACCAGGTATGTGAAAAATATACACACACACAAACTTTTCAATTTCTCCCATAGTAGGTAGCTATCTGTACCTGCATTGTATTTATATACATATGTAATCCAAAGAGAAACATAGAAACATAGAAAAGTGACAGCAGAAAAAAAAAAAAACAACTGGTCCTTCGAGTCTGCCTTTTTTTTTTTTTATTTATACACTTTTTTTTTTTGGTAACTCTTTTTTTGAGCATAGACAATGGCATCACTAGGATTGGTGTCACCTGGTACAGTAAAACATATATTTTTTTTTACATATAACACATATAACACTGCTTCTAATGCTTAATAGTAATGCAGTTAACAACTATCAAGCAACTGGCAAATTTTGGGCCTGCAGCGCATGGTCACGGTTCTCACCCCAAACCGGCCCCTGTAAGTGATGTGGTCAGTGCCAGCATGCTGATCCATGTGCTGTTATGGATGGGGGTGACAACATACTGGTCATATTTCACTTCCTACTTGATGGTGTCACCCAGTGTCGGAACAAGGTCATTCAGTGCCCAGGGCAAAGATGCCATACTGTGCCCCGGACACCAACTGGGGGGGTGAGATGTAGCACACTGCACTGAAACACGTAACATTCTATACCACATTCAAATATTAGGGAGGGATAAGGGGATGTAGAAAATAGTGGGGCCTATGTTCAGGATCATAAGTTTGGCCCTCCTGGACAAGAAAAAGAAAGTGTGGCAAAATTAAATGTGGGCTTTATTGTGCCAAATTTTGGCTGTTGTTAAAATAAAAGCAGAGTGAAGGGGTTCTGTAACACAGAGTTCACAGGTCAGTAGTAAATGAGGAAGAGTTCAGAGAGCAGTAAGGTGTGAAAATAAAAAGTAAAAATTGGAAGTGATTTTTATTGCAGTGAATATTGGCCATGGCTAAATGGGATGTAGAGTGCAGGGGTTCAGTAGTAAGCAATGCAGAGATCAGTAGTAGGTGATGCAGAGTTCAGAGAGGTCAGCAGTATGTGATGCAGAGATCATTAGTAGGTGATGCAGAGTTTAGTAGTAAGTGATGCAGAGTTCAGTAGTAGGCAATAAAGAGTTCAGAGGTCAATAGAAAGTGACGCAGGGTTCAGAGAACAGTAGTAATGCAGAGAACAGTAGTAAGTGATGCAGAGGTCAGAGTTCAGTAGTAAGTGAGGTAAAGACCTGGTAAAGACCAATATGTTATGCCACTGGGAAGAAAGATGTTATATCTATTACCAGTGGCTTAAATGAATTTCTTCCTAAACAGAGTACTACTACCTTTTCATTAATGAAATCCATAGTGTTCAATTCTAAATAGCACCTTCATACCTGATTACTGCTTTTCTGTGTCCCTGTTTTTTGAGTGAGCCCATGTGTTCCCCCTGTTGTCCTAGAGAGGGCGGAGCAGCTTCCTATGTTAAATCTCCCACCTCCCCAATCACACCAGCCGTGGTATGAGCGACGCTTAAGATCAAAGATGAGGTCCACCCACCCTCACCTCCTCTTCTTTCCTTCATCAGGAGTAAGATTTTTGTCTTTGTCTTTTGCCAGTGCCAATTTTGCCCACTTTCTCCCACCCACATCAGGTTGCTGTTGGAGGGAGATGAGAGTCAAATCCTCCTTCAGCAGCTGCTGCAGTCCTGCTCTGTGCTCCGTTCTCCAGCTGCCTCAGATAGCAGCATGATCACTTCTCCCATTCAGGCAGATCGAGAATGGAGCATTGACAAGCTCCCCGCACCCCCTAATTCACAGGACCACACAGTTGGTTTCACCCCTCTGGCAGGTGTCCCCTGTGGTTGCAGAAAAGAAAATTGCATCAGCTATGGCTTGCCCCAAGGGCCATACACATGGGCTGAATATTGGGCAGCATCGGCCAGTTCAACTGAAACCATCCAACATTCGACCTGTGTGTACACCTGCCAGTCTGACAGAAGCCAGCACTTGCTCTTGGGGGGTAGGGGGTGCCCCCAGTCAGAACACAATAACACTGCCGGGAGATCACTGTACTAACATCGGATTGTAAGTACAGAAGCTCCTCCTGAGCTGTTCAAGTGATTGTAAAGATAAATAAAAAAAGAATAACAAACATATCTATACTTATCTGCACAGAGCAGCCACAAACTTCCTTTTCTCGGTTCCCTTCACTGACGCTCCTGGCCCCTCCTCTCTGTTCAGTGGCCCCTCTTTTGCATGCTCACTCCCGAGCCCCCCTGCTGTGTCCATTGACACAGATAGCGAGGCGAGGCTCCCTCATCACTGGCTTTGATTGACAGCACTGGAAGCCAATGGCTCCCGGTGCCCCAGCAAAGCCAGCTAGACCCGGAAGTGATCCTCATGACTAAGCTCCGGGGGCATAGTGAAATGCGTTGGGGCATAGTGAAATGCCTTGGGGGCATGGTTTGGTGGGAGCCCAGGCTGAGGTTGTCTCTCTCATACCACCATATGACTCAGGGATCTTTCCTCTCTTCCTTCCAGTAGACCCGGAAGTGAGGGGGGGAGCTGCAGACGTGCACAGCGCTGGATCAAATGAGGGCTCAGGTAAGTAAAAGGGGGGGCAAGGGGGAATGCGGATGCCTAAACATTTTTTACCTTAATACAAGGAATGCATTATGGTTAAAAAAAGTTTAGGCTTTAGAACCACTTTTAGTTCTTTTTGTTCAGCCCGCTGGGTTGAACTAAAAAAATGAATAGTGTGTACCAGGCTTTAGAGTCTTTCACCTAATGGAGTAGACAGGAATGGAAAAGAGGTGAAACAAGCACCAGATATCCCTTGCCAATGGAGCGTAAATGAAAGCTTGTATTTAACTAACATAATACAAAATATTTTGGGCCTAATAGTCTCTCTGACTGTTGTCACAAAGTTTTAATGCAGCCTGATATTTCTAGAGATGCCCGTGAAGTGACATATCTGTATGATGTATACAACCTACTGCATGAAAAAAAAATACAGTTGTAATTGTGGATAAATGAGAGCTTCAGCTGCTTACTTCTATTCTTAGACAAAGCAATCAGGGATTCCAATTATTTATACCAGACACTTATCCAAGAAAAGGGTATAGATTATGTAGATATTAATGGGGAACCCCACAAAAAAATATGGGTTTTCCCTTTACAAATACATAGAAGAATCTTACCCTTGATAACCTTGGTATGGATGTCAAGAGGGAGTTCCCCCTCAAAATACAGACTCTTTGGGAATGGGAGGAATTTTAAGGGGGAACCCCACACAAAAATATATAAAAAAAAAGTTACAATCCATAAATTGCAAATGGTAATAAATGGCACCATATTTTTTGACAAATGTCTAAATAAAATTAAAAAAAACAATGTTCTACGATTTACACCCATTGTCAATCACGTCAGCCAGAGATGACATCTCTTAGTCCCCATGACTAAAAGTAAACAAAGGGGTGGGATCTCCTGGGTGATGTATTTAACAACACATAGCCATGGCCACATTTGGTCAATGTCATTATCTAAATATGGCCATAAGATGTCAGTGTCATTCTCAACCCTTTGTTTAAAAGGCTGGAGATTCCTGACAAGTAAATTAATAGGTCTGAGTGGTGTCACTAGTTACTAAGGGCACCTGTTGCTTTCTTAACAAACATTGACAGAAAATAAGCTGTCATATACAGTATAGTAATAGTAGAATTACTGCTACTATTTATGATGTTGGGATCCTTCTGAATGAGCAAAAAGCTTGTTGTTCAGATAAACACCCAAACAGTAAAATATTCAGCATTGGGTATCGTGGTTGAATGTTGCAAAATCTTCTGTCTGGAAGGAATTAATGCCTGATGAATTTGATGAATTTTGCAGCCAGCTTGCATTTTCCAAATGGACATATTGGCCTAGAATTGAGCTTCAAAAATGAATTAAAAATCTGCATGGCTGATGTGCAACAGACATACATAAGTCCTATTAAGTTCAAGTGCATACAAATGGGTGCCAAAAGTAAACGCATTGCTTTAAAACATATTTGTATCATTAGCAATTTCATCATCCTATGCAACCCATGTACATTACTAATAAGCAAATGAAAATATGTACTAACTGAACAAGATTTAGATAAACACTCTAGTGTAGTGCTTTAATTACACTTTAGATTGCAATGCAATTTTTGGCTGTTTAAACTATGATTTACTAGAAACTAATTACAAATGAATTGCTGCTCTGTAATTAATAAAAACAAAATTGTAATTAGACAGCTGCTTTAGATCGGGGTGAAAATTAGTGGTATTTGACTCATAATGCTTAGCCTGGCAGATCCTCAAAAATTACATTTTGGTTAGAAAAGAGGTGTATATATGATGGACAGTACTAAATCCAACAAAGAACTTTGTGACAACATGAAATAATTTAGATTAATGCATGGATAGTTATTTATATTCGTAAAATAGATATGTATTTTCTTATTTTCTTAAAAGCCTAACTGAACCTTAAGTGTCCATGTGAATGAGGCCTTACCCACTTGCCATCCTTAGGCCACATATGTACGGCCTCGGGTGAATGTGGTTATACCAGGATCATGGCTGCAACTGGTATTGTTTTTTAGAGTTGGTGATCAGCTTTCATGTAAAAGTAATTTGTATAGCTGCTCGATCACTTTTATATGGTTTGGAAGAGGGCCTCCCCTTTCTGCCACCATTCCTGGGCACTCCTGTTCCACTAGTGATGTTAATCCCTTGTGATAGCAATAAAGCTATATTTAAAAAAATGTAAAAAAATGTTAAAGCACCCCCTGTGACCCCGTGCTCACACACAAATGCAAACACGCACATAGGTTCTGCACGCAAATGTAAACGTTGATTGTTCCGCACATGTGAGGTATCGCTGCGAATGTCAGAGTGACAAAAATAATTCTAGTTCCAGAATTCACATTTAAAGCGTTTGTTACCCCAACACTTCATATTTCTGATATGTGTCTGCTGTACCATGTACTAGTATGAGACACTAACCTGTTTTCTGTGTATTTCTTCCTTTATGTGAGTTTTCCTGTTAGCTCCCATGCTTTCCTATTAAAGACTGACCACACTAAGCAGTGGAACATACCGTGGTCAGTTCTCTGGCTATGCTGGAAACTCAGTGTACTGTACTCTCCTCCAATGATCAGACTTGTCCTAACACGCCCCCCCTACACAGTCTTTCACTGGGGAGTTCAGTTTGCTGTTGCTTCTCCACCCCCCAAGTCTTACACAGCTGTGAACACAGGGAATTTAAGGGAACAAAGGTATTTATAATTTTTTTTATATCTACACACACATGTTTTGCCTTTTTTTCATTTCTATTTTAAACTGTATGGGTTGTTTTACAAAGTGATTGTTTTCAATCACTTTAACTCTAAACAAGTGACCTGTATAGACTTATAAAACATCCCCTATTGATACTTTTAGGTACTGTAGTTTGTTGCCATTTTACAGGCATGAACAATTTTAATTCTTTAGATGTGTGGTATTTATTTACTCAATGCAACATCACCTTTTATATTTTACAAAAAGCGGGTATTATATTGTGTTTGTGTGCATTAAAATTTAAAAAAGTGTATTTTTTTCCTAAAAAATTGTGTTTGATAAATGGCTGTGCAAATATTGTGTGGCATAAAAAATTGCAACAGCCATAATTTTATTTTCCAGGGCCTTTGCTTTCATAAAAAATATAATTTTTGTGGGATCTAACTAATGTTTTAGCAAAAAATGCTGATTTTAACATGTACAGTGGATATAAAAAGTCTACACACCCCTGTTAAAATGTCAGGTTTATTAAAAAAAATGAGACAAAGATAAATCATTTCAGAACTGATTCCACATTTAATGTGACCTATAAATTGTACAACTCAATTGAACAACAAACTGAAATTTTTTAGGGGGAGGGAAGTAAAAATAAAAAATAAAAATATTGGGGTTGCATAAGTGTGCATGCCCTTAAACTAATACTTTGTTGAAGCACCTTTTGATTTTATTACAGCACTGTCTTTTTAGGTATGAGTCTATCAGCATGACATATCTTGACTTGGCAATATTTGCCCACTTTTCTTTGCAAAAACACTCCAAATCTGTTAGATTGTAAGGGCATCTCCTGTGCACAGCCCTCTTCAGATCACCCCACAGATTTTCAATTGGATTCTGGTCTGAGCTCTAGCTGGGCCATTCCAAAACGTTATGCTTCTTCTGGTGCAGACATTCCTTTGTTGATTTGGATGTATGCTTTTAGTCGTTGTCATGCTGAAAGATTAAAGTGGATGTAAACCCACTACCATCATTTGCAAGATATTAACATAGTTAATATCTATAATGATATACATGCCTCCTGCTTGTATCCGTTGGTTTTATTACTCACCCCCACAGCTGTAATTTGCCCCGCAATATCGCCGAATTGGTGGGCGTTTCTCATTCCCGGCACTCGGTGGGCGGAGTCGTGACATCAGAGGACTCCTCCACCCACCGCTACACTCCCCTGGCCATCCGGCGTTGCAAGGATGAGCTTCATGCCAGGGAAGACTGAAGTGCGTGTGCAGGAGTGACAGAGCGCATTCTGTGAAGAAGCAGAGCGCGCTCATGTTACTCCTGCGCATGTTCAGAAGAAATCTTACTCCTCCATCCCCCCCTGTGTCTTCCACATCCCCCGCTGTCTTCCTCCTCCTCCGCCCCCCCTCGTTCCCTGCAGCCGGCTTCCCTCTCCTCTACAATCCTCTCCTCTACCGCGGGCTGCGAGGGGGGGGCGTGCGGGGGAATCTGTCAGGATGGAGAGCAGAGAAAGGGACCGGTATATCAATTACCGGCCCCTTTCTTTTCTGAATGGGACACAGAGTGTTCATTACCGATCGCTATGTGTCCTGTGATAACTGAGCAGAGTAACCTATGTGTTACTCTGCTCAGTTTATGAATGGAGAAGAGTCTCTGTCTTACCTGCATTCATCTTTAATGCAGAGAAAAGGACTGGGGTATCTGTATCCTCTGTCCATTTCTCTGTCTCAAATGGAAGATGACAGGGGTTTCGGTTTAGACCCCTGACATGTCACCAAAGCGCCCAACAGGGCTGAAATATATAAAGATATAAAAATAAAATTGTAAAAAAAAAAAGATATAAAAATGAAATTTGAAAATAAAAAATGACACCACATTATAAATAGATAATTGCGCTAATATTAACTTACTAATATTGCACAGTGTACCACCAAATATGTGAATATTTGTGAGCATATATTGAACCATACAAAATAAATACAATTAATAATTTCCTTCTGTGTAATGATAGCAATAGAGCAAACTTTTGCCACAGGTAAAGAATATCACATTCCACTGCGTGCAAACCAAATTATCTGCCATTATTATATATATATATATATATATATATATATATATATATATATATATATATATATAAAAATGTAATATATCTGTGTCCAGCAGCAAAAACACCTCCCCCCATCAGACCAGTGGAGTGTCTGCATCCAGGGCTGAGATTATGCTGAGGTGTGGAACATCCAATCCTGGTAGAGCAGCAAAAGAAAGAAGTGGGAGGGAATTAAAAAATAATGCATGTGTCTTAGGCTAGTGCACGAGATGTAAATCACCTGTCACTCACAGCAAGGGGGAGTATTTGACAAAGTTTTTCTCTCTTTGTCAAGATTTATCTCACTGAACAATAAAAGAGGATTGCTCAGAGATGGATTACCTCTGTGTGACAAGACTGGGCTCAAATGATAGGAAATCTTATACTCTACAGTATGACACCAAAAAAAAAAAAATTTGGGGGTTTACATCAACTTTAAGTTCCTCTTCATGTTCAGCTTTTTAGCAAAAGCCTGAAGGTTTTTTGCCAATATTGACTGGTGTTTGGAACTGTTCACAATTCCTTCTACCTGGACTATGGCATCTGTTCCAGCTGAAGGAAAACAGCCCCAAAGCATGATGCTGTCACCCCCATGCTTCACTGTGGGTATGGTGTTCTTTTGGTGATGTGCAGTGTTGTTTTTGCGCCAAACATATCTTTTGGAATTATGGCCAAAAAGTTCAAACTTTGTTTCATCAGACCATAACACATTTTCCCACATGCTTTTGGGAGACTTCAAATGTGTTTTTGCAAAATTTAGCCAGGCTTAGATGTTTTACTGGGTAAGAAAAGGCTTCCAACTTGCCACTCTACTCCATAGCCCAGACATAGGAAGAATACGGGAGATTGTTGTCACATGTTCCACACAGCCAGTACTTGCCAGTTATTCCTGCAGCTCCTTTAATGTTGCTGTAGGCCTCTTGGCAGCCTCCCTGACCAGTTTTCTTCTTGTCTTTTCATCAATTTTGGATGGGACATCCAGTTCTTGGTAATGTCAGTGTTGTGCCATATTTTCTCCATTTGATGATGACTGTCTTCACTGTGTTCCATTGTATATCTAATGCCTTGGAAATTCTTTTGTGCCCTTCTCCTGACTGATACCTTTTAACAATGAGATCCCTCTGATGCTTTGGAACCTCTCTGTGGACCATGGCTTTTGCTGTAGGATGCACAAAGAAAATGTCAGGAAAGACTTACTAGAGCAGCTGAACTTTATTTAGGATTATTCAGAGGCACTTAAAATGATGGCAGGTGTGTACTGACTCCTATTTAACATGAGTTTGAATGTGATTGCTTAATTCTAAACACAGCTACATCCCCCAGTTATGAGAGGGTGTGCACACTTATGCAACCACATTATTTTAGCTTTTTTATTTTTATTTCCCACCCCTAAAAGATTTCAATTTGTTTTTCAATTGCGTTGTACAGTTTAGAGGTCACATTAAAGGTGGAAAAAATTCACTGTGTTTGAAAAATGTCAAAATTGCCTCGGACAGCAAGTGGTGTATCTTTTTTCAGTTTGACTAAGTATGTAAAAATACCCCACTCCATGAAAAAAGTCCTTCGTTGGAAATAAACAATGTCCCGCAATCTAAATCCAATGTCAATCACATCATCCAGCAATGAAGATTCACATTAATCATGATAAGTGGCGCTTAACAGTTTTGACCCATCATCTCAAAAACCCACTGTTTCCAACAAATTTTATCTGCCTCTACTCCTGAAATCACAGGTACCTGGTACTGCTAGAATGAAAGCAAAGTGGTTTGGATTCCAGGTGATGTCATTGACCAAATATCACCCAGTTACTACATTTAGTGATGATAGTGCTTCTGCACCTAAATGACAGCCTTCTGGCTTCATCAGCCAGAGGATCGACAGGCTGGTAAATTTGACAAATTTGGCTAGTTTGCTTGCCCATTTGCTGAACTGTGAACCAGCTGACTTCAGCTCAAACTCATGTTCAACCACAACTCTACATAGGTTGGACTTGATGGACTTGTGTCTTTTTTCAACCTCACCTACCATGTAACTGTATAACTCAAGACTCATCCCTAATCCTAGGTATTGATTAAAGACTACACAAAGTCTAAAGTCTGAAGGTATGTCTTGCCCAGAGATGGAGGTAGATAATCTTTGTTTCTTGTTGCACATTAAACAATGCAGCTTTCTGCTTTTCAGAGGTACAGAATAACTAAATGTTGATGCCCCCCATCAAGAAGATAGGATAGTCTTCAGCAAAAGGAAAACAGGTAGCTAAGCTTGCACAGTTATTAATATTAGTTTTGATCTCATACAAATGATATTATAAAAGAGGTGAAGACATGGAGTAAGATAACAGACAGACAACTACCATTTTCATAAGGAAGTGGCAACTCTATATTTCTTTGCTGGCAGGTTTCAATAATATCAAGAAAAACTTACAGTTTAAAGCAGGATACACACTATACTAACTACTAACCAAATAATATGAGTTCAAGCCTAAACACTTTAAATTTGTATGCAATAAGGCAGACCCTTGCACTACATAGTTGAAGGTAAATCTAAAGGAAATCAAACAACAAAAGCTGGAAAGTTTGTATCCAGATTAAGACTCGTTCATACCAGCACGTGTTATGGTCCAATAAACATCTGCACACTGGCATGCATTCTGTAGGGGCAATGTGGTGCATTGTACAATGGATCACAGTGTTTACTTTTTTAAACTTTATTACCTGCTTCCGGACCACCCACCACACATTTACTACAGCTGTTATGTGAAACAACGTACCTGTATGTTGTTTCTCCTATGGGGTCTGGGGCGCGCACGCAGCGTAGGTGACCCTCTCCCACTGTGATTGGACACAGCGGGAGCCAATCAGCGGGTCCAGTGGCTGCGATTGCTTCTGCGACCCACCGAACATGTAAACAAGGCAGCTTGTCATTCTGTCAGACAGGGAGAGAGAGCTCTTGTGTTCCTGCTAATCAGGAACACAGATATATCTCTTCCTCCAGTCAGTCCAACCCCCACACAGTTAGAAATCACTCCCTAGGAGCACACTTAACCCTTTGATCGCCCCTGGTGTTAAACCCTTCCCTGCCAGTGTCATTTATACAGTGTCAGGGCATTTTTTTAGCACTGATCACTGTATTAGTGTCACTGGTCCCCAAAAAAGTGTCACTTAGTGTCCAATTTGTCCGCCGCAATGTCGCAGTTCACTAAAAATCACTTATCGCCTCCAATACTAGTTAAAAAAAATAAAAAGCCATAAATCTATCCCATAGTTTGTAGATGTGCTAACTTTTGCGCAAACCAATCAATATACGCCGTTTTTTTTTACCAAAAATATGTAGAAGAATACATATTGGCCTAAATTGATGAAAAAATTAGATTTTTTTAATTTTTTGATTGGATGTGTTTGTTGGCAGAAAGTTTTATAAATTGTTGGTCTTTTTTTTGATAGCGCAAAAAAAAAAAACTGCAGATGTGATCACATACCACCAAAAGAAAGCTCTATTTGTGGAGAAAAAAAGACATACATTTTGTTTGGGTACAGTGTCGCATGACCACACAATTGTCAGTTATGGCCTGGTCATTAAGGGGTGAAACATTCCCAGGCTGAAGTGGTTAATATGCCACAAAATGAAGAAACCATTAGTCAGTGAACTCTATTGCCAGTGAGTGTTAAATATAAATTAATTACCGTATTTATCAGTGTATAGCACGCACAGGCGTATAACACGCACATTCATTTTAAGAGGGAAGTTTCAGGAAAAAAACTTAAATTTTAAATAAGGAACTTTGAAGTAAAATAAGGGTCAGTGCCCATCTGCAGCCTCACCATTGCCATCAATGCAGCCTGATCAATGCCCATCTGCAGCCTCACAAGTGCCATCAATGCAGCCTCATCAGTCCACATCAATGCAGCCTCACCATTGCCATCAGTGCAGCCTGATCGATGCCCATCTGCAGCCCAGAGGGGACAGGGAGGGGGGCGGGACGAGCGCCGACAGATTACATACAGTGAGAATCTCCTATGATAGACAGAACAGTGGTCCAATGGCGGCCCAGGAGACAGGAGTTCCTATTACTGAGGCTGCCAAGTAAACAGGAGATTCTCACTGTATGTAATCTGATGGTGCTCGTCCTGTCCCCCCTCCCTGTCCCTCCGAGGCAGCTAAAACTGAAATATTGGCGTATAACATGCACGCACTATTTGCACCCAATTTTCATGGTGAAAAAGTGAGTGTTATACGCCAATAAATACAGTAAATCAGATTTACCTAAATATGCAAACATACAGGGGGCTGCACATACAGGGGGTTCTTCCAAAGAAGTGGGGTTCTTTAAATAAGTGGCACTTCCGCTCTTGCACCATCCATCTGAACATTTTCTTCTCTCTTCACAGGTAAACCTGCGTTTATACCTCCATATACCTTTAAACTAAACATTGACTGACTGCTCCCATGCATATTTGGTAAATCAGCTTGTCACCACTGTTTCAACTCCATCTGTAGCCATGCTCACATTATTTCAATGTTTATTTAGCTATTAAGTCTTACCTAAATTATGGGTTCCCTTATCTTTACAATTTTGGCCTTTTAGTCCCAGTTTGATTGTGGTGTGAAAGTTTTGCTCTGCTAGCTGTGTGCCTAATATCACATCCTGATTGATTAATTGCCAGATTCTATCCACACCCAACACAGTATAAAAAAGGCCTTCTTTACGGTGGAACACATACAGGGGGCTGCACATACAGGGGGTTCTTCCAAAGAAGTGGGGTTCTTTAAATAAGTGGCGCTTCTGCTCTTGCACCATCCATCTGAACATTTTCTTCTCTCTTCACAGGTAAATCTGCGTTTATACTTTCATATACCTTAAACTGAACATTGACTGACTGCTCACATGCATATTTGGTAAATCTGCTTGTCACCACTGTTTCAACTCCATCTGTAGCCATGCTCACATTATTTCAATGTTTATTTAGCTATTAAGTCTTACCTAAATTATGGGTTCCCTTATCTTTACAATTTTGGCCTTTTAGTCCCAGTTTGATTGTAGTGTGAAAGTTTTGCTCTGCTAGCTGTGTGCCTAATATCACATCCTGATTAATTGCCAGATTCTATCCACACCCAACACAGTATAAAAAAAAGGCCTTCTTTACGGGGGAACACATAGAGGGGGCTGCACATACAGGGGGTTCTTCCAAAGAAGTGGGGTTCTTTAAATAAGTGGCACTTCCGCTCTTGCACCATCCACCTGAACATTTTCTTCTCTCTTCACAGGTAAATCTGCATTTATACTTTCATATACCTTAAACTGAACATTGACTGACTGCTCACATGCATATTTGGTAAATCTGCTTGTCACCACTGTTTCAACTCCATCTGTAGCCATGCTCACATTATTTCAATGTTTATTTAGCTATTAAGTCTTACCTAAATTATGGGTTCCCTTATCTTTACAATTTTGGCCTTTTAGTCCCAGTTTGATTGTGATGTGAAAGTTTTGCTCTGCTAGCTGTGTGCCTAATATCACATCCTGATTGATTAATTGCCAGATTCTATCCACACCCAACACAGTATAAAAAAGGCCTTCTTTACAGGGGAACACATACAGGGGGCTGCACATACAGGGGGTTCTACTAAAGAAGTGGGGTTCTTTAAATAAGTGTCACTTCCACTCTTGCACCATCCATCTGAACATTTTCTTCTCTCTTCACAGGTAAATCTGCGTTTATACTTTCATATACCTTAAACTGAACATTGAATGACTGCTCACATGCATATTTGGTAAATCTGCATGTCACCACTGTTTCACCTCCATCTGTAGCCATGCTCACATTATTTCAATGTTTATTTAGCTATTAAGTCTTACCTAAATTATGGGTTCCTTTATCTTTACAATTTTGGCATTTTAGTCCCAGTTTGATTGTGGTGTGAAAGTTTTGCTCTGCTAGCTGTGTGCCTAATATCACATCCTGATTGATTCATTGCCAGATTCTATCCACACCCAACACAGTATAAAAAAGGCCTTCTTTACAGGGGAACACATACAGGGGGCTGCACATACAGGGGGTTCTACCAAAGAAGTGGGGTTCTTTAAATAAGTGGCACTTCCACTCTTGCACCATCCATCTGAACATTTTCTTCTCTCTTCACAGGTAAATCTGCGTTTATACTTTCATATACCTTAAACTGAACATTGACTGACTGCTCACATGCATATTTGGTAAATCTGCATGTCACCACTGTTTCAACTCCATCTGTAGCCATGCTCACATTATTTCAATGTTTATTTAGCTATTAAGTCTTACCTAAATTATGGGTTCCTTTATCTTTACAATTTTGGCCTTTTAGTCCCAGTTTGATTGTGGTGTGAAAGTTTTGCTCTGCTAGCTGTGTGCCTAATATCACATCCTGATTGATTAATTGCCAGATTATTTTTTTTAAACATTCAAAGTTTATTAAATTTCCACTGCAGTATAGAAAAGTATACAAACTTACATTGAAAGTGTACCTTACATGTAAATATCTACTGTTTGTAGCATATGTCATCAATTATATCATATAACGTATTGAAACCTTTGAACCTGAGATCAGTAAAGTGTTATACATACAGTTCTTGGCTATCTAACTTCTGTTATTGGTTCCTTAGCTCGGTAATATATAAATAACATCTGTAACCATGTTTTAATTAGAACCCAAATAGGCACAATTAGTTTTTAATCGGAATCATTCCATACCAATATGTTTTTGTTTATAAAGATAAAGATTATAAAGTGATGAAAAGAAAGAAAAATAGGGTAGGGTCAGGGAGGGAGTACAGTTTGCAAGTACTTTTGTATTCAAGTGTTCTCTGTCGAGAGAGGTAGATTATGACTTTGCTCCGCATCCTCTTAAGTCTCTATAAGCATCGGAATAGCGAAATTCAAACCATTCAAACCATGTTTTATGAAACCTGTCCACCCCATCTGAGGCCTGTGCCAGAGTTTCTTCCATTTCACAAATCTCTGAAACTTTTGTTAACCACTGTGAGATGGTAGTGGTCTGTGTGGTTCTCCAGAGGGCAGGAATCAAAGTTTTGGCCGCGTTTAGCAGATGTTTGGTTAGCGAATGTTTGTATCTCTTTAATGGGAATGAGGTGATGTGGAGAAGGCAGCATGCCGCATCCAATACGATCTTAGTTTTGGTAATTAATTTAATAGTGTCTCTAACCTGTTGCCAAAACTTGGTTAAACAGGGACACTGCCACCAAATGTGTATTAGCGTGCCTCCTCCACTCCCACATCTCCAGCAAACATCAGGGGTCTGCGAGCACCAAGTGTGCAATTTGGCCAGGGTAATATACCAGTTTGTGAGTAGTTTGTAGGATGTTTCTTGTGTCTTTGTGCTTATAGAGCACTTGTGCGCTAGAATACATGCTTTTGTCCATTGTTAGTAATCATGTGGTCTAGTACCTGAGACCAATGAGTTTTGAATCTGTCATCTGTGTCATTGATTGAGTTTTGCAGCCATTTATATATGATAGAAGTTGTTTTTGTCATCCGTTCACCTTCCTCACATACCTTTTCCAAGTCAGTTAGTTGTCTTGAAAAGTGTTCTCTTCTGGACTTATCGTTCACATAACTACGTACCTGAAAATAAGTCCAGAGTGGTAAGTTGAGTATCCCACTGTCTTTCTTTAAGGTCAGGTAGTCTTTGAATTTCCCGTTTTGAAAACAGTCTCCTGCTTGTAAAGTCTTGTTAGCGAGAGGTTTCCAGAGTAGTTTGTTATTTACACCTGGTGAAAAGTCCAGGTTATCAGTTAAAGGGGTAAGGGGGCTCAGCGGGGAAGTCAATATAAGTTTTTTGTCTATTTTTTTGCATATGGTAGTGTGTTATGTTGTAGTGAATTTTGTTGAGACTTAGTGAGTCTTTGTAATCCAGGATTCCATGGGGAAAGCAAAAGTGGATAGGAGCTTAGTTTTTTTTCTAGTTCGACCCAGTCCCTGTCTTCTCCGTGACAGTGCCAGTCAACCACCCTCGTAAGATGAGCTGCTTGATGATATTTTTTGTAGTCTGGAAGTCCCATTCCTCCCACCTCCTTGGGTCTGGTCATAAGTGAGAATTTGTTCCTAGCTTTTTTATGTGCCCAGAGGAAATTTAGTGAGGAAGTGTGTAGCCTTCGATAGAATTTTTGAGGTAGGTTGACCGGCAGTGCCCTCAAGAGGTACAGGAGCCTAGGGAGTATTACCATTTTTAAAATGGCAGCCCTTCCAAACCATGAAAAGTATCCTGCATTCCAAAGCTTCAGATCCTTTTCTATTTTAAGAAGTAATGGGGGAAAGTTAGCCTCAAAGATCATAGCCGTCTTAGGAGTCAGCCATACTCCCAAGTATTTTAAGGCCTTCTGTTCCCATTTAAATGGGCAGTTGGTTTGTGTTAATATCAGGGTAGAGGTTGATATTCATGGCTTCTGATTTTATGAGATTAATTTGAAGGTTAGAGAGATAACCATAGCGCGTGAAAGCTTTCATGAGATTAGGTAGCGTGATGTGTGGGCTTGTTACAAAGAATAGTAGATCGTCCGCATATGCTGCTGTTTTGTATGTCTTGTCGTGTATGGTGATACCTTGAATTGATTCATCTTTATTAATCGTTCTTATGAAAGGTTCCAGTGAAAGGATGAACAGCAGCGGGGACAAGGGGCATCCTTGCCTTGTACCGTTCATCATTCCTACTTTTTCTGACAAGGATCCATTGATCTTTATCCTCGCTGACGGTGTCTGGCATAGTGTTGTGATCCATGCCATCATATTTGATTTTAAGCCAACATGTGCACATGTCGCAAACATGAAATCCCAAGCTACCCTGTCAAAAGCCTTCTCCGCATCAGTGGACAGGAGAAGGCTTTCGACTTGCAGGTAGTGTGAAGCTTGTGTGAGAAGGAGTGCCTTGATAATATTATCTTTGGCTTCCCTTCCTGGCATGAAGCCTATCTGTTCAGGACCAATTATCTCCGATAATAGTGGTCTGAGTCTGTTTGCAAAGATTTTGGCTAGTAACTTTATGTCGATATTCAATAGGGAAATGAGCCTATAGCTTGAGCAATTTGCTGCGTCTTTGTCTGGCTTAGGAATTACCGTAATGTGTGCAGCGAGTACGTCTGATGGAATAGGTCTGGTATCAGTCAGGGAGTTAAAGGCTTTTAGCAGGGGGTCTAACAGAATGTCCATAAAAGTCTTATAGTATATGGCAGTATAGCCGTCCGGTCCTGGGCTCTTCCCTGGTTTGAGTGCTTTGATAGCTTGTTGCAATTCCATTGGAGTAATTGGTGCATATAGTTGACTAACAACTTCTGTTTTTAATTGGGGCAATCCACTCTGTTGCACATAGTCTTGTATGGCCTGTGTTCTATTAGCTGGAACACCCGGGGGTCTTTGTTGGGGTGGTAGGTTATAAAGTTCTGTGTAATATGTGTGGAAGTGTCTAGCTATGTCTTCTGTTGTAACATCTACGGATCCGTTTGTGTTTCTAATTCCTGAGATGTGTTTAGAGTTGTGTGGTTCTCGTAAGGCCCTGGCTAGAAGTTTGCCTGATTTATCTCCTGCCTCATAATATACCTTCTTCTGGAAAAAAAGAAGGCGTTTTGTTTTAGTATGTAAAATTTGTTGTAAATTTTTCCTGGCCTCCAGAAGGCTACTGGCAGAGGCTTCAGATAAAGATTGTTTGTGTTTTGTTTCAAGTAAGGTAATCTGTCTTAGCAATTTTTTGATTTCGGCCTCCTGTAGTCTCTTACGATGTACCCCCATGCGAATCAAGTCGCCTATCAATGTACATTTGTGGGCTCCCCATATTATTAGAGGATCTGCTCCTGGTGTTTCATTTAGTTGGAAGAATTCTTTAAGTTTAGTTTTAATTTTGGGTAGTAGTTCTATATCGGTTAAGAGAGATGCATTAAGTCTCCAGGAGGCTGAGTTAAAAGTAGTCAGATTCTCTACCAATGTCAGGGAGATAGGGGCGTGGTCTGATAAGGATTGAATTCCTATTCTGGCCTCTGTCACTCTTGTGAGATCTCTTTGTGAAATGTACAAGTGATCTATACGGGAATAACGGTTGTGCAGGATGGAGTGAAAGGTATAATCCTTATCTGTTGGGTGTAGAAATCGCCATGTATCAATTAAGTTTAATGAGTTTAACATGAGCTTAATTTTTTTGAGTATTTTATAGGTTATGCAAGTCTTTCCTGTTGACGTGTCTAAAAGTGGATTAAGTGGGATGTTAAAGTCTCCTCCTAATATTAGGCATCCTGTTGCAAAGTCCGATAGCTCCCGTATCAAACGTTGACAAAAAGTCACATGGGATGAGTTGGGGAAATATACATTTGCGAGAGTAATCAGGGAGCCTGCATAGGTACCCTTCACCAAGATGTATCTTCCTTCTGGGTCTATCATTTTATCTGTCAAATTGAATGGAGCATCCTTACCGATCAATATTGACACACCTTTGGTTTTAGCTAATGAGTTTGTAGCATGTATTGCTTCTACAAAATAAGGGCCAGTCATTTTTGGTACTTTGTTCGTTTGAAAATGGGTTTCCTGTAAAAAAGGCGAAGTGTGGCCTACCTTTCCTTAATTCTCTTGTTAGAGTGGATCGTTTTTCCGGGATGTTCAGCCCTTTCACATTGTGCGATATGACCATTGGTCTGTGACCCAGAGAGGAATAAGCCATCTGGAGAACCCACAAACACCAGTTCTTGCGCTGAATCTGTAATGAGGCTCAGAGTCTATCAGAACACTTTGAATGGTAAGGGTGGAAGGGGAAGAGGGGTAGGAAAAGATGAAGAATAAGAAAGGTGGTAGAAAAGAAGAAAGAAACAAACAAAAAGAAGAAACACTCTACGGAGAGTAATCAGTTCACCTCAGAACGTAACTGTCGTCCTATGGTCTGTATTTAGTGGAACCAGAGGCCGCAATCAGCCCCTAGAGTCACTATTGAGGTAACGTAGCTAGGCTACTTCCAGGCAGCGGTGGTTATTACCTATCCTATAGATAGTCACTTTATAAAATCAATGATATATCAACAGTAACAACCAAATTATATGTAATATATATAGCACAGCCAAAAAGTGAAAACAACGGAACCCGGCCTAATAAGTCGTGCGAGATGTCTCACCCGCCACGCCCAACAGGCGCCGCGCATGAGACACCGCACAAGAATAAAAAAAAGAGTAAAGAAACCTTGCTTTTGGTTTCAAAGTACAACTATAACAGTAATAAATCTCCGGTTGCCCTCTGGAATTGTAATGAGCCCCTAGAGGTGGTCTTGGTATATTCCATTGGTAGCAGCCCACCCACCTTCCCATCTAGCAGTTCTGAGCTTCAAATAGTTTGTTATACTCAAGTACTGTTTCCAACCCCTGAAAATTAGCAAGGGTAGTGACTTAAAGACAATGTCTTTCGCCGTATGGGAGGCAAGAAGGTAAAACAGAATAAACCATAGCAAAAAAGAAAAATATAAAAAGGTTGGATAAAGTACCAATGAAAAACGAGAGGCTTTGCAGATGCAGTTTGTAGCTCCTTGGTAGACAGGCATAAGAACAAAATAAAAAAAGAAAATAATAACCGCTTGTTTGCCAAGCTTAGCAAGATGAAATGAGCTGACCCCCTTTACACAACCCGTACTTTAAGAGAGGCAAAAGCTTATAACACATATGATGCTTGAGCGAACTTTCCAAAGGCACGTGTATCCCAAGGAGTGGTAAAGACCCTTATTGTGTGCCCTGGGGAACCTGGAAAGAGGGAGGCTACAGCTCACCAGTCATTTGATTTGGCTTGATCCTCCTCTAAGGCTTTCGGAGCAGCCTGTCTGAGATTGGGTGTGCCACCATGAGCTCCAGATCCTCTGTTGTGTCTTGACTTTTTGGACATCCTCTTTTCAGGCGAGGAGAGAGAGGCGATCTGTGTGGGCTCCCTTCTATTCTTGGAAGGAGAAATTCCTGATACCACTCGGGCAGTGCCACAGGTTCCATGTGCAATGATTTAAAAAAATCTGGCAGATCAGCGGGGGTGCGTAATATATGATGCTTGCCTGCATGCGTTACAGTAAGGGTAAAGGGGAATCGCCATGTGTATCTCAAGTCACTCACCCTCAGCTTGTCAAGGAGGGGTCGCAGGGCCCTGCGATTGCGTAGAGTAATTTGGGAGAGGTCATGGAACAACATAATGGTCTCTCCGTTGAATACAATGCTGTTATTGCCCCTAGCTTTATTCATAATGGATTCCTTTAGTGGGAAGCTCTGTAAACAACAAATTATATCCCAGGGGGAGCGGTGTCAGGTCCTTTGGGTCTGAGAGCTCTGTGTGCCCTTACAAAGTCAATGGCGGTGTCTTCCTGTCTTTCAAGGAGAGTGTTAAAAACTCTCTGTAGAGCTGGGATTATCTGTGCTGTGTCCACAGATTCGGGTATACCTCGCACCCTGATATTGCACCTTCTCCCCCTATTAGCTAAATCCTCGAGGTGTCTATTCATTTCGATTAGATGAGAGGAGTGAGAAGCAGCCACATTTTCCAATCTATCCATCCTCCTGTCTCTGTGTTTCCCGTTAGCTTCTACTGTAGCCAGCTTGTCAGTTAAAACCAGCAGGTTGGATTTTAGGTCGGAGAACGTGGACTTTATGTCCGCCGCAAAACCCGACATATCTGCATAAGTCAGGGGTTGATTTGTCTGGGAGTATCCCCTACCTGACTCGCCTGCTGTGGACATGGAGTCCTAGCTTGAGTCTTCCTCCATTCGCTGCGTCCGCACCATTTTGTATCCCGCCATGCTGCCGCGGGATACCGCTTGGCTTTTGAAGAGATTCGGGATGATTCTGGTCTGGGAGGCAGCAGTGCTACGTTTAGGGCGAGTCTGGGGATTCTGGTACAGCTTTCTGCCCATAGCTGTGTCGCTGGTAACGAGGTATCTGGCTGCAGCCCGGGTTCCTTCACGGAGCTCTGCTAGTGTGCGTCCGTCGCCATCAAGCGCCAAGCCACGCCCCCTAATTGCCAGATTCTATCCACACCCAACACAGTGTATAAAAAAGGCCTTCTTTACGGGGGAACACATACAGGGGACTGCACATACAGAGGGTTCTTCCAAAGAATCGGGGTTCTTTAAATAAGTGGCACTTCCACTCTTGCACCATAAATCTGAACATTTTCTTCTCTTTTCACAGGTAAATCTGCGTTTATACTTTCATATACCTTAAACTGAACATTGACTGACTGCTCACATGCATATTTGGTAAATCTGCTTGTCACCACTGTTTCAACTCCATCTGTAGCCATGTTCACATTATTTCAATGTTTATTTAGCTATTAGGTCTTACCTACTGTAAATTATGGGTTCCCTTACCTTTACAATTTTGGCCTTTTAGTCCCAGTTTGATTGTAGTGTGAAAGTTTTGCTCTGCTAGCTGTGTGCCTAATATCACATCCTGATTGATTAATTTCCAGATTCTATCCACACCCAACACAGTATAAAAAAAAGGCCTTCTTTACGGGGGAACACATACAGGGGGCTGCACATACAGGGGGTTCTTCCAAAGAAGTGGGGTTCTTTAAATAAGTGGCACTTCCGCTCTTGCACCATCCATCTGAACATTTTCTTCTCTCTTCACAGGTAAATCTGCATTTATACTTTCATATACCTTAAACTGAACATTGACTGACTGCTCACATGCATATTTGGTAAATCTGCTTGTCACCGCTGTTTCAACTCCATCTGTAGCCATGGTCACAATATTTCAATGTTTATTTAGCTATTAAGTCTTACCTAAATTATGGGTTCCCTTATCTTTACAATTTTGGCCTTTTAGTCCCAGTTTGATCGTGGTGTGAAAGTTTTGCTCTGCTAGCTGTGTGCCTAAAATCACATCCTGATTGATTAATTGCCAGATTATATCCACAACCAACACAGTATAAAAAAAAGGCCTTCTTTACGGGGGAACACATACATCTGGATGCATACAGGGGGTTCTTCCAAAGAAGTGGGGTTCTTTAAATAAGTGGCACTTCCACTCTTGCACCATCCATCTGAATATTTTCTTCTCTCTTCACAAGTAAATCTGCATTTATACTTTCATATACCTTAAACTGAACATTGACTGATTGCTCACATGCATATTTGGTAAATCTGCTTGTCACAGCTGTTTCAACTCCATCTGTAGCCATGCTCACATTATTTCAATGTTTATTTAGCTATTAAGTCTTACCTAAATTATGGGTTCCCTTATCTTTACAATTTTGGCCTTTTAGTCCCAGTTTGATTGTGGTGTGAAAGTTTTGCTCTGCTAGCTGTGTGCCTAATATCACATCCTGATTGATTAATTGCCAGATTCTATCCACACCCAACACAGTATAAAAAAAGGCCTTCTTTACGGGGGAACACATACAGGGGGCTGCACATACAGGGGGTTCTTCCAAAGAAGTGGGGTTCTTTAAATAATTGGCACTTCCGCTCTTGCACCATCCATCTGAACATTTTCTTCTCTTTTCACAGGTAAATCTGCATTTATACTTTCATATACCTTAAACTGAACATTGACTGACTGCTCACATGCATATTTGGTAAATCTGCTTGTCACCACTGTTTCAACTCCATCTGTAGCCATGCTCACATTATTTCAATGTTTATTTAGCTATTAAGTCTTACCTAAATTATGGGTTCCCTTATTTTTACAATTTTGGCCTTTTAGTCCCAGTTTGATTGTGGTGTAAAAGTTTTGCTCTGCTAGCTGTGTGCCTAATATCACATCCTGATTGATTAAGTGCCAGATTCTATCCACACCCAACACAGTATAAAAAAAGGCCTTCTTTACGGGTGGAACACATACAGGGGGCAGCACATACGGGGGTTCTTTCAAAGAAGTGGGGTTCTTTAAATAAGTGGCACTTCCGCTCTTGCACCATCCATCTGAACATTTTCTTCTCTCTTCACAGGTAAATCTGCATTTATATTTTCATATACCTTAAACTGAACATTGACTGACTGCTCACATGCATATTTGGTAAATCTGCTTGTCACCGCTGTTTCAACTCCATCTGTAGCCATGCTCACATTATTTCAATGTTTATTTAGCTATTAAGTCTTACCTAAATTATGGGTTCCCTTATCTTTACAATTTTGGCCTTTTAGTCCCAGTTTGATTGTGGTGTGAAAGTTTTGCTCTGCTAGCTGTGTGCCTAAAATCACATCCTAATTGATTAATTGCCAGATTATATCCACAACCAACACAGTATAAAAAAAAGGCCTTCTTTACGGGGGAACACATACATCTGGATGCATACAGGGGGTTCTTCCAAAGAAGTGGGGTTCTTTAAATAAGTGGCACTTCCACTCTTGCACCATCCATCTGAATATTTTCTTCTCTCTTCACAGGTAAATCTGCATTTATACTTTCATATACCTTAAACTGAACATTGACTGATTGCTCACATGCATATTTGGTAAATCTGCTTGTCACAGCTGTTTCAACTCCATCTGTAGCCATGCTCACATTATTTCAATGTTTATTTAGCTATTAAGTCTTACCTAAATTATGGGTTCCCTTATCTTTACAATTTTGGCCTTTTAGTCCCAGTTTGATTGTGGTGTGAAAGTTTTGCTCTGCTAGCTGTGTGCCTAATATCACATCCTGATTGATTAATTGCCAGATTCTATCCACACCCAACACAGTATAAAAAAAGGCCTTCTTTACGGGGGAACACATACATCTGGATGCATACAGGGGGTTCTTCCAAAGAAGTGGGGTTCTTTAAATAAGTGGCACTTCCACTCTTGCACCATCCATCTGAATATTTTCTTCTCTCTTCACAGGTAAATCTGCATTTATACTTTCATATACCTTAAACTGAACATTGACTGACTGCTCACATGCATATTTGGTAAATCTGCTTGTCACAGCTGTTTCAACTCCATCTGTAGCCATGCTCACATTATTTCAATGTTTATTTAGCTATTAAGTCTTACCTAAATTATGGGTTCCCTTATCTTTACAATTTTGGCCTTTTAGTCCCAGTTTGATTGTGGTGTGAAAGTTTTGCTCTGCTAGCTGTGTGCCTAATATCATATCCTGATTGATTAATTGCAAGATTCTATCCACACCCAACACAGTATAAAAAAAGGCCTTCTTTACGGGGGAACACATACAGGGGGCTGCACATACAGGGGGTTCTTCCAAAGAATTGGGGTTCTTTAAATAAGTGGCACTTCCGCTCTGGCACCATCTATCTGAACAGTTTCTTCTCTCTTCACAGGTAAATCTGCATTTATACTTTCATATACCTTAAACTGAACATTGACTGACTGCTCACATGCATATTTGGTAAATCTGCTTGTCACCACTGTTTCAACTCCATCTGTAGCCATGCTCACATTATTTCAATGTTTATTTAGCTATTAAGTCTTACCTAAATTATGGGTTCCCTTATTTTTACAATTTTGGCCTTTTAGTCCCAGTTTGATTGTGGTGTAAAAGTTTTGCTCTGCTAGCTGTGTGCCTAATATCACATCCTGATTGATTAAGTGCCAGATTCTATCCACACCCAACACAGTATAAAAAAAGGCCTTCTTTACGGGTGGAACACATACAGGGGGCTGCACATACGGGGGTTCTTTCAAAGAAGTGAGGTTCTTTAAATAAGTGGCACTTCCGCTCTTGCACCATCCATCTGAACATTTTCTTCTCTCTTCACAGGTAAATCTGCATTTATATTTTCATATACCTTAAACTGAACATTGACTGACTGCTCACATGCATATTTGGTAAATCTGCTTGTCACCGCTGTTTCAACTCCATCTGTAGCCATGCTCACATTATTTCAATGTTTATTTAGCTATTAAGTCTTACCTAAATTATGGGTTCCCTTATCTTTACAATTTTGGCCTTTTAGTCCCAGTTTGATTGTGGTGTAAAAGTTTTGCTCTGCTAGCTGTGTGCCTAATATCATATCCTGATTGATTAATTGCAAGATTCTATCCACACCCAACACAGTATAAAAAAAGGCCTTCTTTATGGGGGAACACATACAGGGGGCTGCATATACAGGGGGTTCTTCCAAAGAAGTGGGGTTCTTTAAATTAGTGGGACTTCCGCTCTTGCACCATCCATCTGAACATTTTCTTCTCTCTTCACAGGTAAATCTGCGTTTATACTTTCATATACCTTAAACTGAACATTGACTGACTGCTCACATGCATATTTGGTAAATCTGCTTGTCACCACTGTTTCAACTCCATCTGTAGCCATGCTCACATTATTTCAATGTTTATTTAGCTATTAAGTCTTACCTAAATTATGGGTTCCCTTATCTTTACAATTTTGGCCTTTTAGTCCCAGTTTGATTGTGGTGTGAAAGTTTTGCTCTGCTAGCTGTGTGCCTAATATCACATCCTGATTGGTTAAGTGCCAGATTCTATCCACACCCAACACAGTATAAAAAAAGGCCTTCTTTACGGGTGGAACACATACAGGGGGCTGCACATACGGGGGTTTTTTCAAAGAAGTGGGGTTCTTTAAATAAGTGGCACTTCCGCTCTTGCACCATCCATCTGAACATTTTCTTCTCTCTTCACAGGTAAATCTGCATTTATATTTTCATATACCTTAAACTGAACATTGACTGACTGCTCACATGCATATTTGGTAAATCTGCTTGTCACCGCTGTTTCAACTCCATCTGTAGCCATGCTCACATTATTTCAATGTTTATTTAGCTATTAAGTCTTACCTAAATTATGGGTTCCCTTATCTTTACAATTTTGGCCTTTTAGTCCCAGTTTGATTGTGGTGTGAAAGTTTTGCTCTGCTAGCTGTGTGCCTAATATCACATCCTGATCGATTAATTGCCAGATTCTATCCACACCCAACACAGTATAAAAAAAGGCCTTCTTTACGGGGGAACACATACAGGGGGCTGCACATACAGGGGTTTTTTCCAAAGAAGTGGGGTTCTTTAAATAAGTGGCACTTCCGCTCTTGCACTATCCATCTGAACATTTTCTTCTCTTTTCACAGGTAAATCTGCATTTATACTTTCATATACCTTAAACTGAACATTGACTGACTGCTCACATGCATATTTGGTAAATCTGCTTGTCACCGCTGTTTCAACTCCATCTGTAGCCATGCTCACATTATTTCAATGTTTATTTAGCTATTAAGTCTTACCTAAATTATGGCTTCCCTTATCTTTACAATTTTGGCCTTTTAGTCCCAGTTTGATTGTGGTGTGAAAGTTTTGCTCTGCTAGCTGTGTGCCTAATATCACATCCTGATCGATTAATTGCCAGATTCTATCCACACCCAACACAGTATAAAAAAAGGCCTTCTTGACGGGGGAACACATACAGGGGGCTGCACATACAGGGGGTTCTTCCAAAGAAGTGGGGTTCTTTAAATAAGTGGCACTTCCACTCTTGCACCATCCATCTGAATATTTTCTTCTCTCTTCACAGGTAAATCTGCATTTATACTTTCATATACCTTAAACTGAACATTGACTGATTGCTCACATGCATATTTGGTAAATCTGCTTGTCACCGCTGTTTCAACTCCATCTGTAGCCATGCTCACATTATTTCAATGTTTATTTAGCTATTAAGTCTTACCTAAATTATGGGTTCCCTTATCTTTACAATTTTGGCCTTTTAGTCCCAGTTTGATTGTGGTGTAAAAGTTTTGCTCTGCTAGCTGTGTGCCTAATATCACATCCTGATTGATTAAGTGCCAGATTCTATCCACACCCAACACAGTATAAAAAAAGGCCTTCTTTACGGGTGGAACACATACAGGGGGCTGCACATACGGGGGTTTTTTCAAAGAAGTGGGGTTCTTTAAATAAGTGGCACTTCCGCTCTTGCACCATCCATCTGAACATTTTCTTCTCTCTTCACAGGTAAATCTGCATTTATATTTTCATATACCTTAAACTGAACATTGACTGACTGCTCACATGCATATTTGGTAAATCTGCTTGTCACCGCTGTTTAAACTTCATCTGTAGCCATGCTCACATTTTTTCAATGTTTATTTAGCTATTAAGTCTTACCTAAATTATGGGTTCCCTTATCTTTACAATTTTGGCCTTTTAGTCCCAGTTTGATTGTGGTGTGAAAGTTTTGCTCTGCTAGCTGTGTGCCTAATATCATATCCTGATTGATTAATTGCAAGATTCTATCCACACCGAACACAGTATAAAAAAAGGCCTTCTTTATGGGGGAACACATACAGGGGGCTGCATATACAGGGGGTTCTTCCAAAGAAGTGGGGTTCTTTAAATAAGTGGGACTTCCGCTCTTGCACCATCCATCTGAAAATTTTCTTCTCTCTTCACAGGTAAATCTGCGTTTATACTTTCATATACCTTAAACTGAACATTGACTGACTGCTCACATGCATATTTGGTAAATCTGCTTGTCACCACTGTTTCAACTCCATCTGTAGCCATGCTCACATTATTTCAATGTTTATTTAGCTATTAAGTCTTACCTAAATTATGGGTTCCCTTATCTTTACAATTTTGGCCTTTTAGTCCCAGTTTGATTGTGGTGTGAAAGTTTTGCTCTGCTAGCTGTGTGCCTAATATCACATCCTGATTGATTAATTGCCAGATTCTATCCACACCCAACACAGTATAAAAAAAGGCCTTCTTTACGGGGGAACACATACAGGGGGCTGCACATACAGGGGGTTCTTCCAAAGAAGTGGGGTTCTTTAAATAAGTGGCACTTCCGCTCTTGCACCATCCATCTGAACATTTTCTTCTCTTTTCACAGGTAAATCTGCATTTATACTTTCATATACCTTAAACTGAACATTGACTGACTGCTCACATGCATATTTGGTAAATCTGCTTGTCACCACTGTTTCAACTCCATCTGTAGCCATGCTCACATTATTTCAATGTTTATTTAGCTATTAAGTCTTACCTAAATTATGGGTTCCCTTATTTTTACAATTTTGGCCTTTTAGTCCCAGTTTGATTGTGGTGTAAAAGTTTTGCTCTGCTAGCTGTGTGCCTAATATCACATCCTGATTGATTAAGTGCCAGATTCTATCCACACCCAACACAGTATAAAAAAAGGCCTTCTTTACGGGTGGAACACATACAGGGGGCTGCACATACGGGGGTTCTTTCAAAGAAGTGGGGTTCTTTAAATAAGTGGCACTTCCGCTCTTGCACCATCCATCTGAACATTTTCTTCTCTCTTCACAGGTAAATCTGCATTTATATTTTCATATACCTTAAACTGAACATTGACTGACTGCTCACATGCATATTTGGTAAATCTGCTTGTCACCGCTGTTTCAACTCCATCTGTAGCCATGCTCACATTATTTCAATGTTTATTTAGCTATTAAGTCTTACCTAAATTATGGGTTCCCTTATCTTTACAATTTTGGCCTTTTAGTCCCAGTTTGATTGTGGTGTAAAAGTTTTGCTCTGCTAGCTGTGTGCCTAATATCATATCCTGATTGATTAATTGCAAGATTCTATCCACACCCAACACAGTATAAAAAAAGGCCTTCTTTATGGGGGAACACATACAGGGGGCTGCATATACAGGGGGTTCTTCCAAAGAAGTGGGGTTCTTTAAATTAGTGGGACTTCCGCTCTTGCACCATCCATCTGAACATTTTCTTCTCTCTTCACAGGTAAATCTGCGTTTATACTTTCATATACCTTAAACTGAACATTGACTGACTGCTCACATGCATATTTGGTAAATCTGCTTGTCACCACTGTTTCAACTCCATCTGTAGCCATGCTCACATTATTTCAATGTTTATTTAGCTATTAAGTCTTACCTAAATTATGGGTTCCCTTATCTTTACAATTTTGGCCTTTTAGTCCCAGTTTGATTGTGGTGTGAAAGTTTTGCTCTGCTAGCTGTGTGCCTAATATCACATCCTGATTGATTAAGTGCCAGATTCTATCCACACCCAACACAGTATAAAAAAAGGCCTTCTTTACGGGTGGAACACATAGAGGGGGCTGCACATACGGGGGTTCTTTCAAAGAAGTGGGGTTCTTTAAATAAGTGGCACTTCCGCTCTTGCACCATCCATCTGAACATTTTCTTCTCTCTTCACAGGTAAATCTGCATTTATATTTTCATATACCTTAAACTGAACATTGACTGACTGCTCACATGCATATTTGGTAAATCTGCTTGTCACCGCTGTTTCAACTCCATCTGTAGCCATGCTCACATTATTTCAATGTTTATTTAGCTATTAAGTCTTACCTAAATTATGGGTTCCCTTATCTTTACAATTTTGGCCTTTTAGTCCCAGTTTGATTGTGGTGTGAAAGTTTTGCTCTGCTAGCTGTGTGCCTAATATCACATTATGATCGATTAATTGCCAGATTCTATCCACACCCAACACAGTATAAAAAAAGGCCTTCTTTACGGGGGAACACATACAGGGGGCTGCACATACAGGGGTTTTTTCCAAAGAAGTGGGGTTCTTTAAATAAGTGGCACTTCCGCTCTTGCACTATCCATCTGAACATTTTCTTCTCTTTTCACAGGTAAATCTGCATTTATACTTTCATATACCTTAAACTGAACATTGACTGACTGCTCACATGCATATTTGGTAAATCTGCTTGTCACCGCTGTTTCAACTCCATCTGTAGCCATGCTCACATTATTTCAATGTTTATTTAGCTATTAAGTCTTACCTAAATTATGGCTTCCCTTATCTTTACAATTTTGGCCTTTTAGTCCCAGTTTGATTGTGGTGTGAAAGTTTTGCTCTGCTAGCTGTGTGCCTAATATCACATCCTGATCGATTAATTGCCAGATTCTATCCACACCCAACACAGTATAAAAAAAGGCCTTCTTTACGGGGGAACACATACAGGGGGCTGCACATACAGGGGGTTCTTCCAAAGAAGTGGGGTTCTTTAAATAAGTGGCACTTCCGCTTTTGCACCATCCATCTGAACATTTTCTTCTCTTTTCACAGGTAAATCTGCATTTATACTTTCATATACCTTAAACTGAACATTGACTGACTGCTCACATGCATATTTGGTAAATCTGCTTGTCACCACTGTTTCAACTCCATCTGTAGCCATGCTCACATTATTTCAATGTTTATTTAGCTATTAAGTCTTACCTAAATTATGGGTTCCCTTATTTTTACAATTTTGGCCTTTTAGTCCCAGTTTGATTGTGGTGTAAAAGTTTTGCTCTGCTAGCTGTGTGCCTAATATCACATCCTGATTGATTAAGTGCCAGATTCTATCCACACCCAACACAGTATAAAAAAAGGCCTTCTTTACGGGTGGAACACATACAGGGGGCTGCACATACGGGGGTTCTTTCAAAGAAGTGGGGTTCTTTAAATAAGTGGCACTTCCGCTCTTGCACCATCCATCTGAACATTTTCTTCTCTCTTCACAAGTAAATCTACATTTATATTTTCATATACCTTAAACTGAACATTGACTGACTGCTCACATGCATATTTGGTAAATCTGCTTGTCACCGCTGTTTCAACTCCATCTGTAGCCATGCTCACATTATTTCAATGTTTATTTAGCTATTAAGTCTTACCTAAATTATGGGTTCCCTTATCTTTACAATTTTGGCCTTTTAGTCCCAGTTTGATTGTGGTGTGAAAGTTTTGCTCTGCTAGCTGTGTGCCTAATATCATATCCTGATTGATTAATTGCAAGATTCTATCCACACCCAACACAGTATAAAAAAGGCCTTCTTTATAGGGGAACACATACAGGGGGCTGCATATACAGGGGGTTATTCCAAAGAAGTGGGGTTCTTTAAAAAAGTGGGACTTCCGCTCTTGCACCATCCATCTGAACATTTTCTTCTCTCTTCACAGGTAAATCTGCGTTTATACTTTCATATACCTTAAACTGAACATTGACTGACTGCTCACATGCATATTTGGTAAATCTGCTTGTCACCACTGTTTCAACTCCATCTGTAGCCATGCTCACATTATTTCAATGTTTATTTAGCTATTAATTCTTACCTAAATTATGGGTTCCCTTATCTTTGAAATTTTGGCCTTTTAGTCCCAGTTTGATTGTGGTGTGTAAGTTTTTCTCTGCTAGCTGTGTGCCTAAAATCACATCCTGATTGATTAATTGCCAGATTATATCCACAACCAACACAGTATAAAAAAAAGGCCTTCTTTACGGGGGAACACATACATCTGGATGCATACAGGGAGTTCTTCCAAAGAAGTGGGGTTCTTTAAATAAGTGGCACTTCCACTCTTGCACCATCCATCTGAATATTTTCTTCTCTCTTCACAGGTAAATCTGCATTTATACTTTCATATACCTTAAACTGAACATTGACTGATTGCTCACATGCATATTTAATAAATCTGCTTGTCACCGCTGTTTCAACTCCATCTGTAGCCATGCTCACATTATTTCAATGTTTATTTAGCTATTAAGTCTTACCTAAATTATGGGTTCCCTTATCTTTACAATTTTGGCCTTTTAGTCCCAGTTTGATTGTGGTGTAAAAGTTTTGCTCTGCTAGCTGTGTGCCTAATATCACATCCTGATTGATTAAGTGCCAGATTCTATCCACACCCAACACAGTATAAAAAAGGCCTTCTTTACGGGTGGAACACATACAGGGGGCTGCACATACGGGAGTTTTTTCAAAGAAGTGGGGTTCTTTAAATAAGTGGCACTTCCGCTCTTGCACCATCCATCTGAACATTTTCTTCTCTCTTCACAGGTAAATCTGCATTTATATTTTCATATACCTTAAACTGAACATTGACTGACTGCTCACATGCATATTTGGTAAATCTGCTTGTCACCGCTGTTTAAACTCCATCTGTAGCCATGCTCACATTTTTTCAATGTTTATTTAGCTATTAAGTCTTACCTAAATTATGGGTTCCCTTATCTTTACAATTTTGGCCTTTTAGTCCCAGTTTGATTGTGGTGTGAAAGTTTTGCTCTGCTAGCTGTGTGCCTAATATCATATCCTGATTGATTAATTGCAAGATTCTATCCACACCCAACACAGTATAAAAAAAGGCCTTCTTTATGGGGGAACACATACAGGGGGCTGCATATACAGGGGGTTCTTCCAAAGAAGTGGGGTTCTTTAAATAAGTGGGACTTCCGCTCTTGCACCATCCATCTGAACATTTTCTTCTCTCTTCACAGGTAAATCTGCGTTTATACTTTCATATACCTTAAACTGAACATTGACTGACTGCTCACATGCATATTTGGTAAATCTGCTTGTCACCACTGTTTCAACTCCATCTGTAGCCATGCTCACATTATTTCAATGTTTATTTAGCTATTAAGTCTTACCTAAATTATGGGTTCCCTTATCTTTACAATTTTGGCCTTTTAGTCCCAGTTTGATTGTGGTGTGAAAGTTTTGCTCTGCTAGCTGTGTGCCTAATATCACATCCTGATTGATTAATTGCCAGATTCTATCCACACCCAACACAGTATAAAAAAAGGCCTTCTTTACGGGGGAACACATACAGGGGGCTGCACATACAAGGGGTTCTTCCAAAGAAGTGGGGTTCTTTAAATAAGTGGCACTTCCGCTCTTGCACCATCCATCTGAACATTTTCTTCTCTTTTCACAGGTAAATCTGCATTTATACTTTCATATACCTTAAACTGAACATTGACTGACTGCTCACATGCATATTTGGTAAATCTGCTTGTCACCACTGTTTCAACTCCATCTGTAGCCATGCTCACATTATTTCAATGTTTATTTAGCTATTAAGTCTTACCTAAATTATGGGTTCCCTTATTTTTACAATTTTGGCCTTTTAGTCCCAGTTTGATTGTGGTGTAAAAGTTTTGCTCTGCTAGCTGTGTGCCTAATATCACATCCTGATTGATTAAGTGCCAGATTCTATCCACACCCAACACAGTATAAAAAAAGGCCTTCTTTACGGGTGGAACACATACAGGGGGCTGCACATACGGGGGTTTTTTCAAAGAAGTGGGGTTCTTTAAATAAGTGGCACTTCCGCTCTTGCACCATCCATCTGAACATTTTCTTCTCTCTTCACAGGTAAATCTGCATTTATATTTTCATATACCTTAAACTGAACATTGACTGACTGCTCACATGCATATTTGGTAAATCTGCTTGTCACCGCTGTTTAAACTCCATCTGTAGCCATGCTCACATTTTTTCAATGTTTATTTAGCTATTAAGTCTTACCTAAATTATGGGTTCCCTTATCTTTACAATTTTGGCCTTTTAGTCCCAGTTTGATTGTGGTGTGAAAGTTTTGCTCTGCTAGCTGTGTGCCTAATATCATATCCTGATTGATTAATTGCAAGATTCTATCCACACCCAACACAGTATAAAAAAAGGCCTTCTTTATGGGGGAACACATACAGGGGGCTGCATATACAGGGGGTTCTTCCAAAGAAGTGGGGTTCTTTAAATAAGTGGGACTTCCGCTCTTGCACCATCCATCTGAACATTTTCTTCTCTCTTCACAGGTAAATCTGCGTTTATACTTTCATATACCTTAAACTGAACATTGACTGACTGCTCACATGCATATTTGGTAAATCTGCTTGTCACCACTGTTCAACTCCATCTGTAGCCATGCTCACATTATTTCAATGTTTATTTAGCTATTAATTCTTACCTAAATTATGGGTTCCCTTATCTTTACAATTTTGGCCTTTTAGTCCCAGTTTGATTGTGGTGTGAAAGTTTTGCTCTGCTAGCTGTGTGCCTAAAATCACATCCTGATTGATTAATTGCCAGATTATATCCACAACCAACACAGTATAAAAAAAAGGCCTTCTTTACGGGGGAAAACATACATCTGGATGCATACAGGGGGTTCTTCCAAAGAAGTGGGGTTCTTTAAATAAGTGGCACTTCCACTCTTGCACCATCCATCTGAATATTTTCTTCTCTTCACAGGTAAATCTGCATTTATACTTTCATATACCTTAAACTGAACATTGACTGACTGCTCACATGCATATTTGGTAAATCTGCTTGTCACAGCTGTTTCAACTCCATCTGTAGCCATGCTCACATTATTTCAATGTTTATTTAGCTATTAAGTCTTACCTAAATTATGGGTTCCCTTATCTTTACAATTTTGGCCTTTTAGTCCCAGTTTGATTGTGGTGTGAAAGTTTTGCTCTGCTAGCTGTGTGCCTAATATCATATCCTGATTGATTAATTGCAAGATTCTATCCACACCCAACACAGTATAAAAAAAGGCCTTCTTTACGGGGGAACACATACAGGGGGCTGCACATACAGGGGGTTCTTCCAAAGAATTGGGGTTCTTTAAATAAGTGGCACTTCCGCTCTGGCACCATCTATCTGAACAGTTTCTTCTCTCTTCACAGGTAAATCTGCATTTATACTTTCATATACCTTAAACTGAACATTGACTGACTGCTCACATGCATATTTGGTAAATCTGCTTGTCACCACTGTTTCAACTCCATCTGTAGCCATGCTCACATTATTTCAATGTTTATTTAGCTATTAAGTCTTACCTAAATTATGTGTTCCCTTATTTTTACAATTTTGGCCTTTTAGTCCCAGTTTGATTGTGGTGTAAAAGTTTTGCTCTGCTAGCTGTGTGCCTAATATCTCATCCTGATTGATTAAGTGCCAGATTCTATCCACACCCAACACAGTATAAAAAAAGGCCTTCTTTACGGGTGGAACACATACAGGGGGCTGCACATACGGGGGTTCTTTCAAAGAAGTGGGGTTCTTTAAATAAGTGGCACTTCCGCTCTTGCACCATCCATCTGAACATTTTCTTCTCTCTTCACAGGTAAATCTGCATTTATATTTTCATATACCTTAAACTGAACATTGACTGACTGCTCACATGCATATTTGGTAAATCTGCTTGTCACCGCTGTTTCAACTCCATCTGTAGCCATGCTCACATTATTTCAATGTTTATTTAGCTATTAAGTCTTACCTAAATTATGGGTTCCCTTATCTTTACAATTTTGGCCTTTTAGTCCCAGTTTGATTGTGGTGTGAAAGTTTTGCTCTGCTAGCTGTGTGCCTAAAATCACATCCTAATTGATTAATTGCCAGATTATATCCACAACCAACACAGTATAAAAAAAAGGCCTTCTTTACGGGGGAACACATACATCTGGATGCATACAGGGGGTTCTTCCAAAGAAGTGGGGTTCTTTAAATAAGTGGCACTTCCACTCTTGCACCATCCATCTGAATATTTTCTTCTCTCTTCACAGGTAAATCTGCATTTATACTTTCATATACCTTAAACTGAACATTGACTGACTGCTCACATGCATATTTGGTAAATCTGCTTGTCACAGCTGTTTCAACTCCATCTGTAGCCATGCTCACATTATTTCAATGTTTATTTAGCTATTAAGTCTTACCTAAATTATGGGTTCCCTTATCTTTACAATTTTGGCCTTTTAGTCCCAGTTTGATTGTGGTGTGAAAGTTTTGCTCTGCTAGCTGTGTGCCTAACATCATATCCTGATTGATTAATTGCAAGATTCTATCCACACCCAACACAGTATAAAAAAAGGCCTTCTTTACGGGGGAACACATACAGGGGGCTGCACATACAGGGGGTTCTTCCAAAGAATTGGGGTTCTTTAAATAAGTGGCACTTCCGCTCTGGCACCATCTATCTGAACAGTTTCTTCTCTCTTCACAGGTAAATCTGCATTTATACTTTCATATACCTTAAACTGAACATTGACTGACTGCTCACATGCATATTTGGTAAATCTGCTTGTCACCACTGTTTCAACTCCATCTGTAGCCATGCTCACATTATTTCAATGTTTATTTAGCTATTAAGTCTTACCTAAATTATGTGTTCCCTTATTTTTACAATTTTGGCCTTTTAGTCCCAGTTTGATTGTGGTGTAAAAGTTTTGCTCTGCTAGCTGTGTGCCTAATATCTCATCCTGATTGATTAAGTGCCAGATTCTATCCACACCCAACACAGTATAAAAAAAGGCCTTCTTTACGGGTGGAACACATACAGGGGGCTGCACATACGGGGGTTCTTTCAAAGAAGTGGGGTTCTTTAAATAAGTGGCACTTCCGCTCTTGCACCATCCATCTGAACATTTTCTTCTCTCTTCACAGGTAAATCTGCATTTATATTTTCATATACCTTAAACTGAACATTGACTGACTGCTCACATGCATATTTGGTAAATCTGCTTGTCACCGCTGTTTCAACTCCATCTGTAGCCATGCTCACATTATTTCAATGTTTATTTAGCTATTAAGTCTTACCTAAATTATGGGTTCCCTTATCTTTACAATTTTGGCCTTTTAGTCCCAGTTTGATTGTGGTGTGAAAGTTTTGCTCTGCTAGCTGTGTGCCTAAAATCACATCCTAATTGATTAATTGCCAGATTATATCCACAACCAACACAGTATAAAAAAAAGGCCTTCTTTACGGGGGAACACATACATCTGGATGCATACAGGGGGTTCTTCCAAAGAAGTGGGGTTCTTTAAATAAGTGGCACTTCCACTCTTGCACCATCCATCTGAATATTTTCTTCTCTCTTCACAGGTAAATCTGCATTTATACTTTCATATACCTTAAACTGAACATTGACTGATTGCTCACATGCATATTTGGTAAATCTGCTTGTCACAGCTGTTTCAACTCCATCTGTAGCCATGCTCACATTATTTCAATGTTTATTTAGCTATTAAGTCTTACCTAAATTATGGGTTCCCTTATCTTTACAATTTTGGCCTTTTAGTCCCAGTTTGATTGTGGTGTGAAAGTTTTGCTCTGCTAGCTGTGTGCCTAATATCACATCCTGATTGATTAATTGCCAGATTCTATCCACAACCAACACAGTATAAAAAAAGGCCTTCTTTACGGGGGAACACATACAGGGGGCTGCACATACAGGGGGTTCTTCCAAAGAAGTGGGGTTCTTTAAATAAGTGGCACTTCCGCTCTTGCACCATCCATCTGAACATTTTCTTCTCTTTTCACAGGTAAATCTGCATTTATACTTTCATATACCTTAAACTGAACATTGACTGACTGCTCACATGCATATTTGGTAAATCTGCTTGTCACCACTGTTTCAACTCCATCTGTAGCCATGCTCACATTATTTCAATGTTTATTTAGCTATTAAGTCTTACCTAAATTATGGGTTCCCTTATTTTTACAATTTTGGCCTTTTAGTCCCAGTTTGATTGTGGTGTAAAAGTTTTGCTCTGCTAGCTGTGTGCCTAATATCACATCCTGATTGATTAAGTGCCAGATTCTATCCACACCCAACACAGTATAAAAAAAGGCCTTCTTTACGGGTGGAACACATACAGGGGGCTGCACATACGGGGGTTCTTTCAAAGAAGTGGGGTTCTTTAAATAAGTGGCACTTCCGCTCTTGCACCATCCATCTGAACATTTTCTTCTCTCTTCACAGGTAAATCTGCATTTATATTTTCATATACCTTAAACTGAACATTGACTGACTGCTCACATGCATATTTGGTAAATCTGCTTGTCACCACTGTTTCAACTCCATCTGTAGCCATGCTCAAATTATTTCAATGTTTATTTAGCTATTAATTCTTACCTAAATTATGGGTTCCCTTATCTTTACAATTTTGGCCTTTTAGTCCCAGTTTGATTGTGGTGTGAAAGTTTTGCTCTGCTAGCTGTGTGCCTAATATCACATCCTGATTAATTACCAGATTCTATCCACACCCAACACAGTATAAAAAAAGGCCTTCTTTACGGGGGAACACATACAGGGGGCTGCACATACAGGGGGTTCTTCCAAAGAAGTGGGGTTCTTTAAATAAGTGGCACTTCCGCTCTTGCACCATCCATCTGAACATTTTCTTCTCTCTTCACAGGTAAATCTGCGTTTATACTTTCATATACGTTAAACTGAACATTGACTGACTGCTCACATGCATATTTGGTAAATCTGCTTGTCACCACTGTTTCAACTCCATCTGTAGCCATGCTCACATTATTTCAATGTTTATTTAGCTATTAATTCTTACCTAAATTATGGGTTCCCTTATCTTTACAATTTTGGCCTTTTAGTCCCAGTTTGATTGTGGTGTGAAAGTTTTGCTCTGCTAGCTGTGTGCCTAATATCACATCCTGATTAATTACCAGATTCTATCCACACCCAACACAGTATAAAAAAAGGCCTTCTTTACGGGGGAACACATACAGGGGGCTGCACATACAGGGGGTTCTTCCAAAGAAGTGGGGTTCTTTAAATAAGTGGCACTTCCGCTCTTGCACCATCCATCTGAACATTTTCTTCTCTCTTCACAGGTAAATCTGCGTTTATACTTTCATATACGTTAAACTGTAGATTGACTGACTGCTCACATGCATATTTGGTAAATCTGCTTGTCACCACTGTTTCAACTCCATCTGTAGCCATGCTCACATTATTTCAATGTTTATTTAGCTATTAATTCTTACCTAAATTATGGGTTCCCTTATCTTTACAATTTTGGCCTTTTAGTCCCAGTTTGATTGTGGTGTGAAAGTTTTGCTCTGCTAGCTGTGTGCCTAATATCACATCCTGATTGATTAATTGCCAGATTCTATCCACACCCAACACAGCATAAAAAAAGGCCTTCTTTACAGTGAAACACTTACAGGGGGCTGCACATACAGGGGGTTCTTCCAAAGAAGTGGGATTCTTTAAATAAGTGGCACTTCCACTCTTGCACTATCCTTCTGAACATTTTCTTCTCTCTTCACAGGTAAATCTGCGTTTATACTTTCATATACGTTAAACTGAACATTGACTGACTGCTCACATGCATATTTGGTAAATCTGCTTGTCACCACTGTTTCAACTCCATCTGTAGCCATGCTCACATTATTTCAATGTTTATTTAGCTATTAATTCTTATCTAAATTATGGGTTCCCTTATCTTTACAATTTTGGCCTTTTAGTCCCAGTTTGATTGTGTTGTGAAAGTTTTGCTCTGCTAGCTGTGTGCCTAATATCACATCCTGATTAATTTCCAGATTCTATCCACACCCAACACAGTATTAAAAAAAGGCCTTCTTTACGGGGGAACACATACAGGGGGCTGCACATACAGGGGGTTCTTCCAAAGAAGTGGGGTTCTTTAAATAAGTGGCACTTCCACTCTTACACCATCCATCTGAACATTTTCTTCTCTCTTCACAGGTAAATCTGCGTTTATACTTTCATATACGTTAAACTGAACATTGACTGACTGCTCACATGCATATTTGGTAAATCTTCTTGTCACCACTGTTTCAACTCCATCTGTAGCCATGCTCACATTATTTCAGTGTTTATTTAGGTATTAAGTCTTACCTAAATTATGGGTTCCCTTATCTTTACAATTTTGGCCTTTTAGTCCCAGTTTGATTGTGGTGTGAAAGTTTTGCTCTGTTAGCTGTGTGCCTAATATCACATCCTGATTGATTAATTGCCAGATTCTATCCACACCCAACACAGTATAAAAAAAGGCCTTCTTTACGGGGGAACACATACAGGGGGCTGCACATAGAGGGGGTTCTTCCAAAGAAGTGGGGTTCTTTAAATAAGTGGCACTTCCGCTCTTGCACCATCCATCTGAACATTTTCTTCTCTCTTCACAGGTAAATCTGCTTTTATACTTTCATATACCTTAAACTGAACATTGACTGACTGCTCACATGCATATTTGGTAAATCTGCTTGTCACCACTGTTTCAACTTCATCTGTAGCCATGCTCACATTATTTCAATGTTTATTTAGCTATTAAGTCTTACCTAAATTATGGGTTCCCTTATTTTTACAATTTTGGCCTTTTAGTCCCAGTTTGATTGTAGTGTAAAAGTTTTGCTCTGCTAGCTGTGTGCCTAAAATCACATCCTGATTGATTAATTGCCAGATTCTATGCACACCCAATACAGTATAAAAAAAGGCTTTCTTTACGGGTGGAACACATACAGGGGGCTGCACATACGGGGGGTTCTTCCAAAGAAGTGGGGTTCTTTAAATAAGTGGCACTTCCGCTCTTGCACCATCCATCTGAACATTTTCTTCTCTCTTCACAGGTAAATCTGCATTTATACATTCATATACCTTAAACTGAACATTGACTGACTGCTCACATGCATATTTGGTAAATCTGCTTGTCACCGCTGTTTCAACTCCATCTGTAGCCATGCTCACATTATTTCAATGTTTATTTAGCTATTAAGTCTTACCTAAATTATGGGTTCCCTTATCTTTACAATTTTGGCCTTTTAGTCCCAGTTTGATTGTGGTGTGAAAGTTTTGCTCTGCCAGCTGTGTGCCTAATATCATATCCTGATTGATTAATTGCCAGATTCTATCCACACCCAACACAGTATAAAAAAAGCCTTCTTTACGGGGGAACACATACAGGGTGCTGCACATACAGGGGGTTCTTCCAAAGAATTGGGGTTCTTTAAATAAGTGGCACTTCCGCTCTTGCACCATCTATCTGAACATTTTCTGCTCTCTTCATAGGTAAATCTGCATTTATACTTTCATATACCTTAAACTGAACATTGACTGACTGCTCACATGCATATTTGGTAAATCTGCTTGTCACCACTTTTTCAGCTCCATCTGTAGCCATGCTCACATTATTTCAATGTTTATTTAGCTATTAAGTCTTACCTAAATTATGGGTTCCCTTATCTTTACAATTTTGGCCTTTTAGTCCCAGTTTGATTGTGGTGTGAAAGTTTTGCTCTGCTAGCTGTGTGCCTAATATCACATCCTGATTAATTGCCAGATTCTATCCACACCCAACACAGTATAAAAAAAGGCCTTCTTTACGGGGGAACACATACAGGGGGCTGCACATACAGGGGGTTCTTCCAAAGAAGTGGGGTTCTTTAAATAAGTGGCACTTCCGCTCTTGCACCATCCATCTGAACATTTTCTTCTCTCTTCACAGGTAAATCTGCGTTTATACTTTCATATACGTTAAACTGAACAATGACTGACTGCTCACATGCATATTTGGTAAATCTGCTTGTCACCACTGTTTCAACTCCATCTGTAGCCATGCTCACATTATTTCAATGTTTATTTAGCTATTAATTCTTACCTAAATTATGGGTTCCCTTATCTTTACAATTTTGGCCTTTTAGTCCCAGTTTGATTGTGGTGTGAAAGTTTTGCTCTGCTAGCTGTGTGCCTAATATCACATCCTGATTGATTAATTGCCAGATTCTATCCACACCCAACACAGCATAAAAAAAGGCCTTCTTTACAGTGAAACACTTACAGGGGGCTGCACATACAGGGGGTTCTTCCAAAGAAGTGGGATTCTTTAAATAAGTGGCACTTCCACTCTTGCACTATCCATCTGAACATTTTCTTCTCTCTTCACAGGTAAATCTGCGTTTATACTTTCATATACGTTAAACTGAACATTGACTGACTGCTCACATGCATATTTGGTAAATCTGCTTGTCACCACTGTTTCAACTCCATCTGTAGCCATGCTCACATTATTTCAATGTTTATTTAGCTATTAATTCTTATCTAAATTATGGGTTCCCTTATCTTTACAATTTTGGCCTTTTAGTCCCAGTTTGATTGTGTTGTGAAAGTTTTGCTCTGCTAGCTGTGTGCCTAATATCACATCCTGATTAATTTCCAGATTCTATCCACACCCAACACAGTATTAAAAAAAGGCCTTCTTTACGGGGGAACACATACAGGGGGCTGCACATACAGGGGGTTCTTCCAAAGAAGTGGGGTTCTTTAAATAAGTGGCACTTCCACTCTTACACCATCCATCTGAACATTTTCTTCTCTCTTCACAGGTAAATCTGCGTTTATACTTTCATATACGTTAAACTGAACATTGACTGACTGCTCACATGCATATTTGGTAAATCTTCTTGTCACCACTGTTTCAACTCCATCTGTAGCCATGCTCACATTATTTCAGTGTTTATTTAGGTATTAAGTCTTACCTAAATTATGGGTTCCCTTATCTTTACAATTTTGGCCTTTTAGTCCCAGTTTGATTGTAGTGTAAAAGTTTTGCTCTGCTAGCTGTGTGCCTAAAATCACATCCTGATTGATTAATTGCCAGATTCTATGCACACCCAATACAGTATAAAAAAAGGCTTTCTTTACGGGTGGAACACATACAGGGGGCTGCACATACGGGGGGTTCTTCCAAAGAAGTGGGGTTCTTTAAATAAGTGGCACTTCCGCTCTTGCACCATCCATCTGAACATTTTCTTCTCTCTTCACAGGTAAATCTGCATTTATACATTCATATACCTTAAACTGAACATTGACTGACTGCTCACATGCATATTTGGTAAATCTGCTTGTCACCGCTGTTTCAACTCCATCTGTAGCCATGCTCACATTATTTCAATGTTTATTTAGCTATTAAGTCTTACCTAAATTATGGGTTCCCTTATCTTTACAATTTTGGCCTTTTAGTCCCAGTTTGATTGTGGTGTGAAAGTTTTGCTCTGCCAGCTGTGTGCCTAATATCATATCCTGATTGATTAATTGCCAGATTCTATCCACACCCAACACAGTATAAAAAAAGCCTTCTTTACGGGGGAACACATACAGGGGGCTGCACATACAGGGGGTTCTTCCAAAGAATTGGGGTTCTTTAAATAAGTGGCACTTCCGCTCTTGCACCATCTATCTGAACATTTTCTGCTCTCTTCATAGGTAAATCTGCATTTATACTTTCATATACCTTAAACTGAACATTGACTGACTGCTCACATGCATATTTGGTAAATCTGCTTGTCACCACTTTTTCAGCTCCATCTGTAGCCATGCTCACATTATTTCAATGTTTATTTAGCTATTAAGTCTTACCTAAATTATGGGTTCCCTTATCTTTACAATTTTGGCCTTTTAGTCCCAGTTTGATTGTGGTGTGAAAGTTTTGCTCTGCTAGCTGTGTGCCTAATATCACATCCTGATTAATTGCCAGATTCTATCCACACCCAACACAGTATAAAAAAAGGCCTTCTTTACGGGGGAACACATACAGGGGGCTGCACATACAGGGGGTTCTTCCAAAGAAGTGGGGTTCTTTAAATAAGTGGCACTTCCGCTCTTGCACCATCCATCTGAACATTTTCTTCTCTCTTCACAGGTAAATCTGCGTTTATACTTTCATATACGTTAAACTGAACAATGACTGACTGCTCACATGCATATTTGGTAAATCTGCTTGTCACCACTGTTTCAACTCCATCTGTAGCCATGCTCACATTATTTCAATGTTTATTTAGCTATTAATTCTTACCTAAATTATGGGTTCCCTTATCTTTACAATTTTGGCCTTTTAGTCCCAGTTTGATTGTGGTGTGAAAGTTTTGCTCTGCTAGCTGTGTGCCTAATATCACATCCTGATTGATTATTTGCCAGATTCTATCCACACCCAACACAGCATAAAAAAAGGCCTTCTTTACAGTGAAACACTTACAGGGGGCTGCACATACAGGGGGTTCTTCCAAAGAAGTGGGATTCTTTAAATAAGTGGCACTTCCACTCTTGCACTATCCATCTGAACATTTTCTTCTCTCTTCACAGGTAAATCTGCGTTTATACTTTCATATACGTTAAACTGAACATTGACTGACTGCTCACATGCATATTTGGTAAATCTGCTTGTCACCACTGTTTCAACTCCATCTGTAGCCATGCTCACATTATTTCAATGTTTATTTAGCTATTAATTCTTATCTAAATTATGGGTTCCCTTATCTTTACAATTTTGGCCTTTTAGTCCCAGTTTGATTGTGTTGTGAAAGTTTTGCTCTGCTAGCTGTGTGCCTAATATCACATCCTGATTAATTTCCAGATTCTATCCACACCCAACACAGTATTAAAAAAAGGCCTTCTTTACGGGGGAACACATACAGGGGGCTGCACATACAGGGGGTTCTTCCAAAGAAGTGGGGTTCTTTAAATAAGTGGCACTTCCACTCTTACACCATCCATCTGAACATTTTCTTCTCTCTTCACAGGTAAATCTGCGTTTATACTTTCATATACGTTAAACTGAACATTGACTGACTGCTCACATGCATATTTGGTAAATCTTCTTGTCACCACTGTTTCAACTCCATCTGTAGCCATGCTCACATTATTTCAGTGTTTATTTAGGTATTAAGTCTTACCTAAATTATGGGTTCCCTTATCTTTACAATTTTGGCCTTTTAGTCCCAGTTTGATTGTGGTGTGAAAGTTTTGCTCTGTTAGCTGTGTGCCTAATATCACATCCTGATTGATTAATTGCCAGATTCTATCCACACCCAACACAGTATAAAAAAAGGCCTTCTTTACGGGGGAACACATACAGGGGGCTGCACATAGAGGGGGTTCTTCCAAAGAAGTGGGGTTCTTTAAATAAGTGGCACTTCCGCTCTTGCACCATCCATCTGAACATTTTCTTCTCTCTTCACAGGTAAATCTGCTTTTATACTTTCATATACCTTAAACTGAACATTGACTGACTGCTCACATGCATATTTGGTAAATCTGCTTGTCACCACTGTTTCAACTTCATCTGTAGCCATGCTCACATTATTTCAATGTTTATTTAGCTATTAAGTCTTACCTAAATTATGGGTTCCCTTATTTTTACAATTTTGGCCTTTTAGTCCCAGTTTGATTGTAGTGTAAAAGTTTTGCTCTGCTAGCTGTGTGCCTAAAATCACATCCTGATTGATTAATTGCCAGATTCTATGCACACCCAATACAGTATAAAAAAAGGCTTTCTTTACGGGTGGAACACATACAGGGGGCTGCACATACGGGGGGTTCTTCCAAAGAAGTGGGGTTCTTTAAATAAGTGGCACTTCTGCTCTTGCACCATCCATCTGAACATTTTCTTCTCTCTTCACAGGTAAATCTGCATTTATACATTCATATACCTTAAACTGAACATTGACTGACTGCTCACATGCATATTTGGTAAATCTGCTTGTCACCGCTGTTTCAACTCCATCTGTAGCCATGCTCACATTATTTCAATGTTTATTTAGCTATTAAGTCTTACCTAAATTATGGGTTCCCTTATCTTTACAATTTTGGCCTTTTAGTCCCAGTTTGATTGTGGTGTGAAAGTTTTGCTCTGCCAGCTGTGTGCCTAATATCATATCCTGATTGATTAATTGCCAGATTCTATCCACACCCAACACAGTATAAAAAAAGCCTTCTTTACGGGGGAACACATACAGGGTGCTGCACATACAGGGGGTTCTTCCAAAGAATTGGGGTTCTTTAAATAAGTGGCACTTCCGCTCTTGCACCATCTATCTGAACATTTTCTGCTCTCTTCATAGGTAAATCTGCATTTATACTTTCATATACCTTAAACTGAACATTGACTGACTGCTCACATGCATATTTGGTAAATCTGCTTGTCACCACTTTTTCAACTCCATCTGTAGCCATGCTCACATTATTTCAATGTTTATTTAGCTATTAAGTCTTACCTAAATTATGGGTTCCCTTATCTTTACAATTTTGGCCTTTTAGTCCCAGTTTGATTGTGGTGTGAAAGTTTTGCTCTGCTAGCTGTGTGCCTAATATCACATCCTGATTAATTGCCAGATTCTATCCACACCCAACACAGTATAAAAAAAGGCCTTCTTTACGGGGGAACACATACAGGGGGCTGCACATACAGGGGGTTCTTCCAAAGAAGTGGGGTTCTTTAAATAAGTGGCACTTCCGCTCTTGCACCATCCATCTGAACATTTTCTTCTCTCTTCACTGGTAAATCTGCGTTTATACTTTCATATACGTTAAACTGAACATTGACTGACTGCTCACATGCATATTTGGTAAATCTGCTTGTCACCACTGTTTCAACTCCATCTGTAGCCATGCTCACATTATTTCAATGTTTATTTAGCTATTAATTCTTACCTAAATTATGGGTTCCCTTATCTTTACAATTTTGGCCTTTTAGTCCCAGTTTGATTGTGGTGTGAAAGTTTTGCTCTGCTAGCTGTGTGCCTAATATCACATCCTGATTGATTAATTGCCAGATTCTATCCACACCCAACACAGTATAAAAAAAGGCCTTCTTTACAGTGAAACACATACAGGGGGCTGCACATACAGGGGGTTCTTCCAAAGAAGTGGGATTCTTTAAATAAGTGGCACTTCCACTCTTGCACCATCCATCTGAACATTTTCTTCTCTCTTCACAGGTAAATCTGCGTTTATACTTTCATATACCTTAAACTGAACATTGACTGACTGCTCACATGCATATTTGGTAAATCTGCTTGTCACAACTGTTTCAACTCCATCTGTAGCCATGCTCACATTATTTCAATGTTTATTTGGCTATTAAGTCTTACCTAAAGTATGGGTTCCCTTATCTTTACAATTTTATCATTTTAGTCGCAGTTTGATTGTGGTGTGAAAGTTTTGCTCTGCTAGCTGTGTGCCTAATATCACATCCTGATTAATTGCCAGATTCTATCCACACCCAACACAGTATAAAAAAAGGCCTTCTTTATGGGGGAACACATACAGGGGGCTGCACATACAGGGGGTTCTTCCAAAGAAGTGGGGTTCTTTAAATAAGTGGCACTTCCGCTCTTGCACCATCCATCTGAACATTTTCTTCTCTCTTCACAGGTAAATCTGCGTTTATACTTTCATATACCTTAAACTGAACATTGACTGACTGCTCACATGCATATTTGGTAAATCTGCATGTCACCACTGTTTCAACTCCATCTGTAGCCATGTTCTCATTATTTCAATGTTTATTTAGCTATTAAGTCTTACCTAAATTATGGGTTCCCTTATTTTTACAATTTTGGCCTTTTAGTCCCAGTTTGATTGTAGTGTGAAAGTTTTGCTCTGCTAGCTGTGTGCCTAATATCACATCCCGATTGATTAATTGCCAGATTCTATCCACACCCAACACAGTATAAAAAAAGGCCTTCATTACGGGGGAACACATACAGGGGGCTGCACATACAGGGGGTTCTTCCAAAGAAGTGGGGTTCTTTAAATAAGTGGCACTTCCGCTCTTGCACCATCCATCTGAACATTTTCTTCTCTCTTCATAGGTAAATCTGTGTTTATACTTTCATATACGTTAAACTGAACATTGACTGACTGCTCACATGCATATTTGGTAAATCTGCTTGTCACCACTGTTTCAACTCCATCTGTAGCCATGCTCACATTTTTTCAATGTTTATTTGGCTATTAAGTCTTACCTAAATTATGGGTTCCCTTATCTTTACAATTTTGGCCTTTTAGTCCCAGTTTGATTGTGGTGTGAAAGTTTTGCTCTGCTAGCTGTGTGCCTAATATCACATCCTGATTAATTGCCAGATTCTATCCACACCCAACACAGTATTAAAAAAAGGCATTCTTTATGGGGGAACACATACAGGGGGCTGCACATACAGGGGGTTCTTCCAAAGAAGTGGGGTTCTTTAAATAAGTGGCACTTCCACTCTTGCACCATCCATCTGAACATTTTCTTCTCTCTTCACAGGTAAATCTAGGTTTATACTTTCATATACCTTAAACTGAACATTGACTGACTGCTCACATGCATATTTGGTAAATCTGCTTGTCACCACTGTTTCAACTCCATCTGTAGCCATGCTCACATTATTTCAATGTTTATTTAGCTATTAATTCTTATCTAAATTATGGGTTCCCTTATCTTTACAATTTTGGCCTTTTAGTCCCAGTTTGATTGTGGTGTGAAAGTTTTGCTCTGCTAGCTGTGTGCCTAATATCACATCCTGATTGATTAATTGCCAGATTCTATCCACACCCAACACAGTATAAAAAAAGGCCTTCTTTACAGTGAAACACATACAGGGGGCTGCATATACAGGGGGTTCTTCCAAAGAAGTGTGATTCTTTAAATAAGTGGCACTTCCACTCTTGCACCATCCATCTGAACATTTTCTTCTCTCTTCACAGGTAAATCTGTGTTTATACTTTCATATACGTTAAACTGAACATTGACTGACTGCTCACATGCATATTTGGTAAATCTGCTTGTCACCACTGTTTCAACTCCATCTGTAGCCATGCTCACATTTTTTCAATGTTTATTTGGCTATTAAGTCTTACCTAAATTATGGGTTCCCTTATCTTTACAATTTTGGCCTTTTAGTCCCAGTTTGATTGTGGTGTGAAAGTTTTGCTCTGCTAGCTGTGTGGCTAATATCACATCCTGATTAATTGCCAGATTCTATCCACACCCAACACAGTATTAAAAAAAGGCCTTCTTTACGGGGGAACACATACAGGGGGCTGCACATACAGGGGGTTCTTCCAAAGAAGTGGGGTTCTTTAAATAAGTGGCACTTCCGCTCTTGCACCATCTATCTGAACATTTTCTGCTCTCTTCATAGGTAAATCTGCATTTATACTTTCATATACCTTAAACTGAACATTGACTGACTGCTCACATGCATATTTGGTAAATCTGCTTGTCACCACTTTTTCAGCTCCATCTGTAGCCATGCTCACATTATTTCAATGTTTATTTAGCTATTAAGTCTTACCTAAATTATGGGTTCCCTTATCTTTACAATTTTGGCCTTTTAGTCCCAGTTTGATTGTGGTGTGAAAGTTTTGCTCTGCTAGCTGTGTGCCTAATATCACATCCTGATTAATTGCCAGATTCTATCCACACCCAACACAGTATAAAAAAAGGCCTTCTTTACGGGGGAACACATACAGGGGGCTGCACATACAGGGGGTTCTTCCAAAGAAGTGGGGTTCTTTAAATAAGTGGCACTTCCGCTCTTGCACCATCCATCTGAACATTTTCTTCTCTCTTCACAGGTAAATCTGCGTTTATACTTTCATATACGTTAAACTGAACAATGACTGACTGCTCACATGCATATTTGGTAAATCTGCTTGTCACCACTGTTTCAACTCCATCTGTAGCCATGCTCACATTATTTCAATGTTTATTTAGCTATTAATTCTTACCTAAATTATGGGTTCCCTTATCTTTACAATTTTGGCCTTTTAGTCCCAGTTTGATTGTGGTGTGAAAGTTTTGCTCTGCTAGCTGTGTGCCTAATATCACATCCTGATTGATTAATTGCCAGATTCTATCCACACCCAACACAGCATAAAAAAAGGCCTTCTTTACAGTGAAACACTTACAGGGGGCTGCACATACAGGGGGTTCTTCCAAAGAAGTGGGATTCTTTAAATAAGTGGCACTTCCACTCTTGCACTATCCATCTGAACATTTTCTTCTCTCTTCACAGGTAAATCTGCGTTTATACTTTCATATACGTTAAACTGAACATTGACTGACTGCTCACATGCATATTTGGTAAATCTGCTTGTCACCACTGTTTCAACTCCATCTGTAGCCATGCTCACATTATTTCAATGTTTATTTAGCTATTAATTCTTATCTAAATTATGGGTTCCCTTATCTTTACAATTTTGGCCTTTTAGTCCCAGTTTGATTGTGTTGTGAAAGTTTTGCTCTGCTAGCTGTGTGCCTAATATCACATCCTGATTAATTTCCAGATTCTATCCACACCCAACACAGTATTAAAAAAAGGCCTTCTTTACGGGGGAACACATACAGGGGGCTGCACATACAGGGGGTTCTTCCAAAGAAGTGGGGTTCTTTAAATAAGTGGCACTTCCACTCTTACACCATCCATCTGAACATTTTCTTCTCTCTTCACAGGTAAATCTGCGTTTATACTTTCATATACGTTAAACTGAACATTGACTGACTGCTCACATGCATATTTGGTAAATCTTCTTGTCACCACTGTTTCAACTCCATCTGTAGCCATGCTCACATTATTTCAGTGTTTATTTAGGTATTAAGTCTTACCTAAATTATGGGTTCCCTTATCTTTACAATTTTGGCCTTTTAGTCCCAGTTTGATTGTAGTGTAAAAGTTTTGCTCTGCTAGCTGTGTGCCTAAAATCACATCCTGATTGATTAATTGCCAGATTCTATGCACACCCAATACAGTATAAAAAAAGGCTTTCTTTACGGGTGGAACACATACAGGGGGCTGCACATACGGGGGGTTCTTCCAAAGAAGTGGGGTTCTTTAAATAAGTGGCACTTCCGCTCTTGCACCATCCATCTGAACATTTTCTTCTCTCTTCACAGGTAAATCTGCATTTATACATTCATATACCTTAAACTGAACATTGACTGACTGCTCACATGCATATTTGGTAAATCTGCTTGTCACCGCTGTTTCAACTCCATCTGTAGCCATGCTCACATTATTTCAATGTTTATTTAGCTATTAAGTCTTACCTAAATTATGGGTTCCCTTATCTTTACAATTTTGGCCTTTTAGTCCCAGTTTGATTGTGGTGTGAAAGTTTTGCTCTGCCAGCTGTGTGCCTAATATCATATCCTGATTGATTAATTGCCAGATTCTATCCACACCCAACACAGTATAAAAAAAGCCTTCTTTACGGGGGAACACATACAGGGGGCTGCACATACAGGGGGTTCTTCCAAAGAATTGGGGTTCTTTAAATAAGTGGCACTTCCGCTCTTGCACCATCTATCTGAACATTTTCTGCTCTCTTCATAGGTAAATCTGCATTTATACTTTCATATACCTTAAACTGAACATTGACTGACTGCTCACATGCATATTTGGTAAATCTGCTTGTCACCACTTTTTCAGCTCCATCTGTAGCCATGCTCACATTATTTCAATGTTTATTTAGCTATTAAGTCTTACCTAAATTATGGGTTCCCTTATCTTTACAATTTTGGCCTTTTAGTCCCAGTTTGATTGTGGTGTGAAAGTTTTGCTCTGCTAGCTGTGTGCCTAATATCACATCCTGATTAATTGCCAGATTCTATCCACACCCAACACAGTATAAAAAAAGGCCTTCTTTACGGGGGAACACATACAGGGGGCTGCACATACAGGGGGTTCTTCCAAAGAAGTGGGGTTCTTTAAATAAGTGGCACTTCCGCTCTTGCACCATCCATCTGAACATTTTCTTCTCTCTTCACAGGTAAATCTGCGTTTATACTTTCATATACGTTAAACTGAACAATGACTGACTGCTCACATGCATATTTGGTAAATCTGCTTGTCACCACTGTTTCAACTCCATCTGTAGCCATGCTCACATTATTTCAATGTTTATTTAGCTATTAATTCTTACCTAAATTATGGGTTCCCTTATCTTTACAATTTTGGCCTTTTAGTCCCAGTTTGATTGTGGTGTGAAAGTTTTGCTCTGCTAGCTGTGTGCCTAATATCACATCCTGATTGATTATTTGCCAGATTCTATCCACACCCAACACAGCATAAAAAAAGGCCTTCTTTACAGTGAAACACTTACAGGGGGCTGCACATACAGGGGGTTCTTCCAAAGAAGTGGGATTCTTTAAATAAGTGGCACTTCCACTCTTGCACTATCCATCTGAACATTTTCTTCTCTCTTCACAGGTAAATCTGCGTTTATACTTTCATATACGTTAAACTGAACATTGACTGACTGCTCACATGCATATTTGGTAAATCTGCTTGTCACCACTGTTTCAACTCCATCTGTAGCCATGCTCACATTATTTCAATGTTTATTTAGCTATTAATTCTTATCTAAATTATGGGTTCCCTTATCTTTACAATTTTGGCCTTTTAGTCCCAGTTTGATTGTGTTGTGAAAGTTTTGCTCTGCTAGCTGTGTGCCTAATATCACATCCTGATTAATTTCCAGATTCTATCCACACCCAACACAGTATTAAAAAAAGGCCTTCTTTACGGGGGAACACATACAGGGGGCTGCACATACAGGGGGTTCTTCCAAAGAAGTGGGGTTCTTTAAATAAGTGGCACTTCCACTCTTACACCATCCATCTGAACATTTTCTTCTCTCTTCACAGGTAAATCTGCGTTTATACTTTCATATACGTTAAACTGAACATTGACTGACTGCTCACATGCATATTTGGTAAATCTTCTTGTCACCACTGTTTCAACTCCATCTGTAGCCATGCTCACATTATTTCAGTGTTTATTTAGGTATTAAGTCTTACCTAAATTATGGGTTCCCTTATCTTTACAATTTTGGCCTTTTAGTCCCAGTTTGATTGTGGTGTGAAAGTTTTGCTCTGTTAGCTGTGTGCCTAATATCACATCCTGATTGATTAATTGCCAGATTCTATCCACACCCAACACAGTATAAAAAAAGGCCTTCTTTACGGGGGAACACATACAGGGGGCTGCACATAGAGGGGGTTCTTCCAAAGAAGTGGGGTTCTTTAAATAAGTGGCACTTCCGCTCTTGCACCATCCATCTGAACATTTTCTTCTCTCTTCACAGGTAAATCTGCTTTTATACTTTCATATACCTTAAACTGAACATTGACTGACTGCTCACATGCATATTTGGTAAATCTGCTTGTCACCACTGTTTCAACTTCATCTGTAGCCATGCTCACATTATTTCAATGTTTATTTAGCTATTAAGTCTTACCTAAATTATGGGTTCCCTTATTTTTACAATTTTGGCCTTTTAGTCCCAGTTTGATTGTAGTGTAAAAGTTTTGCTCTGCTAGCTGTGTGCCTAAAATCACATCCTGATTGATTAATTGCCAGATTCTATGCACACCCAATACAGTATAAAAAAAGGCTTTCTTTACGGGTGGAACACATACAGGGGGCTGCACATACGGGGGGTTCTTCCAAAGAAGTGGGGTTCTTTAAATAAGTGGCACTTCTGCTCTTGCACCATCCATCTGAACATTTTCTTCTCTCTTCACAGGTAAATCTGCATTTATACATTCATATACCTTAAACTGAACATTGACTGACTGCTCACATGCATATTTGGTAAATCTGCTTGTCACCGCTGTTTCAACTCCATCTGTAGCCATGCTCACATTATTTCAATGTTTATTTAGCTATTAAGTCTTACCTAAATTATGGGTTCCCTTATCTTTACAATTTTGGCCTTTTAGTCCCAGTTTGATTGTGGTGTGAAAGTTTTGCTCTGCCAGCTGTGTGCCTAATATCATATCCTGATTGATTAATTGCCAGATTCTATCCACACCCAACACAGTATAAAAAAAGCCTTCTTTACGGGGGAACACATACAGGGTGCTGCACATACAGGGGGTTCTTCCAAAGAATTGGGGTTCTTTAAATAAGTGGCACTTCCGCTCTTGCACCATCTATCTGAACATTTTCTGCTCTCTTCATAGGTAAATCTGCATTTATACTTTCATATACCTTAAACTGAACATTGACTGACTGCTCACATGCATATTTGGTAAATCTGCTTGTCACCACTTTTTCAACTCCATCTGTAGCCATGCTCACATTATTTCAATGTTTATTTAGCTATTAAGTCTTACCTAAATTATGGGTTCCCTTATCTTTACAATTTTGGCCTTTTAGTCCCAGTTTGATTGTGGTGTGAAAGTTTTGCTCTGCTAGCTGTGTGCCTAATATCACATCCTGATTAATTGCCAGATTCTATCCACACCCAACACAGTATAAAAAAAGGCCTTCTTTACGGGGGAACACATACAGGGGGCTGCACATACAGGGGGTTCTTCCAAAGAAGTGGGGTTCTTTAAATAAGTGGCACTTCCGCTCTTGCACCATCCATCTGAACATTTTCTTCTCTCTTCACTGGTAAATCTGCGTTTATACTTTCATATACGTTAAACTGAACATTGACTGACTGCTCACATGCATATTTGGTAAATCTGCTTGTCACCACTGTTTCAACTCCATCTGTAGCCATGCTCACATTATTTCAATGTTTATTTAGCTATTAATTCTTACCTAAATTATGGGTTCCCTTATCTTTACAATTTTGGCCTTTTAGTCCCAGTTTGATTGTGGTGTGAAAGTTTTGCTCTGCTAGCTGTGTGCCTAATATCACATCCTGATTGATTAATTGCCAGATTCTATCCACACCCAACACAGTATAAAAAAAGGCCTTCTTTACAGTGAAACACATACAGGGGGCTGCACATACAGGGGGTTCTTCCAAAGAAGTGGGATTCTTTAAATAAGTGGCACTTCCACTCTTGCACCATCCATCTGAACATTTTCTTCTCTCTTCACAGGTAAATCTGCGTTTATACTTTCATATACCTTAAACTGAACATTGACTGACTGCTCACATGCATATTTGGTAAATCTGCTTGTCACAACTGTTTCAACTCCATCTGTAGCCATGCTCACATTATTTCAATGTTTATTTGGCTATTAAGTCTTACCTAAAGTATGGGTTCCCTTATCTTTACAATTTTATCATTTTAGTCGCAGTTTGATTGTGGTGTGAAAGTTTTGCTCTGCTAGCTGTGTGCCTAATATCACATCCTGATTAATTGCCAGATTCTATCCACACCCAACACAGTATAAAAAAAGGCCTTCTTTATGGGGGAACACATACAGGGGGCTGCACATACAGGGGGTTCTTCCAAAGAAGTGGGGTTCTTTAAATAAGTGGCACTTCCGCTCTTGCACCATCCATCTGAACATTTTCTTCTCTCTTCACAGGTAAATCTGCGTTTATACTTTCATATACCTTAAACTGAACATTGACTGACTGCTCACATGCATATTTGGTAAATCTGCATGTCACCACTGTTTCAACTCCATCTGTAGCCATGTTCTCATTATTTCAATGTTTATTTAGCTATTAAGTCTTACCTAAATTATGGGTTCCCTTATTTTTACAATTTTGGCCTTTTAGTCCCAGTTTGATTGTAGTGTGAAAGTTTTGCTCTGCTAGCTGTGTGCCTAATATCACATCCCGATTGATTAATTGCCAGATTCTATCCACACCCAACACAGTATAAAAAAAGGCCTTCATTACGGGGGAACACATACAGGGGGCTGCACATACAGGGGGTTCTTCCAAAGAAGTGGGGTTCTTTAAATAAGTGGCACTTCCGCTCTTGCACCATCCATCTGAACATTTTCTTCTCTCTTCATAGGTAAATCTGTGTTTATACTTTCATATACGTTAAACTGAACATTGACTGACTGCTCACATGCATATTTGGTAAATCTGCTTGTCACCACTGTTTCAACTCCATCTGTAGCCATGCTCACATTTTTTCAATGTTTATTTGGCTATTAAGTCTTACCTAAATTATGGGTTCCCTTATCTTTACAATTTTGGCCTTTTAGTCCCAGTTTGATTGTGGTGTGAAAGTTTTGCTCTGCTAGCTGTGTGCCTAATATCACATCCTGATTAATTGCCAGATTCTATCCACACCCAACACAGTATTAAAAAAAGGCATTCTTTATGGGGGAACACATACAGGGGGCTGCACATACAGGGGGTTCTTCCAAAGAAGTGGGGTTCTTTAAATAAGTGGCACTTCCACTCTTGCACCATCCATCTGAACATTTTCTTCTCTCTTCACAGGTAAATCTAGGTTTATACTTTCATATACCTTAAACTGAACATTGACTGACTGCTCACATGCATATTTGGTAAATCTGCTTGTCACCACTGTTTCAACTCCATCTGTAGCCATGCTCACATTATTTCAATGTTTATTTAGCTATTAATTCTTATCTAAATTATGGGTTCCCTTATCTTTACAATTTTGGCCTTTTAGTCCCAGTTTGATTGTGGTGTGAAAGTTTTGCTCTGCTAGCTGTGTGCCTAATATCACATCCTGATTGATTAATTGCCAGATTCTATCCACACCCAACACAGTATAAAAAAAGGCCTTCTTTACAGTGAAACACATACAGGGGGCTGCATATACAGGGGGTTCTTCCAAAGAAGTGTGATTCTTTAAATAAGTGGCACTTCCACTCTTGCACCATCCATCTGAACATTTTCTTCTCTCTTCACAGGTAAATCTGTGTTTATACTTTCATATACGTTAAACTGAACATTGACTGACTGCTCACATGCATATTTGGTAAATCTGCTTGTCACCACTGTTTCAACTCCATCTGTAGCCATGCTCACATTTTTTCAATGTTTATTTGGCTATTAAGTCTTACCTAAATTATGGGTTCCCTTATCTTTACAATTTTGGCCTTTTAGTCCCAGTTTGATTGTGGTGTGAAAGTTTTGCTCTGCTAGCTGTGTGGCTAATATCACATCCTGATTAATTGCCAGATTCTATCCACACCCAACACAGTATTAAAAAAAGGCCTTCTTTACGGGGGAACACATACAGGGGGCTGCACATACAGGGGGTTCTTCCAAAGAAGTGGGGTTCTTTAAATAAGTGGCACTTCCGCTCTTACACCATCCATCTGAACATTTTCTTCTCTCTTCACAGGTAAATCTGCGTTTATACTTTCATATACATTAAACTGAACATTGACTGACTGCTCACATGCATATTTGGTAAATCTGCTTGTCACCACTGTTTCAACTCCATCTGTAGCCATGCTCACATTATTTCAGTGTTTATTTAGGTATTAAGTCTTACCTAAATTATGGGTTCCCTTATCTTTACAATTTTGGCCTTTTAGTCCCAGTTTGATTGTGGTGTGAAAGTTTTGCTCTGTTAGCTGTGTGCCTAATATCACATCCTGATTGATTAATTGCCAGATTCTATGCACACCCAATACAGTATAAAAAAAGGCTTTCTTTACGGGTGGAACACATACAGGGGGCTGCACATACGGGGGGTTCTTCCAAAGAAGTGGGGTTCTTTAAATAAGTGGCACTTCCGCTCTTGCACCATCCATCTGAACATTTTCTTCTCTCTTCACAGGTAAATCTGCATTTATACATTCATATACCTTAAACTGAACATTGACTGACTGCTCACATGCATATTTGGTAAATCTGCTTGTCACCACTGTTTCAACTCCATCTGTAGCCATGCTCACATTATTTCAGTGTTTATTTAGGTATTAAGTTTTACCTAAATTATGGGTTCCCTTATCTTTACAATTTTGGCCTTTTAGTCCCAGTTTGATTGTGGTGTGAAAGTTTTGCTCTGCCAGCTGTGTGCCTAATATCATATCCTGATTGATTAATTGCCAGATTCTATCCACACCCAACACAGTATAAAAAAAGCCTTCTTTACGGGGGAACACATACAGGTGGCTGCACATACAGGGGGTTCTTCCAAAGAATTGGGGTTCTTTAAATAAGTGTCACTTCCGCTCTTGCACCATCTATCTGAACATTTTCTGCTCTCTTCATAGGTAAATCTGCATTTATACTTTCATATACCTTAAACTGAACATTGACTGACTGCTCACATGCATATTTGGTAAATCTGCTTGTCACCACTTTTTCAACTCCATCTGTAGCCATGCTCACATTATTTCAATGTTTATTTAGCTATTAAGTCTTACCTAAATTATGGGTTCCCTTATCTTTACAATTTTGGCCTTTTAGTCCCAGTTTGATTGTGGTGTGAAAGTTTTGCTCTGCTAGCTGTGTGCCTAATATCACATCCTGATTAATTGCCAGATTCTATCCACACCCAACACAGTATAAAAAAAGGCCTTCTTTACGGGGGAACACATACAGGGGGCTGCACATACAGGGGGTTCTTCCAAAGAAGTGGGGTTCTTTAAATAAGTGGCACTTCAGCTCTTGCACCATCCATCTGAACATTTTCTTCTCTCTTCACAGGTAAATCTGCGTTTATACTTTCATATACGTTAAACTGAACATTGACTGACTGCTCACATGCATATTTGGTAAATCTGCTTGTCACCACTGTTTCAACTCCATCTGTAGCCATGCTCACATTATTTCAATGTTTATTTAGCTATTAATTCTTACCTAAATTATGGGTTCCCTTATCTTTACAATTTTGGCCTTTTAGTCCCAGTTTGATTGTGGTGTGAAAGTTTTGCTCTGCTAGCTGTGTGCCTAATATCACATCCTGATTGATTAATTGCCAGATTCTATCCACACCCAACACAGTATAAAAAAAGGCCTTCTTTACAGTGAAACACATACAGGGGGCTGCACATACAGGGGGTTCTTCCAAAGAAGTGGGATTCTTTAAATAAGTGGCACTTCCACTCTTGCACCATCCATCTGAACATTTTCTTCTCTCTTCACAGGTAAATCTGCGTTTATACTTTCATATACCTTAAACTGAACATTGACTGACTGCTCACATGCATATTTGGTAAATCTGCTTGTCACAACTGTTTCAACTCCATCTGTAGCCATGCTCACATTATTTCAATGTTTATTTGGCTATTAAGTCTTACCTAAAGTATGGGTTCCCTTATCTTTACAATTTTATCATTTTAGTCGCAGTTTGATTGTGGTGTGAAAGTTTTGCTCTGCTAGCTGTGTGCCTAATATCACATCCTGATTAATTGCCAGATTCTATCCACACCCAACACAGTATAAAAAAAGGCCTTCTTTACGGGGGAACACATACAGGGGGCTGCACATACAGGGGTTTTTTCCAAAGAAGTGGGGTTCTTTAAATAAGTGGCACTTCCGCTCTTGCACCATCCATCTGAACATTTTCTTCTCTCTTCACAGGTAAATCTGCGTTTATACTTTCATATACCTTAAACTGAACATTGACTGACTGCTCACATGCATATTTGGTAAATCTGCATGTCACCACTGTTTCAACTCCATCTGTAGCCATGTTCTCATTATTTCAATGTTTATTTAGCTATTAAGTCTTACCTAAATTATGGGTTCCCTTATTTTTACAATTTTGGTCTTTTAGTCCCAGTTTGATTGTAGTGTGAAAGTTTTGCTCTGCTAGCTGTGTGCCTAATATCACATCCCGATTGATTAATTGCCAGATTCTATCCACACCCAACACAGTATAAAAAAAAGGCCTTCTTTACGGGGGAACACATACAGGGGGCTGCATATACAGGGGGTTCTTCCAAAGAAGTGGGGTTCTTTAAATAAGTGGCACATCTGCTCTTGCACCATCCATCTGAACATTTTCTTCTCTCTTCACAGGTAAATCTGCGTTTATACTTTCATATACCTTAAACTGAACATTGACTGACTGCTCACATGCATATTTGGTAAATCTGCTTGTCACCACTGTTTCAACTCCATCTGTAGCCATGTTCACATTATTTCAATGTTTATTTAGCTATTAGGTCTTTCCTAAATTATGGGTTCCCGTATCTTTACAATTTTGGCCTTTTAGTCCCAGTTTGATTGTAGTGTGAAAGTTTTGCTCTGCTAGCTGTGTGCCTAATATCACATCCCGATTGATTAATTGCCAGATTCTATCCACACCCAACACAGTATAAAAAAAAGGCCTTCTTTACGGGGAACACATACAGGGGGCTGCACATACAGGGGGTTCTTCCAAAGAACTGGGGTTCTTTAAATAAGTGGCACTTCCACTCTTGCACTTCAGCGATTTGCACAAAGCAATCCACAGCAGACTGCAGGTGACCTCATTTCCATATTATCTCACCTTCCTCTCTGAAACATGCACTCTTTACCTCCTCCTTTTCACAATTGCAGCCTCTTTCCTCAAACTCTCTTTTCTTCACCCCTCTGCTCCTCCCCAAAATCTGTACATATCATCCTCACTTCTCCCCTCCCCCTATTACTGCACTCATCACCTCTTTATAACTCTAAGCCCACTTGCTAACAAACCCCCCAGGATACTAAAGCATGTCCCCTCATATAAATCGTATTCTCATATTACCTCCCTTACTCTTCTGCTTCTTCTAACTGCTGGAGATATTTCCCCAAACCCTGGGCCTCCCTTATTTAACTGTACCCAACACACCCATCACCATCACCCTACACCCTCTGGCAGTAGTCGCAATCTATGCAATTTAGTCTCCATTCCTCTTCTTCCCAACACCAGCCTCCCCCTCTCCTGTGCCCTCTGGAATGCTCGCTCTGTCTACAACAGACTTACCACTGTTCATGACCTCTTTGTCACTAATTCCTTTAATCTACTTGCTCTCACTAAAACCTGGCTCACCGAATCTGACACCCCTTCTCCTGCTTCCCTATCCCAGGGTGGCCTTCACTGGACTCACTCCCCTAGGCCTAATAAATGCAAGGGACATGGAATGGGATTCCTCCTATCCCCCCAGAGCACCTTCCAGGTTATTCACTCTCCTCCTTCTTTTTCCCTCTCATCATTTGAAGCCCACTGTATATGACTATTCTCTCCATCTTCCCTAAGAATTGCTGTGATCTACCGGCCGCTTGGACCATTATCGACTTTCCTTGATGGGTTTTCTGCCTGGCTACCCTACTTTCTCTCTTCGGAATTCCCACCATCCTTCTCTGTGATTTCAACATCCCTGCTAAAACAAACACTCCTGCTACTTCTAAACTTCTTAGTCTAAACTCTTCATTTGACCTAAAGCAATGGGTACAGGCTTCTACTCACTCTGATGGCAACACCCTTGACTTTGTATTCCTACCTATGCACTCCATGCAACTTCTCAAACAATCCTTTTTCTCTCTCCTACCTATGCACTCCCTGCAACTTCTCAAACAATCCTTTTCCTCTCTCTGACCACCACCTTATTAGTTTCTCTCTCCCCTGTCTTCCACCACCTTTCCCTCCAATCGCCTAACCATCACCCGTAGAAGCTTTTGCAACTTCAACTCCTCTCTCCTCTATTCTGCTACTGACCACCTCTATGACAAAATGTCTCCCCTGTCCTGCCCCAACCAAGCCACGTCCATCTACAACAAATCCCTGTCCTCCACCCTGGACAAGCTCGCTCCCCTCACTACACTCAGAATCAGGCCTCAACCCCTGCAACCCTGGCAAACAGGTGACACTAAAATTGTCAAAAAACTTAGTTGCGCTCTTGAGCGTCTGTGGCACAAGACTAAGTCCCTCAAAGACTTCAACCAATACAAATCTGCCCTCCAAAAATACTATTCTTTCCTCCACACTGCCAAGCAAACCTATTTTACAACTCTTATTAACACCTTCTCATCCAGTCCCCATAAACTCTTCTCTACCTTCAACTCTCTACTTTGTCCTCCACCCACTCCACCCACTGATTCACTCACTGCCCAGGAGATCGCTAATCACTTCAAAAACAAGATTGATACAATCCATGATGAAATCTCCACTCTACAGGTATCTCCCCAGTTAAGACCCCATGTCAACAGGTACAACTGACACTCCCCTTATTCAAATCTGCTACTACTACTAGTTGCTAAACTCCTTTCTATTGCCCACCTAACCAACTGTCCCCTGGACCCTATTCCCTCTCAAATGCTACGGTCGCCCTTTGACTCTATCCTACACTCTCTAACCCACATATTCAATCTCTCCCTCACCTGGCATGTTCCCCAATGCTCTAAAACATGCACTGGTCACCCCCATACTTAAAAAGCCATCCTTGGACCCTACCAATCTTAACAACCTACACCCTGTCTCCTTGCTCCCCTTTTCCTCTAAACTCCTTGAATTCCTTGATTACAACCAACTGAGTTACCACCTCATTAAGATCAACCTTCTTGATCCCCTTCAATCTGGATTTTGCCCTCAACACTCCACAGAAACTGCTCTTTTAAAACTCACAAATGACCTACTAACTGCAAAAACCAAAAGACACTATTCTGTACTCCTACTTCTGGACCTTTCAGCTGCCATTGACACGGTTGACCACCCCCTCCTCCTCAAAAAACTTTACTCCCTCGGTCTCCATGACTGTGCTCTTCAGTGGCTCTCATCCTACCTATCCCAACGCACCTTCAGTGTCACTTACAATTTTACTTCCTCCACTCCTCTTCCCTTCTCTGTCGGGGTCCCCCAAGGTTCTGTTCTTGGACCTCTTTTATTATCAATCTACACCTCTTCCCTGGGTCAGCTGATAGCCTCTCACATGTTTCAATATCATTTCTATGCTAACGACACACAAATCTATCTCTGAACCCCTCACTCACTCCATCAGTCTCCTCAGGCATCACTAACTTACTAACCGACATATCTGTATGGATGTCACACCACTTTCTCAAGCTCAACTTGTCCAAAACCGAGCTTATATTATTTCCTCCCCCATGTGCCTCTTCCCCTGACTTGTCTGTCAAGAGAAATGGTACAACCATCCACCCATCCCCACATGTCAGGGTGCTAGGTGTTATGCTGGATTCTGAACTCTCCTTTAGGCCCCACATCCAATCACTTTCCAAAGCTTGCCGCCTCAACCTCCGCAACATCTCTAAACTACATCCCTTTCTAACCAATGAAACCACAAAGCTCCTGATTCACTCCCTAGTTATCTCTCGCCTCGACTACTGCAACTCCCTCCTCATTGACTTACCTTTAAATAGACTATCCCCCCTTCAGTCCATCATGAATGCTGCTGCCAGACTCATCCACCTTACAAACCGCTCAGTGTCTGCTACCCCTCTCTGCCAATCCCTCCATTGGCTGCCACTCGTCCAACAAATTAAATTCAAAATACTAACAATAAGTTACAAAGCCACCCACAACTCTGCCCCCAGCTACATCACTAGCCTATTCTCAAAATATCAACCTAATCGTCCTCTCTGTTCCTCCCAAGACCCCCTGCTCTCTAGCTGCCTCATCACCTCCTCCCACATCCACCTCCAGGACTTCTCCTGAGCCTCGCCCATCCTCTGGAATTCCCTACCCCAATTTGTCAGACTCTTTCCAAATGTATCCACTTTTAGGTGATTCCTGAAAACTTTCCTCTTCAGACAAGCCTATCCTGCCTCCATCTAACAACTGCACTATTTTCTCCATTAGCTCATCCCCCACAGTTATTACCCTTTTGTATAACTTGACCCTCCCTCCTAGGTTGTAAGCTCTAATGAGCAGGGCTCTCTGATTCCTCCTGTGTTGAATTGTATTGTAATTGTACTGTCTGCCCTAATGTTGTAAAGCGCTGCGTAAACTGTCAGCGCTATATAAATCCTGTATTATAATAATAATTTGTTTTTTGTTTTCAACATAGTTTTAGGGACCCTTACAGCCCATGTTTCTTGTTGCAGAATTGTGATGCAAACTCCTGTTTCCATCCCCGTGTGTGAACAGTTTTTTTTTCTTAATAATGTACATAAGTATTAATATTATTCTCATTTCCCCCTCCAAGTGCTACTCACCTTCTATCTTAAAATGTGCATATGGAAGCCATATCATCTGTTAAACATAACACATTTTATCAACCACTTGATCGCCGGAAAGTTTTACCCCCTTGCTGACCAGGCATTTTTTGCTATTCGGCACTGCGCTGCTTTAACTGGTAATTGCAAGGTCATACAAAGCTGTACCAAAATGAAATGTCCTTTTTTTCATACAAATAGAGCTTTCTTTTAGTGGCATTTGATCACCATTGGGTTTTTTAGTTTTTGCGATATAAACACATACATTTTGAAAAAAATACATATTTTCTACTATCTGCTATAAAAAATATCCAATAAACTCAAATTTTGGCATAAATTTAGGCCATAATGTATTCTGCTACATGTATTTGGTAAAAAATTCCAATAAGTGTATATTAATTAGTTTGTGTGAAAATTAAAGCATCTACAAACTATGGTATATATACTGGTATTTACACAGCTTTTACTTTCTGACTACCTATCACATTTCTTGAGGTGCTAAAATGCCGGGGCAGTACAAAAAAAAGCTAAATGACCCCTTTTGAAAAGTAGACACCACAAGGAATTTGCTGAGAGGCATGTTGAGCCCATGGAAGATTTTATTTTTGTCACAAGTTTTTTAAAATGACAAAAACATTTTTTTCTTTACAGCTTAGTTGCATACGGGGCCTGAAAACCAATGACCGCCTTCAGGCTTTCAAAGGCTGTAATTTACAAATTTCACTTCTTCACTACCTATCACAGTTGCATAGGCCCTGAAATGTCAAGATAGCACAAGCCCCCTAAATGACCTATTTTCAGAAAGTAGACACCCCACGTTTGCTGTTGAGTCCATGGAAGATTCTATTTTTGCCCCAATTTTTTATTTTTTTTTACACAAAGTTGTCACTTAAATGATATATTTCTCACACATGCCATGGGTATATGTGGAATTACACCCCAAAATACATTCTTCTGTTTCTCCTGAGTATGGTGATACCACATGTGAGAGACTGTTTGGGAGCCTAGCAATATACGGTTGTGGAAAACCAATGACTGCCTTCATGCTTTCAAAGGGCTTGATTTCCTCATTTCACTTCCTCACTACCTATCACAGCTTTAGAGGCCCTGAAATACCAGCATAGCACCCCCCCCCCAATGACCCCTTTTTGAGAAAGTAGACAGTCCAAGATACTTGCTGAGAGGCATGTTGATTCCATGGAAGATTGTATTTATTTCTTACACAAAGATGTCAATTAAATTATATGTTGCTCACACATGCAATGGGTATATGGAGAATAAAACCCCTCAAACACAATCTGCTACTTCTGCCAAGTATCAGGATACTACATGTAAGAGACTTTTTGACAGCCTAGCCACGTACAAGAGCCCAAAATCCAATGACCACCCCCAGGCTTTCAAAGGGTGTATTTCCTGATGTCACTCCCTCACCACCTATCACAGTTTCGGAGGCCCTGAAATAGCAGGATAGTACAAACATACTCCCAAATGACCCCCTTTTGGAAATTAGACACCCCAAGAAATTTGATAAAAAGCATGGTGAGTATTGTGCAGTTCTCATTTTTTGTCACCCCATCTTATGCCGAGTAAATAGACACCAAACATAACATGCTTTAAAATTGCGCCCGTGCAAAGGCGACAAACTACGTACATTTTTATTATCCATAGACAACACTTTAAAAGCCTTTACAGATTAGCATTTTAGATTTACACAGAAGGTCTAGTGCTAGAATTAGTGCCCTCAATCTGACGTTCGTGATGATACCTCACATGCATGGTGCAATCAGTTTGCATACTGACCATAGACTGATGCTTGCTTTTACCTTTGCGCACAAGCACAGCGGGACAGGGGTGCTTAAATATTTTTTTTTCTTAATTATTTATTTTGCTTTTTTTTATATTTTACCTTATCCCTTTCATGTTTTTTTAATCGCTTGTATTGTTATCACAGAGAATGTAAATATCCTCTGTGATAGCAATAGGCAGTGACAGGTACTCTTTTCTGAGAAATCTCCACTGCCATTAAGGAATCTGATCACACCAAGATTGGTATGATCAAAAGCTTTCCCAATTTAAAAATGGTGCTGTTTATATCTGGAAAAAGCGAAGTGATGAAATGCTTGTAGCTTCCAGTTTCTTAGACCATAGAGATGATTGAAGCCGTTCCAGTCTCTGATCAGCTCTATGGTCAGTTAATGGAACAGCTGGCTGCATTCTCGGGTTCCCCAGTAGAGCAGGAGAGCCTGAGAAAGCTGCATAAGGGGGCGAGAGGGGGGGTATCCCATCCCTCTACTTGTAAAAGCAATCCAGTGGCTAATTAGCCACTAGGATTGCTTTTATATGAAAGCCGACCACTGGCTGAAAAAAACTATACCTGCTGCAGACATCATCCAGGCATAACCACTCAAAGTCCATCGACATACCAGTATGTTGCTGGACCTTGTTGGGCATACTGTATATGTAATGTTCTTCTTTTTCATGCATCCTGTGGGCTGAACAGATTTCTTCATTCACATCAATCAAAGTGGATGAAGAAAGCGTGGTGGCCTGGAGTGGTCAGTGGGCGGATTGTCCCTGTGCTATGACATACAGTGGGGACAGAAAGTATTCAGACCCTCTTAAATTTTTCACTCTTTGTTATATTGCAGCCATTTGCTAAAATCAATTAAGTTCAATTTTTTTGCATTGATACAAGTCCCCTGGGGCATGACCTGGGTCCCCAAACACTTTCTATGACAATAACTTGCATATAAGCCTTTAAAATTAGCACTTTTTATTTTTCATGTTAGTGTCCCATAGACTTCAACGGTGTTCCAAATTTTCCCCTAACACCGCATATTGTTCATTGCTCGCAAACATCCGAACAACCAAAGTTCGGCCCGAACAGATGCTCGAGCCGAACCGTTCGCCCATCCCTAATCACCACACATTTGCTTCTGGCCCATGTGCACCACGCTTGGGCATATCTGTTCTTTTTTTTTTCTTTCCAGCAGTAGCTGTTGATGAGAAATCTCCTCCAGCAGCTCTGCAAGTACTGATGTATGTGTTCTGAAAGCACGCCCTGCTGTTGATAAAAAAATTGGTGCTGCAGCTGAATGGCATTCCTGCAACACAAACAACAGTTAACAATAAAACACAGTAACAACACAACATTATTCCAATGAAACAATTTTTTTTTGCTGGAGCATCCACCCACTGACCTTCTCAGGCCCTAATGCTTGGGCATATACCATCTTTTTTTAACTGCGGAAGAGAAATCTCCTCCAGCAGCACTGCAACCGCTAATGTATATATTCTGAAAGCACACTCTGCTGCTGTCAGAATAAACAGATCAGTTAAATGGCATTCATGCAAAGCAAACAACAGTTAACAATAAAACACAGTAACCATAGAACATTAATTCAATAAAACAACTTTTTTTAATTGAAATAGCCAAACAAAATGAAAAATATATACGCTGAAGCAAAGGAGCGATCCGCCCACGCGTTCTTTTTTGGAATTGCGAATGAGAAATCTCCTCCAGCAGCGCTGCAACTGCTGACGTATGTATTCTGAAAGCACACCCTGCTGCTGTCAGAATAAATAGATCAGTGCTGCAGTTGAAGGGCATTCCTGTAAAGCAAACAACAATAAAAAATAAAACACAGTAACAACAGAACAATAGCGCAATAAAACAACAACTATTTTTTATTTATTTTTCAGCTTTTTTTAACTTAAAAAAACTGTAAACTTTCCAGGCTAGGGCCTCTCAATTTGTGATATGCAGTTTCCTGACTATCTAACATCTTTTGAGACTCTGTGTGAATGTGTACCCTAGACTGTGCGGTGCTGAACCCTATACTAATACTCCACTAATATATGGTAGCGATGGAAGCAGTCCTTAAACCAGAGATCAGGTTGGCCAGGACAGGAGGGACAAAAAATCAAGTGTCATGCCCAATTCTGTGTCTGCTACAGACACAACATCTTTTTTGGGGTGACTTTTGGGTTGGGGTACCAGGGAGGACATCCAGAAAATGCCTCTCATGCAGCCGGCTAACTGCATCTGGATTTGGGGATTGGGCCACAGCACCATCTGGATACAAAATGATGTAGCAAATGATGTAGCAAGGTCCCGGGGCCCCAGAGGCCTAATGGTGACCTCAAAAGGTTAGGGTGGGCTGACATCGTTCCTTGTAGAGTGGGTTACCAGGCATGGTAGGTGTGATGCAAGAAGAATGATGGGCTTCAGTCACTTTTTGAATGCAAACAAGAGATTTATTGTCTCTTAACAGAACTGTGGGAGAGAGGGTTAGGGCCAGGACACCCTTGGGTAGATGCAATGATAATTTGCAGACTCCAAGACTTCTATAGGTAGAGAGCTATACAATAAAAGGCCTCCAGCTGGATAACATTTCTGTATAGGTAGGACCGCTGTCTCCTATGGCAACTAATCTTGCAACAGTCACTAACGGTAGTTGTACAAACTCTTGATAACACAGAACAGTCCTTTACTATTTCACAGTATCTCACTGTAGATCTTCACTCACTGAGCTCCCAGTATCTCACTAGACTTCCAGATCCCAGTCGTCACTGGATTCCCTGAGCTCTTCCACAGCTATCCCACTATACACTCCTAAAGTGTCACCCCTGCTATCCTGTTGAGTCCCTAGCTTGGCATTGCTGATGCTTTCCCACTTCTTCACCGTCCCCGGCTGGTGAGAAGACTACTAAGGTACTTGCTTCAGCTTACTCACAGTAGTCTCCGGTAACAAGGTGGATGGTCCCTTAGTGGCAACAACTTCCCCTCTACCTCCGACCACAACTGGTTCCCCATTCAGCTGAACCTTCGCAACTCAGTTGGACTCCGATCCTGCAGTCTCAGCCCTACACTGCTTCTGCTGCTCCTGGATAGCCCTCAGGCAGCCTAGCAGCCAGGTGTCCCCGGGATAGGCCTCAGGCTTCTGGCCTAGCAGCCTGGGGCGACATAACACACGTCCACCCAGACAGTTGTCCAGGTGGCACAGAACCCCAATCGCCTGACTCCGCCCCAAAAAAAATGCTCTCTCAGCAGGCCAAGGGACTAAAAGAAACCCCCGCCAATTGGCTGAGACACCCCATCCATTCATGATCTGACCTTGCTAAGCCCTTGTCAATCTAATGTCACCAGCCACAGTGCCACCTAGTGATAGAAGAGAAAAGGTGCAGCAATTCCAGAATTTAGGGAGGAATCAAATGATTTCTAACAATTAACCAGGATAATTACCTCCTGGAAAACTCATTTTGTTAGCAACACTGTCTAAACACCAGGGTGCTACATCAAAAGTTTAGGAAGGAATCGCTTTGTGCTGTTTCTTTGTAAAGTACAAAAGCGTTGTACAGAGCCAATTGAAATAAATATACAGACACTTTCTTGTACCAGCATCTGGCTTTATGGGACACCAAGTATGGCTTCATCATCTGGTCGTTGAAGTCCCCTCCCATGTACGGTTGTAGTCCTGGACAGAGAGGGACTACTCAAAAACACCAGGCGCCATGCAAATTTTGACTGTCGTACCTGGTTGAATGGAAGACAGGATGAAAACACCCCGTTTTAATTAAACTTCATTCATTATTTCTCAAGCAGGCTTATTCCCTCTTTCTAAGTCAGGTATTTACAAGCTGTTGGGGGAAGCCCTGGTGATTAGGTGGCACGGTGCCACATGAGCCAATTCCAAGATTAAAAAGGTGTCTAAAAAGTGTAAAGCTTGCATATTAATTGTCCACATGCAAGTGGTACCACTTTTGGAATAAGGGTGACACCAAGTCCCATGTTATCTTGTCACTGCTCCCCATGAAGTCTGGGCACCTGGGGGATCCACGTGACATTTTTCCTCGTAAATTGGAAAATTACTCGTATTGCCTGTTGCCCTCTCACAGAGCTTATACAGTTTGACCCCAGATCTGGCACACTTGCTGGGGAGACACTATTTGAATGCCAGGTGGCCAGAAAAATTAATGAGGGACTCATCTATACAGTCGTTTTGTTGGGTCATATACACATCTACAAATTTCAGGTTAAGGATAATTTGCAAGGGGCTGAATTTTGTGAAGCCGATCATATTCAGGGTCACCCCGAGGATAACAAAGTGTATTGTCGTTGAAGTGCATAATTCGCATTATATTCTCAGCTCTACACCTGGCCATGGCAACAAAGAACGGGTATGTGGACCAATGTGATTGCGACTCATTCTTTTTAGTAATGCCCATGTTGAGGGTTAGGCCTAAAAAAGTTTTAAACTTGGAAACCGTGATAGGTTTCTACTCAAATTGTCTGGCAAGGAACAAATTTGAGTTGAAGCCAATAAATTGCTCAGCATATAAATCGCTTTCCTGCACAATTTATTGATACAGATCTTCCGTGAAAAACAGCTCACAAAAAATCAAGAGGAATAGTTACATCTGCTGTTTCCACCTGGATTCCCAGTTGGGCAGTGAATGGGGAAGTACGGGTGCTGCAGAATTTGTGGGCTACCAATCAGGACTTGCAAGCACATCAGGAAGGACATTATGGGCTTTACAGTCCTGTGTTCTAATTGTTAGTGGCTGGGGGATGCTACTTGTGCTGGCCACTGCACCAGCTTGGACTGCAGTTCTGGGACTCGCCACGTTGACATGAGATACTGCAGTGCTGGTATGTAAAAGGCCAGGATGTACTAGGCTGCTGGTGCTCGCCAGCTCACCAAAAAGTTGTGCGGCACTATTACCTGCACTCTGCTGCATATGAGAAAGTTCATGTGATTGTACCACCTCAGCAACCTGGGCACGGTGCGCATGACATTAGCAGGGACCTCCTCTCCATTGTCTGAGTTAGCTGTCAGCTGCTCTCTCCCGCTGCCTTTTAGCCTCTTCATTAGTGTATCTTTCATTGCTTTCTTCTCTCACTGGAACCAAAAAGGGCTCCATGAGAGAAAATCACATCATTTCCTGTGCCTGTGTTTTGTAACACATGCTGTTCTGTGTTTTGCCAGAACCAAACGACAGGTCCAGGCAAAAAATTATTGGCCTGGACCTGAAGACTGATCAGTGCTGTGTCGAACCACTGCCAGATTGCTGGTACCATTTTGCATTCACACTTTAGGGCCAACAGTAGGCATGGACCAGATTACTTCAAGGATGTGTGAGTAGCCTCTCTAAATATAATACTGCATTAAAGCAACTATTGGACCACTGGCCCTGCTCACACCTAAATATAATTTTAGTTCAGTACATGTAGAGAAAATCAGTACAATTTTCTCCTTTGTTGTGACTCTGAAGACAAATGTAATAGAGAGAGACAGTAAGCCTTTCTCATGTTTCTCTACAGCAGATAAGCTACAATACAGTCAAGAGAAAATGATCTTCTGAGTCCCTGCATTTCACATGGAATCCATCACTTAAACCCAGATTGAGTTTAAAAAGCAACAAGATTTGTAAAGCAAAAGAAAATGTATGACAATTACCCATGTTCCTGGGGTTAGTGTGATATTGTTAAAATTCTATAAGAAGTTAGAAGTTTTAGCATTAGGACTTCCTGACTATACTAAACTCTCTTCCTTGTTTTATCATGAATTCAATTAATATGTTGCAAATGTACTCACGTAGTGACATGGAGACAAACATAGGCCTGTTATGTATGGTCCACCTCCCCCAATGAACCAGTCATTCTGAGAAAGCTAGTGGAGAGTTAAACAAGACAGGTTGAGGATGGCAGAATTTGGCTAAACATAACGTGGAGAAGAATGGTGTTAAATAAACAAAAGGAAAGAAATGACAAAGAAATTCGCTCTATTATTCATTTGGGCACAAGAGCATCCATTTTGCATAACAGTTTTGCAGTTTCCATTTTGTACAGACTGAACTTTATGCTGGAATGCTCTCACCATTTCCCTTCTCAAGGTTTTAGTTTTGCAACTTTTAGAGATAGCTGCTGACATGTGAAATGTGACATTATTCTATTTGCTGGTTTTTAATAACAACTCACACCACCCCTTTCTTATCTTGGGTATATAATATGATTTACAAAATAGAAATATTCATAGTTACATACAGTATTTGGTAAGGCTGAATAAAGTAATCAGTCCACCCAGTTAAACCTGAGTATGCGTGTGTCTGTCTATGTCATTGCTATTATCTATATCCCTTTGCATTGTGTTTGCTAATAAACACATCTAACATTTTTTTTATTAATATACACCCTGCTGACTGTGGAAGAGAGTTAATGTTCAAGGATATATGCGCAGTTTGAGCATTAAGAAGTATTTCTTATTAAACCCAGTGCAAAGGAGTTCCAGTCAGTCGGATGGTATACACTTGAACCTAAGAAACAAATCTACAGTCAACCCTCCTAATATTGACAACAAGCATTTGGAAGTTTTTAAAAATATGGTTTGTAGTGATTTGGATACCCTTAATATTAGATAGGTAAATGAACCCCAATATGTTAAAAGGGTTATAGCATCTCTGGAGAGAAAGAAGGATATAGTGTTCCGCCCCGCGGATAAAAGGGGTGGATTGGTTGGGTTAAGTAAAACCTATTACCAGGAGGTGATGAATCGCCTCCTTAGTGATCGAGACACCTATCAGGTATTGGGTAATGACCCGATGTTTAAATTTAAGGATGAACTGCATACTCCTATTAGTAGCGGTAAAAAGAAGGGAATCTTGAGTCAGAAGGAAGGCACTTACCTTAACCCTTTGTTCTGTAGGACCCCCATCATTTACTTTCTGCCAAAGATACACAAGAGTATTAATAATCCCCCCGGGCAATAACACCCCTATAGTTACTGGAATAGACTCTGTCACCACCCGACTGGGACGATATATAGACTTTTCCCTTCAGCCTTCGGTAATTAAAACTGATGATTTTCTTAAAGATATCAAACATATTATCCATGTGTTGGAGTCTTTAACTAGTACATCGTCTAACATTTTGGTAACTGTCAGTTAGATGTATACTATTATAGGCCATGAGGATGCTTTAGCTTCTGTTGAATGGGCTTTAGCAGACTTGGATTTACCTAGAAAGCATAAAAAAATCCTTCTTAATAGTGTCAATTTCTGTTTGTTGAAGAATTATTTTTGGTTTCATTGTCAGTACTTCTTTCAGACAAGAGGAGTTGCGATGGTCGCCCGTTTTTCTCCTAGTATGCCCAATCTATTTAGGGCCCACTGGGAGGAAGAAGCAGTGTTACTCCAACATATTTTTATTCATTTTCTTAAATTTTTATTAAAACAACAAAACACATTTACATACACAAAATATAGTCATTCAGAATACATTTGATATTCATTAAAGTTATATTTACTAAATCACTCAGCTTTCGTGATTATATATTTCTTCAAAAAAAAAAAACCTCCTCTATATATTCTGAGCAACAAAACCACATAAAAAAAAAAAAAAACATAAATATTGTCTCACATTAACAAAATCATAGAGTATTTCTTCAACCCTATTTCAGGCAAAAAAATATATATGCACCAACAGCAATAAAAAAATTAAAAATTAACAAAAAAATGTTGATGAATTTTAAATGTTATCCAGGTCTGCCACACCTCACTAAACTTCTGTATAGTAACATTATTTTCAGCTACTAGTTTTTCCATATGCATAATACTATTAAGAGTCTCAATCCACTTTGAAATTGTCGGGACAATAGGGGATTTCCAATATCTTGGTATCAATTGTCTGATTGCTGATAAAAAAAGCAAAGTAGACATTTTTTGGTTTTAGGTAATATTTGGGGTAAGAAAGAAAAAAGAGCCAATTCAACAGAATTATTAATCGATTCGTCCACAACAGTATTCTATAATTTAATTACTTGATCCCATAATTTATAAATAGAAGGACCGGCCCACCATAGATGGGATAAGTTACCTATAGCGACATTACAGTGCATCGATCTGATTGCAAAGGAAAAATTTGATTTAGATTAACTGGAGTGCGATACCATCTACATAACAATTTAAAATTACGCTCTTGGGTGTCACAAGCTATTGAGAATTTATGAGTATTAATAAAAATTTGATCCCAGTCTTCCTCTTTTACTAACTGGTTTAATTCCAGCTCCCATTTTGTCGTATATGATGGTACACCAGGCGAATTAAAGATAGATAGTAATGTGTATATCTTAGATATAGTATGTGTTGGTGGTTCTAGAGATATACACAGCTGCTCAAAATCTGTAAGCAATCAATGGATAGAGTATTTCAGAGACAAGGACAAGTAAACGCTTTGCAAATGTAGATAAACAAACCATATACCTTTCCTCAGATCATGTAAATTTTGAAAGTTTACAAATGACATAAAGGTACCTTCCAAAAACATATGTCTAATCTGTGGCCAAAAAGATTTGTCCCAGCTTAGAATAGCATTAGAATGAGTACCAATAGGAAGAGAAGGATTATCTATTAAAGGAGTAAGTGGAGCTGGGATCGAAGACAAAGGAATTAATTTTAAATAATAATGCCAACATTTCAAAACCGTATAAGTGAGCAAAGGCCAAGATAAGCGTAATCCTATATCCTTAAAACAGAACCAGAGAGCAGCTTTAGGATTCAATGGAGAAGAACCTACAGTATTTCCAGTTGGATCCATTGTTTATCATCATAATGATGGAACCAATCCAGAACCCGGGAAAATATCACTGCTTTATAATAGCACTCAAAATCTGGCAAGCCTGCTCCTCCATGATCTATGGATCGACAGAGTGTTTTCCAGTTAATTTGTGGTTTAATATTTTTCCAGATAAATTGCGATAATAATTTGTTCAATTTTTAAAAAAATTTAATTTTTAAAGGAAAAAAAGTCATTTAAAACTGCTTGCGGCTTTAATGTAATGTTGGGTCCTGGCAATATGGATGAAATTCAGTGAGACAAACGGCATGGGTATCCCCCAGTCCATTAACAGGCCCTTTGGGTCTTGTATGGATATTAAGGGGAACCCTGCACCAAAATTAAAAAAAGAAAGGTGTGGGGCCCCCAGGCCCTATATACTCTGAACAGCAGTATACAGGCGGTGCAAACAAGACAGGGACTGTAGGTTTGTTGTTAAGTAGAATCTGTTTGTAATTTTGAACTGGTACATTTTTAACGTGTTTAGCTCCAGCCAAAAAATCTATTTTAAGCTTTTTGGAAAACCTAGGGAAGGGTTATCACCCCTGTGACATTTGTTTTGCTGTCTGTGCTCCTCTTCAGAAGATTTCACCTCACTTTTTGTCCCAATGACAAATGTTTTTTGAAAATTTTGGGTTTTTTGTGAAACAAGGATTGGTGATAAAGCATCAGTGGAAAGGAGAAAAGTTTTTCCCATATTAACTCTTACAGGAGAGAATTTCCCTTCCTAGGGGTAGATTTCATCTCACTTCCTGTTGTCTCCTTCCGTTTGCAAGTAGGAGTCATTTGTAAGTTGGATGTTTGAAAGTAGGGGCCTGCCCTATATACTCAGCAGAAATTTGGGACTTAGGTGTTGTTGTGGCCACAACACTGTAAGCCCTCACAGGGCCCTGCTGTGAAACATTAGATCAAGAATTGTAATTACATGCCCCTGTTGAACAGGGGCAGAAAAATTGGGCCTTTGGTGGTGGTGGTGCTAGTGCCACAACACTGTAAGTCCTCACTCGCTCTTGGTGGGCGCAGAAACGGGCCCTGCTGTGAAATATTAGATCAAGAATTCTATTTACATGCCCCTGTTGAACAGGGGCTGAAAAATTGGGCCTTAGGCACTGGTGCTGGTGCCACAACACTGGAACCCCTCACAGATACTCTAGTTGGAGCACAGGAACTAGCCCTGCTGCAAAGAATTGCATCAAAAATTGTAATTACACGCCCCTGTTAAACAGGGGCTGAAAAATTGGGCCCTAGGCACTGGTGCTGGTGCCACAACACTGCAACCCCTCACAGATACTCTAGTTGGAGCACAGGAACTAGCCCTGCTGCAAAGAATTACATCAAAAATTGTAATTACACGCCCCTGTTACACAGGGGCTGAAAAATTGGGCCTTAGTCACTGGTGCTGGTGCCACAACACTGCAACCCCTCACAGATACTCTAGTTGGAGCGCAGGAACTAGCCCTGCTGCAAAGAATTGCATCAAAAATTGTAATTACACGCCCCTGTTAAACAGGGGCTGAAAAATTGGGCCTTAGGCACTGGTGCTGGTGCCTAGACATGTGCACACTGAAATATTTAGTTTCGGAATTTCGTTTTCGTCCGAAAAATACATTTATTTAGTTACTCCCGAAATTTGTTTTTATTTATTTGGTTTTTCATTAAAAATTGCATTAGTCCGAAAATTAATTAAGGTCGAATCTGTCATTGAAGGCTTATGGTGTCTGTCGAATGTTCAAAGAAGATTCGACGGAGCAGCTAAACTGTACGACGCCGTATAGTTTACCTGCTCCACCGAATCTTCTTAGAACTTTCAACAGACACCATAAGCCAAAGTACGTGTGTACTTAGTTCTAGCTATTTTACTGCTCCTCCTCTTTGGTTACAATCAGCCAATAACATTCATCATCATCATTATTTTTATTTATCTTTTCTCCCCTACGTCGAATCTTTTCTCCCCTACGTCGAATCTTTTCTCCCCTACGTCGAATCTTTTCTCTCTATGTCGAATCTTTTCTCTCTATGTAGAATAATCTTGGACTAATAGAGTTAAGGTTAGGCACATTCGACCACAGGTTTGATGGACACAGATTGTTATTGTCTTCATCATGTCGAATCTCCTATCTATATCGAACTTTTGTAGCAACGAAAACGAAAATAAAGCATTTGTTTATGTCGGATCTTTCATTTTTCGGATTCTGCACTTTCGTTATCATTTGTTAAAACAATAACGAAAATACCTGAAATTCGGATGAAAATGCATTTGGACGAAAACGAATGCACATGTCTACTGGTGCCACAACACAGCAACCTCTCACAGATACTCTAGTTGGAGTGCAGGAACTAGCCCTGCTGCAAAGAATTGCATCAAAAATTGTAATTACACGCCCCTGTTAAACAGGGGCTGAAAAACTGGGCCTTAGGCACTGGTGCTGGTGCCACAACACTGCAACCCCTCACAGATACTCTAGTTGGAGCACAGGAACTAGCCCTGCTGCAAAGAATTGCATGAAAAATTGCAATTACATTCCCCTGTTAAACAGGCACTGGTGGCGGGGACTGGCGGCACCCAGAACCAAAAATGTTCTTACAAGCTACCATCATGATCATTGAGGAAGAAGAGGATAATTACTCAGTATAACAGGATAGTCACTCAGCATCAGCATAGGCATTCTTTGAAGGGATCTGACATTTCAAAAAAATGTATTCGGTTACATCAGCATCAGGTGCTTGGTAGCTGTTGGTGATCGAAGACTGATTCGTTTTTATGAAGGTCAGTCGATCGACCGAGTCGGTGGACAGACGCACCCTGTGATTGGTTACAAAGCCTCCAGCAGCACTGAATGTGCGTTCCGAAAGAACGCTGGATGCAGGACAGGCCAGTAGCTCAATTGCATACTGTGCAAGCTCTGGCCTGTGATCCATCCTCAAAACCCAGTAACCCAGAGGATATTCGGTGGGAAAGGTGTCCAAGTCAGATCATGACCCTAGGTATTCCTGCACCATGTAAAACAGACGCTGGCAATGGTTGCTGGAACCGATCATACCTTGGGGCTGCGGACTAAAAAATTGTCTGAACGCATCGGTCAGATGGCCACCTTCTCCACCGCTCCTTCTTTGACTGACCGAACCCACAATAAAAACCCAATAACGAGAAATACGGCACCTCCAACTTCCCAACAAGAGATCACTTCCCTCTTTCCTAAATTAATGACTACAGGTACCACTGCAACACTGCCGAGTATAACTCATGAGCGCGGTGGAGCAACGGGCGGTAACAACACCGGTCCACTATGACATGGGAATGGAGGTGACAGGGCCTCGGAGACATCCGATTAAGATTTAAATGTTCTAAATATGGTAAATTTATCCAGATATGAACTTTCTCACACTGAACTACAAGTCCTCTCACGGGGACTAAGTTTTTGCCCCAATCAAAACATCAACAAATTCGAAGCCATAAAAGACCTCCAATTGTTTGCACGCAAACTGATCCTTAAACAGATGTACTCTAAGTCAATCCCGACTCAACCTAACTTTGAGTCACAGGAACTGAAAGCCCTAGACACTTTAGTCAGCCTACTGGAAGAGAACGAATCCCCTGACCTGATTGACCAGATCGATCTAGAACACCTGTTGGGTCGTTTTGACCATACGGAACCTCCCCCCACGCCAAAATTTAAAAAGAAATCCGACAGATTTCCTCCTCTGAACACCAATTCTAACGTTCTAGCGTTTGTTAAATTGGTAGGAAAGGAGATCTGTAAGATTAGAACCAACATCAATGAAGGCGATAATCTATCAAACGACGAAAGGGTCGCTCTCAAAAAACTACATGATCATCCACACATAACAATAAAGCCCTCCAATAAGGGGGGCAATATTGTTATTATGGACAACACACAATATGTGGAGATGTGCATGAAAATCCTTGAAAATAAAAAATGGTACTGTAAGATCCAAGCTAATAAGATTATTAAATTCAATCAGGAATTTTACTCCCTAGTAGATCTCGCCTTCGAACAACAGGTGATCAGCAAATCAGAATGGGAATTTATTAGAATTAAACAACCAAAGATCCCAACCTTTTATGCTCTACCGAAATTGCATAAATGTGTGAAACGACCAACAGGCAGACCTATATTGTCGGGGAACGGCTCAATAACAGAGAACCTCAGTTCCTTCATCGATGGGCATCTTCGCCCATTTGTGACCAATCTTCCCAGTTACTTACGCGACACTCCCCACTTACTCCAGATCTTGGATGGAATGACCATTCCCCCCACGTCGATTTTGGTGGCAATCGACGTGGAGGCCTTATACAGCTCGATTCCCCACAGCAAGGGCTTAAGCTGTATTCGACAGGTCATCTTACAAGATAATAGACTTAATCCAAAAATGGGTGATTTTTTGCTGGATTCCTTGGACTATATCCTACAACATAACCACTTTACTTTCAATGGCTCCCACTTCCTCCAGGTGCAGGGGGTAGCGATGGGGACCTCATGTGCCCCATCGTATGCCAACCTGTACCTGGGGGAGTGGGAGCGCATGATTAACCAATCCGAGAAGCTGGCTCCTTTCATGATGAATGTGAGCCTATGGCTCACATTCATCGATGATGTCTTCCTTGTTTGGGACGACCCACAAGATCAACTGGAACCTTTCTTAGAATGTTTGAACACAAATAATTTCAATTTGAGTTTTACAATGACCTTTGACAATTCTTCCATAACTTTCTTGGATGTAACCATCCATAAAGATGACAGGGGACGTATCAGCAGTAGTTTATACAGGAAGCCAACAGCGGGCAATACTATATTACATGCTAGCAGCTTTCATCCAACACCTCTAATTGCATCCATCCCTTTCAGTCAGTACTTGAGGACACGCAGAAATTACACAGATGACACAACCTTTAGAAGAGAGGCTGATCTCCTGAGGGAGAGACTATTACTGCGGGGTTACTCTAAATCATGCCTCAAAAAGGCCTACAATCGGGCAGTAGTGAAACCCAGGAAAGAATTGCTTTACAATCCATCCTCTAAAAATATCAAGAAGAATCCAATTTCGATTATAACCAAATACTGCAACCAGCATGAAACCTTCAAAAAAATCGCCAATAAGTATTGGCATCTTCTTTCAATGGACCCCACTATAGGCCCATATGTGAGCAAACACCCGGTCTTTACATTCAAAAGAGCCAGATCTCTCAAGGATTACCTGGTGTCCAGTGAATACCACGATTCCGGACACCAGGATCCGTGCAAATACCCAGGTACATTTACTTGTGGGGGGTGCAACTACTGCCGCTTTATGAACACCACGCGCAATATAACACTCCCAAATGGCGAACGTTACCGCCCTAAACACTATGCGAATTGCCAAACAGCCAATGTAGTCTACCTACTTCTATGTAACTGCTTTTGTTTCTATGTGGGCAAAACTATTCAGCCCTTTTGGCGACGTGCCTATCGACACATCCTATCCATGCAGACCAGCAATCCAAGCCTCCCCCTGGGAAGACATGTGAGAGACCTACATGAAGGAATCACTCCGAAGATTTCCTTCCTGATTCTAGACAGAATACACCCTGGTATTAGAGGAGGCGACACCAACAAAATATTAATGCAGGCCGAACAAAGGTGGATTTTTCGCTTGAATGCGACTATTCCATCTGGCCTCAATGCAACCACCTCCTTCAGACCCTTCCTGGAGGGTTTCTCCTCAGGAGGATCTGAATGGGAACCTCTACAATAGGATCGCCCCCCCCCCTTTTATTTAAATTGAGGTAGTCCTTTGCCTACCTGGACTATCTGTATTCCTTGTTTATTGATTATTATTTTTTACCCACTATAGTAATCTCGTACTCTCACGTGACTGGATAAATACATACACTCTGTGTGGCCAGGGATGGTCTTTGGAATTGATAGGACACATAAACTAATAAGATTATAGATATATTCATAGTTTGAACATGTTATTCCTGTTTAGCCTGTGATATAATATACTGTTTAAAATATATAATGGAACAACTCCTTCCTGTCATTTCAGGACTTTTTCTGATCCAGTGGGACCGTCCCTCCCGGCCACACGGAGATCCATCAAGTATCGGTGTTCTTATATTCATTCTCTTTTTACCTCCTCCTTCTTTGCTTTTCTCCTCCTCCCTTTCCTAGGAGGATTCTCCCTCCTTCTCCTCCTATATGACTGCATTTTCTCTTCTTTCCTCCCGTTTACTTTCTGCTGTCACTTCTCCATTCACTGTTACTTCCTTCTTTACACCCTTTCTGTATGTCTGTGTCCCCTATTTCTGTTTTTTTTTTGGTTTTTTTTGTTTGTTTTTTTTTGTTTTTTTTTTGTTTTTTTTGTTTTTTCTTACCATTTATCCAATCACTTTCACTCATTTCCCTTCCATCCATCCAGGCCTGGGCTGTGTTGTTAGCTCACTCAGTGCACCCGGGGGAGACCGAGGAGTGCTCCCTTCAGAGCACTCCCGGACCCCCCCTCTCTCTGGTAGTCTGTGTCATGGATCTCCACGACAACGGGCACGCCAGCTCTGCGCTGCGGGACTTCTAGACGCATGGGGGAATCCTCCACGTCGTGCTGGCTCCGCCTCCCGCCGAGCACAGCGCTGTTATACATGTCCATCCCCTCCCTGCTGTGGATGCTTTCACTCCAGGGAGTGTTTCGTGGGGATGACACTATGCGTCACTCTGCCCGGGGGATATCCTAGACAGACATCTCACGTCCTCCCTAAAAGAGAAAAAAAAAACAAAAAAAAAAACTTATGACCGCCCCATACTCATGGTTCAGCCAATCAGGCTGCTGATTGGACATCCCCACCCACTGCAATTAAACACGCATTTAAACTCCTCCAGCACTGCATTAATCAGCTGCTACTGACACCACACAGACGTGCTTGGAGGAAGCTGAGACAGGCAGGTAAATGCATGGACCCCCTCTGGTTGGGATGTTTGGAAATTTTACAGACGGTTAACTGTTTACTTACCTATAATATTTCCCTGATGTGTTTTATAATCTGCAGACTTATGCGTACTCACACCCAACCAGGGAACCTGCATATTTCCTTGGACTCCTGCCCATTTTGATTCTGGGGTATTATTCAAATACTTCCTGCTGCTGAAATTGGGACCCATGATCTGGTTCCTTTTATCCTCAGTTTTTAGGTACGTGTTATATATGTTCTATATTTACAATCTCGGGTGAATCTGCTAACCCCAATACTCCTTACAATTCTGAGAATAGTATTGTATTCATACTAGGCTCTCTTTTTAAGACTCTCATTGAAATATTTTCATTGCAGCAGGATTGTACCCCCCACCCTCTAACTCCATCAAACAGGCTGTCTCAAGCCTTCGCAGTGAGGGGAGGACTGTGTCTGTTCTTATATTGGGGATATCCTTTGTGAAGCAACCTCAGTCCACCCTGGTTCTTTTTCCTGTGATTCACCTGGTATCTTCCCTATCTTCTTGAGCCTCGGTTCTGTGATTCCCTGCGTGGCCTTGATGGGTGGCAAATTCTTGATTCGCATTGGATGCTGATAATGTCCCTGGGAGTGTTTATATGAATCTTAAGGGGTCAGTATGAAATCTCTGCATGTATATGCCTGGAACTTACTAAAGATGTAACATATGTTAATGTCTATTGACCTTTATAATGTAAACTAGATGCTCTCTACTGCCTCCTGCTGTGAATGCCTGAGATATTCATCCATTTATGTTTGCTCTGCTTTTTGTTAATTTTCTAGATGAAATATCCATTTTGACCAATTGTTGTTACCCCTGAAGAAGAGGTCAACCCCTTTTGCTTACCTCGAAACGTCGGGTTCTATGATCATTGGTTCTTTACTACCTGTATCATTGCATTTGGTCATTTATTTGTAGAATTACTTTTTCCCATTTACATGCATCCATTTTATTGTATATATGGTTAGGTCATGTGTAATGATTTTTAGATGCTAAATTAATAAACTACAATACTTTTATACAAAAACTATAAACTTCTACTACTTTCTACTTTATTAGAGGTAACCTCGTGAAAAAAGTCCCGCTAGAGGAATCGCACTCCTTCAGGGGGTGCTTAGGTTTGGCAAAAATTGGGATGGGGGCTTACCTCTAGAAAAATATACAGTGCCTACTGGGATGACACCTCCCTCCTTTCTTTGACTGACCGAAACCTCAGCAACACGTTCAGAAACAGGAGTTTGTAACCTCCCAGTCTCCGGGAACATGTTGCACAGACCTTTCTGCAAGGCCTCCCGAAGATGTTTCATCCTCTGCTCTCTCTGCGATGGCAAGATAAGGTCCGCAAACTTACCCTTGTAACCTGGATCAAAGAGGGTTGCCAGCCAGTATTGTTCCTTCTCCTTGATGCCACGAATACAAAGATCCTTCCGCAGGCTTTGCAGGATCAGGGAGGACATGCAGCATAGGTTTGCTGAGGCATTCGGTCCGGAGTCCTCTGGGTCACTATGGACGACATGATCTGCAGCCACCTCCTCCCAGCCACGTACAAGTCCATGTGTTTCTTGGGACTGTAAATGATCCCTTAAAGACTGCTGCTGATGCTGAGTGCTAGGCTCCACCTCCATACTGACACAATCCTCCTCCTCCTCCTCGTCCTCTTCCTGTGTGATCGGTGGGCACGCAGGAACACTGTCTGGATAAAGGGGGCCTTGAGAGCTAAGGAAGTCCTCCTCTTCCTGCCTCTGTTCTGCCTCAAGTGCCCTGTCCATTATTCCACACAGCGTGTGCTCTAACAGGTGAACAAGCTGGACAGTGACACTGATGCATGCACTGTCACTGCTCACCATCCTTGTGGCCTTCTCAAATGGTGACAGGACAGTGCATGCATCCCTGATTATGGCCCACTGGCGTGGGGAAAAAACCAAGCTCCCCTGACCCTGTCCTGGTGCCATAGTCGCACAGGTACTCATTTATGGCCCTCTGTTGCGTGTGCAGCTGCTGCAGCATGGCCAACATTGAGTTCCACCTGGTGGGCATGTCACAGATTATGCGGTTCTTGGGCAGGTTAAATTCCTTTTGGAGGTCTGCCAGCCGAGCACTGGCATTATATGACACATAGACTTTCCTGGCCTGCCTCAGGACATCCTGTAAACCCAGGTACCTTCCCAAAAACCGCTGCACCACCAAGTTAAGGATGTGAGTCAAACAAGGGCACATGGGTCATTTGTCCCTGTCGGAGGGCGGAGAGGAGGTTGGTGCCATTGTCGCAAACCACCATTCCTGCCTTAAGTTGGTGTGGTGTCAACCACCTCTGAACCTGCCCCTGCAGAGCTGACAGAACCTCTGCCCCAGTGTGGCTCCTGTCCCCCAAGCACACCAGCTCAAGCACCGCATGGCATCTTTTGGCCTGCATACTTGAGTAGCCCCTTGAACACCTACAGAGCACTGCTGGTTCTGAGGACAAAGCACAGGAAGAGGCCATGGAGGAAGAAGAAGAGGAGGGGGGAGGAGAGAGGTGTGTCAGAATCATTAGTAGTGCATTTTGGAGGCATGGTGGTGGAACAACCTCCAACACTACTGCACCCTGTCCTGCATCCTTCCCAGGTGCCAGCAGAGTCACCCAATGTGCCATGAAACTTAGATAACGTCCCTGTCCATGCCTGCTGGACCATGAGTCAGCGGTAATATGCACCTTACTGCTGACCGCCCTGTCCAGCGAGGCATGGACATTGCCTTCCATGAGAAAAGGTGGCGTTTGGGTACCTGCCACTGAGGAACTGCACATTCCACAAACTCACGGAAGGGAGCAGAGTCTACCAACTGAAAAGGTAGCAGTTGAAGTGCTAGCAATTTTGCCAAGCTAGCATTCAACCGCTGGGCATGTGGATGGCTGGGAGCGAACTTCTTTCAGCGGTGCAGCAGCTGGGGCAGGGAAATTTGCCTGGTACAATCTGACGTCGGTGTACCGAAAGCAGATTGCCCACAAGTACTTGGCTGTGACACACCTAATTTTACACCTTCATTCCTCTCAGTGCAGGTCTCAGAGAGGACTGAAGGTATAGTGGGGTTGGAGATCTCAGCTGATGAGGAGCAAGAAGAGGTCCTCTTTGTTCTTTGGTGTTGGTCTTTTAGATACACTTGCCAACGAACTGCATGGCAGGTCAACATATGTCGGGTCAAGCATGTGGTGCCCAAGCGGGAGATGTTTTAGCCACGCGAGATATGCTTGAGACATTTGTTGCAAATAGCAGCGGTGTGATCTGATGCACTCATCTCAAAAAAGGCCACACCAAATAACTTTTGGAATAACGCGCAGAGACAGCAGCGCCCTGCACATGCGGAGCTTTGCGGTGTGATGCAGTCAGTGTGCTGCCCTTAGGCTGGCCCCTAGAGGGCATCCTGCCTTGTTGGCGATGTGCCTCCTCCTCCTCCTCTCTCCTATCAGGCACCCACATTTAGTCAGTGACCTCATCATCCCCTCCCTCCTCATCACTGGAGCAAACCTGGCAGTATGCTGCAGCAGGGGGAGCATGACTGTCAGATTACTGTCCTTCTTGGGCACTCCCTCTGTCCGTGCTCACGTTACTGCCTTCATTTAGCTCAGTATCATCATCAGAGCCTTCTAAACACTGGGCATCCTCCTGGAGCATGTACCCAACACTGTGGTCAAACAGTTCGAGGGACTTCTCAGGAGGACGTGGTGGGGCTAGGGAAGGAGTCACTGATGCCATTGAGCTGAGGGAAGAGGCCGCGTTAGCAGCTGCTTTAACAGACAAAATACCCTGAGCATAGGTGTGAGGGAGGGTGAGGAGGATGAGGACGGCTTGGTCATCCACTAGACCAAGTCTTCCGCATGTTGCGGCTCAACGCGGCCAGCTGCCGAAAAAAAGGCCAAGTGTGTCCCACGGCCACGTGCTGATGAGGATGCACCGTCTCCACGACCAGCACTGTTGCCTCTAGACACAGAGCCTACTTGTCCTCTTTTATTGGCTTGTGACTGTCTGCCTCTCCTTGTTGGCCTTCCAGAGGTACTAATGGCCTGGAGTGAGATGTAGCTGCACTAAGCTGGGATATATATATATATATATATATATATACTGATACTGCAGCTAGGAAAATCAACTGCCTGCCTGTAGTATGAGAACACCACCAATCTTCTACGGTAGCTTTAGATGAACACTGTGCAGAGGTCGCACTACACTAACTTGTAGCTTTAGCTGAACACTGTGCAGAGGACGCACTACACCAACATTAAAATAATGTAGCTGCCTGCGGTAGTGATAGGATCAGGAAAACCCCACCAACCTTCTACAGGTAGCTTTAGCTGAACACTGTGCAGAGGTCACACTACACTAACGTGTAAATAATGTAGCTGCCTGCGGTAGTGATAAGATCAGGAAAACACCACCAACCTTCTACAGGTAGCTTTAGCTGAACACTGTGCAGAGGTCGCACTACACTAACGTGTAAATAATGTAGCTTCCTGCGATAGTGATAGGATCAGGAAAACACCACCAACCTTCTACAGATAGCTTTAGCTGAACACTGTGCAGAGGTCGCACTAGACTAACGTGTAAATAATGTAGCTGCCTGCGGTAGTGATAAGATCAGGAAAACACCACCAACCTTCTACAGATAGCTTTAGCTGAACACTGTGCAGAGGTCGCACTAGACTAACATGTAAATAATGTAGCTGCCTGCGGTAGTGATAGGATCAGGAAAACACCACCAACCTTCTACAGGTAGCTTTAGCTGAACACTGTGCAGAGGTCACACTACACTAACGTGTAAATAATGTAGCTGCCTGCGGTAGTGAAAGGATCAGGAAAACACCACCAACCTTCTACAGGTAGCTTTAACTGAACACTGTGAAGAGGAGGCACTACACTAACGTTAAAATAATGTAGCTGCCTGTGGTAGTGATAGGATCAGGAAAACACCACCAACCTTCTACAGATAGCTTTAGCTGAACACTGTGCAGAGGTCGCACTAGATTAACATGTAAATAACGTAGATGCCTGCGGTAGTTATATGATCAGGAAAACACCACCAACCTTCTACAGATAGCTTTAGATATACACTGTGCAGAGGACTCACTACACTAAAGTTAAAATAATGTAGCTGCCTGCGGTAGTGATAGGATCAGGAAAACACCACCAACCTTCTACAGGTAGCTTTAGCTGAACACTGTGCAGAGGACGCACTACACTAATGTTAAAATAATGTAGCTGCCTGCGGTAGTGATAGGATCAGGAAAACACCTCCAACCTTCTACAGGTAGCTTTAGCTGAACACTGTGCAGAGGTCGCACTACACTAAGGTGTAAATAATGTAGCTGCCTGCGGTAGTGATAGGATCAGGAAAACACCACCAACCTTCTACAGGTAGCTTTAGCTGAACACTGTGAAGAGGAGGCACTACACTAACGTTAAAATAATGTAGCTGCCTGCGGTAGTTATATGATCAGGAAAACACCACCAACCTTCTACAGATAGCTTTAGATATACACTGTGCAGAGGACTCACTACACTAACGTTAAAATAATGTAGTTGCCTGCGGTAGTGATAGGATCAGGAAAATACCACCAACCTTCTACAGGTAGCTTTAGCTGAACACTGTGCAGAGGTCGCACTAGACTAACGTGTAAATAATGTAGCTGCCTGCGGTAGTGATAAGATCAGGAAAACACCACCAAACTTCTACAGATAGCTTTAGCTGAACACTGTGCAGAGGTCACAGTAAACTAACGTGTAAATAATGTAGCTGCCTGCGGTAGTGATAGGATCAGGAAAACACCACCAACCTTCTACAGGTAGCTTTAGCTGAACACTGTGCAGAGGTTGCACTACACTAACTTGTAGCTTTAGCTGAACACTGTTCAGAGGACGCACTACACTAACTTGTAGCTTTAGCTAAACATTGTGCAGAATTCGCACTACACTGACTTGTAGCTTTAGCTGAACACTGTTCAGAGGATGCACTACACTAACTTGTAGTTTTAGCTGAACACTGTGAGGAGGTCGCACTACACTAACTTGGAGCTTTAGCTGAACACTGTGCAAAGGTCGCACTACACTAACTTCTAGCTTTAGCTGAACACTGTTCAGAGGACGCACTACACTAACTTGGAGCTTTAGCTGAACATTGTGCACTACACTAACTTGTAGCTTTAGCTGAACACTGTTCAGAGGGCGCACTACACTAACTTGTAGCTTTAGCTGAACACTGTGCAGAGGTCGCACTACACTAACTTGTAGCTTTAGCTGAACACTGTGAGGAGGACGCACTACACTAACTTGTAGCTTTAGCTGAACACTGTGCACTACACTAACTTGTAGCTTTAGCTGAACACTGTTCAGAGGATGCACTACACTAACTTGTAGCTTTAGCTGAACACTGTGCAGAGGACGCACTACACTAACTTGTAGCTTTAGCTGAACACTGTGCACTACACTAACTTGTAGCTTTAGCGCAACACTGTTCAGAGGATGCACTACACTAACTTGTAGCTTTAGCTGAACACTGTGAGGAGGACACACTACACTAACTTGTAGCTTTAGCTGAACACTGTGAGGAGGAAGCATTACACTAACTTGTAGCTTTAGCTGAACACTGTGCAGAGGTCACATTAAACTAACTTGTAGCTTTAGCTGAACACTGTGAGGAGGACGCACTATACTAACTGTAAATAGTCTAGCTGCCTGACTGTGGTACTAATAGGATCAGAAGAACACCAGCAATTTTCTTCAGGTAGCTGTAAATACTGTAACAACACAAGCCTGCCTCTCAGTAGGAAGATAATAACAGGAACGGATCTAGCTAAACTGAATACAGTGTGTATATATATATATATATATATATATATATATATATATATTCTCTGTCTCTCAACGCCGGAACACACTACACAGGGCCACCGTGCAGGCGGCCTTATATAGTGTGGGGTGTGTACTAAACCCCCTGAGCCATAATTGGCCAAAGCCACCCTGGCTTTGGCCAATTACAGCTCTCTCTACAGACAGCGTTGTGATTGGCCAAGCATGCGGGTCATAGTGCATGCTTGGCTAATCATCAGCCAGCAATGCACTGCGATGCCACAGTGAATTATGGGCCGGGATGCGCCACACGAATTTGGCGCAAACAGCCCATATCGTTCGCAATTCAGTGAACGGGCGAACAGACGATGTTCGAGTCGAACATGGGTTCGAGTCGCACACGAAGCTCATTTCTACACAAGAGTAAGATCTGTTGGAATTTTAACTTCTAGATATTCCACAGCTACTTCCTGCAAGTGAAAAGGACATTTTTATTAAAGGAATTGTCAAAAACAGGCTATTGTTTTTTGTCACTTTTCACTGCTTTTTTAGGTGAATGGGTAGGGGAAAAGCCTGCCTCCTCTTTTTTCAAAATAATAAAGGGGCGGGCTTTTTGTGTGACATCAATGGATGGTCACACCCCATGGCTGTATATGAAATGCCAGACAGCGGGTGACAACACAACGGAGGAAGACGGCAGCGAAAGAACACAGCAGTGGGAGAGTCGATGACAGAAGACGGTGGCAAGAGAGACAGCATCAGGAGAAGATGGCGGCGGGAGACACGGTTCAGGGAGAAGACTACTCAGAGCTATTTTACAATAAAGGAATTGTCAAAAACCAGCTATTGTTTTTTGTCACATTTCACTGCTTTTTTTTGGTGAATGGGTAGGGGTACAATGTACCCGATATCCATTCACATAGGGGGCAGGATCTCGGGGCCCCCTTATTAATGGGGGCTTCCAGATTCCGATAAGCCCCCCACCAGCAGTTCCCACAACCACCAGGCAAGGGTTGTGAGGATGAGGCCCTTGTCCCCATCAACATGGGGACAAGGTGTTTTGGGGGGACCCCAAAGCACCCTCTCCATGTTGAGGTCATGTGGCCTGGTATGGCTCTCATCCCCCCTCTTTTCCCACGGCCTGCCAGATTGCGGGCTCAGATAAGGGTCTAGTATGGATTTTGGGCGGACCCCCATGCCATTTTTTTTACTTTTGGCATGGGGGGCACCCTCCAAATCCATACTAGACCCAAAGGGCCTGGTATAGATTTGGGGGGGAACCACACGCCATTTTTTAAAATTTTTGGTGTGGGGCTCTCCTCCGAATCCATACTAGCCATGAAGAGCCTGGTATAGACCTGGAGGGGACCCCATGCAGTTTTTTTTTTGCAATCTTTTTGACTGGCTTTTTTTCTACTATTAGTGGGGAAGTCGCTGACAGCTGATTGGTTATTAAGGACGCTGTGGCTGGCTTCCAGGCCCCCCAGTTATCAACCAGCTATATACAGTGTTAAAATAAGAACCACAAAACACATCAAAAATCCCATCACAAATGCAAGAGTGGCATTTCTGGTGCAGTTTCATTGAAATCTATTACCCGCAATCCATTATCCTCGCGTGAAAATAGTCCCCGATCATTTCCAAAAACGCATTGGCCGCAAAATGCATAGATGTGAATTAGTACCATAGGAAACCATGTTAAATGGACTGTAGAGTGTTTCTGCAAACTGCAAAACACACTAAAAAATGCATAGGTGTGAACCTAGGGTCGGGACCAGTTCGCACTGGAGCGATGTGGGAAACCTGCGAATCCAATGCGGGTTCCTGCATCGCATTCAACTCGCATGCAGTTCACACTGCCATATGCGAACTGCTGGGAGTGTCAGTAGAAGGCTAATGACACCCCCAAATCAGTTTGCATATCACAGAGCGAACTTCAAATTTAGACAACACCCATGTGATCCGATTCTGCTGCGGACCACAAAAAGGGTCCTGTGTGAGTTTGGTCCGAATGTGATGCAAATTCAATCATACAATCCGTATGGCTGAGTTTGCAGCACACACTGACATCACATGTGATTTGCAGTGTGGGGCAAATCACATCCAATGTCGGACAGCACAGCAGTGTGAACTGGCCCTAAGGCCCCTTTCACACTTGTGTGACTTGTTCTGCGACTCCTGCATCCATAGACCTTAAGATTACACTGCCATTGCTTCACATCAAATTTGCGGCAAAAAGCGCTGCAAAATCGGGGGACTTTCAGGTCGCACAAGTGTGAAAGGGGCCTTATGGACCTCAAGTTGTATGAAAAGTCAACCATGTGTGAAAGGAACCTAATGGGATTCATCGATAACACCACTGAATTAGGCCCCATTTGCACTTGTGCGACCAATGCCTGTGTAATATTGCGGTATATGGACCTCAAGTCCATGGCATCAAAGTCAAACCAAAGTAGTGCAGGGACAAATTTGACCCACTTGCAGGATACACAAGTGAGAATAGTGTCTAATTGAAAGGTATTATCCATGAATCTCATTCACACTGCTGCGACCTGAAAGTCACACTATTTTGCTGCCACTTTGCTGCTGCAACTTGGCCCCAACTTCTGGGATTGTCTGTGTAATATCACGCCCTATATACCTTAAGTCACATGAAAATCACTCCAAAGTAGTACAGGGACTGCTTTGAAGTTGTTGCAACTTGAAGTAGCACAGATATGAATGGTTATCATTGAGAATCACGGGGTACAACTTGTCATACAATGATAATAAATTTTGGACTGTTTCCAGATACAGATGTGGGTCCACAATCCCTACTAATTAATTCAAAAATAGAGACTAGGGGAGGGAGCCTCAGCTACCTCCTAAAAATAGGATTTTTCAGTGGATCATATCATCTGTATAATAAGGTAAGCACAGACTTAGGATTTGATCAAATTTACATTTTATTAATTACAAATATATGTTAACAAGTGTAATAAAATCATGAGCTACAAACAATCCATTAGAGATACTTAAGCTAATATTCATTAGTCCACGAATTGCTGGAAAGATGCTTGAATATGCGATAAGCCAACATGTTTCGCAGATTTCCAGCTTCTTCAAGGGCGTCGCTTACATCTGTAGGTATCTCTAGATTATATAAATTCATATTAGGTACTATTTTCTAGTTACATTCTTCCAGTACAGTTAATTAAACTAGTAAAGGTGCTTACCCAATAGAGGTTATCAATGCCTAAAATGGGGCATGCAAAGCCCAACTCACATCAAAAGGCTCAACCTGCTAGCAGCCGATCGCGATACAAATCCCAGGGCAGTCAGAGCCTACGGGGTTGGAGAGTGGGGTGTCGGATCACGTATTGACCAGCCTGGTAAATAGGTAAATCCTGTATGAAGAGATGATTTTTCAGCTAATTTTATCAGCTAAACTTAAATTATTTATTTTGCAGGCAGAGAGATGTTAGTTATTATAGTTCATAATACTGATGTATTGGTTCTCGTATTTACTGTTCATACATCCTCACTAACGACAGCTGTATTGTATTTGTCATTTTAAAGAAGAGAAGAAATGGCCATCCAGACGTATAAGGCCCATGTATGCCCTTCAGACAATCCATAATTAATTTCAAAAGGCCAATGCGTATGCATCCCTGTAGAGTCAAACGTGTCAGCTACCATACACATAGCTGACAAGCCCCCATTAGTCACTGCAGAAAGCATTCACATGGAAAAATGGCACATGAGGCACTATATAGGCACTATAGTATAAATGTGTATGGGTGTTAAAAAAGGGGGGATAATACAGCATTCAGTTGAGTATACATGGAGCCTGCTATTTCAGTCTCTCTATAACAAACGGACAGGTGGACTATCCGTTTGTTGTTTACCTCTGGTTTTGTGATTAGAAGAGGACTCCTGGTCCACCACCCTCCGGATAAGGTCCGCTGCGACCGCTGTTTGTGATGCTGGCTGAAGGAGACGCTGAGCGCTTCTCCTTAAGTTGCCGTGATCCCCCCGGAAGTAAAGGCTCAGCTGACCCCTGACTTTACTTCCGGAGCGGGAGCCCCTGTGTTGCGCATGAGCAAGACGGCGGTGGCCGTCATTACGTCAGCGCACACCGCGCAGCTATATCGTGCGCGGGGAGGGAGGAAAGGGAAAGATGTGATAACACTGACCTCCCGCCAGGGGCGCCCGAACAGCCACACTCATTTCCCAATCAGCGCCGGCTGGGCAGAAGAACCCCCAATGTGAGGTGCCATACAAACCACTTAGCATCGATACTGTTACACATTTCAATCTTACTAGTACATATATAAAAACAGATAATCTTATATGACACATACGAAAATACATAGTTCAACGCTTATTGTAAACCTTATTAATATACTGAACATAGTCAACATTAAAGTGCTATAAAGTCACATATTAGTACCCATTGGGAAATTGGGGGGGGGGGATAATAATATAGTAAATGGAGGGGGAGGAAAAAAGGAAAATGGTACCAACAGGTTCCATCTGATAAGCTTATTGAGGCTAGAGCCCAGTATAAAGCAATTATTATCCAGGCACACCAGCAGGCCCTGATTGACAAGGACCTGATGGAGTACCTCGATGTTAAGCACCCCATTACACCTACTTTTTATTCCATCCCGAAGGTCCATAAGAGTTTACATAATCCTCCTGGATGACCTATAGTGTCAGGGATTGGTAGCCACACTGAAACAGCTAGCAGATATGTTGACAGTTACCTACGCCCCCACGTGATGGCATTGCCGTCATATTTAAAGGACACTTTGGACCTCTTAAAGGTAATTGAAGGGTTGACAGTGCCTCCTGGAACGATCTTAGCTGTCATAGATATAGAGGCACTGTATTCCAGCATTCCACACAGTAAAGGTGTAGCAACCATAGCTACCTTCCTTAGAGAACAGGATCGTAATGACTGGAGGTTGTGTCAATTCATCACAACGCTCCTTCAACACATTCTCACCACGAACATGTTCCTGTTCAATGGCAGCGGACCTTATCCGGAGGGTGGTGGACCAGGAGTCCTCTTCTAATCACAAAACCAGAGGTAAACAACAAATGGATAGTCCACCTGTCCGTTTGTTATAGAGAGACTGAAATAGCAGGCTCCATGTATACTCAACTGAATGCTGTATTATCCCCCCTTTTTTAACACCCATACACATTTATACTATAGTGCCTATATAGTGCCTCATGTGCCATTTTTCCATGTGAATGCTTTCTGCAGTGACTAATGGGGGCTTGTCAGCTATGTGTATGATAGCTGACACGTTTGACTCTACAGTGATGCATACGCATTGGCCTTTTGAAATTAATTATGGATTGTCTGAAGGGCATAAATGGGCCTTATACGTCTGGATGGCCATTTCTTCTCTTCTTTAAAATGACAAATACAATACAGCTGTCGTTAGTGAGGATGTATGGACAGTAAATATGAGAACCAATACATCAGTATTATGAACTATAATAACTAACATCTCTCTCCCTGCAAAATAAATAATTTAAGTTTAGCTGATAAAATAAGCTGAAAAATCATCTCTTCATACAGGATTTACCTATTTACCAGGCTGGTCAATACGTGATCCGACACCCCACTCTCCAACCCCGTAGGCTCTGACTGCCCTGGGGTTTGTATCGGGATCGGCTGCTAGCAGGTTGAGCCTTTTGATGTGAGCTGGGCTTTGCATGCCCCATTTTAGGCATTGATAACCTCTATTGGGTAAGCACCTTTACTAGTTTAATAAACTGTACTTGAAGAATGTAACTAGAAAATAGTACCTAATATGAATTTATATAATCTAGAGATACCTACAGATGTAAGCGACGCCCTTGAAGAAGCAGGAAATCTGCGAAACATGTTGGCTTATCGCATATCCAAGCATCTTTCCAGCAATTCGTGGACTAATGAATATTAGCTTAAGTATCTCTAATGGATTGTTTGTAGCTCATGATTTTATTACACTTGTTAACATATATTTTTGTAATTAATAAAATGTAAATTTTATCAAATCCTAAGTCTGTGCTTACCTTATTATACAGATGATATGATCCACTGAAAAATCCTATTTTTAGGAGGTAGCTGAGGCTCCCTTCCCTAGTCTCTATTTTCGAACTTGTCATACAACTCGCAGGTCCAAATTTGCTGGAAAAGTCACCCAACTGTGAAACAAGTCATATACAGTGAGGACGGAAAGTATTCAGACCCCCTTCAATTTTTCACTCTTTGTTATATTGCAGCCATTTGCTAAAATCATTTAAGTTCATTTTTTTCCTCACTAATGTACACACAGCACCCCATATTGACAGAAAAACACAGAATTGTTGACATTTTTGCAGATTTATTAAAAAAGACCCTTTGCTGTGACACTCATATATTTAACTCAGGAGCTGTCTTGATTAGGAAAGCCACACACCTGGCTATATAAGACCTTACAGCTCACAGTGCATGTCAGAGCAAATGAGAATCATGAAGTCAAAGGAACTGCCTGAAGAGCTCAGAGACAGAATTGTGGCAAGGCACAGATCTGGCCAAGGTTACAAAAAAATTCTGCTGCACTTAAGGTTCCTAAGAGCACAGTGGCCTCCATAACCCTTTAAATGGAAGAGGTTTGGGACCACCAGAACCCTTCCTAGAGCTGGCCGTACGGCCAAACTGAGCTATCAGGGGAGAAGAACCTTGGTGAGAGAGGTAAAGAAGAACCCAAAGATCAATGTGGCTGAGCTCCAGAGATGCAGTCGGGAGATGGGAGAAAGTTGTAGAAAGTCAACCATCACTGCAGCCCTCCACCAGTTGGGGCTTTATGGCAAAGTGGCCCGACGTCTCCTCAGTGCAAGACACATGAAAGCCCGCATGGAGTTTGCTAAAAAACACCTGAAGGACTCCAAGATGGTGAGAAATAAGATTCTCTGGTTTGATGAGACCAAGATACAACTTTTTGGCCTTAATTTGAAGCAGTATGTATGGAGAAAACCAGGCACTGCTCATCACCTGTCCAATACAGTCCCAACAGTGAAGCATGGTGATGGCAGCATCATGCAGTGGGGGTGTTTTTCAGCTGCAGGGACAGGACGACTGGTTGCAATTGAGAGAAAGATGAATGCAGCCAAGTTCAGGGATATCCTGGACGAAAACCTTCTCCAGAGTGCTCAGGACCTCAGACTGGGCAGAAGGACAATGACCCTAAGCACACAGCTAAAATAATGAAGGAGTGGCTTCACAACAACTCCATGACTGTTCTTGAATGGCCCAGCCAGAACCCTGACTTAAACCCAATTGAGCATCTCTGGAGAGACCTAAAAATGGCTGTCCACCAATGTTTACCACCCAAACCTGACAGAACTGGAGAGGATCTGCAAGGATGAATGGCAGAGGATCCCCAAATCCAGGTGTGAAAAACTTGTTGCATCTTTCCCAAAAAGACTCATGGCTGTATTAGATCAAAAGGGTGCTTCTACTAAATACTGAGCAAAGTGTCTGAATACCTAGGACCATGTGATATTTCAGTTTTTCTTTTTTAATAAATCTGCAAAAATGTCAACAATTCTGTGTTTTTCTGTCAATATGGGATGCTGTGTGTACATTAATGATGTAAAAAATGAACTTAAATGATTTTAGCAAATGGCTGCAATATAACAAAGAGTGAAATATTTAAGGGGGTCTGAATACTTTCCGTCCCCACTGTATAGTTTAATAGAAAGGAGCTCTCATTTATATTTGCTTAGTCCTTACTGATTTACATCAGCAGAACAAATGCAGGAAGTGATGTGTGCACATGGGCCAGAAGCAAATGTGTGGTGATTAGGGATGGGAGAACGGTTCGGCTCGAGCATATGTTCGGCCCGAACTTTGGTTGTTCGGATGTTTGCAAACAACGAACAATATGCGGTGTTAGGGGAAAATTTGGCACACCGTTGAAGTCTATGGGACACTAACATGAAAAATAAAAAGTGCTCATTTTAAAGGCTTATATGCAAGTTATTGTCATAGAAAGTGTTTGGGGACCCGGGTCATGCCCCAGGGGACTTGTATCAATGCAAACATTTTTTTCATTTTTTTTTTAAAACGGCTGTTTTTTCGGGAGCAGTGATTTTTTTAATGCTTAAAGTGAAACAATAAAAAAACCTGGCAGGCCAGAGAAAAAGAGGGGGGGACGAGAGAGCACCCCCCCGAACTGTACCAGGCCACATGCCCTCAACATGGGGAGGGTGCTTTGGGGTAGCCCCCCAAAGCACCTTCCTCCCATGTTTATGGATTGATGGGACAAGGGCCTCATCCCCACAACCCTTGCCCGGTGGTTGTGGGGGTCTGCGGGCGGGGGGCTTATCGAAATCTGGAAGCCCACTTTAACAAGGGGACCCCCAGATCCCAGCCTCCCCCATGGGTGAAATGGTAACGGGTACATTGTACCTGTACCATTTCACAAAAAAGTGTCAAAATGTTAAAAAAAAAAAGTGTCAAAATATTAAAAAAAACAAGACACAGCTTGGGACAAGTCCTTTATTAAAAAATAATGAGTTCCTCATGGCTTCCCCTGGCATCAGAGAGGCGGGGGCCACCCGGTTACATAAACAGGTGGCCCCACTCCCCTCTGACGATATTCATGTTCGTATCCCATAGACTTTAACGGTGTTCATGTGTTCTGCCAAATTTTTTGCCTGTTCAGTATGTTCTGTTGCGAACCGAACCAGGGGGGTGTTTGGCCCATCCCTAGTGGTGATGCCAAACAAATCAATAAACCCCACCCACACCAAATCTAACTACCATATCCACCCCCACATTGAGTAAGCACAAGTACATATCTTACACTTACCCAGAAAATGAGCAGCACCTCCTCCTTTGCTAAAGAGGGATGTCCACCTAGATGGAGATCCTGACCAGCACAGGAACTTCCGGGTAATTACAATGTCTCATTTTCAGGTCAGAAGGTGAAACCATGCTCTTTTGATCGCAGCTGCAAATATTTGTTTGCAACCACGATTAGAATTTTTTATTATCGTTTGTTTGCAGATATGCAAATCTTTTTTTCTACATATAATGATTTTTGAAGGTAAACTTAAGGGAGTTCGATAAGAAATGGTGTCCCTGGGATAGCAGTAGGTGAATTACAAAGACAAAGGCCCACTCTGAGCCCTGGTTCCCACTGACAGCGGGAGGAAATCGTGCAAGTTTAGCTGAACTCACAATTTCATTCCCGCATGTCAGTCCCGACTGCGGGGGGAATTTCAGAGACATCTGTGCAGGTTTCTGCACAGATGTCAATAAAAATCGCACAACGAAGTCAGTAGTACAGAAAATTTTAGAAATTACAGCGCTGCACCAATTAGAAGGGTGCAATTGCCGCCAACTTGACATGTAAAAGCGCATAGAAAAAGAATTAGGGTACTGAAAAGCCGAAGCATACACCACATCCCTAAAAATATGATATTTTAAAGGATACAGAAAGTGGGACTTTTAAGGTGCCAATAGAAAAAACAATATTTTTTTTTTTAAATAAAATCTTTATTTGATAGACAATATATTTAAAAAGAATACATTCAATATTCAGTTGTAAATTTCATACACTAATACAACCACTTTTACTCAACATGTTTCGCTCTACAAGAGCTTCTTCAGGAGTTTATTACTCTAAATCTATTAATATAAAATCAGTTCTTGTGACGAATGAACCAATCTTCCAAGATCTAGGTCAAGACACTATGTTGCAACCATAGGGAGAGAAGACTTCCTTTAAACTGTAAAAAAAATTTGTTTGAAATAAATTAAATTAAATTAAATTGTATTTCTCAATATCCAATATTAGGCTGCCTATTTAAACACTTGTTGAGGAATTACCTTATTTTTAGGGATGAATAGAAATATGACCAATAGATTTCCTTCCTTCTTTATGAAGGGTTCAACAAATATGGAAAATTGTGAGAGCCAATCAGCAGTTGGATTCACCTGATTCTCAGGGGGCCGTCCTCAAAATGAGGAAAAGATATCCAGCAGCGGGATTTCCCACTATTGCATAAATTTATGAGCTCAAAAAACAATGTTCCAGCAAAAAGTCCTACAAAGGAGAAACAAAAAAGGGGAATTTGTTTAAATTAAATAAAAATATGTCATCTAATGCTATGTGCAGGCTTGCTGCAAAATCGCCATAAAAAATGGGCCTGGCAAACAATCTGTCCCATGCAGAAACTACTAATAACCTGCCTGGCATTACCAGCCCGATTTAAATGGTAATGGCGGTTCACCAGCACATGCATAATCCAAATATATTTAATTGTTAATGTTCATAGTACTTACAAGTCCTAAACTGGAAGCAAGGTAATGACAATAAGGAGGGAGAGAAAAGGCTGACAACCTCTCTCTCACAGATCCTCCGTCAGGAGTGAATGGCTGAACGCCATCAATTTCATCTCTCCCATCCCGCCGGCATCTGACATCATCAGCGGGGTGCAGACATGTAAATCGTGTCACTGCGCAGGCGTGACTTCAACGCGGCACATGTGGCGTCATACGCACAACGCGATAATGCACATTGCCATTTTGGTAAGTCTTCTGCCCTTATGACGCTTAGGGGATGGACCGAAATATTTCAGGTCCGCCTCCCAGTGCTACAGGACAGAAGGGGAAAAATACAACAACATGGAAAGCTCATGCAGTCCGCTCCCTATAGTTCCCCTCAAGCAAGCGTCACATGACTCTCTAGGGCTCAAGTTGTAAGGTGATTGGTCTTACACCCGACAAACAAGTGCCCGGGGCATCCGTATGGTTGCTAGTGCCAAGATCCAGCAGCCTGAATCTGTCTTTTCACTTTGGTGCTATATTTTTGTCAGAGGACTCCCGCAGGGGTCCAATCCCTGATTTACTCAAGGGAAGAGATATTTTTCCATCTTGGTCTGAAATGTACAATAACAAAAATTACAAGCAATGCAAGAGTCAATATTCCAACAATTTTCCAATTGTTTATTTTAGCTATTTAGCCTGAACAGATATTTAGTTTGTCTATTAGAGTGAAGGACTTTATGGGAAATCAGAAAGCCACTTACAAGAATGGCTTATAACTAAGGGCATTGTTTAATCCTGGGGGTTTTAAAGCTGACAAGTTGTGAATCCAGCGTGCTGCCCGCTGCAACAGCAGCCTTGCATTATCCCCTCCTCTTTCATTTAGTGGTAAAAGGCATAAAAATGCATTTTAGACATATCAAATGTATGGAATAAGCTCATATATCTGCTGATGGGTGTTTCCATTCTTGAATTAGAAACTAGGGAGACATGATCACGTATACGATGAAAAAATTGTCTTTTCGTCTTTCCTACATAAAACGCTCCACAGTCGCATAGCATAATGTAAACCATGACAATTGGCCGAAAATTTAGGTTTGAATATATGTCCATTTGGTAATGTGAGTTCCTGGGCTCCATAAATGAATCTACTAAAATTGCATTTACCACAGGGAAAAGTTCCCTTGGGTCTGTCCTTAAGTGTTGTTTTGGGTTGATGATGACTATGAACCAAGCTGTCCCTCATAGGTCTCAATCTTTTAAATGTTATCTTAGGGTAACTTTTGCGATGTTTGGATATAGTCTCATCGGCCATTAAAAGATACCAATAATTTTTCATTATTGCTCGAATTTGTTTGTGTTGGCCTGAGAAGCGGGTAATTAACCTTATCCCCACCTCTGGTTTCTTAATTTTTTTGCCATTAATTAAATGTGCCCTGTTTTGATTTTTAGTTTGGTTATAGGCCTTTTTGAGGCATTTTTTACTGTACCCTCTTTCTAGAAGGTGCATTTGAAGTACCTTGGCCTCCTTTTCGAAATCTAAATCTCTGCTGCAGTTTCTCCTTATCCTCAGATATTGACTGTAAGGGATGCTCATCAGGTGAGTAGGGTGAGACCTGTCTGCATGTAGGAAGAATTTCCAGCAGAAGACTTACGGAATAATGTGGATCCTATTCAGCCATCTTGATTCACAAAGATTGTGATGTCTAAGAAGTTCATGGTTTCCTGATGGAAATCCAGTGAACATTTTAAATTAAACTCACACTTTTGTTTAAGAGTCTCAAAAAATGAAAGCAGTTCATCTTGTGTCCCTGTCCATATAAAAAAGATGTCATCCATGAAACGACGCCAGATTAGTATCTTATTAAGAAACTCTTGAATATCTTCTCTATAGAAAAGGTTCCACTCCCACTCCCCCAGGTACAGGTTGGCGTACGATGGGGCACATTTGGTCCCCATCGCCACCCTCTGCACCTGGAGGTAGTGGGAGCCATTAAACAGGAACACACTGTTTTCCAGTATGAAGCATAAAAGGTCAAGAATAAATCTATTATATGGTCCAGATGTTCTTTCACGTTCTGAGATGAAGCCCTCCACAACCCGAACCCCCACCTTGTGGGGCATGGAGTTGTAGAGGGCCTCTACATCATCAGCTACCAACCAAGCTCCCTTGGGGATATGCATCCCATCAAGGGTTTTTAGAAGGTCCATGATATCTTGTATATAGGATATTAATGCTTCCACATGGGGACGAAGATAGTCATCCACCATCTGGCTGGTAGCCTCTGTAAGGCATCCATTTCCAGAGACGATGGGTCGCCCCGGTGAATGGGCCATGATCTTATAAATCTTGAGTAAAGCATAGACTGTAGGTGTTTTTGGAAATTCAATGTTTAAAAATTCTCATTTTTTTTGCTTATCAATTTGTTGTGGTATGCTGAGCCTAATAATATCCTGAAACAAATGGCAATATTGTTTACAAACCCCACAGATACCTTCCTATACCAGCTTCTATTGTTAAGAAGATCCATAATCATAGCTTCATATTAAGTGTCCATTAAGTGTCTAATTAGGTGTCCATTACCACCAAATTGCCCCCTTATCGGAGGGCTTAATGATTATGTTGGGATTTTCTTGCAAGGAGCGAATCGCTTCTTGCTGTCCCAATGTTAAATTGGAACAGGAAAGCCCCTTCCATCTATTTTGCTGAATTTCATTTGTGACTTGTTTAGTAAATGCCCAAATGTTTGGGTTGGCTTGAAGAGCCGGAAATGCTCGAGTTTTGGGTTTATATTCTCTGGCAAAAAAGGAAAGAGTTGGATCTGCAGGAGGGGGAGGAGGAGGAGAAGGAGGGGTACTCACCGTCTGAGATTGGTTTATCTCTGGAGTAGAGGACTCATTCTCGTCAGTGTGACCCTCCTCCCACAACTCCATTAAATCGTCTAGGGCTTTTAAATCTTTTATTGTAATATCATCCCAAAGGGGATTATTTAGAGATCGCGGCGGGCCTGTACTGTAGCTGCTGTTTTTAAAAAAGACTTTAAACAATAATTTACGTGAAAATAAATTGATATCTTTAATTAGCTTGAATTGGTCTATTTTTTGAGTTGGACAAAATGTTAGGCCTAGGCTTAACACCTGGATCTGTTAATTCGAAAGAGAACAAGAAGATAAATGAATCGCTTCAAGCTGGTTTTTACCATGGAAGTTTTGTGAATAGCTTGTTCCATGCTGAATACTTTCTTTGGGTCTAGTGCCTGTTGAGAAAAAATCGGTTCTGGACGTAGTTCTGTCTGGCAAGGATTTTCGTTTGGGTGACTTACCTGGTTTGACGTGTTCGTGAAGGGTGTTGAGGGAGTGCTTAACGATGGGGTTCTCCCTGATTGCTCTGAGGAGCCCATCGATTGTGAGGTGAAAGATTTAACTTATGATAAACGTTGACCCATGGTGGGTGTGCGCTTTGGTGCAGATAATTGTGATTTTCAATATCCTGTTTACGTTTGTGAGGGCCTTGTGTCTTACCTGTGCGTGTGCGTTCGTGAATCTGAAGAAGACATAGAAGAGTATGATGAAGTATCAGAATCATTAGGGTCATTGCGGGGTTCTTTTGTATCAGGTTTTTTATTATTCCATCTTCTATTTTTAGCATGTGTCCAGTTATAAGCTGCATTGTTGTCATAGGCTAATTTGTCACATATAAACTTTTTTCTTTCAATTTTAGAATCTCAGCAACAAAGGTTTTGTCAGGAAATGTTCCATCCACTGGTAAAATCTGTCATTTGGCTTGCAGTACTAAGGTCAACCAGCAGGTGTCTCCTGGCAGTGGGGAACTGTCAGGAGAGCTTTTCCCTGCTGATGTTATGTCATCTTTGGGCCGCAGTACCGGCGTCCACCAGCGGATGGATCCTGGCAGTGTGGAGCAGACAGCACCTCCTACAATCAGGTGTCTCTTGAGGCCAATCACAGGCTTATAAATACCTGGCAAGCACTCACATGTTTGCTTTGGTTTCGTCCTTGCGCCCTGACCTGCTAGCTTGTGATCTGATCCTGATTCTGAACCTGTTCCTGTGCCCTGAACCTGTGACCTGTGTATCTGATCCTGTCTCCCTGTCCTGATCCCTATCCTGTCCCACCTGTTACCTTGCATCCCTGCCCTGCAGTCTGTTCCATCCATCCTCTCCCTGTCCTGTGTTCCTTACCCCATCTGCTGATCTCCCTGTGTATGACCTTGACCTGGCTTACGTTTATGTTTCTGAAACATCCCCTGTCCATCTGCTGATCCGCTGTGTATGACCCTGGCCTGGCTATTGGTTATTGCACTGTGTCATATTGGAGGTGGTTGTACTTATATTATTCACTTACTTTAATAAATCATTTATATTTCACTTATACACGTCTGGGTTCCCTCTGTTGCAGTCCACACAGTTCTGGTCTTATCAGGTACATGACAGGTTTCCAAGCCATTTTTTAAAGTTTAAGATTAAACAATGCCCTTCTAAGTTCTAAGCCATTCTTGTAAGTGGATTTCTGATTCCCCATAATGTCCTTCACGTAACCCACTCTAATAGACAGACTAAATATCTGTTTAGGCAAAATAGCTAAAATAAACAATTGGAAAACTTTGATTATTATTTCTATATTGACTTAATTACGTGTAATTTTTATTATTGTACATTTCAGACCGAGATGGAAATAAAATCTCTAACCTTGAGTAACTCAGGCATTGGATCCCTTCAGGAGTCCTCTGACATAAATATAGCACCAAAGTGGAAAGACAAATTCAGGCTGCTGGATCTTGGCACTAGCAACCATACGGACGCCCTGGGCACTTGTTTGTCGGGTGTAAGACCAATCACCTTACAACTTGAGCCCTAGAGTGTCATGCGACACCTACTTGAGGGGAACTATAGGGAGCGGACTGCATGAGCTTTCCGTGTCTTTGCATTTTTCCCCTCCTGTCCTGTGGTGCTGGGAGGCGGACCTGAAATATTTTGGTCTGTCCACTAAGCATCATAAGAGCAGAAGACTTTCCAAAATGGCGATGTGCGTCATCACATTGTGCGTATGAGGTGACATCCGCCTGCACAGTGACACACTTTACACATTCGTGCCCCACTGATGACGTCAGACACTGGCGGGACGGGGAGAGATTAAATTAATGACGTTCAGCCATTCATTCCTGTCGGAGGATCTGTGAGAGAGAGGTTGTCAGCCTCCTCTCTCCCTCCTTATTGTAATTACCTTGCTTTCTGTTTAAGACTTGTAAGTGCTATGAACATTAACAATTGAATATTTTTGGATTATGCATGTGCTGGTGAACCGCCATTACCATTTAAATCGGGCTGGTAATAACATTACCAGGCAGGCTATTAGTAGCTTCTACATGGGATGGATTGTTTGCCAGGCCTGTTTTTTATGGCGAATTTGCGGCAAGCCTGCACATAGCATTAGATTACATATTTTTATTTCTTTTAGTTTTCCTTTGTAGGACTTTTTGCTGGAACACTGTTTTTTCAGCTCATAAATTTATGCAATAGCGGGAAATCCCACTGCTGGATATCTTTTTCTCATTCTGAGGATGGCCCCCTGAGAATCAGGTGAATCCAACTGCTGATTGGCTCTTACAATTTTCCATATTTGTTGACCCCTTCATAAAGAAATTAGGAAATCTATTGGTCATATTTCTATCCATCCCTAAAAATAAGGTAATTCCTCAACAAGTGTTTTAAATAGGCAGCCTAATATTGGATACTGGGAAATCCAATTTAATTTAATTTAATTTATTTCAAACAAATCTCTTATACAGTTTAAAGGAAGTCTTCTCTCCCTGTGGTTGCAACATAGTGTCTTGACCTAGATCTTGGAAGATTGGTTCATTTGTCACAAGAATTGTTTTTAGATTAATAGATAGGTTTTTCTCTCTGTCTGATAATAATTTGATGATCTTTTGAAATGTAAAATTAATCATTATTATTGAATTGTTTTGTAATGATGTTTTAATGTTATCCATGATTGGTAATATTGTGTACTCTATTTACAGTATTAAACTTCATGCAGCACTATAACTCCTGAAGAAGCTTTTGCAGAGCGAAACATGTTGAGTAAAAGTGGCTGTATTAGTGTATGAAATTTACAACTGAATATTGAATGTATTCTTTTTAAATATATTGTCTATCAAATAAAAATTATACATTTTTAAAAAACATATTGTTTTTTCTATTGACACCTTAAAAGTCCCACTTTCTGTATCCTTTAAATGTCAAATTGCATGTCAAATTGCACCAATGAGAATGAGGGCTGACACATACAACACTGCTTATCCACCAGCTGAATTCATTACCTGCAATTCTCCACAACTGTTATATATAAAGAATCGATTCCACCTTTATCATTTACTTGCAGGTATATTGAAGAGATCCATTTTTTTGGTGCACAAATACATATAGAAATTATAAAATATAAAAGAAAGATATTGCACTTCCCCAAAACCACCACCCTCAAAACTAAAAATTAAAAAGAAAACAGAAAAGAGAAAAAAACACAAGAAACAAGCTCAATAATGTACTTTTTTTGCCAGCAGAAACAAAATTATGTACATTCCTTTACTAGCTTAAAAAAATTCTACAGGATATATGGTGCTACATTTAGCAAAACAGTTAGCAATTGGGTTTTAAGGACCCTGCTTATAGGAGCTTACAATCTAAAATGTGTCTAAACCTAATGCCCCGTACACACGGTCGGACATTGATTGGACATTCCGACAACAAAATCCATGGATTTTTTCCGACAGATGTTGGCTCAAACTTGTCTTGCATACACACGGTCACACAAAGTTGTCGGAAAATCGATCATTCTGAACGTGGTGACGTAAAACACGTACGTCGGGTCTATAAACGGGCAGTAGCCAATAGCTTTCGTCTCTTAATTTATTCTGAGCATGCGTGGCACTTTGTGCGTCGGATTTGTGTACACACGATCGGAATTTCCGACAACGGATTTTGTTGTCGGAAAATTTTATAGCAAGTTCTCAAACTTTGTGTGTCGGAAATTGGAAAATTGGAAAATGGAAAATGTGTGATGGAGCCCCCACACGGTCTGATTTTCCGACAAGGTCCTATCACACATTTTCAGTCGGAAAATCCAACCGTGTGTACAGGGCATTAGAGTGGACACAGCTTTACTTTCAGTGTATAACGGGTAACATTTCATAGCACTCACCCACCAGCCCACATCATTTTTATCTGCAAGATTATAGAAACATACTTAACAGTCATTATTCTTACAAAGCATTCCAACATAATATTTAAAAAGGCACATATTCAAAATATAACACCCACCACCAGCCCACAATCCACACACATACATACATAGGTGACCATGTTCTGCTGGAAGCTGCATTTCTGTGTACATGATTCGACCGGCTCCTGTACATATACATCGGCACTTTGAAGATGGATATCTCGGTAACGGCAGCTGCTGCCACAACCAAGATATCCATCTTTACAGGAGCCAGTTCTGTGTACGATAATGGTGGTCTATGCAGCGGGTTCACAGCGAGATCACCGTTATCAGCGGCAGGAGAGGTGCCACCCCCCCTCCCGCCGCTCTCCCGCGCCCTCCGCCGCTTACCGGAGCCGTCGGTAGCGGCGGAGGAGATCGGGACCTCTCACTGCTTAGGTATGGAGATGAGTGAGGCTAAGATGGCCGCCACCTGTCTCCATACCATAGGAGGGTGGAAGCGACGTCATAACATCAGCTCCGCCCATATGTCTTAAGGGCATATTTTTTTATGTCATTTTTTCACAGGACTTTTTTTTTTTTTTGCATTTTAGTCCAAATATGAGATCTGAGGACTTTTTGACCCCAGATCTCATATTTAAGAGGACCTGTCATGCTTTTTTACATTCCTTGTAATAGGAATAAAAGTGATCCATTTTTTTTTAAAAACAGTGCAAAAATAAATATAAAAAAGTAAAATAAATAAGAAAAAAAAAAAATTTTTAAGCGACCTGTCCCGATGAGTTTGCGCGCAGAAGCGAACGCATACATGAGTAAACGGAGTATGAAAACGGTGGTCAAACCACACATGTGAGGTATCACCGTGACTGGTAGAGCGAGAGCAATAATTCTACCCCTAGACCTCCTCTGTAGCACAAAACATGCAACCTGTAGAATTTTTTAAACGTCGCCTATGGAGATTTTTAAGGGTAAAAGTTTGACACCATTCCACGAGCAGGCGCAATTTTGAAGTGTGACATGTTGGGTATCAATTTACTTGGTGTAATGTTATATTTCACAATATAAAAAAAAATTGGGCTAACTTTACTGTTGTCTTTTTTTTATTCAAAAAAGTGAATTTTTTACAAAAAAAGTGCGTTTATAAGACCGCTGCGCAAATACGGTGCAAAAAACAGTATTGCAATGACCGCCATTTTATTCTCTAGGGTGTTAGAAAAAAACAATATATAATGTTTGGGGGTTCTAAGTAATTTTCTAGCAAAAAAAACTGTTTTAAACATGTAAACATCTAAAATCCAAAACGAGGCTAGTCCTTAAGTGGTTAAGCAATGAGATCAAAGAGTAGAAGGTCAGCACATGCTCCCAAACCATGTTTGCATGGTCAGACAGGAACAATACACACACAACACTGACAGCATGGCCACATAAACCCACTTTTGATGGAAAAAATGCATAATTTCAGCAAACAGCCCTAGTTGTGCGTTTGTCAATATGCACAATATCATTCCTTCTCCCCACAAATCACAGAAAAAAACCTGGCCTTCTCAGGCCAAACGAGCCCCGCCTACTGCAGCCCTTTATATAAGATAGGTTGTATTATTAGCACACTGACACACGCCCAATAGAAGTACACACCCACCAGTAACTTTCAATCTGTCTCTTAATGTATGTCTAAAGTGATTGCACCTGATGAGCAGGAACACATAATACTATTTGCAACTGTGTTAGCCCTTGGCTATGTGCATCAAATCTCCAACTCCAAAACTAACTTTCTTAAATTAGAGACTATTTCGGAAGGAGACAAATAGAATACCAGCATGTCTTTGGATTGTGGTGAGAAACCCACACAGGGAGAACATATAAACTTCAACACAAGCATTAGCATGTTGGGGAATTGAACCAGCAACCCCAGTGCTGCTAGATGGACTTGCTACCCATTTAGCCAGTGGGAAGCTTCACACATGTTGTCTGCATCTCTGTGGTGTGAACCAGCCCTAAGTCCATAGCCATGCTCAGTGTCACAAGTAATATACAATATATTGTCCAAAGTACTGCCTTTATACGCACATGAACTGTAATGGCATCCCAGTCTTAGTCCATAGGGTTCAAAATTAATTTGGCCCACCCTTTGCAACTATAACAGCTTCAACTCTTCTGAAGGGAACTCTTAAGGCATCAGCATACCAAGACATTTTTGACAATTTCATGCTCCCAACTTTGTGGGAACAGTTTGGGGATGGCCCCTTCCTGTTCCAACATGTCTGCACACCAGTGCACAAAGCAAGGTCCATAAAGACATGGATAAGCGAGTTTGGGGTTGAGGAACTTGACTCAGAGTCCTGACCTCAACCCGATAGAACACCTTTTGGCTGAATTAGAGCAGAGACTACAAGCCAGGCCTTCTCATCTGACATCTGTGCCTGGCCACACAAATGCACTTCTGGAAGAATGGTCAAACATTCCCATAGACACACTAAACCTTGTGGACACAGCCTTACCAGAAGCTGTTCTAGCTGCAAAGGGTGGGCCAAATCAATTTTTAACCTTACGGACTAAGACTGGGCTGCCATTAAAGTTCATGTGTGTGTAAAGGCAGTTGACCCAATACTTTTGGCTAGATAGTAGGCAAGGTTTACTATGGTGGTGGAACCCTCCTACACATAAATATTACATTTAAACACAGTTTTAGGACCTGGGAGATGAGACAACGTCTCTACATGAAGCAGCATGTTTGGCATATGAACCCAGACACTCAGGGATGCTAATGCCGCGTACACACGATTGGACTTTACGGCATACTTGGTCCGGCGATCTTTTCGACGGACTTTGTACGCTAGGTGCACCGGACTTAAAAACGGACGGACTTGGGCACACACGATCACTCCAAAAGTCCGATGGTTTTGAACGCGGTGACGTACAGCACGTACGACGGGACTAGAAAAAGGAAGTTCAAGCCCCACTACGCCACCCTTTGGGCTCCTTCTGCTAATCTCGTGTTTATCTCGTGTTAGTAGAAGTTTGGTTAGAGACGATTTGCGCTTTTCACACTTCAGTTTATTTCGATCGTTTTCTGCGGTTCAGTTTGTGCTTGTGAGGTTTGTATCTGCTTTCGGTGCGTGTTGGTCAGTTCATAACCTGCCTAGCAGGCCGTTCTGGTCCGCTAGTTCCTGATTTTTAGGTCGCTCTTCATAGGCCTTGCTGTTCTTCAGTGCGTTTGTTATAAGTTTGTTTGTTTGATCAGCCGACCGTTTTGAAGCCATGTTTACTCGTTCTCGAGTTCGTGCTGCGTGGGGACTTGGTGTTAGGGTTAATACTTTGACCCGAGTCCAGTCCATGAACAGGGCGAGGAGGAGTTCATGGATGAAGAATTGGTTGCGCCAGCGTGACCAATTCCCGCACATGCCTTTGCTCCGTGAGATCCGTGAGAATAATCCTGAGGATTTCAGGAATTTTCTCAGGATGACAGACCCCATTTTTGAACGTCTGCTGGCTATGCTGAGCCCCTATATCAGCAGGCAGGATACCTGCACGAGACAAGCCATCACTGCGGAGCAGAGGCTAGTTGCCACTTTACGTTACTTGGCGACTGGGAGAAGTCTTCAGGACTTGAAGTTCTCAACAGGCATCTCCCCCCAGGCTCTGGGGATCATAATCCCAGAGACCTGTTCTGCTATTATTCAGGTCCTGCAGAAGGACTATATGAAGGTAATTTTTTTCCTTTAACATTACATGATATGTATTTAATGTTTGCTAATGTATTGTCTAAATGTCCTTGTTACCTAATTACCATGCTTGAATATGCTGTGAATGTCCCCTTTATCTTCCTGCATGCCTGTTTTTTTAACTTAATCATTTTTGGCCCTACATGCATATTTCCCTTCAATAACCTCCCCACCATGCAATCCTGGGTCCATTTATACCTCTAGCCTATAGTCCTTTGAACAATGTATATTGTCAGCTCCATTGTACTGTTTTACCCTCCCCCACCCCCTCAAATGTTTGCATCTGTCAGGTGTGTTCTTGGCCCCAATTAGTACCCCTCCCCCACCCCCTCAAATGTTTGCAACTGTCAGGTGTGTTCATGTCCCCAATTAGTACCCCTGCCCCCACCCCCTCAAATGTTTGCAACTGTCAGGTGTGTTCTTGTCCCCAATTAGTACCCCTCCCCCACCCCCTCAAATGTTTGCAACTGTCAGGTGTGTTCTTGGCCCCAATTAGTACCCCTCCCCCACCCCCTCAAATGTTTGCAACTGTCAGGTGTGTTCTTGGCCCCAATTAGTACCCCTCCCCCACCCCCTCAAACGTTTGCAACTGTCAGGTGTGTTCTTGTCCCCAATTAGTACCCCTCCCCCACCCCTCAAATGTTTGCAACTGTCAGATGTGTTCTTGGCCCCAATTAGTACCCCTCCCCCACCCCCTCAAATGTTTTCATCTGTCAGGTGTGTTCTTGGCCCCAATTAGTACCCCTCCCCCCACATACAAATTGATCAATGGTCCATCAGAGGGGGTGAGTAATCTTATAAGTGGGCCTTATTTTATTTTTTTTAGCTAAAAAATAACACATATTGTTGTTCAAGAATGACTTTGTGTAATCTGATATCTGAAAGTTATGTTTAAAAGTACTTATATTTTTTTTTCTTGTTTGACTACACAGTTTCCTTCAAACACACAGGAATGGCAGACTGTGGCCTCCTAGTTCGCTGACTGTTGGGACTTTCCCAACTGTGTCGGCGCGATCGATGGGAAGCATGTCCACATTGTGCCACCACCCCATTCGGGGTCTTATTTCTACAACTATAAGGGGTTCCATAGTGTAGGTTTGATGGCGGTGGTCTCGGCACAATTGGAATTTATGTTCGTGGACGTGGGGAAGAACGGCTGGATGTCTGACGGAGGAGTTTTTGCACAGACCAAGCTGTGCCAGCGTCTCCAGACTGGTGGCCTGGGATTGCCACCTGATGACCAGAATGTGGATGGACTCCCCTCAGTTTTCATCGCTGATGAAGCATTTGCTCTCGGTGAGCACGTGATGAAGCCGTTCCCCCAAAGAACACTCACCCCTGAGAGGAGGGTATTTAATTACCGGCTGTCCAGAGCAAGAAGAGTTGTGGAGAATGCCTTTGGGATTCTGGCCAGCCAGTTCCATTTGTTCCTCTCTGCAATAAATCTAGCAGAATACAAAATCAATTATGTGACCTTTGCTTGCTGCATTCTGCATAATTTCTTGAGACGTCATTCTTTGACATATATAACTTCGATTGGGCCTGCGGCCGGACTTGGTGTTGATGAACCACTCACAGGCCTGGAAAGTGGCCGTATTGGCTTGGCCCCCCAAACCGCCCGTGAAGTGCGTGACAGATATGTCAATTATTTTAATGGTCGGGGGGCCATTGCAATGCAACAAGATCTTCAAGATTTTTTGAAAAAAAAATAAAAAAATTTTGACAACAATCTCTTGTTTTGATTCTTGTTTGCATTTAGTTTTGTCTGTCTCCTAGTGTACTTGGAGTGGCAAGTGCATTTCCCTTTAGTTTATAAAGCCCTTTGTCACTGTAACCACACAAAAAAAATAACAAACTGTTATTGATAAATAATAAGCCATACACATTGTAGCAGTAAAAACATTTTACTGTGTGCACATTGAAAGGTGCATTTTGTTTGAACGTGGTTTTTTTTTTTTTTTGGTTACAAAATTTGGCTTCACAACAGCGTTTTAAAAACCATAAGAACAAAAAATAACGGGAACTTACAAAGTTCAACATGTTAATAACAGTGCTGGTTATGTCACCCATGTAAAATAACAAAATTGCAGATGCTCACAATTTCTCGTGAAAAAAGGTTCAAGTCAACATGTGCTATCTCCCATCATGTGGGAGCAATGGACGTGTTTTGTGTGTGCAATCCCTTTGTTCCTCTCACAAACTAACATTATTCTGATGAAGGGGTTGCAAACACAAAACAAGCACATTGATATCCCCTGATGGAAGATAGCACATGATGACATACCGTGTGCATCTGCAAAATTTTTACATTATAGTATTTAGCAAGTTAAAACATTTTAGACAGATAAAACTTGACAATGAAATGAAGAACATGATTGATGTTTTTAGGCAAAAAGTTATTAGATTCTGCCCAAAACATTAATCATGTTCTTCATTTCCTGTTGCATGCTGTCCAGCTGATTTCTCGTGCTGTCAATTTGGTCACGCATTCTATCAATTTGGCGATTCCACACCATTATCTGGCCAATGAGTCTTTGTGCACTGTCTGTGCTAAATGGCTCCGCCACTTGGCCTTCCACAAGCAGAACATCACCTAAAATTTGTGGAAAAAAATAACTGTAAAATATGCACGCCTAAATAGATGAACTTAAGCTGGGGTGTCAGTCACTCACTTGGTGGGGTGGAAATATCGCACACTTCCTCCACCTCTCCTTCCTCCAGCTCGTCGGGTGGGCGTCGTCTTGGGCTGGGGCTTGGGGTAATGTCAGCTTCAGGCTGGTGACTTGGGGGGGTCCTGGGATCCTTGGACTGTTGTCTGTGTCTTTTCTCCCCTATGATAATTAAACAAAAGGTATAGTTAAAACACAGTGATATTTCAGTCTTGAAAAAGGAATATGAAATGTTCGTTAGAAGTTGTGGACAATTGTCATTTTTTGGCACCAAAAATTTTGAAGACAGGATTAAAATTCACTATGCCCAAAAATGCCAAACAATACACAGTATCCCCTGGAGCCCCTATGTGTATTACCCCCCAAAATTTTCTCGGGTGTCACATAGTACACTAGTGCTCGTGAGTCCAGATGTGGAAACAGCTGCTGTGTCCTGTCCTTACATTACACTGAATCATTATTGAAGAAGCATTATATTTTCAAACACATCTACAAAACATAGCCACATTTTTGGAATATGACAAATTATCAAGACCTAAATGTATGTCAAAACCCTGTACCATCGTATTTGCCGAAAAAAACATGTCATTTTCTTAGTATCATATGTTTTTTCAAAAGAGCGGTCTTTACGAACGATGCTGTATAAACGAAAAGCATATGGATCAGCATGCAAGTTAAGTATCTCATTAGGAACACACAACAAGTACTTACTTTTTTTAAGCAGCTTCTTTATTCGCCAATATTGTTCAGGCTCCCTACTTTTGAGGTCAGACCACCGCTTCCTCAATTGTTCTTTAGCCCATTTAGTGCCAAATTTTTGTTCAAGAGCCGTGGCAACTGAGGACATTATTTTGTCCTTCCGCATATTGGGTCGGGTGTACGGTCCTTTTTTGCCATCATAGTCCTCCCTTCTCAATATGGACACCATCTCCACCATCTCTTCAAAGGCCATGTTGGTGGCCTTATATCTCCTCTTGGATCTGGATGGTTGTGGCTCCGGGCTTTCCTCCGCGCTACTTGCAGATAATCTCTCCGCCATCTTTCTCTATATCCTGCCACTGCGCAATGAAGAGTGAAGGGGCGGGGACAAATCGTACTAAAGAACGTCAGGGGCGGGTGACGCAGGCGTAGCTTGACACATGCGCAGTGTATATAAAGCTATTACGCTGGCCTACGTATGTCCGAGTGGAAGTAGCGAGCGTCAGAAACGAAGGTAAGATTAAATGTGGGTGTGTGTTTGGTGTGTGTGTGTGTGTACCCTAGATTGAGCCAAATATAATACTGGGATTTCGGACTGACATTACAGTTTTTATCTTGTGTCTTTTAGCAAAAATGAATCCTTTTAAGGAGGAAGAATTTTTGACACGTTTTCTTGATTTGTATCAACAAAACAGAAACCTGTGGGAGGTCAAGCACCCATTGTATTTTAATAGAGATGTAAGGAAGGCAACACTGGGCACACTTTTGGAATTTGTGAAGACTCGAGTCCCCCAGGCAGACCTTAAGTTTGTGGACAATAAAATCGGTATCTTGCGCAACATGTACAGGCGGGAACACAAGAAGATTCAGGAGTCGCGCAGATCCGGAGCAGCAGCAGAACAGGTTTATGTCCCCAAGCTGTGGTACTACCAAAAAATGCAATTTCTGGATGACCAGACAGAAGCAAGGCAATCACTTTCGAGCCTTCCCTCCAGCCTTCCCTCCACCTCCACCCTTCCCTCCACCCCAGCTGAGGAGTCCCAAGAAGAACTGGGCCCTTTCATCGTTGATGAAGTGGATGCGCCCAGCTTCAGCCAGGTATAATTTTTGGTGAATTTGGGATTGTGTAAATATTAATGATGTAAACCTAAAAATTTTTGAAGTGCTTAACCAAAAATGACTTCATCACAATTATTAATATGTAGACATATCACTAGACAGTAGTGGACAAAAATATACTTAAAATATTGGTGAGCAGCTAGAATAATGGTGGGGTCAAAAAGATAGCCTTTACTATTTGTTTAGAATTATATTTGCAAGTCATGAGCTGAAAATTGTGTGTTATTGCGTAAGCAAAAATTACAACTACCGCTATGTACCTTTTTTTGACCCAGGATGAGCTCAGCCAGGAGGAGTCCATGCCCAGAGGTATAGAGGAGGAGGCCTTGCCCAGTGGGAGAGAGGAGGAGGCCGTAGCTGGGCCCAGTAGAAGCCTCACGGAGTGTCAGGTGCCTCCCCTCCGCATTACCACCAAAAGGCCCAGAAAGATAACCCGGACAGAGGAGGAATCACTAGCCCTCATTCGCGAAGCCAGCCAAATCCTCAGCACACCACCCAATGCGGAAGAGGCATATGGAACCTATATGGCCACCAGATTGCTGCAACTAGAAAAGGGGCAACGCCTCCTCTGTGAGGGTCTGATTTTTCAAGCGTATCAGAAGGGCTTGAGAGGGGAGCTTACTGCAAAAACATATACAGCAGATGAAGCCACTCCTCCTGCTACTACTCCTCCTCCTCCTCCTCCTGCTCCAAGTACACCACCAGAGGCACAGCCTCCAAGGAAGGCTGCAGCAAAGCGTGCAGGGAAGGCTGCAGGGCAGCATTCAGGGAAGGCTCCACGGAAGAGTCGAAAGTGATTGTCTGGCTTCTGTCTGGTCTGAATTCTGACTGTGCTCCCTGCGTTCCCTAGTCGCAAGATACCAATTTTATTGTCCTCTAACTTGATGTGTGTCCTGGGGGACAAAAGGCTTCACACATTCCAAAAGTGCCTCCAGTGTTGCCTTCCTCATTTCTGTTTTGACCAAAATAAATGGATATTTTCGTTACCTTACATTATTGACTATGTGTTTTGATTTAAAAAGGACATTTGATTTGTGAGTAGGCAGGTACAGGTCAAAAAGACTATATGTGGGTTATTTACAAAAGGCTAAATCATTTTGCAATTCAAGTGCAAAGTGCTATTGCAAAGTGCACTTGATAAATTGCACTGCAAGTGCACTTGTTGGAAGTGCAGTCACTGTAAATCTGAGGGCAAGCTCTGAAATGAGGGGAAGCTCTGCTGATTTTATCATAAAATCATGTGCAAGAGAATTTTTTGGGGGGGGTTCCTTGCATGTGCCCCTCGGATCCACAGCGAATGCACTTCCAAATGCTTTTTCAGGGCAATTCCAAGTACAATTTTCACTTGTAGTGAAAAATTATTTTGCCTTTTTAAAATAACCCCCCTATGTCTAATTAACAAGGGACACCAACCTCATTAGGGTTCATTAAAACAATAAAAATTATTAAGGTTATTGTGGTAACTTGAAACTCAAAATCCAAAAATAAAAAAATAAAAAATAAAAATTTTGTATAATTTAGCACACATTGAAAAATCTATATTGTTGAAATCTGTAAAAAATAAAGATGAGTCCAAAAAAAAAATTGCTACTTTATAGTTCTGGAGATCTGGCTTTTAAAAAATATCATATTAGTCATGGCATGAGGATAAATCATGAAGAAAGTAGTTTGTGAGAACTCTGTGTGAATATAAGCAGCAAAACAACTTCCTTCTCGCATTATAAAGAAAAAAAGAATACGCTGTATTAAAAGATCACAGAAGAGGAATGTGCTATCTTCAATACGAAGGCTAGTTTTACCAGACCGAGCGCTTCCGTCTTGTACTTGCTTCAGAGCATGCGTCAGTTTGGGTCCATCGGACTAGCACACAGACGAACGGTTTGTATGCTAGAAAGCAGAGTCCGTCGGAAAGATTTGAAACATGTTTCAAATCTAAGTCCGTCAAACTTTTGAGGAAACAAAGTCCGCTGGAGCCCACACACGATTGAATTGTCCGATGAAATCCGGTATGCCGGACCAAGTTTGCCGTAAAGTCCGATCGTGTGTACGCGGCATAAGAAGAAGTTCTAACCTCTAAGCCACAGAGCTGCCACATGTGAAAGCCTCCTACACATAAATACACATAAATACTGCATTTCTTTGGACATACGGGTGATGGAATTACATTACTCAAGAATTATTCTTCTTAAATTATTCTGTGATATTTGGTGGTTCTTTGTGGGTGAGTGTAGAATAGTGATATTACCCTCAATTTTTTGGGAATTACATTTTGATTTCTGATGTTGGTACACATATCACATTTTTGGGCTCAGATTATGATTATTTGGAAATAACAAAAAAGCACAAAAACTGTGACTCATTTTAAATCTGCATCAGCAATGGTATTGTTTGTGGTTTGTAAAGACACCTGTGTGAGTTTGGGCAAAGATTGTTGTGAGATGGAGAGTAATGCCGCGTACACATGAGCGAAAGTGACAGAGAAAAATATATTTTACCAAAACATCAAAACATTCCACATTCTAGCAATCTTAAAAACAAAATAGTTGAAGTAGAAGCAACAATGTTGCAAAGGAAAATTAATTTATTTCAGAGAAAGATACATTTCATCTTAACATTAAAAGGATTTATTTGCAATGGCTAAAACTTGCATTGGACTATAATAGTGCCAATTTGCAGACTCAGAAAATGCTCTTTAACACAGTGCTCATTTTGGCATTTACTATAGGGCCCTGTAAAAAAGACATTGGAGCTAAAATGAGAGCTATTTGCAGGTCTGAGCATGCTCAGTTGTGTAGGCACCTAGTGGTACAGAGACGGGGGATTTTTCTCTTCTCAGACTTTTAAAGATATTTCAGTGTAGAAATCAATTTTTCACACAAACAAACAATATACCGAATATTTCAGTACCATTTAGGCAATTATATTTTGCTCTAAACATTATTTCCATGTGCACTACTCCAGGTTTTAGCAGAGTAAGGGTTTGGGCGCTATTTGTTTTCAGGGAACTATAGTAAATACGATTTTGGGAGTATTTTTTTACCAGCGCTATAGTGAATACCGTTTTGGCATTAATTAGCACAAATCCAACGTCGCTACTGGATACATCTTTTGCTGTTGTAGGGTCTTTTTTTCAGGATAATTTTCAAGGATGTATGAGGAGCTACAAAAATATCTTGGTCAATTTTTTAAATTTTAAGAGGCTATCCATTGGTACTTTGATGACCGTCATAAACGTCTGTAACCCAGGCTCAATCCCATAGACACCCAACTGAGGATGAGTGTGGCAGCTGAGGGACATCTCCTGGTCACAATGAGCTATGTTATTCTAAACATTATATATATATATATATATATATATATATATATATATATATATATATATATAGTGGGGACGGAAAGTATTCAGACCCCCTTAAATTTTGCACTCTTTGTTATATTGCAGCCATTTGCTAAAATCATTTAAGTTCATTTTTTTCCTCATTAATGTACACACAGCACCCCACATTGACAGAAAAACACAGAATTGTTGACATTTTTGCAGATTTATTAAAAAAGAAAAACTGAAATATCACATGGTCCTAAGTATTCGGGCCCTTTGCTCAGTATTTAGTAGAAGCACCTTTTTGATCTAATACAGCCATGACTCTTTTTGGGAAAGATGCAACAAGTTTTTCACACCTGGATTTGGGGATCCTCTGCCATTCCTCCTTGCAGATCCTCTCCAGTTCTGTCAGGTTGGATGGTAAACGTTGGTGGACAGCCATTTTTAGGTCTCTGCAGAGATGCTCAATTGGGTTTAAGTCAGGGCTCTGGCTGGGCCATTCAAGAACAGTCACGGAGTTGTTGTGAAGCCACTCCTTTGTTATTTTAGCTGTGTACTTAGGATCATTGTCTTCTTGGAAGGTAAACCTTCGGTCCAGTCTGAGGTCCTGAGCACTCTGGAGAAGATTTTCGTCCAGGATATCCCTGTACTTGGCCGCATTCATCTTTCCCTTAATTGCAACCAGTCGTCCTGTCCCTGCAGCTGAAAAACACCCCCACAGCATGATGCTGCCACCATCATGCTTCACTGTTAGGACTGTATTGGACAGGTGATGAGCAGTGCCTGGTTTTCTCCACACATACCGCTTAGAATTAAGGACAAAAAGTTCTATCTTGGTCTCATCAGACCAAAGAATCTTATTTCTCACTATCTTGGAGTCCTTCAGGTGTTTTTTAGCAAACTCCATGTGGGCTTTCATGTGTCTTGCACTGAGAGGCTTCCATCGGGCCACTCTGCCATAAAGCCCCAACTGGTGGAGGGCTTTAGTGATGGTTGACTTTCTACAACTTTTTCTCATCTCCCGACTGCATTTCTGGAGCTCAGCCACAATGATCTTTGGGTTCTTCTTTACCTCTCTCACCAATGCTCTTCTCCCCCAATAGCTCAGTTTGGCTGGGTGGCCAGCTCTAGGAAGGGTTCTGGTCATCCCAAATGTCTTCCATTTAAGGATTATGGAGGCCACTGTGCTCTTAGGAACCTTAAGTGCAGCAGAAATTTTTCTGAACCTTGGCCAGATCTGTGCCTTGCCACAATTCTGTCTCTGAGCTTATCATGCAGTTCCTTTGACCTCATGATTCTCATTTGCTCTGACATGCACTGTGAGCTGTAAGGTCTTATATAGACAGGTGTGTGGCTTTCCTAATCAAGTATAATCAAACACAGCTGGACTCAAATGAAGGTGTAGAACCATCTTAAGGATGATCAGAAGAAATGGACAGCACCTGAGTTAAATATATGAGTGTCACAGCAAAGGGTCTGAATACTTAGGACCATGTGATATTTCAGTTTTTCTTTTTTAATAAATCTACAAAAATGTCAACAATTCTGTGTTTTTCTGTCAATATGTGGTGCCGTGTGTACATTAATGAGGGAAAAAAATGAACTTAAACTATTTTAGCAAATAGCTGCAATATAACAAAGAGTGAAAAATTTAAGGGGGTCTGAATACTTTCCGTCCCCACTGTATATATATATATATATATATATATATATATATATATATAGAGTATCCCACAAAAGTGAGTATACCCCTCACATTTTTGTAATCATTTTATTATATCTTTTCATGTGACAACACTGAAGAAATTACACTTTGCTACAATATAAAGTATTGAGTGTACAGCTTGTATAACAGTGTACATTTTCTGTCCCCTTAAAATAACTCAACACAGAGCCATTAATGTCTAAACCGCTGGCAACAAAAGTAAGTACACCCCTACGTGAAAATGTCCAAATTGGGCCCAAAGTGTCAATATTTTGTGTGGCCACCATTATTTTCCAGCACTGCCTTAACCCTCCTGGGCATGGAGTTCACCAGAGCATCAGAGGTTGCCACTGGAGTCCTCTTCCACTCCTCCATGATGACATCAAGGAGCTGGTGGATGTTAGAGACCTTGAACGCCCCCACCTTCCCTTTGATGATGCCCCACAGATGCTCAATAGGGTCTGGAGATATGCTTGGCCAGTCCATCACCTTTACCCTCAGCTTCTTTAGCAAGGCAGTGGTCTGGTCATCTTGGAGGTGTGTTTGGGGTCATTCTCATGTTGGAATACTGCCCTGCGGCCCAGTCTCTGAAGGGAGGGGATCATGCTCTGCTTCAGTATGTCACAGTACATGTTAGCATTCATAGTTCCCTCAATGAACTGTAGCTCCCCAGAGCCAGCAGCACTCATGCAGCCCCAGACCATGACACTCCCACCACCATGCTTGACTGTAGTCAAGACACACTTGTCTTTGTACTCCTTACCTGGTTCCCACCACACACGCTTGACAACATCTGAACCAAATAAGTTTATCTTGGTCTCATCAGACACAGGACATGATTCCTGTAATCCATGTCCTTAGTCTGCTTGTCTTCAGCAAACTGTTTGCAGGATTTCTTGTGCATCATCTTTAGAAGAGGCTTTCTTCTAGGACAAGAGCCAGGCAGACCAATTTGATGCAGTGTCATGTATGGTCTGAGCACTGACAGGCTGACCCCCCATCCCTTCAACCTCAACAGCAATGCTGGCAGCTAGGGATGAGCTTCGAGTCAAACTCATGTTCGACTCGAACATCGGCTGTTCGCAAGTTCTCCGAACAGCGAACAATTTGGGGTGTTCGCGGCAAATTCGAATGCTGCGGAACACCCTTTAAAAGTCTATGGGAGAAATCAAAAGTGTTAATTTTAAAGGCTTATATGCATGGTATTGTCATAAAAAGTGTTTGGGGACCTGGGTCCTGCCCCAGGGGACATGTATCAATGCAAAAAAAGTTTTAAAAACGTCCTTTTTTTCAGGAGCGGTGATTTTAATAATGCTTAAAGTGAAACAATAAAAGTGTAATATCCCTTTAAATTTCGTAGCTGGGGGTTGTCTATAGTATGCCTGTAAAGGGGTGCATGTTTCCCGTGTTTAGAACAGTCTGACAGCAAAATGCCATTTCAAAGGAAAAAAAGTTATTTAAAACTACTCGCGGCTATTAATGCATTGCCGGTCCGACAATACACATAGAAGTTTATTGATAAAAACGGCATGGGAATTCCCCACAGGGGAACCCCAAACCAAAATTTAAAAAAAAATGATGTGGGGGTCCCCCTAAATTCCATACCAGGCCCTTCAGGCCACAGGGGAACCCCTAACCAAAATTTAAAAAAAAAATGACGTGGGGGGTCCCCCTAAATTCCATACCAGGCCCTTCAGATCTGGTATGGATATTAAGGGGAACCCCGGCCAAAATTAAAAAAAAATGATGTGGGGGTCCCCCTAAATTCCATACCAGACCCTTCAGGTCTGGTATGGATTTTAAGGGGAACCCCGCGCCAAAATTTAAAAAAAAAAGGCGTGGGGTCCCCCCCGAAAATCCATACCAGACCCTTATCCGAGCACGCAACCTGTCAGGCTGCAGGAACAGAGGGGGGGACGAGAGAGCAGCCCCCATGAACCATACCAGGCCACATGCCTTAAACATTGGGAGGGTGCTTTGGGGTAGCCCCCCAAAACACCTTGTCCCCATGTTGATGAGGACAAGGGCCTCATCCCCACAACCCTGGCTGATGGTTGTGGGGGTCTGCAGGCGGGGGGCTTATCGGAATCTGGAAGCCCCCTTTAACAAAGGGACCCCCCGAGGCCTGAGGAGAAGAAGGGAAGAAGATGCCGCGGAGGAGATGTTGGACGAGAACACCGGAGGAAGAACCAGAAGAGCCAGAAGAACCAGAAGAACCAAAAGAACCAGAAGAAGAAGAAGATGGAGGAAGAAACCGAAGGAAGATAGAAGATAGAAGAAAGAAGAAGCATTTAAATAAAGGAATTGTCAAAAACTGTCTCTTGTCATTTTTAACATTTTTGACAGTTTTTTAGTGAAATGGTAGTGTACCCCCTTACCATTTCACACAGGGGGGAGGGCCAGGATCTGGGGGTCCCCTTGTTAAATGGGGCTTCCAGATTCTGATAAGCCCCCCGCCCGCAGACCCCCACAACCACCGGCCAGGGTTGTGGGGATGAGGCCATTGCCCTCATTAACATGGGGACAAGATGTTTTGGGGGGCTACCCCAAAGCACCCTCCCAATGTTGAGGGCATGTGGCCTGGTACGGTTCGGGGGGGGTGCTCTCTCGACCTCCCCTCTTTTCCTGCGGCCTGCCAGGTTGCGTGCTCGGATAAGGGTCTGGTATGGAATTTTGGGGGACCCCACGCCATTTTTTTTTTAAATTTTGACACGGGGTTCCCCTTAAAATCCATACCAGACCTGAAGGGTCTGGTATGGAATTTAGGGGGACCCCCACGTCATTTTTTTTTTTTAAATTTTGGCCGGGGTTCCCCTTAATATCCATACCAGACCTGAAGGGGCTGATATGGAATTTAGGGAGACCCCCATGTCATTTTTTTTTCATTTTGGTTCGGGGTTCCCCTGTGGGGAATTCCCATGCCGTTTTTATCAATGAACTTTTATATGTATTGTCGGACCGACAATGCATTAATAGCCGCGAGTATTTTTAAATTACTTTTTTTCCTTTGAAATGCCATTTTGCTGTTAGACTGTTCTAAACACGGGAAACATGCGCCCCTTTACAGGCATACTATAGACACCCCCCCAGGTACGAAATTTAAAGGGATATTACACTTTTATTGTTTCACTTTAAGCATTATTAAAATCACTGCTCCCGAAAAAACGTCCGTTTTTAAAACTTTTTTTTGCATTGATTCATGTCCCCTGGGGCAGGACCCAGGTCCCCAAACACTTTTTATGACAATAACTTGCATATAAGCCTTTAAAATTAGCACTTTTGATTATTCATGTTCGTGTCCCATAGCCTTTAACGGTGTTCGCACAAATTTTTTTCCTGTTCGCATGTTCTGGTGCGAACCAAACAGGGGGGGTGTTCAGCTCATCCCTACTGGCGGCACTCTTACTTTTATTTCTGAAAGATAACCTCTGGATATGATGCTGAGCACATGCACTCAACTTCCTTAGTCAAACATGGCGAGGCCTGTTCTGAGTAGAACCTGTCCTGTTAAACCGCTGTATGGTCTTGGCCACCACGCTGCAGCTCAGTTTCAGGGTCCTGACAATCTTCTTATAGCCTAGACCATCTTTATGTAGCACAACAATTATTTTTTTCAGATCCTCAGAGAGTGGTTTGCCATGAGGTGCCATGTTGAACTTCCAGTGACCAGTATGAGAGAGTGAGAGCGATAACATCAAATTTAACACACCTGCTCCCCATCCACACCTGAGACCTTGTAACACTAATGAGTCACATGACACCGGGGAGGGAAAATCGCTAATTGGACCCAATTTGGACATTTTCACTTAGGGGTGTACTCACTTTTGTTGCCAGCAGTTTTGACATTAATGGCTGTTAGGGATGAGCTTCGTGTTCGAGTCGAACCCATGTTCGACTCGAACATTGTCTGTTCGCCCGTTTGCCGAATTGCGAACGATATGGGCCGTTCGAGCCAAATTCGTGTGGCACGTTGCGGCCCATAATTCACTGCGGCATCGCAGTGCATTGCTGGCTGATAATTGGCCAAGCATGCACTATGACCCGCATGCTTGGCCAATCACAGCGCCGTCTGAACAGAGAGCCGTAATTGGCCAAAGCCAAGGAGGCTTTGGCCAATTATGGCTCAGGGGATTTAGTACACGCCCCACACTATATAAGGCCGCCTGCATGGCGGCCCTGTGTAGTGTGTGTTCTGGCGTTGAAAGAGATAGACAGAGAGACAGTGTCATTTGATTTAAGTTAGATAGATTAGGCAGGACAGTCAGTGAGTTAGCTGCACTTACAGTGTATTGTGTATATATATATGCATCCCAGGTGTTGTATATATATATATATATATATATATATATAGACTATTTACAGTTAGTGTAGTGCGTCCTCCTCACAGTGTTCAGTTAAAGCTACAAGTTAGTTTAGTGTGACCTCTGCACAGTGTTCAGCTAAAACTACAAGTTAGTGTAGTGCATCTCCTCACAGTGTTCAGCTAAAGCTACAAGTTAGTTTAGCATGACCTCTGCACAGTGTTCAGCTAAAGCTACAAGTTAGGGTAGTGCATCCTCCTCACAGTGTTCAGCTAAAGCTACAAGTTAGTGTAGTGCATCCTCCTCACAGTGTTCAGCTAAAACTACAGGTTAGTGTAGTGCGACCTCTGCACAGTGTTCAGCTAAAGCTACAAGTTAATGTAGTGAGTCCTCCTCACAGTGTTCATCTAAAACTACAAGTTAGTTTAGTGTGACCTCTGCACAGTGTTCAGCTAAAGCTACAAGTTAGGGTAGTGCATCCTCCTCACAGTGTTCAGCTAAAGCTACAAGTTAGTGTAGTGCAACCTCTGCACAGTGTTCAGCTAAAGCTACAAGTTAGTGTGGTGCGTCCTCTGAACAGTGTTCAGCTAAAGCTACAAGTTAGTGTAGTGCGTCCTCCTCACAGTGTTCAGCTAAAACTACAAGTTAGTGTAGTGCGAGCTCTGCACAGTGTTCAGCTAAAGCTACCTGTAGAAGGTTGGTGGTGTTTTCCTGATCCTATCACTACCACAGGCAGCTAAATAAGCTACAAGTTAGTTTTTTGCGAGCTCTGCACAGTGTTCACCTAAAGCTACCTGTAGAAGGTTGGTGGTGTTTTCCTGATCCTATCACTACCGCAGGCAGCTAAATAAGCTACAAGTTCGTTTTTTGCGAGCTCTGCACAGTGTTCAGCTAAAACTACAAGTTAGTGTAGTGCGAGCTCTGCACAGTGTTCAGCTAAAGCTACCTGTAGAAGGTTGGTGGTGTTTTCCTGATCCTATCACTACCGCAGGCAGCTAAATAAGCTACAAGTTAGTTTTTTGCGAGCTCTGCATAGTGTTCAGCTAAAACTACAAGTTAGTGTAGTGCGAGCTCTGCACAGTGTTCAGCTAAAGCTACCTGTAGAAGGTTGGTGGTGTTTTCCTGATCCTATCACTACCGCAGGCAGCTAAATAAGCTACAAGTTAGTTTTTTGCGAGCTCTGCACAGTGTTCACCTAAAGCTACCTGTAGAAGGTTGGTGGTGTTTTCCTGATCCTATCACTACCGCAGGCAGCTAAATAAGCTACAAGTTAGTTTTTTGCAAGCTCTGCACAGTGTTCAGCTAAAGCTACCCGTAGAAGGTTGGTGGTGTTTTCCTGATCCTATCACTACTACAGGCAGCTAAATAAGCTACAAGTTAGTTTTTTGCGAGCTCTGCACAGTATTCAGCTAAAGCTACCTGTAGAAGGTTGGTGGTGTTTTCCTGATCCTATCACTACCGCATGCAGCTAAATAAGCTACAAGTTAGTTTTTTGCGAGGTCTGCACAGTGTTCAGCCAAAGCTAACTGTAGAAGGTTGGTGGTGTTCTCATACTACAGGCAGGCAGTTGATTTTTCTAGCTGCAGTATCAGTATATATATATATATATATATATATATATATATATATATATCCCAGCTTAGTGCAGCTACAGGCCATTACTATGTCTGGAAGGCCAACAAGGAGAGGCAGACAGTCACAAGCCAATAAAAGAGGGAAAGCAGGCTCTGTGTCTAGAGGCAACAGTGCTGGTCATGGAGACGGTGCATCCTCATCAGCACGTGACCGTGGGACATGCTTGGCCTTTTTTTCGGCAGCTGGCCGTGTTGAGCCGCAACATGCGGAAGACTTGGTCGAGTGGATGACCAAGCCGTCCTCATCCTCCTCATCCACTCTCACCCATGCTCAGGGTACTTTGTCTGGCAAAGCAGCTGCCAACGCGGCCTCTTCCCTCGGCTCAATGGCATCAGTGACTCCTTCCCTAGCCCCACCATGTCCTCCTGAGGAGTCCGTCGAACTGTTTGACCACAATGTTGGGTACATGCTCCAGGAGGATGCCCAGCGTTTAGAAGGCTCTGATGATGATACTGAGCTAGATGAAGGCAGCACGTGAGCACGGACAGAGGGGGTGCCTAAGAAGGACAGCAATCTGGCAGTCATGCTCCTCATGCTGCAGCATATTGCCAGGTTTGCTCCAGTGACGAGGAGGGAGGGGTTGATGAGGTCACTGACTCAACGTGGGTGCCTGATAGGAGAGAGGAGGAGGAGGAGGAGGCACATCACCAACGAGGCAGGATGCCCTCCAGGGGCCAGCCTAAGGGCAGCACACTGACTGCATCACACCTCAAAGCTCTGCATGTGCAGGGCGCTGCTGTCTCTGCGCGTTATTCCAAAAGTTCTTTGGTGTGGGCCTTTTTTGAGATGAGTGCATCAGATCGCACCGATGCTATTTGCAACATATGTCTCAAGCGTATCTCGCATGGCCAAAACATCTCCCGCTTGGGCACCACATGCTTGACCAGACATATGTTGACCTGTCATGCAGTTCGTTGGCAAGCGTATCTAAAAGACCCACACCAAAGAACAAAGAGGACCTCTCCTGGCTTCTCTTCAGCTGAGATCTCCAACCCCACTATACCTTCAGTCCTCTCTGAGACCTGCACTGAGAGGAATGAAGGTGTAGAATTAGGTGTGTCACAGCCAAGTACTTGTGGGCAATCTGCTTTCGGTACACCGACGTCAGATTGTACCAGGCAAATTTCCCTGCCCCAGCTGCTGCACCACCGAAAGAAGTTCGCTCCCAGCCATCCACATGCCCAGCGGTTGAATGCTAGCTTGGCAAAATTTCTAGCACTTCAACTGCTGCCTTTTCAGTTGGTAGACTCTGCCCCCTTCCGTGAGTTTGTGGAATGTGCGGTTCCTCAGTGGCTGGTACCCAAACGCCACTTTTTCTCATGGAAGGCGATTCTGGCTCTCTACTGGCATGTGGAAGGCAATGTCCATGCCTCGCTGGACAGGGCAGTCAGCGGTAAGGTGCATATTACCGCTGACTCATGGTCCAGCAGGCATGGACAGGGACGTTACCTAAGTTTCACCGTGCATTGGGTGACTCTGCTGGGAGCTGGGAAGGATGCAGGACAAGGTGCAGTAGTGTTGGAGGTTGTTCCGCCACCACGCCTCCAAAATGCCACTACTAATGATTGTGACACACCTCTCTCCTCCCCCTCCTCTTCTTCTTCCTCCATGGCCTCTTCCTGTGCTTTGTCCTCGGAACCAGCGGTGCTCCGTAGCCGTTCAAGGGGCTACACAAGTATGCAGGCCAAAAGATGCCATGCGGTGCTTGAGCTGGTGTGCTTGGGGGACAGGAGCCACACTGGGGCAGAGGTTCTGTCAGCTCTGCAGGGGCAGGTTCAGAGGTGGTTGATGCCACACCAACTTAAGGCAGGAATGCTGGTTTGCGACAATGGCACCAACCTCCTCTCCGCCCTCCGACAGGGACAAATGACCCATGTGCCCTGTTTGGCTCACGTCCTTAACTTGGTGGTGCAGCGGTTCTTGGGCAGGTAACCGGGCTTACAGGATGTCCTGAGGCAGGCCAGGAAAGTCTGTGTGCATTTCCGCCGGTCATATAATGCCAGTGCTCGGCTGGCAGACCTCCAAAAGGAGTTTAACCTGCCCAAGAACCGCCTAATCTGTGACATGCTCACCAGGTGGAATTCAACGTTGGCCATGCTGCAGCGGCTGCACACACAGCAGAGGGACATCAATGAGTTCCTGTGTGACTATGGCACCAGGAGAGGGTCAGGGGAGTTTGGTTTTTTTCCCCACGCCAGTGGGCCATGATCAGGGATGCATGCACTCTCCTATCACCATTTGAGGAGGCCACGAGGATGGTGAGCAGTGACAGTGCATGCATCAGTGACACTGTCCCTCCTTGTCCACCTGTTGGAGCACACATTGCGTGGAATAATGGACAGGGCACTTGAGGCAGAACAGAGGCAGGAAGAAGAGGACTTCCTTAGCTCTCAAGGCCCCCTTCATCCAGTGTTCCTGCATGCCTGCCGATCACACAGGAAGAGGGCGAGGAGGAGGAGGAGGATTGTGTCAGTATGGAGGTGAAGCCTGGCACTCAGCATCAGCAGCAGTCTTTAAGGGATCAGTCCCAAGAAACACATGGACTTGTATGTGGCTGGGAGGAGGTGGCTGCAGACCATGTCGTCCTTAGTGACCCAGAGGACTCCAGACCGAATGCTTCAGCAAACCTACGCTGCATGGCCTCCCTGGTCCTGCAAAGCCTGCGTAAGGATCCTCGTATTCATGGTATCAAGGAGAAGGACCAATATTGGCTGGCAACCCTCCTTGATCCACGTTACAAGGGTAAGGTTGCGGACCTTATCTTGCCATTGCAGAGGGAGCAGAGGATGAAACATCTTCGGGAGGCCTTGCAGAAAGGTCTGTGCAATGCATTCCCAGAGACTGGGAGGTTACAGACTCCTGTTTCTGGACAACGTGTTGCTGAGGCTTCGGTCAGTCAAAGAAGGAGTGGTGGAGAAGGTGGCCATCTGACCGATGCGTTCAGACAATTTTTTAGTCCGCAGCCCCAAGGTATGATCGGTTCCAGCAACCATCGCCAGCGTCTGGTGCAGGAATACCTAGGGGCAAGATCTGACTTGGACACCTTTGCCACCGAAAACCCTCTGGGTTACTGGGCTGTCCTGCATTCAGCGTTTTTTCAGAGTGCACATTCAGTGCTGCTGGAGGCTTTGTAACCGATCACAGGGTGCGTCTGTCCACCGACTCGGTCGATCGACTGACCTTCATAAAAATGAATCAGTCTTGGATCACCACCAGCTGCCATGCACCTGATGCTGATGTAACCGAATAATTTTTTTTGAAATCTCAGATCCCTTCAAAGACTGCCTATGCTGATGCTGAGTGACTATCCTGAGTAATTATCCTCTTCCTCCTCAATGATCACACTGATAGCTTGTAAGAACATTTTTGGTTCTGGGCGCCGCCACCAGTGCCTAAGGCCCAATTTTCCAGCCCCTGTTTAACAGGGTCGTGTAATTGCAATTTTTGATGCAATACTTTGCAGCAGGGCTCGTTCTTGCATTCCAACTAGAGTATCTGTGAGGGGTTGCAGTGTTGTGGCACCAGCACCAGTGCCTAAGGCCCAATTTTTCAGCCCCTGTTCAACAGGGGCGTGTAATTACAATTTTTGATGCAATACTTTGCAGCAGGGCTCGTTCTTGCGTTCCAACTAGAGTATCTGTGAGGGGTTGCAGTGTTGTGGCAACAGCACCAGTGCCTAAGGCCTAATTTTTCAGCCCTTGTTTAACAGGGGCGTGTAATTACAATTTTTGATGCAATACTTTGCAGCAGGGCTCGTTTCTGCGTTCCAACTAGAGTATCTGTGAGGGGTTGCAGTGTTGTCACACCAGTGCCTAAGGCCCAATTTTTCAGCTCCTGTTTAACAGGGACTTGTAATTACAATTTTTGATGCAATACTTTGCAGCAGGGCTCGTTCCTGCGTTCCAACTAGAGTATCTGTGAGGGGTTGCAGTGTTGTGGCACCAGCACCAGTGCCTAAGGCCCAATTTTTCAGCCCCTGTTCAACAGGGGCATGTAATTACAATTCTTGATCTAATATTTCACAGCAGAGCCCGTTTCTGCGCCCGCCAAGAGCGAGTGAGGACTTACAGTGTTGTGGCACCAGCACCACCACCAAAGGCCCAATTTTTCTGCCCCTGCTTAACAGGGGCATGTAATTACAATTTTTGATGCAATACTTTGCAGCAGGGCTCGTTTCTGCGTTCCAACTAGAGTATCTGTGAGGGTTTGCAGTGTTGTGGCACCAGCACCAGTGCCTAAGGCCCAATTTTTCAGCCCCTGTTTAACAGGGGCGTGTAATTACAATTTTTGATGCAATACTTTGCAGCAGGGCTCGTTCCTGCATTCCAACTAGAGTATCTGTGAGGGGTTGCAGTGTTGTGGCACCAGCACCAGTGCCTAAGGCCCAATTTTTCAGCCCCTGTTCAACAGAGGCATGTAATTACAATTCTGGATATAATATTTCACAGCAGGGCCCGTTTCTGCGCCCACCAAGAGTGAGTGAGGACTTACAGTGTTGTGGCACCAGCACCACTACCACTACCAAAGGCCCAATTTTTCTGTCCCTGTTCAACAAGGGCGTGTAATTACAATTCTTGATCTAATATTTCACAGCAGGGCCCTGTGAGGGCTTACAGTGTTGTGTTCACAACAACACCTAAGGCCCAAATTTCTACTAAGTATTTAGGGCAGGCCCCTACTTTCAAACATCCAACTTACAAACGACTCCTACTTGCAAACGGAAGGAGACAACAGGAAGTGAGATGAAATCTACCCCTAGGAAGGGAAATTCTCTCCTGTAAGAGTTAATATGGGAAATACATTTCGCCTTTACAGTGATGCTTTATCACCAATCCTTGTTTCACAAAAAAACCCAAATTTTCAAAAAACATTTGTCATTGGGACAAAAAGTGAGGTGAAATCTTCTGAAGAGGAGCACAGACAGCAAAACAAATGTCACAGGGGTGATAACCCTTCCCTATGTTTTCCAAAAAGCTTAAAATAGATTTTTTGCTGAAGCTAAACACGTTAAAAATGTACCAGTTCAAAATTACAAACAGATTATACTTAACAACAAACCTACAGTCTCTGTCTTGTTTTCACCGCCTGTATACTGCTGTTCAGAGTACAGAGCCTGTATACTGCTGTTTCCTTTTTTAATTTGGGTGCGGAGTTCCCCTTAATATCCATACAAGACCCAAAGGGCCTGGTAATGGACTGGTGGGTACCCATGCCGTTTGTCTCACTGATTTTCATCCATATTGCCAGGACCCCACATTACATTAAAGCCGCAAGCAGTTTTAAATTACTTTTTTTCCTTTAAAAATGACATTTTTGTGCAGGGACTGTTCTAAGCAGGGGAAAGAAGCGCCACTTTACAGGCATACTATAGACATCCCCCAGGTATGATATTTAAAGGAATATTTCACTTTTTTTTTTTTTTTTACTTTAAGCATCATTAAAGTCACTGCTCCCGAAAAAACGGCCGTTTTTAAAAGTTTTTTTTGCATTGATACATGTCCCCTGGGGCAGGACCCGGGTCCCCAAACCCTTTTTAGGACAATACCATGCAAATTAGCCTTTAAAATGAGCACTTTTGATTTTGAACGTTCGAGTCCCATAGACGTCAATGGGGTTCTAACGTTCGTGCGAATTTTCAGTCCGTTTGCAGGTTCTGGTGCGAACCAAACCCGGGGGTTCTACTACTACATTGTAGCAAAGTGTAATTTCTTGTTGTCACATGAAAAGATATAATAAAATATATACAGTATATATATCTATATATGTATAGATATATAGATATATAGATATATATCTATATATATCTATATATCTATATATATATTTTTCTATAATATATATATATATTTTTTTTTTTTTTTTTTTTTTCAATATGGTTTCAATGTCTTTATGGAATTTTTAATGTAATTTTTTCATTCTAAATTTTTTGCAGCATAATAAACTTTTGCCTCTCCCCACCACTATTTCCTAATGGGTACAAAAACAGTGGCAAAAGTGACCAGGGAGAACCATGTGTAGAACGAAAAAATGTGTTTAGTTTTGTTTTGATTCATTATTTACACAAATTAGTTTAGTTAAATTTGTTTAACCCGTTTAATTTGTTTTTGGAATTTGTTTCGGTTATATGATTGAAATCCATTTGAATTTTTGGAATTCAAATTTGAATCGATTCAAATAGATTCCAATTTGTTTCGAATAGTTTTCAAATTCAAAACATTTTCTAATTCAGATAGTTTTTGAATTAGAATAGTTTTCGAATTTGAATAGTTTCGAATAGTTTTAGAATTCAAAAAGTTTTCAAATTCGAATAGTTTTTCAATTTCCAAAGAAAATAGAATAGAAAATAAAGGAATGCAATAGAAAAAAATAGAATAGAATAGAAAATAATATAACAGAAAATAAAAGAATAGAATATACTATAGTAAAACAGAACAAAATAGAATAGTAAATAAAAGAACAGAATAGAATGGAATAGAATAGAATGGAATGGAATGGAATAGAATAGAATAGAATAGAATAAGAAAAGAATAGAATAAAATAGAACGAATATAACCATCTTCTGAAATTCGAATAGAAAAAAATAAAATAGAAAATAATATGTTTCAAAAAACAATAGAATAGAATAGAAATTTAAATTGAAATAGAATAGAAAAGACTAGATTAGAATAGAAAATAACAGAATAGTATAGAAAAAAAAATAATAGAATGAAAAAAATCTTCCTATTCTTTCAAAGTTTTTATTATTATTTCAACAATGCGAAAATAAGAACAGACAATGCATAGAGACATAAAATGATGCGTCAATACCTAACATATCAAAGGATTCCTCTAGTAGACATGAAAAGAGCACATGAAATGACTGAGGAGTCACCTCCAGAATTATTAAGATCGAAAGAACCAATGGTTTCCACAGGATGCCCCGTGTTACTCATTCCATGCCAAGCTAAGCCCCAGTTGTCCCAGTGGGTCCCCCCGGCAACCCTAATGGGAACAATTTGTGCCGAGGCAGCCCCCTGAGGTCCCCGGAGCGTGGCAAGGACTATTGACGAAAACAGAGCACCCCAGTAAATAAGTGTAGCAGTTCGTTTGTCCTAAAGGCTCCTGTGGGAGGTTGTACCACTTGATATTGGGAGCATTCGAACTATAGTAACAAACTGGGCGAAATATCTGTTCGCAATCAATTTAAACTAGGAGAATCCAGCAAACCAAAAAAGTAGAAAAAGAACATAAGGCATATAGGAGGGGGGGGAGTGGAGGGAAGGGGTCGGAGAGCCACTCAGCAAGCATCACAAAGGAGCAATGGTGTTGACGTTAACTTGGTTTATTTGCATCCCAGGGATGAGGGAGAGACCTATGTGGTTGGCCCAGGGTTCCCAGGTGGAGTCAAACTGTGCCCTGGAGTTTAACAGAATACTGGTCAATTTCTCCTGGGACTCCATCCAGGAGATTTTCCACTTAGCAGCAATAAACGACACCTTGGGCTGTTTCCAGGCCTTTGCAATCATTAGTTTGGCGCCTAGGAGTATGAAGTGGGTTAATTTGCGAGTCCATTTAGACACACCTGGGATATTGGCATTCAAGAGGGCCACTGCGGGAGTTCTGGGAATCTGTTGCCCCATCACTTTATGAATTAGAGCGAACATCCTCCTCCAGAATGACCTAATTTTGGGACATTCCCACCATATGTGGATCATAGAGCCATTCAGTTCACAACCCCTGAAACACCGAGGGTTAACAGAGGGGAACATGTGGGCTAATTTAGTGTGAGATACCACCTGGTCATCACTTTAATATTGGATTCTATTATAAATATTTTGTATCCCCTTATAGGCTCTGGAGAAGGATATCCGCTAGTTATCCAGGTCCCATTGGATTTGGAGATCGTTTTCCCATGCAGACATATATGGGGTTTTGCCTTCCTGTTGAGCCAAGGATTGGTATATAACAGAAATTCCACCCCTCTGATTCGTGGCTTGACCTATCCAAGATTCGTAAGGGGTGAACCTAGGTGGAATGGGTTTCCCTACCCATATTTTGTGTAGGAAGTGTTGTATTTGAAGTAACCTAAAGTGTTCCCTCCTCGGGATGTCCAGTTGTTGTTGACAGAATTTTAAGGTTAATGGGCCTGTTGCTGCAAAGAAGTGACCAATCCGATACAGCCCCTTGTCCAACCACCATTTGAAGGAAATTAGACCAGGAGTGAAGTCCGGATTATTGAAAATATGGGCCAGTGGATGGCAGTTAGAGGTTAATGAAGGTTGAGTCATTATTTTGTACCAAAGGGTCATGGATTGTGAGAGGATTGGTGACAGTACGGGGGTCTGTCCTTGGAAGGGATCCATAGTAAGTAGTCAAGAGTATAATTAGGAACTCACTGTCTTTCAATTTGGATCCAATCTGTTTTTTCTGTTCTGGAAAATACAGTTGAGAGTTGGGCGATTCTTGCTGCCTGGTAGTACCAGAAGAGTCTTGGTAACCCTAGGCCCCCCTGTGTCCGCAGCCTGTAAAGAGTGTTATTTGGTATGACTCTTTCCTCCCCAGACAAACTTGTTGATTTTTCTTTGTAAGGATTGCAAGTGATCCTTTTTAAGGTTAATCGGTAAAGCTCTAAATAAATAAAGTAGTCTGGGGAGGAGTGTCATTTTAATTGAGTGGATCTTCCCTAGCCAGGAAAGCTCCTTACTGCTCCAGGACATTAGCTCTGATTCCAGTTTCTTGTATGTGGGCGGGAAGTTGACTGAGTATAGTTGGTCAATTTTGGCGGTGAGATGAATCCCTAGATATTCTAGTGACGAGTCATTCCATTCAAACTTAAATGAGTTTTCCAACGATTCCACTGTGGCTGGTTTCAGAGAAATGTTGAGGGCGTGGGACTTGACTTGGTTAACTCTTAGGCCTGACACCTTAGCAAAGCCATTTAGTGTGTCTGAGTTTTAGAGCGGCAAAGCTCTTTTCTAGTTTTTGGATGTCCCTTAGTCTTGCTCTCTTTATTTGAGTGGCAATACTGATAATTTTGCCCCTGATTGTAGCTTTGTGGGCGGCCCAGAGGGTCTCGGGGGGAGATATCGTCTATGTTGTTGAGAAGGAAATATTCCTTCAGTGACTTTTCCAATTCAGAGGTTTTAATGGGGTCACTCAGAATGGATTCATTTAGATGCCAATGGGTGCCTGAAGGCCTGGAGAGGGCGTTTTGCATATAAAGTAGAACTATGGAGTGGTCTGACCATGCAGTGTCAATTATGGTCGCCTTATATGTAGATGAGATAAGGGATTGGGGTACCAGAATATGGTCTATTCTTGTGTACGACTGATGGGGAGCCGAGAAGTGGGTATAGTCCCTTTTTGAAGGATTCAGTTCCCTCCATATGTTAATTAGCCCATAAGCGTGAAGGGCTTTCACTATGTTCAAACTAGCTTTGGTGGGGCGCGTCAGTTGGGCTTTGGGGGGCCTACTTTTGTCAAGTCCTTGATTGAAGGCTATATTTGAGTCGCCTCCAAAGATAACCTTGCCTTCCACTAGGGGCATTAGGGTTTTGAGGAGAGATTGAAAGAATACAGTTTGTCCTTTATTGGGGAGCATAGTAGGAAATTATGGAGTAAATATTTCCTTCAATAGTGCCCTTCACAAGGGTATATCTACCCTCGGGGTCTTTGTGGTCTGAAATGTAAGAAAATTTACTGTTTTTAGAAAATAGCACAGCTACTCCTTTGGTTTTATTAGTGGCATTCGCTATGTAGAATGAGGGATAATGTGAATGGAGGAATTTGGGTCTGTATCGGATTGGGAAATGAGTCTCTTGTATGAAGACTATATCTATCTTCAAGGATCTGTAGTTTTCAAAAGCAATTCTACGTTTTCTAGGGGAGTTCAAACATTGAGCATTATGAGAGGCCACTCTAAGGTCTTTGTGTGTCATGTGCCCTACAGCCATTAAATCAGAGGGGTGGAATGCTAGATTGGTGGAAGACGTCACTTACCCGTGGAAGACTTTTCAGCCTGGGCCCTGGACATTGGGAAAGCTTTGAACAAATCGGAGTTGTTGTCAGAGGCTTCGCGAGACCTGCTGAGTGGCTCAAAAGAGAAAAGAGGTTAGGGAGGAGGGGGGAGAAGAAAAATAAAAATAAAAAAGAAACGGCGTCTTCTAGGAAGACTGATGACGATTGATGGGGAAAAACCCCATCTGTCATCCACAGTATGGCTTCGGTAGCCTCTAGGAGGGTCCCGAAGTCTCATGCCACAGAGGAGTGAAAAGCCTTGTTCGTGGAATGAGTGAATGCGCAGGGGTAGCACCCCCGGCCCTCGCTTATAGAATAAATTTAGTTAAAGTAAACTAACACAGCGTAATGTCAACTTATCCTACCAACAATAGAAATATTAAAGGATCCCTCGGGAATTGGAGCCCGATTTGTTAGGTGTTTTGTTACAGAGAACAATGTCTTGAGCCCTATCCCTCCGACTCAGGGAGGTAGGGGACACGGGGGGATCCCTCGGGTGATGACATCATTTTGTTAGTAGTGCTGTCTCCAGGTCCGGAGTCCAGTGCCGTATTCTGTCAAAGGTTCCTGAGATCGAGTTCCCTGTTTGGCAGCTCTGTAGGATGATCTCCCGGGAGACGGGAGGGAGACCAAGAAGGCAAATTTTGGGAGAAAGACTGTTGAAAACCGAAAAGTCACATTCCGTCTTGTCTCTCTGATCCAAGTTGGGGTTGGGACCTTAAGAAGGAGCCCTTAAGCCAGAAATCAAACTAGCTGTGATGTGGGAGAACTTGTAAGAAATGATGAACTATAATTTGAAACTTCAAAAGGCCTAAAGATTGGCAACACGGGAGTAGAATGGAGCCCTGGGCTCCAACAACAGGGAGAAATGTTTTCCCCAAGTGGGAGGCCCTATTGAGGGCTAGAAGGGTGAGAGAATCCCAGAGAGCATCTTATGGTGGTCGGCCATCTTTGGATTTCTTGGACTTGCCTTTGTTCCAAAGAGGGGAAACTTTGGTGGATCCTCATGGAGCCGAGGTGAGATCCATGGGTGCTTCCTGGGAAATCAGCTTAAGGTGAAGGAATAGTTTCTCTCCTTCTGGTAAGGAGGAGAAGGAATAAGCTTTGTCTTGGATGGAAAACTTGACTCCGAAGGGGAAGTTCCAACGATACTTTATGTTGCATTGAGACAAAACCGATAGGAGCGGTTTAAGGGACCTTCTCTTCTGGATGGTCGAGGGGCCCAATTCCGCATAAATTTGAATCTGGTGACCTCTGCATGTAACTTGCTGTTTGAGGTGAGATTGCCTCATCACCTCCTTTACACCATAAAAGTGGGGTTGACTATGACGTCCCTTGGAGATCCGTCCCTTCTGGGGGGCCAAAGGCTCTATGGGCCCTGTCCAGTTCTAGACGATGGGGGGGTGTTAGGGATCAGCTCTTCGATGAGATCTTGAATTGCGGGGGGGATAGCCGTGATGATTTCAGGCAGACCTCTGACTCGGAAATTATATCTCCTCGACCTGTTCTCAAGGTCATCTATCCTGGCCAGGGCTGTGTCCAGTTGGTCCTGGAGGACCTGTATGTTGGTGTGGGAGACAGTGATATCCAGTTTGGTTTCTATTGCTTCCATTCTGGAGCCGAGGTTGGCAAAATCAGATTTAATGTCTCCGGTGATCTGGGCAGCTGTGATGGCCAGACCCCTCTCCAATAAGGCAGAGAATTTCTGGAAAAGGTCCCCCTGTACTGAAGAGTGATCCTGGTCTTGCTGGCAGGGAGAGAAATCTGCCTGGTAAAGGGGAGAAGCAGGCCCTGCAGGGGACAGTTTGTAATCCTCCAGTGTTCTGCTCAGAAGGGACTCAGTGGAGGCTGGGGAAGGAGCTAGACAGCATTGAGGGGCTCCCTGGACCCCTTGAGAGAAGGTCAACGTGGCTGGTGAAATCACTTGCCTGAAGTCCTGGTGTTTCTCCCCATAGGCCGCGTGTTGCTGTGATGTGGAAGTGCTGGTGGCCATCTTGGTACACCCGCCGCGGCCTGCTTGGTCGAATTCCAGCCCCAGATCACGCCTGGCGGCCGGTATAGACATCCAGGGCAGGTCCCGGAGGAGATCCGAGTTCGGATGGGCTATTGGGGGCTCATTTCCCTGGGTGCTGTGGCTGCTGTGTGGCTCAGAGGGCAGAGGTGCTACGGAGCTCCCAGCTCAAGCGTCCATCTTAGAGCTCGCGCGCATGCGCAGTGAAATCTTCCTATTCTAATCTATTCTTTTCTATTATATACAAAACAAATTGATTCTATTTGAATTTTGGGAAATGGTTATATTCTTTCTGTACTATTCTAATGTTTGTTTAATTGTATTCTTTTTCTATTTGGTAATTCTATTCTATTCTTTTCTATTCTACTATTTTATTTTCTACTCTATTCTATTCTATCCTATTCTATCATTATCTATTCTATTATTTTCTATTCAAATTCAAATTTATTCTATTTGAAATTTGAATTTCGGAAGATGGTTATATTCTTTCTGTTCTATTCTGTTTTTTTTTTTTTCTACAATAAAATACCACCAAAGTCAGGATTGAGATGGGTCATTGGCTATATGTAGATTTCCCCCAAGAAGGCCTCTACCGTGCACAACAGAGCTGAGTCTGCCATTTGTCATAGTGGCAGACGAGGCTTTTTACTTGCAGAGAAAATAAGGTAGTCCTATAGTGGACATTGACTTACCCACAAACAGAAAATATTCAACTACCTACTGTGCTGTGCCCATCAGGTAGCTGAATGTGCATTTGGAATCTGTACTACAAAGTGGCATGTACTCCTTTCTGTGATACAATTGAATGTGAAAAATGCCAAAAAAGTAGTGCTTGCATGCTGTGTACTCCACAGGTATCTAATTGACATGGAGAGAGGCTCTATTGAACGTACACCCCCAAACCCTGCTCAGAAGGAACTGTTTATAGACTTACACTCCACATCTCGACTAATTCGCTAATTTATTTGTTTCACCAGGAGGTTGATTGCATTGGCAAAATGACCATGTTTAATGTTTCAAGATCAAAATTGATTGATTTTACGCTAATGTCTTTTTGCTTAAAATAATATCTTTTTTCATTGGCTAAAAGTTTTTAAAAATAATATTTGCGTGTGTTGTTTTGTTCTCATCATAGCAAAGCTGCATTTTCACAAATGTGAGGTAAGGCTTATGTTCTCAAAGAATGGAAACTTTACCCTACACGGGTGAAAAAAAGAACTGTACTTTTATATAAGTGTGAGGTATTCTCTATGAGAATTGTGGAATTTACCTCATACGGATAAAATTGTGCATTGTCTTGTTCACAAGGGTGAAGTAAGGCTTCTGTTCTCCAAGAATGGAAACTGTACCCCCCACGGGTGATAATTGGAACTGTACTTTTATATCAGTGTGAGGTATTCTCCTTGAAAATGATGGAATTTACCCTACATGAATAAAAATGTGCATTGTCTTTTTCACTAGTGTGAGGTAAGGCTTCCGTTCCCCACGTTGGTGAAAAAGTATCTTGCTTAGTAATGCAGTGCATCTCAAACATTTGCTCAAACTGGAAAAAAACTAGATGACAAAGAACTTTTTTTTTTAACTAATGTGGCCACAACAATTGGCCAAATGAACAACATGATAAGGTACCATGGATGCCAGTGCCTGTACTAAATGGCCACAACAAATGGCCACATTGACAACAACATAAGGCACTGTGGATGCCAAAGACTGTACTAAAGTGGCCACAACAACAAGCCAACATGAACATGAAATAAAAACTGAAAAGAAATGAAAAAAAATCATAAGTTTTGATAAACACAGAGGGAGGAAGAGCATTGGCTCTGTGAAAATGTTAGTGATTGGGAGGATTGGGAGGGATCCACTGATCTGCAGTGAAAGAAGGGAGCCACTGATCTTTGTTGAAAGGAGGGGCTCAATTTGTTCTTGGGTGAAAGGATTGGCTCTGGCAGGAAGCATAAATTTGCCCGCGGCAACTCAGATCATTGAATGAATTCCTGTTGCTGCGCTACCTCTGGACTTCACCAAGCACTTAAAGGGTCCTGCCTTCTGTCTGTTCAGTGAATTCATGTCCCCTCCGCTAGCTCCCTTTTCTATGACCAGTGGTGCCAGGGTGCACCACTGATGCAACAACTGGAATAGAGGCAGAAAAGTTATTACAAATAATGTATAGATAGAATAATAAAATATGGAGACAAATAGATCAAGATAGACAGATGGACCCCATGTGAGATCTTGGCTTTCCTAGTGATTGGATCCTCCTGGAGTAGCTGGGGGTGATGTGACTGGTGTACAGCTCATTGATGTGCTGACTGGTATACAGCTATTGATGTGCTGATATTCGTGGGAGCATTGGAAGATCGGCCTCACTCTTCTTCTCCTCCCTCTCAGTACTCGACCAGTTGAATGTCACCCTATAGGAAAACATAACAAAGTAGATCAAACAGAAGTGCACTGTAGCCACTTTTGTGATATTGTACTTGTACACTGATGCGAGTTCATAACGAATGTGATGCGTCAAAAACACTTTAAATTTGCATGTCATCCCTAAAGTCATTGTTTTCAATGACGGTCATTCACATACATGCGTTGCGATTCCTCTATGAATGTGATGCAATAAAAAAAGGGTCTTGTGCGAGTTTACTGCATTGCGTTGCGAATTTAGTCTCCATAGACATCAATGTAAATCGTTCTTGAATCGCATTGGTTCACATATGTGCGAATTGCACCACACTACTACCCACAAAAAACAGGAAGTACACAGGAAGTTAACACCTTTTTTTTTTTTTACATTATGATTCTATTGGCTAGAACATCAATCGCAGCTATGTCCAACTTCTGAAATTCGCTGTAAATCATGGTAAAATCGTGGTAAAATCTCGGTAAATTCGCACCTCACACAGGACAAAAAACTGAACAAATTCACAGCGCAGCTCCCCCGACTCCATTCCGCTTCTTTGGAGCGTCAGCTAAATAGGGTATAGATAGGGTTTTTGGGCTGGGGCTCCACTCCTGGATGCCTTCTTCTCAGCTGTCAGGTCTTGTCGCACCTGATCCCAAAGAGACTTCTCCTCTCCTGTGGAGTTCTTTTACTAAAACAAACAAAAAAATGTAAATAAATAGTTAAATAAAATACTGTTACTGATATATATATATATATATATATATATATATATATATATATATATATATATATATATATATGAGCAAAATTATAAACACTTTTGTGTTTGCTCCTATTTATCATGAGCTGAACACAAAGATCTACGACTTATTCTATGTACACAAAAGGCCTATTTCTCTCAAATATTGTTCACAAAACTGTCTAAATCTGTGTTAGGGAGCACTTCTCCTTTGCCGAGATAATTCATCCACCTCACAGGTGTGGCATATCAAGATGCTGATTAGACAGCATGATTATTGCACAGGTGTGCCTTAGGCTGGCCACAATAAAAGGCCACTCTAAAATGTGCAGTTCTACTGTATTGGGGGGGTCCGAAAACCAGTCAGTATCTGGTGTGACCACCATTTGTCTCACGCAGTGCAACACATCTCCTTCGCATAGAGTTGTTCAGGTTGTTGATTGTGGCCTGTGGAATGTTGGTCCATTCCTCTTCAATGGCTGTGCGAAGTTGCTGGATATTGGCAGGAACTGTCGTATAGAAAATTGAAAAAGGTGCTAATTGTCATAGAAAACCAACTGAACTACCCTACATCCCTATATAAACAAAAACCCTGATGAAGAGAAAGCAAACTTTGCAAATCTTGAAACGCGTCGGGTACTTCTGTACTCACCTTTAGTTCAACAGATCAATTGTGGTTTTTCTGCTTGTACAATCTCATTGTATTGTCTGTTTACCAGCCTTTAGATTATGATTGCAAGATTATTTATTTATATATTTTGTATGTGCTCACCTTTTTAAACAACTTTATTTAATGATTCATACTTTTTAAAACTCATTTCACACCTCATTAGCCACCTACCCTTTTCAAAGTCCCACTCAGAGGAATCATGCTTTTCCATTTTTGGAACTGTCGTATACACCAATCCAGAGCATCCCAAACACGCTCAATAGGTGACATGTCCAGTGAGTATGCTGGCCATGCAAGAACTGGGATTTTTTCAGCTTCCAGGAATTGTGTACAGATCCTTGCAACATGGGGCCGTGCATTATTATGCTGCAACATGAGGTGATGGTCGTGGATGAATGGCACAACAATGGGCCTCAGGATCTCATCACTGTATCTCTGTGCATTCAAAACGCCATCAATAAAATGCACCTGTGTTCATTGTCCATAGCATATGCCTGCCCATACCATAACCCCACCGCTACAATGGATCACTCGATCCACAACATTGACATTAGCAAACCGCTCATCCACGTGACGCCATACACACTGTCTGGCATCTTCCCTGTACAGTGAAAAATGGGATTCATCCGTGAAGAGAACACCTTTCCAAAGTGCCAGATGCCATTGAATGTGAGCATTTGCCCACTCAATTTGGTTATGATGATGAACTGCACTCAGGTTGAGACCCCGATGAGGATGATGAGCATGCAGAGGAGCTTCCCTAAGACAGTTTCTAACAATTTGTGCAGAGATTCTTTGGTTATCCAAGCCGATTGTTGCAGCAGCTGTCCGGGTGGCTGGTCTCAGAAGATCTTGGAGGTGAAGATGCTGTATGTGGAGGTCCTGGGCTGGTGTGGTTACACGTGGTCTGCGGTTGTGAGGCCAGTTGGATGTACTACCAAATTCTCTGAAATGCCTTTGGAGACGGCTTATGTTAGAGAAATGAACATTCAATTCAAGGGCAACAGCTCTGCTGGACATTCCTGCAGTCAGCATGCCAATTGCATGCTCCCTCAAAACTTACGACATCTGTGGCATTTTGCTGTGTGATAAAATTGCACATTTTAGGAGTGGCCCTTTATTGTGGCCAGCCTAAGGCACACCTGTGCAATAAATCATGCCGTCTAATCAGCATTTTGATATGCCACACCTGTGTGGTGGATGGATTATCTCGGCAAAGGAGAAGTGCTCACTAACACATATTTAGACAGTTTTGTGAACAATATTTGAGAGAAATAGGCCTTTTGTGTACATAGAAAAAGTCAATGATATTTGAGTTCAGCTCATGATAAATAGGGGCAAACACAAAAGTGTTGCGTTTATAATTTTGCTCAGTATATATATATATATATATATATATATTTATTTATGTATTTATTTATATATATATATATATATATATATATATATATATATATATATATATATATATATATATATATATATATATATTTATGTACAGTGTCTTGCAAAAGTATTCACCCACTTTTTACCTATTTCGTTACATTGCAGCCTTTATTTCAGTGTTTTTTTAATCTGAAATATATGTGATGGATCAGAACACAATAGTCTAAGTTGGTGAAGTAAAATTAGAAAAATATATATGGTACATAAGTCTATTTTTCAGAAATGAAAAAATTATAATTGGAATGTGCATATGTATTTACCCCCTTTGTTACGAAGCTGTCAGAAACCATGATGGCAGAGCAAGACAGAAGTACAGTTAAATCACACTTGTTTATTAATAAAAGTAAAAAGAACAAACGTAGTAAAAACAAAGCCAAAGTTCAGTAACTGGAACAGATAGTCAGCCAAGCCAGAAGTCAGGGATCGATGTAGTGAAACAGCAAGCAGGATCTGGAGCCAGAAGGGATGTCAGTAAAGCAAGTCTTTAAACAGGAGCGCAGGAGATCATCTCTGTGATGTTGACCAAGACGAAGGCAGAGATCCTCTGGACTGGATGGCTTAAGACGGCTTAAGTAGGCAGGACTGACAAGCAGGAGATCATCAACAGCTGAGTAATGCCCCGTACACACGGTCGGACTTTGTTCGGACATTCCGACAACAAAATCCTAGGATTTTTTCCGACGGATGTTGGCTCAAACTTGTCTTGCATACACACGGTCACACAAAGTTGTCGGAAATCCAATTGTTCTGAACGTGGTGACGTAAAACACGTACATCAGGACTATAAACGGGGCAGTGGCCAATAGCTTTCATCTCTTTATTTATTCTGAGCATGCGTGGCACTTTGTCCGTCGGATTTGTGTACACACGATCGGAATTTCCGACAACGGATTTTGTTGTCGGAAAATTTTATATCCTGCTCTCAAACTTTGTGTGTTGGAAAATCCGATGGAAAATGTGTGATGGAGCCTACACACGGTCGGAATTTCCAACAACAAGGTCCTATCACACATTTTCCGTCGGAAAATCCGACCGTGTGTACGGGACATAACTGTGGAGAGAGATGGGAGCTGGCAATTAGCTGAGCAGCCAGCTCAGAGAAGGAAGGGCTGAACCCAGCCCTGACAGAAGCCCATAAAAAGCTCTGGTGCAACCAATTACCTTCAGAAGTCACATAATTAGTGAAATAATGTTCACCTGTGTGCAATCTAAGTGTCACATGATCTGTCATTACATATACACATAATGGAAAGAACATGGAACAACAGCAAACCTGCCAAGAGACGGCCTCACATCAAAACTCATGGATCGGGCAAGGAGGGCATTAATCAGAGCGGCAGCATAGAGACCTAAGGTAACCCAGGAGGAGCTGCAGATTTCCACAGCAGAGACTGGAGTATCTGTACATAGGATGACAGTAAGCCGCATGCTCCATAGAGTTGGGCTTTTTGGCAGAGTGGCCAGAAGAAAGCCATTACTTTCAGCAAAAAACAAAATGGCACGTTTTGAGTTTCTGAAAAGGCATGTGGGAGACTCCCAAAATGTATGGAGGAAAGTTTTCTGGTCTAATGAGACTAAAATTGAACTTTTTAGCCATCAAAGAAAATGCTATGTCTGGCGCAAACCCAACACATCACATCACCCAAAGAACACCATCCCCACAGTGAAACATGGTGGTGCCAGCATCATGCTGTGGGGATGTTTTTCAGCAATCGGGACTGAGAAACTGGTCGGAGTTGAGGGAAAGATTGATGGTTCTAAATACAGGGATATTCTTGAGCAAATCCTGTACCACTCTGTGTGTGATCTGAGGCTAGGTTGGAGGTTCACCTTCCAGCAGGGCAATGACCCCAAACATACTGCTAAAGCAACACTTGAGTGGTTTAAGGGAAAACATGCAAATGTGTTGGAATGGCCTATTCAAAGCTCAGACCTCAATCCAATAGAAAATCTGTGGTCAGACTTAAAGATTGCTGTTCACAAGCGCAAACCCTCCAACTTGAAGGAGCTGGAGCAGTTTTACAAGGAGGAATGGGCAAAAATCCCAGTGGTAAGATGTGGCAAGCTCATAGAGACTTATCCAAAGAGACTTGGAGCTGTGATAGCCACAAAAGGTGGCTCTACAAAGTATTGACTTTAGGGGGGTGAATAGTTATGCACATAGACTTTTTCTGTTATTTTTTCCTATTTGTTATTTGCTTCATAATAAAAAAAAAACATCTTCAAAGTTGTGGGCATGTTCTGTAAATTAAATGATGCATATCCTCAAACAATCCACGTTAATTCCAGGTTGTGAGGCAACAAAACACAAAAAAATGCCAAGGGGGATGAATACTTTTGCAAGGCACTGTATATTAAAAAAAAATGTAAATGTATTACATTTTTCAAAAAATATATTGAATTAGGGAAAAAATATTTATGTAACAATGCAAGCTTGCATCACATCTTTTGCCATGATGACTTTCAGCAGAAGAGCAGCACACCAACACATGGGGGGATCAGAAGAACAATAGGCGGCAGGGCCACTGGGAACTTCTGGTACAGACAGGGTTTCCTAGAAAGTATCCAATGAAAATACAGTGGTTTCTGACCACTGTAATCTAAAAAGCCTGTATAATCTGAATGTGCCTGAATGCAGCAATAACATGCGTTTAGGCGTGTTTAGGCGTATTCACATGTTCTTTCTGCTCAAAAGCTTCTCCCCTGAATGTGACTTTGGTGGGGTTTTTTCTGCCTCTAAACACTCCAGCCACTAAATACCTGTAAATGCCTGGGTGTGCATGGACACATAGGCTAACATAGAAGGGCATTTAGAAGCAGAAGAAAAAAAAGCTCAAACTCCTGTAAATCAGGTGTTTTTGAGCTCAAGTTTGCATGATCCCTAAGGGTTTCAATCGTGTCTCCCCTTTCCCTTCTTTCCTTCAGATAGATGTAAACTAAATTGAATTAAGCTGTAGGCAGATGTTGCAAACTGATGTAAATTAATATAAACTAAACTGAACTGAATTGAAGATGGAGGTGCAAACTGATATAAACTTAACTGAGCTAAGGATGGACATTAAAACTGTTAAAGACTGATATAACCTAAATCAGTACTCTTAGTAAAAAACATGACTGAACTGATGATACCTGTGTGAAAGGACCCTAATACAAGGCTAAATGGGGGAAGACAATTGGGGTTGTGGTGGAAATGGTAGACAGGGTAGGGATTACTGCCCACAGCTTCAGTGGAATCAGGCAACGTGTAGGAGAAGCTATTTTTTATTTAAATACATCTCCATCTTTCAAAATCTGTTGTGGAATTTAGTCAATACCACTCATCCACATGGTGAACAAAAGTGTTTATTGAAAGATACATGGGCATTGACCATTCTCCAGAATGGCCAAGAGCTGTTTCTTTTACAGGAGTATGTAGAAGACACATACATGGTTCAACATTGTTTACAGATATATTGCAGTCTTGTCAGTGTGACTGATTTGGGATAGATTGTCAAGTATGGCATGTCACTCTATAGATAAACAACAAACAAGGCACAGAATAGCACCTGGCCATATGGTTATGGCCATAAAACATTCACACCGTCCTGTATTAACTCACAGTTATAGTATAGTTATGGATCTATGTGATATCTAAGGCCTACTTCCTTGACAAAGCCTATACTACTGCATGGAGGTCTCTAGAGAGGTGGTGTGTTTTGTGAGTTCATGTTCACTAATGAGGGAATGTAAGATTGATTAGTACATTTGGCTACCTGCTACAGGTTTTCAGACATTGTGAAAGCCCAAGGGCACCAAAGCCAATGCTGAACTTTCTGACAGGTTATTGTTTTCTAGTTAGTCTTACCCTCTATGGCAGCCGCTCCATAGGGAGCGCACGGGCGTGAGCCCACCCAGTTGTGTGACAATAGCGAAAGCATATTTGCTATTCTCACACTAATCCTCCTCTCGGTCAATCAGGAAGTGGGTAGTGAGAACCGTCACCCGATCGGCTGAAAGGACAGGCGATCCTTGCGGACGCCTAGGAGGAGGGGAGAGGAGACCCATGGCAGAAGCTGCCGTGATGGAGGAGAGAACACAGGAGCCGCCACCCGCCACCCATCACCCACCACTGCTAGATGGGGTAAGTGCCAGACCGACCAGCAGACAGCGAGCGCTGCTTACCCTTTTCTCTGGTTATGAGCAAAAACGCCAGTGGTGAAGTGGTGAATTGGAGACACCTCAGAGCAGACCCACTACTCTTTTGAATCAAGATGGGGAAGTTGAAATTGTTTGTAGATTCTATGCAAATATCTTATATAGCTGCTCTCTAGAAGGGTTTCTCCAGAACCATTAAAGTTACATCTAAATAGAAGTCTTTGGCTGAGCAGAGCATCTTGGGGAAAAACAAGTTGTCCTTTAATGAATCCTCCTCTTGTGAGTGCAGGCCACTTGGTTACATACTTACTTTCCTCCCCAGGCCAGTCATCTGGACTTTGGGACCCTGCCCTGCACCACACTGCCTTTCTTATGAAAATTTCTTCTTAATGTGAATGTGTGCTGCAGCTTCATTCATTCCTATTGGAGAGCTGCACTCTGCTGGTCCAATGAAGGCTGCCAGAAGTATGGCTCTTCTCTAGGCATGAATGGGGCCACATTACATATGTGCATTGAGAAGAGGACCCAGAATAGCTGTGTAGATCTGTGTAGGGCTACACAGTAAAGATTGATAAAATAGGGAGAAAACAGAAAATGTATTTTCAAATACTTACCGTAATTTTCCTTTCCTGATGGACTCCATGGCAGCCAACGTATGGGTTATCCCCGCCTCCTCTCCAATGCTATAGGACCCCACTCCCATAAATTTGAGCTTATTTATTTACTTAATTAGAGACTGCGTTACGTAATTAGCCAACTCTTGACCAACTGATGCGACCTCCGTCTGCCATGGAGTCCATCAAGAAAGGAAAATTACGGTAAGTATTTGATAATAAATTTTCAGTTTTCCTGACAGACTCCATGGTAGCCTACATGTGGGTAATAACTAGCCAGTCCACATGGGTGGGTATGCTGATCAAAGAAAAATATTTTAATTTAACCCGTCAACTGACAGGACTCTTAAACCAAAGTTCACAGAAGATAGAGACGCAGGCCCTACACAGTAATGTGACATAAAGGTATTAATGGAGGCCCATGAGGCCGCTTTGCAGATGACGTCTGTAGCCACATGCCAGGCTGCTGCCCACGAAGCCACCATACCCCTGGTGGAATGTGCTCTCATTGCCTCTGGAGAAGCCCAGCCCTTAGCCCTATAAGCCTGCTGAATAGACTGGACGATCAAGGCTGCAATCGTTCTGGTCGAAGCTCGCTTCCCTTTGTTACTGCCAGAGTGCAAGACAAACAAGTAGTCTTGGCATCTAAAGGAGGAAGTAACTCACAGGTATTCCCTCAGTAATTCACCTACATTAAGAGGATGGGCTTCGGTGGACCCCTGGGCCCTAAATGTAAGTAAGACAATCTCTCGGTTTTCATGGAACACTGAAGTAACTTTCGTGTTTGAACCGAGCATGGGGAAGAGGACCTCATGACCCAAGGACCCGATCTCGGAGACCCTTTTGGCTGAAGTGATGGCCACTAGGGAGGCAACTTTTGCAGAAAGATTCTTGACAGAAAGCAGAGCGAAACCTGAGGTACTGGAGTCAGACAGTGAGTCAAGAACAAGGGGAAGATCCCATTTGGAGAATCTTGGTCTTCTTTGGGGCCTGAGTATTGTCACCCCATGAAGAAGAACTGCCGGATCAAAGGATGAATGGCCCATGATTTTCTGGAGAAGGCCTACAAGGCCGAGACGTGGACCCTTAGGGAGCTGATGGATAAAGACAGATCTAGGCTGGATTGGAGGAAACTCAGATTATCCTGCACTCCTGGATCTCTGAATGATCTGCCCGTAGAGGATAAGAATCATACAAACTTGGCCCATATTCTTCCATAAACCTTATTGGTGCTCGTCTTTCTCGAGCTCATGAGATGGAAATCACTCTTAAAGCACACCCGAGAGATTCCAGCCTCTGCCTCTCAAGAACCACACCATCAGTCTCAATATTCCTGGACAAGGGTGCAGGACTGCCCCCTGAGAGAGAAGGTCCGGCCTGAGAGGGAGAGGCACTGGGTCCCAGAAGCTGAGTTGGATCAGGAGGGGAAACCATGGCCTGTTCGGCCAGTAAGGTGCTATCACCACCACTTCGACCGCTTCCATTTGGAGTCTCCGAAGAAACTTGAAGATGATCGGGAGCAGGGGAAAGGTGTATGCCCTGTTGAAGTTCCACTGACCGGACAGAGCATCAACTTTGAAGGTCTGGCTGCAATGGTCCCGAGTGTAATACTTCTTGATCTTGAAGTTGCAGGGGGATGCAAATAGGTCCATTTCAGGATTGAATGAATGAATGAATTGACTCCCAAAGACAGAATCCATTTGAACGTCTGCACACAAAGAGACCACTCGTTGTTGTCCAACTGTGTGCGAGACAGGAAGTCCGCTTGGACGTTCTGAACTCCGGGGATGAAGACCGCTGAAATATTGGCCAGGTTTTTATGAGCCCAGGACATGATGGGCTTGACTTCTTGGAGCAGGGTGGCGCTCCGGGTGCCCCCTTGCCTCTTCACATAGGAGACTGCTTTGGTGTTGTCCATTATCAGTAAAACCGACTCCCCTTTGAGGAGATGAGTGAAAGATTGGAGGGCACACCAGGCTGCCCGTAGTTCCAGGACATTTGAGCCTAGGTAGTGAAGATGGGCATCCCACTTGCCTTGAGCAAGTTCTGACCTGCAAAGGGCTCCCCAACCGGCACCGGTGGCATAAGTCGTGACCGTGACCCATGAGATAGGTGCAATGGAGTGACAGGTGAGCAGATTTCTGCACTGGAGCCACCAGAAGAGACTGTTCCTCATCACTGAGGATATGTAAATGGACTGATTGGCATCCCCTGAATTCCATTGCTGAAGGAACCCTGTTTGAAAAGGGCATAACCTCTACAGAGACCATTTGACCATGGGTGTCGTAGAGACCATCGTGCCGATGATTCTTAGGCACTGTGAGGCCTTTAGGCGTGAGGAGCTCAGAACCTGTGAGATTCTCCCTTGGATGATTGGGATCTTCAGTGGGAGAGAGATGGTGTTTTCCACCGCGTCGAACTGGGCCCCTAAGTATGCCAGGCATTGGGCTGGATCCAGGTGGCTTTTTCCCAAGTTTAGGAGCCACCTGAATTTGGACAGTGTGGAGATAACTTGCTCCCTGTGGATCAACAGCTGCTCTTTGTCCTGGGACAGTAACAGGAGGTCATTGAGATAGTGGTACAAGCATATCCCTTTTGTTCTGATGAGGGCCACCACGGCCAGAAGAACTTTCGAAAAAAATCAGGGTGAGGTTGTCAGCCCGAAAGGGAGGCAGATAAACTGTAGATGTTCTTGCCCGACTCTGAACCGGAGGTATTTATGGAATTCTTTCGCCACAGGCACATGAAAATAGGCATCTTTCAAATCGATTGAGATTAGCCAATCACCTGGCTGCACTGCTTGTTGGGTGGTAGACAAAGTCTCTATTTTTTTTGGATAATATAAACTTGTTTAGGTAAGTTAGGTCTATCACATGGCGCCATGAACCATTTTTCTTCTGCACAAGGAGGAGAGGGGAGTATACCCCCTGAAACGCTTCGTTTTTTGGAACAGGCACCTTGGCTCCCTGTACTAGCAGTGAATCCACGTACAGTGGGGACAGAAAGTATTCAGACCCCCTTAAATTTTTCACTCTTTGTTATATTGCAGCCATTTGCTAAAATCATTTAAGTTCATTTTTTTCCTCATTAATGTACACACAGCACCCCATATTGACAGAAAAACACAGAATTGTTAACATTTTTGCAGAAGAAAAACTGAAATATCACATGGTCCTAAGTATTCAAACCCTTAGCTCAGTATTTAGTAGAAGCACTCTTTTGATCTAATGCAGCCATGAGTCTTTTTGGGAAAGATGCAACAAGTTTTTCACATCTGGATTTTTGGATCCTCTGCCATTCCTCCTTGCAGATCCTCTCCAGTTCTGTCAGGTTGGATGGTAAACATTCGTGGACAGCCATTTTTAGGTCTCTCCAGAGATGCTCAATTGGGTTTAAGTCAGGGCTCTGGCTGGGCCATTCAAGAACAGTCACGGAGTTGTTGTGAAGCCACTCCTTCGTTATTTTAGCTGTGTGCTTAGGGTCATTGTCTTGTTTGAAGGTAAACCTTCGACCCAGTCTGAGGTCCTGAGCACCCTGGAGAAGGTTTTCATCCAGGATATCCATGCACTTGGCCGCATTCATCTTTCCTTCGATTGCAACCAGTTGTCCTGTCCCTGCAGCTGAAAAACACCCCCACAGCATGGGACTGTATTGGACAGGTGATGAGCAGTGCCTGGTTTTTCTCCACACATACCGCTTCGAATTAAGGCCAAAAAGTTCTATCTTGGTCTCATCAGACCAGAGAATCTTATTTCTCACCATCTTGGAGTCCTTCAGGTATTTTTTAGCAAACTCCATGCAGGCTTTCATGTGTCTTGCACTGAGGAGAGGCTTCCGTGGGGCCACTCTGCCATAAAGCCCCGACTGGTGGAGGGCTGCAGTGATGGTTGACTCTCTACAACCTTCTCCCAGCTGGCTTTCAGGCCAGCTGTCACGTACCTGGTAGGTGGAGCCGGGAATGCAGAGAACGGCCTCTCGTATGCCTCCGACTTAAGAACCCCTGAAGGTGTGAACAGGGACTCGAAAGTACAGAGGGGCACAAGTGCCTGACTGGAACACTGAAGTAGAAGGCAGGATCCTGTAGTCAGCAGGGAGGTGCACTGTAGTCCTGTAGCAGGTTGCAGACAGCAGGGAGGTGCACTGTAGTACTGTAGCAGGATGCAGAAAGCAGGGAGGTGCACTGTAGTCCTGTAGCAGGTTGCAGACAGCAGGGAGGTGCACTGTAGTACTGTAGCAGGATGCAGATAGCAGGGAGGTGCACTGTAGTCCTGTAGCAGGTTGCAGACAGCAGGGAGGTGCAATGTAGTACTGTAGCAGGATGCAGATAGCAGGGAGGTGCACTGTAGTCCTGTAGCAGGTTGCAGACAGCAGGGAGGTGCACTGTAGTACTGTAGCAGGATGCAGATAGCAGGGAGGTGCACTGTAATCCTGTAGCAGGTTGCAGACAGCAGGGTGGTGCACTGTAGTACTGTAGCAGGTTGCAGATAGCAGGGAGGTGCACTGTAGTCCTGTAGCAGGTTGCAGACAGCAGGGAGGTGCACTGTAGTACTGTAGCAGGATGCAGATAGCAGGGAGGTGCACTGTAGTCCTGTAGCAGGTTGCAGACAGCAGGGAGGTGCAGACAAGCCGGGTCAAGGTACTGGCGGGCAGATCAGGTACAGAAGGGCAAACCAAGAGAATAGTCAGAGTCCAAGCCAAGATCGGGGCGGGCAGCAAGCAGGTAAGTCAGGAACAAGCCAAGTAAGTATTGGATACAGGAAAACTGGTAACAAGGTAGCAGGGGTCTCAGGAAACGCTGTAGACCGGACAGCAAGGCAGCATTGGAACAGACTTCTTTAAATAGCCTATCTTGTTGTTCCTATTGGCGCCAAGTGTTGTTCCTATTGGCGCTATTGCGCATGCGCCCGTTAGCGCTATTGGCACTATTGAGCATGCGCGTACGTTTGTTAGCGCTATTGCGCGCGAGCGCCGGATGGCGCTTCTATGCACACTCATTCGTTTAACCCTCAATCTACTGGGATAACTGCAAGAGGGCTTTTCCTGACATTGCCCCCCTCCAATGGGCAGCCTCCGGATGCCCAACTGAGCCATTTTACTCGGATGAGTTCTCTTAAAGGCTAGGATTAACCTTTTGGCATGGATGTTAGTCTCTGGTTCCCAGGAGTTCTCCTCAGGGCCGTAACCCTTCCATTTCACCAGGTACTGAACCTGATTACGTCTCCTTCGGCAATCTATGATGGACTTAACCTCGAATTCTTCTTCGCCGTTAATAAGTACAGGCTCAGGAGGACCGGTGTTCCGGTTAAGGAAGGGATCCGGGACTGCTGGTTTAAGTAGAGCCACATGAAAGACTGGATGTATACGGAAGGACTCCGGTAACTTCAACTCATATGCCACACTGTTAATTTTCCTCAACACTGGGAAGGGACCCACAAACTTAGGGCCCAATTTCTTAGAAGGGCATGCCAGTTTCAGGTTTAGAGTGGACAACCAAACTTGATCTCCAGGTTTTAGGTCAAGCTCCCCTCTTCTCTTCCTGTCAAACATTTCCTTGTTATGGTCTTGGGTCTTTGCCATTGTCTCTTGAAGTAGCTTGTTGTTTGTGCTGAAGAAGTTCAAGGTTTCTTGAGCTGCCGGTACAGTACACTCTGGCATGTTATTGGACAGAAACAAGGGGTGGAACCCATAGTTCGCAAAAAATGGAGATTGGTTGATTGCAGAATGCACAGAATTAGTATAGGCGAACTCAGCAAGAGGTAGCAGAGGCACCCAGTCATCCTGAGAAAAACAAGAATAGCATCGCAAATACTGTTCAAGGGTCTGGTTAGTTCGTTCGGTTTGTCCATTCGTCTGGGGGTGGTAGGCAGACGAGAAGGAGAGGTCAATCTTCAGGGCTTCACACAGGGCTTTCCAGAATTTGGATGTAAATTGTACCCCCCGATCAGATACAATATTAGCAGGTATACCATGGAGCCTTACAATGTCCTTAATAAAAATCTTCGCAGTTTCGGAGGCAGATGGGGTACCCTTCATAGGCAGGAAGTGAGCCATTTTAGAGAGTCTGTCAACCACTACGAAGATGGTGGTGAAATCTTCTGAAGGTGGTAATTCCACAATGAAATCCATGGAGATCATCCTCCATGGTCTTTCTGGTACGGGTAGAGGCCTCAACAGTCCCCAAGCCTTGGTCTTGCTGCCCTTGTTCTGGATGCAAGTAGTACATGCTTCGATATAACGTTTGCAATCCTTTTGTAGCTGAGGCCACCAAAACATGCGCTGCAGGAGTTCGGACGTCTTATGTACCCCGAAGTGGCCAGCTAGTTCATGGTCATGGCAAGACTTGAGGATGGCAACCCGTGTCTGTTGTGGCACAAAAATTCTGTCCTTGTACCAAAGTAGATCATCTTTCCACTGTAAAGTGACATCTGTTGGATGGGGAGCCAATGAGGAGGCTTGTTTAACTTGAGAGAGCAGATCTCCCTGAAGCATGAGAAAGTTTCCAGGAGCAAGGATGGTATCAAGGGGTGAAGGAACTTCAGGTTCGCTGAACATCCGGGAAAGCGCATCTGGTTTAGTGTTTTTAGATCCCGGCCTGTAAGTAATGTGAAAGGCAAATCTGGTGAAGAAGAGTGCCCATCTGGCCTGTCGTGGTTTTAATCTCTTGGCAACTTTCAAGTACTCTAAGTTCTTGTGATCAGTGTACACCAGAATAGGATGGGCCGCTCCTTCCAAGAGGTAATGCCATTCTTCTAGCACAGCCTTGATTGCAAGTAGCTCTCTGTCCCAGACATCGTAATTTCTTTCAGCCTCGGTTAGCCTGCGAGAGAAGAATGCCACTGGGTGTAACAGAGCCTTGGATCCTTGTCTCTGTGAAAGAACTGCCCCTACTGCTACTTCGGAAGCATCTACTTCCAGTATGTAAGGTAAGGCTGGGTCAGGATGCTTTAAGACGGAGGCTGAAACGAACTGTTCTTTTAAGGAAGTAAAGGCTGCTTGAGCTTCAGAAGACCATTGGAAACGGGTGCCTTGCCGAGTAAGACTTGTGATGGGGGAAATGATAGAAGAGAATCCCTTGATGAATTTGCGATAAAAATTCGCAAACCCCACAAATCGCTGAACTCCCTTCTTATCAGTCGGAGCTGGCCAATCCAAGATGGCAGAGATCTTCTGTGGATCCATCTTGACACCGTCAATTGAAATGATTAGGCCCAGAAACTGGATGCTTTGGCGCTCAAACTCGCACTTCTCAGGTTTTGCATACAAGCCATGCTGGCGAAGGCGGGTTAGAACTTTCCCGACATGTTCCCGATGAGTAGTCAGTGAGGAGGAAAAGATTAGGATGTCATCTAAGTATACTATGATGAACAAGTCAAGGTAGTCTCTAAAAATATCATTAACAAAATGCTGGAAGGTGGCAGGAGCATTACATAAACCAAAAGGCATGACAAGGTACTCAAAATGTCCGAAGCGGGTGCGGAAGGCCGTTTTCCATTCATCTCCGCTTCGGATCCGGACTAAATTGTAGGCTCCACGAAGGTCTAATTTGGTAAAGATGGATGCAGTTCCGAGTCCCTGGAAAAGTTCGGGTACCAAGGGTAGAGGGTACCGATTATTAATTGTGATCTTATTAAGGTCCCGATAATCTACGCAGGGGCTTAGAGAGTGGTCTTTCTTTTCTACGAAGAAAATCCCTGCTCCTGCTGGGGAGGTATAAGGGCGTATGAACCCTTTCCTCAGATTATCATCTATGTATTCTTTAAGAGTTCCGAGTTCAAGTTCATTTAAGGGAAAAATTCTCCCAAAGGGAATTTCTGCTCCGGGAAACAACTCAATCGGACAATCGTAAGGTCTATGGGGTGGCAGAGTCTCTGCCCCTTTTTTACTGAACACATCCAGAAAGTTATGGTAAGCCTTGGGAACTGCTTGGCAGGCTTCAGCATCGGTCTCCAGACATAGCAAAGAAGACGGGGTTTTGGTAGTGTCCTGTAGACAATGTTGCTGGCAATATGAGGAATGAAAACTGATTTTTCCAGTAGACCAGTCTATTTGCGGATTGTGTGCCTTGAGCCAGGGCATTCCCAGTATGATGGGAAACAAGGGAGATTCGATGATGTCAAGACAGAGTAGTTCTTGGTGGTTTGCCGGAAATGGTGGTCTTGAGAGGAACTGTTTCTTGTGTTACGGGCCCAGATTTTATAGCTGATCCGTCGGCCAGATGTACAGACAGTCCCTGTGCTCTGGGTCGTAGAGGAATGTGGAATTTACGGGCAAAAGACAAGTCCATGAACCCGCTGCAGGCTCCGGAGTCAATGATGGCGGATGCTTGCATATTCCCTTCTGGAAGCTGTAGAGAGATGGGAATAGCCAAATGAGTAGCATGATCAAACACAGCAGATGAAGAGGTAGAGTTGAGAGTAAAGTGCTTACGGGTCTTTGCTGGACAAGTCCTCACATAGTGTCAAGATTCTCCGCAATAGAGGCAAAGGTTATTAGCTCGCCGGCGTTGACGTTCCTCCGGAGTCAGAGAGGGACAGATCAGGCCTAACTGCTTTGGCTCAGTGGAATCAGCAGGAGCGCGGGCAGAAGGCTGTGGTACACGTGGAAGCATCCAGACTGGGCGAGCGGACCCAGCAGTCCATTCAGCTCTTCGCTCTCTTAGACGCCTGTCGATCTGGATGGCGAGATTGATAAGGGCTTCAAGTGTCTCCGGGATGCCAACCCGGGCCGACTCATCCTTTAGTGGCTCGGAGAGTTCCATGCGGAACTGGTGACGTAGGGCGGCGTCGTTCCAATTTGTGTCGGAACTCCAACGCCTGAACTCAGACGCATAGTCCTCCGCCGCCCTACGGCCTTGCTGGAGAGAGAACAGAGCTGCTTCTGCAGAAGCAACTTGTTGCGGGTCCTCATAGAGAAGGGCCATGGCTTGGAAGAAAGTGTCCAGTGGGTTAAGGCAGCTATTCTTTTGTTCCAGGAGTCGATGGGCCCATGCCTGGGGTTCCCCCAGCAAGAGGGAAATGACAAACCCCACCTTAGTGGTTTCTAATGAAAAAGTTCTGGGTTGCAGTGCAAAGAAAAGTTCACAGGCATTACGGAATGCTCTAAACCTGCTGCGGTCCCCGGAGAACCTTTCTGGCGTGGGAACTTTAGGTTCTGGAGGCAACATTACTACAGAAGGGCCCGAGGACGGACCTGGAGCTGAAGTAGAGAGCACTTGAACACGTTCTTCCAGACATTTGTAACCGTCATGCAGGTCTTTAACAGCTTGTGTAAGTCCAGCCAAATGATGGCATAAGTCCTCCATAGGCGACGTTCCCTGCGTGGGCTCGGACATGGCTGTCCGGTACTGTCACGTACCTGGTAGGTGGAGCCCGGAATGCAGAGAACGGCCTCTCGTATGCCTCCGACTTAAGAACCCCTGAAGGTGTGAACAGGGACTCGAAAGTACAGAGGGGCACAAGTGCCTGACTGGAACACTGAAGTAGAAGGCAGGATCCTGTAGTCAGCAGGGAGGTGCACCGTAGTCCTGTAGCAGGTTGCAGACAGCAGGGAGGTGCACTGTAGTACTGTAGCAGGATGCAGAAAGCAGGGAGGTGCACTGTAGTCCTGTAGCAGGTTGCAGACAGCAGGGAGGTGCACTGTAGTACTGTAGCAGGATGCAGATAGCAGGGAGGTGCACTGTAGTCCTGTAGCAGGTCACAGACAGCAGGGAGGTGCACTGTAGTACTGTAGCAGGATGCAGATGGCAGGGAGGTGCACTGTAGTCCTGTAGCAGGTTGCAGACAGCAGGGAGGTGCACTGTAGTACTGCAGCAGGATGCAGATAGCAGGGAGGTGCACTGTGGTCCTGTAGCAGGTTGCAGACAGCAGGGAGGTGCACTGTAGTACTGTAGCAGGATGCAGATAGCAGGGATGTGCACTGTAGTCCTGTAGCAGGTTGCAGACAGCAGGGAGGTGCAGACAAGCCGGGTCAAGGTACTGGCGGGCAGATCAGGTACAGAAGGGCAAACCAAGAGAATAGTCAGAGTCCAAGCCAAGATCGGGGCGGGCAGCAAGCAGGTAAGTCAGGAACAAGCCAAGTAAGTACTGGATACAGGAAAACTGGTAACAAGGTAGCAGGGGTCTCAGGAAACGCTGTAGACTGGACAGCAAGGCAGCATTGGAACAGTCTTCTTTAAATAGCCTATCTTTGGCGCCAAGTGTTGTTCCTATTGGCGCTATTGCGCATGCGCGTACGCCCGTTAGCGCTATTGGTGCTATTGCGCATGCACGTACATTTGTTAGCACTATTAGCACTATTGCGCGCGCGCGAGTGCCGGATGGCGCTTCTATGCACAGGCATTCGTTTAACCCTCAATCTGCTGGGATAACTGCAAGAGGGATTTTCCTGACACCAGCTCTAGGAAGTGTTCTGGTCATCCCAAATGTCTTCCATTTAAGGATTATGGAGGCCACTGTGCTCTTAGGAACCTTATATGCAGCAGAATTTTTTTTTGTAACCTTGGCCAGATCTGTGCCTTGCCACAATTCTGTCTCTGAGCTCTTCAGGCAGTTCCTTTGACCTCATGATTCTCATTTGCTCTGACATGCACTGTGAGCTGTAAGGTCTTATATAGATAGGTGTGTGGCTTTCCTAATCAAGTCCAATCAGTATAATCAAACACAGCTGGACTCCATTGAAGGTGTAGAACCATATCAAGGATGATCAGAAGAAATGGACAGCACCTGAGTTAGATATATAAGAGTGTCACAGCAAAGGGTCTGAATACTTAGGACCATGTGATATTTCAGTTTTCCTTTTTTAATAAATCTGCAAAAATGTCAACAATTCTGTGTTTTTCTGTCAGTATGGCGTGCTATGTGTACATTAATGCCGAAAAAAAAATAACTTAAATGATTTTAGCAAATGGCTGCAATATAACAAAGAGTGAAAAATTTAAGGGGGTCTGAATACTTTCCGTCCCCACTGTAGGACAGTAACACCTGCTTCTTTTCTTCTGACCATCCTTGAAAGATACAGCATCCTCTAAGGAGTACTGACGAAGGACCATGTGTGGCCTGTGGAGATGGTCCAGTAATCCGAGATTGAGGCCACCCAGACATGCCTGAAGAGAAGCAGACGTGCCCCCACCTGACCCCACTGGGCGGGCCCAATCTCAAAATGACTTAGCTGGTTCTCGTCCACTGGATGCCTGGCTCTTAGCAGATTTATGGAAGGATGTCTGGCCTCTGCTCCAATTTCTTCTGAAATCCCAGCCAGGCCTGTAGGAGCATGCATCCTTTGAATGCTCAGTACTGCGTCTTCTGTGCTGGGGCTTCTTCTGACCAAACAGATGCCTATCCTGGGGTAGGAAGCCCGACTTTCCACCGTGACTCAGGCTATAGTGCTATCCAGCCTGTTACCAAACAACGAGGGCCCTTCAAAGGGAATCCTACACCAGGCCTGCTTAGATGCTGGATCAGCAAGCCAAGGGTGCAACCATAAGGCCAGCTTAGCCGTGACCGAGGATAGCTTAGTTCCAGCCAACAGGCGGATCAGATCAAATGAAGCCTCCCCCAGGGAAGCCGTTGCCAGCTTCAACTCCTGGACTGCCGAGCCCCTGGCCAGTTCTTCTGGTACACCCCTGAGTACAGAGTTCACATTCTCTGTCCAGGCTTCCAGAGACTTGGACATGGCTGTGCGGGCCAAGGCGGGTTTGCAAGCCAGCTAACCCATAAATTCTTTTGAGATTTTGGTCTATTCTCCTCTCAAGCCCGTCCTTGAAAGATACAGCATTCTCTAAGGGAAGAGTGACATGTTTAGCCAGTCGCATCAGTGCTGCGTCTACGAGGGGAACGTTTTCCAGATGTTTCACTTAGTCTGCCTTGAAGTGGAAGTTTTACTTGACATAGAAGTCTTCTTATCTACCTTGCTCCACTCCTCATCAATGATATGCTTCAATTCAGAAAGGAGCAGAAAATTGGAACGTTCCTTTCACCGGTGTTTAAAGAACTTCCTCTGCTTAGCCGGAGGAGTGGAAGATCTTCCCACTTAAGTGCCTCCTTGACCGCCTTAATTAGTGGAGTAACCAGGGTGAAGGCACCGACAAATTCATCTCCCTCCAAGTCACTGTCTGAAGAGCCGGAGAGGCATTATAAGGCTGGAATGGGCCCGGATCCTCGTGGACCTTGTCAGCCAAGGAGCTAGATAGAGTGGTAGACTGGCTCTGCGTGCAGGTTGTTCCCCACTCCTTTAGGGATTGCTGCACCACACGCTTAAGAAGAGACTCCATCTGTTGGTTGTTATGCCTGGGCATAACACGGATCACACAGTGATTTGCCCTCCAGGACTCATGTCCCAAATCCCCAGCAGGTTCTGCAATCAGAGCGGCTGTCATGGCGGTGGGTGTGGTGTCTGGAGGAGGAATGGGAACATCTCTGTTGATGGGTCCCAGAGGGAGAGTCACGTATAGACCTAGATAAGGAAGGTTGATGTTGCGGCCTGGCAAGGTCCCTGTTGTCTTGGACAATAAACTGGTGATCTGACCTGGAAGGAGAAGGGCAGAAAACATATCACGTTAGGGGATACGTCCATCCAACGTGAACCTGGCCCCCTCCCACACTCCACATACCTAGAGCATGAGGACTGGCCGCACGGAGGCAGTGACTTGTCCATGACACCCTGGCGGACGATAAGTGACAATCCCGCAGCTTTGTAGGAACACACGAACGTCCTGGGAGAAGAAGAGCAAATAGCATGTAGCTTGCCCTTTAAGAGCCATCTCCGCCCCCCCTCACCCTGCACCATAACCCCCAGGCTGGCTTACCTTAACCTGGGAACCCTGGTGCATGAAGGAGCTGCCGCAAGGTGCCCACAGTGATCCCCAATGTGACAGGGGCTCACAGGAATTTAAATATCCCCACCGAAATTACGTCACCACCATGTCTAGCACACCTGCGCGACCGCCGAGACCCCGGCCGTACCGCACATGCACAAAACCAAGCCTCAGTTTCGTCTGAGGATCGCGCATACACATAAGCGCACCGGAGCAACGACCCGGGAAGAGGGAGCCATGTCCTGGAATGCACCTGCGTTCCAGGACCATAGAGGGGAAAGAGGGGAAGGGAGGGAAGGCACACAAGGGGAGACAACAAACAAAAATTAGCTGCCATGGAAAAGAAAATCTTCAGACCTGCCAGTCGATCCGTGCCAGGGCTGTGCCCTGGGCTATCTCGACACCATTAAAAGGTTTGCCCGGCATCAACCTTGATCAATTGGACATCCGTAAACGTAAGAGCACTGTTTGTAGGTCCAAATGAGGAGGACAAAAAAGGAACGCAGTCTCTAGCGGTAAGCTCAAATTTATAGGAGTGGGGTCCTATAGCATTGGAGAGAAGGTGGGGTTAACCCACACCTTGCAATGGAGTCTGTCAGGAAAGGAAAGTAATGAAGTGGGTCTGTAATGGGAGGGGGGATTCAGTAAAGTATATCTTGAACTAAAGGTACAGCTCTCCTTTAAAAATCACATATCATGAAATGAATAGTTTATACTGTATATTCTGCCATTGCTTAACCCTCATTATTGAAAGGCTAGTTGCTAAAATCTAGTATCATGGTGATACTTTGGTGTCAATATTCTGGTAAGAGTCACTCACATGGAAGAAGTGCAGGGATAAGAAATTCTGACTTCTCAACATGCTTGTTACTGGTCTGTGATTCAGAAAGCATTAAAGGGGTTGTAAACCTTTGTGTTTTTTCACCTTAATGCAGCCTATGACTGTATGCTGTACCTTTCTGCCCAGGGTTCTCGGCTCTTGATTGGACAGATTGATAGCAGTGCAGCCATTGGCTCCCGCTGCTGTCAATCAAATCCAATGATGCAGGCCCGGGGGGCGGGGCCGAGTCCTGCATTCTGTGTCTATGCACGCAAATACTGGACTCGGGAGCACGCCCACAAGGTAGCCCCCAGGGAGAACGCTTCTCCCAGGGGATTTACCGATGCGAGGAGGAGCCGCAAGCGCCGCCGGGGGACCCCAGAAGAAGAGGTTCGAGGCCATACTGTGCAAAATGAACTGCACAGTGGAGGTAAGTATGATATGTTTGTCATTAAAAAAACAAAAAAAAACAAGGGTTTGCAATCACTTTAAAGTAGACATGACAGAGCAATTAGCATTTTCAAAAAGAGGCCATAAGTGGCAAACCCTTTTGTGCTCTCATGACAATTGTACTTTATTCAACAAATGTAAATCTGGGCTGGCCTGATTTTTACCCTGACACCACTTTAGTCTTTATCATTAAAATATAATAAAATAAAAACGACTTTTTGAAATTATACACACTACAACTTTGTGAATTTTACAAAAAAATTAAATGACACAATTTAACACAGCAAGCACAGAATAGTCTGCTAGGATCAGTTTTTTGTTGTAGACATACTGCTTCTGTTCATAAGTGTATAGGGCTAGTCAATTCTGGATTTGTTTTTGTGACATTCTTAAAAAAAAAATTAAAAAATCTTTCAGCCTAGGTGACCTAACTTTATATGAGAGAAATGGTCAGCAAGTGTTACAAAGCAAATTGCTCTGACAATACCGCTACTACTGTAAATGTTGAAAGGACCGGCCGGTAGGTCAGCAACTGCCAATCAAGCGGACAGAAAAAGCCGCTTGTTGAGCCTGTGATTTCAACACAGGCCGCAATTATCCAGTACTATTCCTGTTCCTCAGCAGCTCTTCTGATTAAACCTGCCTTCCTTTTACATCTCTTTCAGAGTGCGATTCACACACTAATTAGTTGCCTGCTCTCCACTGAGATGTCAGACCCTCAGTCAATTTATCTCTATTTCAGCCTGCTTAGAGTGACTTCCCCAGTTATCAAAATTTAATCATGCCTGCAAAAATGTTGAAAAGTGGTCATTAGAGGCAAAAGGCCACAGGATACAATATTCATTTTTCTCTATCTTGCAGTCATCCAGCTGGCATCTATAATGGATATCCTGGGGGCTGTGAGAACACGTTGATTTATGCAACCTCGCTCTTGCTTTCACTGCGGTGCACCAGGCAGCTTTAAAGAACAGGCTTTAACAAGGTCTGAGGTGGGAGGACATTAATCATGGTAGCATTGTATGTGGAAAAGGGTGCTGTGTAGTCAGAAGAACCCCCTATAGCAAAGCAGTTAGGTTTTTGTACCACCTTCTCAGTGATAAAGGAGAGTTTGACAATTGATTAGACCTTTCTGTAACCTTGCAGTCCTATGAAATGATGAGAGGGAGATAGCAGAAGAAAGGGAAGGGAATTAGAAACAGAATGATCTCCAGGCTGACAGTCTGAAATGTGCAATAACTTCATGATTCCCCCCTGAAACTGGCTATCAAAAATCAGTCCCAACCTGTTTGAAAGAAAGAAAAAGCCTATTCAGGCACACAGGAGCCAGTGCCAATCATTGTACTCATCAGCTGATACACTGTGCCTTTTGCGTAACTCGTATACAAGGGGTTCTGATATAATCTCTTTGGAGGCAGTTTTTCAAAGGAAATATGCTACTTGTCAGCCTTAACCTCTTCTTTTACGAAGACAGCTTAGGGTTTAAATTAAGTCTGGAATAAATGTCAAGTAAATGGATATACAGTATCTCACAAAAGTGAGTACACCCCCTCACATTTTTGTAAATATTTTATTATCTTTTTATGTGACAACACTGAAGAAATGACACTTTGATACAATGTAAAGTAGTGAGTGTACAGCTTGTATAACAGTGTAAATTTGTTGTCCCCTCAAAATAACTCAACACGCAGCCATTAATGTATAAACTGCTGGCAACAAAAGTGAGTGCACCCCTAAGTGAAAATGTCCAAATTGAGCCCAAAGTGTCAATATTTTGTGTGGCCACCATTATTTTCCAGCACTGCCTTAACCCTCTTGGGCATGGAGTTCACCAGAGCTTCACAGGTTGCCACTGGAGTCCTCTTCCACTCCTTCATGACGACATCATGGAGCTGGTGAATGTTAGAGACCTTGCGCCCCTCCACCTTCCATTTGAGGATGACAGATGCTCAGTAGGGTTTAGGTCCGGAGACATGCTTGGCTAGTCCATCACCTTTACCCTCAGCTTCTATAGCAAGACAGTGATCGTCTTGGAGGTGTATTTGGGGTCATTATCATGTTGAAATACTGCCCTGTGGCCCAGTCTCTGAAGGGGATCATGCTCTGCTTCAATATGTCACAGTACATGTTGGCATTCATGGTCCCCTCAATGAACTGTAGCTCCCCAGTGCTGGCAGCACTCATGCAGCTCCAGACTAGGGATGGGCGAACTTTTGACCGTTTCTTTGGCCCCCCAAAACTGACCACAATGCATTGCGGCGCTGAACAGTGCATTGCAAGCAGAGTGAAAGCTTCAGCCAATCAGGGCACAGAGCACCCTCAGAGTCATGATTGGACACTATCATCATGACTTTATCCAATCATGACTCATTCCCGCCCCACAGTATAAAAGTTTTAATGGCAGCCATTTTCAGTGTGATTTTGGCGTGGAGAGAGATAGAACAGGGCTCTGTTCATTGCTATTAGTTAGTGTGCTTTACTGTGATATTTTGCTTCAATTGTCAGTGTAGAATATTAGTTTAGGCTGGATTCACACCTAAGCATTTTTAGTGTTTTTTGCATTTTGCAGATTTGCATTACAGTCCATTTACCATGGTTTCCTGTGGAACATATTCTGTAGTGCAAATCTGCAAAATGCAAAAAGCACTAAAAATGCATAGGTGTGAATCCAGCCTTAGTGTCAGTCTAGGGATAGTGTGAGTGTAGTGAGGAGGACTATTATTCAGTTTTGCATAGTGTGCAGCTAGAGTAGGGACATCTTATATAGTTTCACGGTAGTGTAGTGAGACTGTGTCAGTAATCTTTACATTACATAGCTAGTGTAGGGACAGTTCAGATAGCGTCAGTGTAATGACGGTTGGGTTACTGCCAGTTTAACGCCATTTACTTCTGTGTGCGTTACTGCCAGTCTAACGCCATACTGTTTTGTGTGCGTTAGTGCCAGTTTAATGCCATATAGTTCTGTGTGTGTTACTGCCAGTTTAATGTCATAAAGTTTTGTGTGCGTTACTGCCAGTTTAACGCCATATAGTTCTGTGTGCGTTACTGCCAGCTTAACGCCATATAGTTTTGTTTGTTACTGCCAGTTTAATGCCATTTATTTCTGTGTGCGTTATTGCCAGTTTAACAACATTTAATTCTGTGTGCGTTACTGCCAGTTTAACGCCATATAGTTCTGTATGCGTTACTGCCAGTTTAACACCATTTACTTCTGTGTGCGTTACTGCCAGTTTAACGCTGACAGCTGTAAAAAAAATGCCGACAATTAAAAATAATGAAAAAAAAACAGCGTGCCCCCCCCCCCAGTCCATATCAGGCCCTTCGAGTCTGGTATGGATTTTAAGGGAAATGCCGAAAAAACAGCGTTAGGTCCCCCCAAAATCCATACATAATCAGAATTATCTGAGCATGCAGCCCAGCAGGTCAGGAAAGGGGGGGGTGAGCGAGAGCTCCCCTGCTGAACCATACCAGGCCACAGAGCTCCTTGTTCCCATGTTGATGGGGACAAGGGTCTGTTCCTGACAACCCTGGGCTGTGGTTGTCGGGATCTGCAGGCAGTGGGCTTATCGGAATCTGAAAGCCCCTTTTAACAAGGGGGGCCCCCAGATCCCAGCCCCCCTATGTGAATGAGTATGGGATACATAATACCCCTACCCATTCACCAAAAAAGTAATAAAAACACAGAGACAGTTTTTGATAAATCCTTTATTAAAACAGTGTCCCCGATGTACATCCATCATCTATCATGCCGCCCGCCGCACCGGCGACCCTAAAAAGAACAAAAAAAACTCCAGCTGTCCTTAAAGGCTGACTGCCTACTGCAGGCTCCGCTGTTTGACAGTTCTTATATAGGTAAGGGGCGAGGCCCCCTGGCGATATCATGTGGTGGCACCACTCTAGTTGTGACGTCACCGACCCAGCATGCACCAGTCCATGGACAGCGGGAGCATTTCCTTCTTTTTTGGGGTCGGTGGTGCAGCGGGCAGCGGGCTTGACGATGAATTTACATTGGGGGAGACAATTTTTTTTTTTTTAGAAAAGGAATTGTCAAAAACTGTCTCTGTGTTTTTTATTACTTTTTGACACTTACACTATTGTAACAGAAACATAGAAAAACATTTTTTTTTCAAAATTTTCAGTCTTTTTTTGTTTTCGAAGCCCTGCTCGTCTCCCCCTTCTCTCTGAGGCACCGGCATTGTAAGTGTGGGCGACTGGCTTCACAGCCGGGCACCCACTGCGCATGCGTGAGCCGCGCTGCGCGCCGTGCGCCGTGACTGGCCGGGCAATCATCTGGGACCTGTGACTTGTCCCAGATGATTGCCCAGAGGGAGGGGGAGAGTTGATCTCCCTTCTGGTGCCGCGGTGCGCCGGAAGGAAGTGGGAGCTGGGAACCTCTGGAAAGAGGGTACCAGCTCCCCCCCAAAAAATGACATGCCAAATGTCGCATGTCAGGGGGTCACCTCCCTTAAACCGGAAGTTCCATTTTTGGGTGGAACTCCGCTTTAAGTGCTTTTTTTCCTTTTTACAGCCAGATTAGGATAACGCCTACGTCATATTTTTTTAACCTTAGGCGCCTTTCACACGGACGGCTGTTCTGCCGCAGGTAAAAGCATATAATATGTTCTGTGAAATTCAAGACTGTACAAAAACTTGGAGTGCCACTCAAAGCACAGCTAAACTCCCCCCTGCAGTCCAAGAACATATTGGGTGCTAACCTTCAGTCAAGCTCATCCAGGCTAGCTGAAACTATGCTCCTCTTACAAGTTTCATCCTGCTTATAGGGCTTAATCATAGAGATGAGTGGGTAACCATCATCTATCATGCCGCCCGCCGCACCAGCGACCCTAAAAAGAACAAAAAAAAACGAAAAGGCTTTTATACATCATCAACAGATAGTGACACACAGACATGCAAACAGAAATAGCTGGACTAGAGCCAAAACAAGACATGGCATGAATGTTTAAGGTAAAGCTCAGCCTTAAAGGGCTGGTTCCCACTGGTGCGATGTCTGAGATCGGATGTGATGCTCACCGCACTGCAGTGCAAATCAAATGCGATATCTGTGTGATGCGATTTCAGCCATACAGATAGTATGGCTGAATTTGCATCAAACTCGCACAGGACCCTTTTTTGGTCCGCAGCAGAATCAGATCGCATGAAAGTTCACACCCATGCGATCCGATTCCTGTCCGAGTTTGCAGATCTCACTGCGATATGCAAACTGATTTGGGGGTGTCATTAACTTTAACTGACACTCCCAGCAGTTTGCATAGGGCAGTGTGAACTGCCGCTGCGAGACATGCGACGTGGGAACCAGCAGTGGATTTGCAGGGTTCGCGCATCGCAGCAGTGTGTACCGGCCCTGAAACAAAAAATAATGGACTGCAATCAAAAATAAAAATAATATGGATGATAAGTGCTAAAATTCTGAGTATATGTAGTGACAGAACAAAACATACTAATGACTGATTTATTGTAAGCCCAGCTAAAAATAAAACAAACATATAATTAAAGATTTATTGTAAAACAACGTATAGATCATGTTAACCCTTAAAGCCTAGATCCATAAAAACAAAAAATATTTATTAATAATAAACAAAAACCGCGCTAAAATAGTAATGGATTACTAAAAGATGTGTAATCTTAGTATAGTCCGTGTAGTCCCATATAACTGTCCACAACAAATGAAGGAAGTAGAATTATTATACGTGAATAGCATGAAAGTTCATCCAATGTGATAAAATGATAAAACGACAGTGGAGCTGGAAAACACCAAAATGTTGCGCTTACCAGACGTAAGCCAAATAGGAACAGATGGCTTGAACCCAGCCTGGGCCTTTAAACAGATGATCTAGACGAATCAGGATGATCACACTCGTCTCATGTGCCCAGTCCATAGAGGTATTTATCCAAAAATATATAACACAAACATAGCGTAATACTGATAATATTATAAAAACACTCAAAATGTGAAAAAAAGTGCAACACTCAACAGAAAACTAATCATTTGTATCATATATCAACCAAAGTTGACACAGCAACTAAGGATGGTAAGTGAGTGTCATGCAATCATGCAAAAAAGTGAAGTAGGGTGAATTAGGTAAAAATAGAATTTGCAACACCCAATATCTGTATAACAGATTCAGGTAATGGCAAGACTGTATCAAATCACGCAAAAATAAACATTTGCAAAAGAAAAAAATGCACAAAAATAAACGTGAAAAAAAAAAAAAAAGGAAAGAAGAACCCTTTACAGGCAGCACATCACATGCACAAGCTGCTTACCAGATGACAAATTCGTATAGGCAAAATATCACACAACCCAATGTGTAAATTGGATAGGATTACACCAGCGAACCTAGGGGATATTCTGCTTACCAGACATCCTCATAGAGTAGGCAGATGGGATGGAGCACAAACAGGCTCCTATCTGGAGCGGCGTAGACACGTCCTGGCCAGTCAAGCCCAAGCTCAGCAGTGCATAAGAAGTAAAAATACCAATAGTATAATACTGTATGATCCGGTTTATTCAAATATAGAGTTACACTTACATAAGAAGAAGTTAAAACAGCGAGAAATTGGAGCCGGCCGGCACTCAAACACACTCCCGTCCTCACAGGGCAAACGTGGTGACGTCAGCACGTCCCTCCCAGACGCGTTTCGTCACACGCTGACGTTTTCAATGGGGAACGTCAGCGTGTGACGAAACGCGGCCGGCTCCAATTTCAATGTGATCATCCTGATTCATCTAGATCATCTGTTTAAAGGCCCAGGCTGGGTTTAAGCCATCTGTTCCTATTTGGCTTACGTCTGGTAAGCGCAACATTTTGGTGTTTTCCAGCTCCACTGTCGTTTTATCATTTTATCACATTGGATGAACTTTCATGCTATTCACGTATAATAATTCTACTTCCTTCATTTGTTGTGGACAGTTATATGGGACTACACGGACTATACTAAGATTACACATCTTTTAGTAATCCATTACTATTTTAGCGCGGTTTTTGTTTATTATTCTGTTTTTGGTGTGCCACACTTATAACCGCAGCTTTATTTTTCTTTTCCAAGCGCAGTTTTTTCTTTTTGAAAAAATATTTATTATTGCACCAGAGATTAATAAAATCATCATAGAAAATGTTGTAGAATAATACATGAATATATAAATGTATACACTAATTATTGGTAATAATCTGTGGGGTAAATAGAGAAATATATGCATAACACTCCATTGAATGGTCAAAAGGTGGTGAAAAAGACGCGGGGATCGCTTCTGTCTTCTATTAAAGAGGGAGGTGTTTTGGATATGCAAATTGGACACTCACATTCCCAAAGGGCCCAATCATGAGTGGGACATCACTCATTATTATGATTCATAGCCCCTCCTTTTCCCTTTATAGTACTAGAACTAGTACCAGCAACTACAGAATCTGAGAAATCCAAGTTCTTTTATGGTCTGGTTATTTTGTCTTGTCAAGGTCTCAGTAGTAGTAGCACAAAAAACATTGGGACTTTTCGAATATAGCAGCAATAAGATAGTTTTCCTTCTAGTTTCAAGTTTTCCTTGCAAATTATTCAGGATTGGAAGAGAACATCTTTATTAGGTTAACCAAGTGATTTCAATTAAACGTTTGTTTTTCTTTAGTAAATAATCTCCACCAGACACACGGAGAGCTATAGCTTTTTTTTTAAAACAGAGAGTACAACAGAAGATATTTCCTTTCAGACTCTCTCTTTCTGACTGAAACTTTTTTCACCTAAAATGGCAAACAAGGAGGAGGAGCAAGGGAGGTGAGAGCTAGAGGCTGTCACTACAGACTTAAAAAAAAAATGCTAGTTACCTACAGTGCGTTGCGGTTCCAGAAAAAATAAAGTAGAACATGCTGCATTTTTCCTGCACAGAACTGTACTGGACTGTGGTAAAACACATCTAAAACTCACCCGAATAGACCTACATGCATAAAAAATGCGCATGCAGAAATGCATCTAGAATGGATCTGGAGGACGTTTTTGTGGTGTGAAAAAGCCCTTAAACACCCAAATAGTTGCAATCCAGTCACAATTGCAGGTCCTTGTTTTTAGGAAAGGTCCATATATGTTCAGTTTTAGAACTAATGGGGCGTACACACGGTCAGACTTTTCGACCGGACTGGTCTGACGGACGCCGACGGACCAAATCCGGCGAACAATCCAATCGTGTGTGGGCTTCACCGGACCTTCAGCAGACTTTTCTAGTTGCAAATCTGACAGACTTTAGATTTGGAACATGCTTCAAATCTTTACGTCGTAACTCCGCCAGACCCAAAAATCCGCTTGTCTGTATGCTAGTCCGACGGACAAAAACCGACGCTAGGGCAGCTATTGTCTACTGTCTATCAACTTCCTTATTTTAATCCAGTGTACGTCATCACGTACGAATCCGTCAGACTTTGGTGTGATCGTGTGTAGGCAAGTCCGGTCATTAGAAAGTCCGTTGAAAGTCTGCCAAAAGTCAGTCGAAAGTCTGTTGAAAGTCTGTCGGACAGGCTGTATGACTTTTGTAGCTGAAAAGTCCGACCATGTGTACACGGCATTAGAGTGTGAAACTGTGTGCAGTTCTTTTTCTAAGGCTTCAAATGAATGGGCTGCCTTAACGCAATGAACCAAAATGCAACAGTGTGACTGGTCTGAAGCAACGATTATTTAACTATAGGTTAGCGATTACAAGTGGTTCACATATACAGTATATTATGTAGGCGATGGTGCAAAAGAAGTCTTTCTAATATTATAGAATCTCTGTGTTAGGGAAATTCCAGAAAAGGATATCATGTTTAAACACCAACGCAAAGTCTGAAACTGATGAATGAGTTTATGTGTTTATTAGAGTTTGCAGTGTATTTGACCAAATGCCATGGAAAACATTTATTTTTACATGAAGCACATAAACAACTAATTCTAAAACTGTCAAACTGCAAAGGTCAGACTTATGGTTTGAACAATAGCACTTCGTTTATCCATCCAGTATTTATACATTACATTTCCATTGGAAAACTGCAGAAAATCATTGAAAATAGAATCAGGTAAAAATCATATGTTTGTTTATACAAGAAGAATTTCTTTGTTCTTGTAGAATACTGATATTACTCCATGATATAAAAATATAAATTTCACCTTTTATCTGTTTAGTGCTGTTAGAAAAATGAAAAATTATTCTTGAGTAGTTCCTAATACTTTTGCACATTAGTTTTTGCTTTTTTTGTCCCTCTGTCACTTTTTACAGAAAACTGCAAAGGTCATTTTCTATAGCATGGTTTTCTAACCAGGTAGAAAAACACTGTAAGATGCAAAATTGAATTGGACAAATGTTTTTTACAGATTCAAAATGCTGACGTGTCGCCTACCCACGTAAGGTAAACTGGTAAAGCAGTTCTATGGACCCTTTAGTAGGTCACTACGGGAAGCCAGGATGTAGTGCAGACTCTTTTCAATCTGGTAAAAAAATAACAGGCAGGGGGTAATTTACTAAGTTTCCTGGAAAGTACTGGGCACTCTAAATGTAATAGCGCATATTTCAGGCAATTAAGAGTTCAACTAGGCGAACGTGCGAAAGAAAAATCGCACTATCAGCGGCGAACATGTCTTAATAAATTTGAAATCGGCGCTAATCGGCGATTCCGCTGACCTGCAAGTGCCAATTGCCTCCAAGTTATTATATAGCACTGCACTGCAACCATGATCCATGTATGTGAAGAAAGCATTTTTATGTGAGATGTGCTCTTCTCCATGTGCATCTATTTATGTACAGTATCTCACAAAAGTGAGTACACCCCTCACATTTCTGTAAATATTTTATTACATCTTTGCTACAATGAAAAGCAGTGAGTGTACAAATTGTATAACAGTGTAAATTTGCTGTCACCTCACCATAATTTTCCAGCACTGCCTTAACCCTCTTGGGCAAGGAGTTTACCATAGCTTCACAGGTTGCCACTGGAATCCTCTTTTACTCCTCCATCATGGAGGACATCATGAAGCTGGTGGATGTTAGAGACCTTCTGCTCCTCCACCTTCCGTTTGAGGATGCCCCTTAGATTCTTAATAGGATTTAGGTCTGGAGACATGCTTAGCCAGTAAATCACCTTTACTCTCAGCTTCTTTAGCAAGGCAGTGGTCATCTTGGAGGTGTGTTTTTGGTCGTTATCATGTTGGAATTCTGCCTTGCGGCCCAGTCTTCTGAAGGGAGGGGATCAGGCTCTGCTTCAGTATGTCACAGTACATGTTGGCATTCATGGTTCCCTCAATGAACTGTAGCTCCCAGTGTCGGCAGCACTAATGGAGCCCCAGACCATGACACTCCCACCCCCATGCTTGACTGTAGGCAAGACACACTTGTCTTTGTACTCCTCGCCTGGCTGCCGCCACACATGCTTGACACCATCTGAATCAAATAAGTTTATCTTGGTCTCATCAGACCACAGGATATGGTTCCAGTAATCCATGTCCTTAGTCTGCTTGTCTTTTGTGGGCTTTCTTATGCATCATCTTTAGAAGAGGCTTCCTTCTGGGACAACTGCCATGCAGACCAATTTGATGCAGTGTGAGGCATATGATCTGAGCACTTACAGGCTGGCTCCCCACCCCTTTAACCTCTGCAGCAATGCTGGTAACACTCATACGTCTACTTCGCAAAGACAACCTCTGGATATGACGCTGAGCACGTGCACTCAACTTCTTTAGTTGACCATGGCGAGGCCTGTTCTGAGTGGAACCTATTCTGTTAAACTGCTGTATGGTCTTGGCCACCATGCTGCAGCTCATTTTCAGGGTCTTGACAATCTTCTTATAGCCTAGGCCATCTTTATGTAGAACACCAATTCTTTTTTTCAGATCCTCAGAGAGTTCTTTGCCATGAAGTGCCATGTTGAACTTCCAGTGACCAGTATGAGAGAGTGAGAGCGATAACACCAAATTTAACACACCTGCTCCCATTCACACCCGAGACCTTATAACACTAAAGAGTCACATGACACTGGGGAGAGAAAATGGCTAATTGGGCCCAATTTGGAAATTTTCACTTAGGGGTGTACTCACTTTTCTTGACAGCAGTTTAGACATTAATGGCTGTGTGTTAAGTTATTTTGAGGGGACAGCAAATTTACACTGTTATACAAGCTCACTACTTTACATTGTAGCATATTGTAATTTCTTCAGTGTTGTCACATGAAAAGATATAATAAAGGGGACGTGGCTTGGCGCTGGAAGAGAATGGCTGCCTGACTTCTCAGCTCCTGCTAACCGAGGACACAGCATTCTTGATAAGCGGAGATAGAGCCAGCCACGATGGGTAAGGGAGACAGGAATAACTCCACAACCAGGTCCCGCTCACCACGGGACGAGACCCCGCTGAGCTGCAACATCCCCGTGATCTTTAAAACTCAACAGCGGGACACACAGCTCTCCTCACAGGCCTCTGCCCACACAACGTGCTCGGCTAGCTACAGCCCCGATCATGACCGTGACAGGTAAAATCTTCCTGCACACACTCCAGAAACCAGCCAGGCACAACCTCTCTGCCTAGGGGACATGCAATCCATAGCACTGGACATCAAAAACACATTATCAGCCACTATAGCTGACCTCTGCTTTGACATCCAGTCAGTAGCTACCCGGCTGGAGGGAGTAAAAGCTGCTACAAGCAGTCAAGAATCCACCATTACACAAATCCAGCAGGTCTCTGACACACACTTTCTCCAACTGAGAGAAATACACAGGCACCTGGAAGACCTGGACATTAAAGGACGCGGGCATAATATAAGAGTGAGAGGGCTCACTGAAGCTGTGGAAACTGGTAACCTCCACCAATGTGTTCAGTCTGTATTCAATAGCCTGCTTGACAGACCCCATGACTCCCCTATAGACATGGAACGTATACGCAGAGTTTTACGCCCCAGGGGAAGAGATTCTGATCCCCCACGAGACGTCATCTGCTGTCTAGTAAACTTTCCCCTGAAAGAAGATATTCTCAAGCGTGCCAGAGAGAGACTTCAGGATCTCTACGAGGGAGCCAAAATCAAACTTCTCAAAAGATTTATCCCCTATCACACTACAACACAGAAGGGATCTTCGCCCCCTCCTGGATCTTCTTCGCTCACACAACATCTCCTACAGGTGGAAGTTTCCCTTCGGTCTCTCAGCCTCAGCGATGGGGCGCTCTGCTAAGCTTCGAGTGCCAGAACACCTGCCACAGTTCTGTGCTGCCATGGCTATACCACTTCCACCATTGCCTGACTGGTACAGTGACCAACGCATCTCGGCACCACGGAACACAGACCACCGAGAAGACCCCATGGAATGGAATGCACAAAGACCCAGATGACAAAGATCTCCTCCAGCAACCCCTCCACCCCAGGCTCGCCGCCAACCACTTGGCCTCACCAGCTCACAGGAGACCTTGTCAGGATGCTTAAGCTGCTTCCTACACTCCAGACCAGCACCCCACAGAGGTCCACTTCCTCCTGTTTCTTCCAAGGTTATGTGAGTTGATTACGCGTTATACACAGTTCTCAAATTCTCTGTCTTTATAGATACTGTTACTATACCATGTCTGATTAATCTGTTCTGCCAGGAGGATGCTCACCTCTGTCAATCTCTGGCAGAGATTCCAAGTGGAGCCCTAAAATTTCCCCCCATATCATGCCTTAGCATTACTTACAGTGACCCTTCTGGCAATATATCACCCTCTCACCGTCCTGTTTGAAAACTCGCCACCAATCACCCCGGAATGGTTATCAGAAAGACATATGCCAAGTACATCCTTTACCTTATGTCCTTCAGCCTTACCACAGCTCCCTCACAGCTTCCTCTGCACTCCCAGCTTACAACTGTGGTGTACCCAAAAAACACCAGGAGCTACTCAAAGGCAGTGAGGAGGCAAAAGCAGCCCTACCAGCAGTCTACCAGAATACCATACCACACCATTCTGCCAGAAACTATCCTCATCCTCACCCATGCCACCGACCATCTGGTATAGATGCTACATGGATACTCTTTCTCCCCTCATGATGGATATCATGGCAATAGCCCAGCCCTAAACGGGGCCTTATGAACTAGGGCCTAAAATCCACCCCTACCTAAACACGCCCCCGGCACAATCCAGATGGGCTTCCACCCGACTCATATACTGCGCTTAACCATCCGCAACTCCTACAGGCCTCACAAACTGCCTACCCCAAGCCCCACGGAACACTACCTCCTCCAGCCATATGAAGGACACCAACGCCTCTCTGTGCTTCAGGGCTGCCCACCTGGACCAGTCACCCATTTCTCCCTAGACCCCCCCATAACTGTGTGCCCCACTGTTCACCCATTCTAGTTCTTGCTAGAGGACATACCTCACCCTATATATAGAAATAAGGCGCTCTTTTGCTGCAGCATTTAGTATCACTGCTGTCAACAGGAGTGAATTTAGTTCAAGGTGGACTTAAATGACAACAGCTTTACTAATATTATAGTCAATAGGGTTGAACAGATCTACCAACTTTTGTTTTGTTTTAAATATCTTAAATAGGGATGGGCCAAACACCCCCCTGTTTGGTTCGCAGCAAAACAAGCGAACAGGCAAAAAATTTGTTCGAACACGCAAACACCGTTAAAGTCTATGGGACACGAACGTGAAAAATCAAAAGTGATAATTTTAAGGGTTAATATGCCAGTTATTGTCATAAAAAGTATTTTAGGACCTGGATCCTGCCCCAGGGGACATGTATCAATGCAAAAAAAGTTTTAAAAACGGCCGTTTTTTCGGGAGCAGTGATTTTAATAATGCTTAAAGTGAAACAATAACAGTGAAATATTCCTTTAAATGTTGTATCTGGGGGTGTCTATAGTATGCCTGTAAAGTGGCGCATGTTTCCCGTGTTTACAACAGTCCGAGAGTAAAATGACATTTCTAAAGGAAAAGAAAGTCATTTAAAAGTACTAGCGGTAGCGCCGGCAGCTATAATGAATTGTCGGGTCTCTGCAATACTCATAAAAATCCTTGAAAAAAACGGCCTGGGATTCCCCCACAGTGCATTACCAGGCCCTTTGGTTCTGGTATGAATATTAAGGGGAACCCTGAACCAAAATAAAAAAAAAGAAAATGCGTGGGGGTCCACCCAAATTCCCTACCAGGCCCTTCAGGTCTGGTATGGATATTAAGGGGAACCCCACTCCAAAATTTAAAAAAATATGGCGTGGGGGTCACCCTCAAAATCCATACCAGACCCTTCAGTTCTGGTATGGATTTTAAGGGGACCCCACGTCAAAATTTCTTAAAAAATGGCGTGGGGGTCCCCCTAAAAATCCATACCAGACCCTTATCCGAGCACGCAACCTGGCAGGCTGCAGGAAAAGAGGGGGGACAAGAGAGCGCCCCCCTCCTGAACCGTACCAGTCCACATGCCCTCAACATGGGGAGGATGTCCCTATCCCCACAACCCTTGTGGTTGTGGGTGTATGCGGGCGGGGGGCTTATCAGAATCTGGAAGCCCCCTTTAACAAGGAGACCCCCAGATCCCGTCAAAAATGTTAAAAAAGACAAGAGACGGTTTTTGACAATTCCTTTATTAATGTCTTCTTCTTTCCCCGCTTCTTCTTCCATCTTCTTCTGGTCTTCATTCAGTTTTCTTTCTCCATCTTGTTCTTCCCCCACTTCTTCCTCTTCTTTCTCCGATCCTCTGCTTCTTCCTTCGGTCTTCTCGTCCGCATCTTCCTCCGGCTTCTTCATCCCACGCGCCGGAATGGATGGAAGTGCAATTTCCTGTGTGACTGGTTTCTGGTCCAATCCAGCCTATTGTGTGTCCTCAGACTATTTTTGGTGCCAATTTTCCTTCCTTCCGATCCTCTGCTTCTTCCTTTGATCTTCTCATCCGCATATTCCATCGGCTTCTTCTTCCCCGCTTCGTTCTTTGGACGATCCGCATTCATGGGAGGTTCCCGCTGTGTGACGCTTCTGTTCTTCTGACAGTTCTTATATAACTGAGGGCGGGGCTACCTGGTGACCCCGCCCCCTCTGACATCACAGGGAAATCCATAGGGAAGTTCCCGTGCGACAGAGGGGGTGGGGTCACCGGGTGGCCCTGCCCTCAGTTACATAAGAACTGTCAGAAGAACAGACGCATTACACAGGGTTACACACACGGTTTCATGGGAACCTCCCATGGAAGCAGATCATCCAGAGCACGAAGAGGGGAAGAAGACACCAGAGGAAAATGCAGATGAGAAGACCAAAGGAAGAAGCAGAGGATCAGAGGAAGAAGAGGAAAAAGCGGGGGAAGAACAAGATGGAGGATGAAAACTGAATAAAGACCAGAAGAAGATGGAAGAAGAAGCGGGAAAAGAAGAAGACATTAATAAAGGAATTGCCATTTTTTAAAAATTTTGGTGCGGGGTTCCCCTTAAAATCCATACCAGACCTGAAGAGTCTGGTATGGATTTTGAGGGGGGCCCCCCACGCCATTTTTTTTTAATTTTGACACAGTGTTCCTTTTAATATCTATACCAGACCTGAACGGCCTGGTAGGGAATTTGGGGGGACCCTCACATGTTTTTTATTTTAAATTTTGTCTCAGGGTTCCCCTTAATATTCATACCAGACACAAATGCACTGTGGGGGAATCCCAGGCCAGTTTTTTCAATGACTTTTATGAGTATTGCAGAGACCCGACAATTCATTATAGCTGCCGGCGCTACCGCTAGTACTTTTAAATGACTTTCTTTTCCTTTAGAAATGTCATTTTGTGCAGGGACTGTTCTAAACATGGGAAACATGTGCCACTTTACAGGCATACTATAGACACTCCCCAGGTACGAAATTTAAAGTAATATTTCACTTTTATTGTTTCACTTTAAGCATTATTAAAATCACTGCTCCCGAAAAAACGGCCATTTTTAAAACTTTTTTTTGCATTGATACATGTCCCCTGGGGCAGGACCCAGGTCCCCAAACACTTTTTATGACAATAGCTTGCATATTAACCTTTAAAATTAGCACTTATGATTTCTCCCATAGACTTTTAAAGGGTGCTCCGTGGCTTTTGAATTTGCAGCGAACACCCCAAATTGTTCGCTCTTCGGCGAATGGACGAACAGCCAATGTTCGACCCGACCTGACAGCCCATCCCTAATCTTAAATATGATAAAGACGTGTTATCATTGGTTGTTTGCCCAAACAGGATATGAGGGAGGATTTTCAGATTAACACCCGAATGAGCAAAACTCAACAAACATCGCTCCATACCCCCCTGACTCAGAAATTACATTCACATACAACCATATAATAACCTGATAGGCGGGTGCATCCATCCCTATCATTATGTCTGACTCACCAATCAATTCCCAGGGCTACAAACTCCTACAACTTTTCTAGAACCGCAGGCCCTGACATAACTCCCTTGTATCCTGTTGATCCTGTTTATCTTATCTTATTTCATGTTATTTTAAGTTATCTTACCTTATCTTATCCTATTTCTCACATTTCTCCTAACATATCCAGCCTCATCAAACTTCCTATCAGAAAGTACCCTACAATACCCCACCAGCACCTATGCTCAATACGCCTTTGATACTTAACCCTACACTGTCCCAAGCAAACGGCACAACTATACTCACAACTACCCAACCAGCCCCCCCCCCACATTATGGAGTCACTAAACACCTATCTTGCCCATACCTCACACCTCACTGTTCTTTACAAAGGGTCTCCATCTTTCAACACTCCTCATTCTCACTGGCTCAGAATAGTACTTTTAAGACATGATGACCATATACACCTGTTGAAAGTTTTCTCTAGAGTTTTCTTTATTCTTTATTGAAGATATATAATGGTTGCACTAAAACTATCAGCCTTGAACTGCCTTCCTGTACCGATTGTACTAAATACGAACCATCCTGTTTCCCCCCAACTACCTCATGGTGACTTGCCCTTTCCCCCTTGACGCAATATATCAGTCCTTCACAGTGGGACCATGCTAGTCTCAACTGGTCCTCCTATCTCCCCAACCAGCAGATATGTAGAATCTCTGCTGATGATAATCGGATCCCACTTGTCTTTTTAGGTAAGGTAGCTGGTTTACCTTCACCTCCGGTTTCACCCCCACACTCTCACCCAACATACCCTTACCCCCATCACTACTCAATCCGCCTTCCCCTTCGCCATCCCCCCTCTGTCGGTGTTCCCTTCTTCCACCCCCCCTTTTTTTCCCCCTCTCTACCTCCCTCTTCACCTTCACACAAAGCCTGTGCTCTACCAATGACCCTTCCTCTATCTACTAGATAGTACCACCCCAATCTACACTGCAAAGGCCTCACAAGACTTCAATGACCCCTCTTACGCTAAAACTTCTCTCCCTAAATGCCAAGGGCCTAAACATCCCTGAAAAACATTTGCAGGTACTTGCTTCAATGAAAAGCCATAAAGCAGATATTGCCTATTTACAGGAAATGCATTTCAAAACAAACTGCCAACCTAAACTAAGCAATGTGCACTATACTACTGCTTTTCACACTTCAAACCCCACCTCAAAATCAAAAGGAGTTTCAATACCAATAGCGAAATTGCCCCATAGAAATAACCGATTCGATAGTGGACCCTGATGGTCGTTATTGACTTCTTAAAGGCCGTTTATGGAACAGACCAATCACCCTGGCCAACATTTACGCCCCGAATGTGAAACAAGTCCCTTTCTTCTGCAAAATCACCTCTCTTCTTTCCTCTTTCCAGTCAGGGATACTGTTCCTAGGAGGCGACTTCAATGTCCCCCTCAACCCCATCTTAAATTCCTCCACAAGTGCATCTTCTCTTACTTTCCAAGCATTACATCAGATACATCGTCAATTACACAACCTCCTATTACACGACACATGGCGCACCCTTCATCCAGGAGACAAAGATTACACTTATTTCTCAGTCCCATACAATCGATACTCTAGAATCGATTAATTTTTCCTAACAGGACTTATCTCTTCTAACCAAAGCTACAATCGAACCCATGTTTCTATCTGACCATCATCCCATCTCCATTTCACTGACCCTCCCAGAGACAGTCGAAAGATCAAAAGTGTGGCGCCTAGATGCCTACACTACTGAAAGACAAAGCCAACCTAGACCACATACACTCATGCATCAAATCATTCTTCCAAACAAACAACACGCCTGATGTACATCCCCTGACCCAATGGGAAGCAGACAAATGCACTATAAGTGGGGAATTCCTAATGCTCGCTTCCAAACGAAAACGACAGAAACAAGCACATATCAATGACCTGACCAATCAAATTAAAAAGCTAGAAGCAGCACACAAAAAGACCCAAGCCGCCCAAACACTACAAGATCCCTACTATTGGATGAGCTACATGAAATAACAAACCGTAAATTTACCCTGATGCGTAAACTATTTTACAAACATGGCCATAAAAGAGGAGCACTTATGGCCAGAGCCTTACGGGCCAAGAAAGCGCTTAATGTGATAAGACAAATCCAAAAACCTGATGGCATTTTCACCACAAACAACAAAGATATAACCGCATGTTTTGAATGCTATTACACCGACCTATACAACCTGACCCACACAAATTCACTCCAAGAACCCACCACACCCAGACCGACACGCATACATGACTTTCTGAAACAACACACTCCCAACCCGATACCTCAGGATATAGCCCAATCTCTAGAAAACCCTATCTCCGAGGAGCAACTAGCCCTAGCAATCAAACAAATAAAAGCAGGGAAGAGTCCTGGCCCGGACAGCTACACGGCCGCATATTAGAAAACATTCATGGATATACTCACCACTCCCTTTCTTTCTACATTCAATTCTCTTACATCACCAACACATCCACCACACCACCTTTTAAAAGCTCACATAACCGTATTACCTAAAGAAGGGAAAGATCACACTAGAGTCTCCAATTACCGCCCCATTTCCCTCCTCAATGTGAACACCAAGCTCTTTGCCAAAATCCTGTCTAATCACCTCCTCCCACTCATCCCATCATTGGTGTCCACAGACCAAGTGGGTTTTGTTCCTGGCCCTAAGGCCAGGGACAACACAATCAAATCTATTAATCTTCATTAGTAAATTTTTTGGTTTACCTTCCTTGCTGAATACATTGCGAGCTCGCTGCTCGTAGGATACCATGCTGTATGAAAATAACTGCTAATGTGAGTACTCTGTATATTGCATATGTGAATAAAGTGACCCTAAAGAAACATACTTCACTATCTGGGTACCTTGTCCTATATTTTACATACACTGGAGACATGATGTGGAGGAGGAGCTAGGAGCCGCACTGTCCTAGGACCCCAGTTAGGACCACTACTAGACATATCCCAGCCCCCAATAAGATCCTGTAGAGTCAGCAAGTCCGGACGCAGAGACGCAGGAAAGACCCAAGACTCCGGGAGTTAACAACTTATATGCGGTTGACCTAGCACCGCTAGGTAAGGGGCCATTACCTACACTAGTGCATGCTGCATGAAGAGGACATAGAGTGTCTGATCTGCATAGCAACACCCCACTGTCATTCGATTATTGTGTTTGAGCACTGGTTTTTTTTGGACACTTGAATTACTAATTTACTTTTGACACTAACAAATAGAGTGGGTTTAACTACTCACGTCTACCATCCACACAATACTTGCACTGTCGCACTGGTCGCAACACAAGGATCAGGCGACCATATCTCCTTTCTTGTTTGTTTCACTTGATGTTTGTTTGTTTCACTTGATATATGATTTGTTTATTGTATTGCTCCATTTTTTGCACTTTAGTATATGTACAAGTTTGATCTTCTTATTTAAGACACAAGAGCACGAGCACTTTGGATATATTGTACTGTAATATTTTAACACATGCAGAAATTGGGTTTTTATCTATATATTTATTTCTTCACTTTTTGATCCACATATGCATCAGTGTTTATATTTATATCCCTTGCTGGATCAACACATCTACTTTTGAGTCATTATATCTACGCATAATCTCAACTCAAATCCATGCGATTTTTTACGATCGTTTTATGTTTATGATTATTTAAAACTTCGTGACCTAGGAATATTAGGAATTATTATTAATACCTATAAGCTAAGACCCCTTTGGATAGCGCGGCACCCCCCCCCCCCTCTCTTTATTAATCTTCATTCCTGGCTAACCTCCTCCAAACAAAGCGGCTTTTTCCTCTCATTAGATGCAGAGAAGGCATTCGACAGTGTGGCCTTGGACTAGATGCCTACAACCCTACGATCCCTTGGACTTGGGGATAATATGCTTAATATGATCCTAGCCCTCTACACATGTCCTAAAGCACAGGTGAAAGTCAATGGCTGACTGTCGAATGCCTTCTCTGTTTGAAATGGAACTCGCCAGGGCTGCCCCCTGTCCCTACTCTTCTCTACATACTTACACTAGAACCATTTCTCAACTGCCTCAGAGCCAACCCACATGTCCGGGGAATCTCGGTCTCTGGACACAAATTTAAAATTGCAGCCTTTGCAGATGATATCTTACTGTCCCTCTCTGAGCCACACATCACCCTCCCAAACTTATTAAAAGACTTTGCCCACTTCCAACATATTTCCAACCTCAAAATTAATTTCGACAAATCGTACGCCCTAAACATTTCCCTGCCAAAAGATACAGTATCTCTCTGCCAAAATAATTTCTCTTTCACTTGGAAAACCAAGGCGATCACATACTTAGGCATCCAACTCCCAACCCGCTTGGATGATCTATACTCCCTGAATTTTATTCCACTATTGACTTTGATTAAAGTTGACCTACAAAAAATGGGATACCCCTTCCTTTTCATGGTTCGGAAGGGCTGCTATACTAAAAATGAACGTTCTACCTAGACTCTTATATATAATGCAGGCCATCCCCATTCACCTACCTCCTATCTTTTTTTCCACTTACAAAGCCATCTGTACAAAATTTCTATGGCACAACAAACATCATCGCATTAAATACGAACACCTCGTGCTTCCCAGAACCAAAGGAGGCATAGGCCTCCCAGATATAAGTAGCAACTATAGAGCATGCCTTCTCACCAGAATAGTGGACTGGAACATCCATGCATCTACAAAACAATAGGTTACGTTAGAAGAATCTATATCCTCGCTACCCCTAGCCACCTCTCCATGGCTACTGACCAAACATATTCCATCCACTATCTCTAATCATCTACTCATAGGTCCTACCCTATACTGCTTTCATGAAACTAACATTAAATACTAAGTGAAGAATGTAATATAACTGCTCTAACCCAGTGAATGAAATTGAAAAAATCAAAGCTGCTACACAGGAATATGACAAATATTCAGATACGATAGTATAAAAGATGTAGCGCTATAACAAAATAATGTAGTATTAACACATATAATACCAAGACCTAATAGTGTTCAAAAATTGGTGAATGTTGAAGTCCAGCTGTGCCAGAACACGGGAACAACCATTCAAGGGTGATGGATATCCAAAAAGATTGACAAGGATGATGCAAATCCGTGGGTGAGACCAGCATCAAATGTAAACAGCATCAATGGGTAAGTAATAGATGGATACTCTTACCAAATTCGATGGACTGTCAGCGACATGGAGTCAAAAAGACAATGTGCCCAACCGGGCAGATGAGGGAATATCCAGGCAGTTGAATCTTCCAAGATGGACTCCACTGAACCTCCAGGGATCGTCAGGGTAGGTCTTCACAGTTGGAACTCCAATTTGGAATCTTGGAAGTAAGCTGTACCATACATGGCCAAAGCTGGATAACCGCTTCCATCAAGGCAATATGTGGAGAAAAAAAGGAAGCCTCCGCATAGTGCAGGTAAAAAAAGGTATTTTTATTTCTAAAAAAACAAACAAATAAAAGCATGATCACATTAAAAACAAGGGCAGCATGAAGAAGGTGTGATAGTCCGATGCGTTTCGACCGAATGGTCTTCTACTGGGGCATGGACAACCCACTCCACGCTGCTTATATTTATAAATAAATAAAAAGTACAAGAACAATAGGAAAGGAAGAATGAAACTGAATATCATTGGACCAAAAGCGATCACCTGGCTGACAGGTGTATCACATGATCCAATAGGCGAATAGCCTGGTACCTGAAAAAGACAAGCAGGCCGAACGGCCAATGGGCTGGCAGACCAGAAGATCGGGTCTGCAAGGCCGTCCGCCCACGTGCCAAACAAAGGGATATCGTCATTCTCAAGACATGTGACTGATGAGGGAGAGGCGCCACGTGACCGTGGGAAGGGGAAGTCTCGCGATCATAGAAAAGAACATCACCGCGGTCACGCGGGAGAGGCACCACATAACCAAGGGAAGAGGAAATCTCGCGATTGCAGAGAAGAACATCACCGCGGTCACGCAGGCGCATCCCAACACCAGTCAAAACAAAGTCAACGTGACGTCAATCAAGGTTCTTAAAGAGAACACATGTATAACACAGCAGGAACACACATATCTGTAGTCACAAAATTAATCACTTAAAGGTAAACATAAGAACCCATTCATGTAGGGTGGAAGTCTGCAAAAAAGATTCCATAATGTAAAACCTAAAACAATCTATAAATCATGTATATAACCCGAGAAAAATAAAACTGGGAAATAAGAATACTGAGCTGGAAAAATCTCTAAAATTGGTTAGGTGGAAGAGAATGTTTCCCATGTTCCTTCAGGCTCCACACCACGGAGCCCCCATCTAACTGAAAGACTCCACTGTATGAAGCCCAAAGAAAAACATGGGGAACCCCAAAAACTACACGTATCGGGTATACAACCCAAGATGAATAGAGCTGGGAAATAGAAAATAGTGAGCAGGAAAAATCTCTAGGATTGGTTAATGAAAGAGTTGAGGTCCCACTCCACGTTCAACCCAAACAGAAAGTAGGACCTCAACTCATATATCCAATACATTTCAAGGTGAGAAATGCCACGCAGATGTGATTCGCCCCTCCAGTGAGGGACAAACCTATCAATTACCTGAAACAATGTGCCGGAAGGATCCTTGTTGTGGTACTGTAAGTAATGACGTGGTACGTGTGTTTACTTTTCCCACCTTTAATTCTAGCCACCTGCTCATTGACTCAGATGGAAAAAGTCCTGATCGTGCGACCAACGTATTGTTTATGGCAGGGGCAAGTGAGCAAATAATATACATAAAAAGGCTGCGCTGCTGTTAATTAGGTAAGTGTGATCATGAACCGTTTGTATGACCACAACTAGTGCACCCATATATGATGACAAATAATTGAAAAAAAAAATTTATATTACTGGGACAAATATTAAAACTTGATTCCCACAGATTAAGACATGTATAATTAGTCTTTAAATATGAACAATCGGACATCCAGCATAATATGCAAAGTCCATGCAAAAACGTTCCTTGCTGAGAGTATCTTTCACAGGAAAAAAAAGGAGAAAACACCACTCTTCTAACGATGTGAGGCATGCTATGTTGTCACCCTGAGGAATGTGATGATAGGAAAATTCCTCCACCTCAAAACAATCTGCCTCTTACCAGATCTTTTGATCTCTTGTTACAGAGATCATATGTGCAAGTGGCTGTGTCCCCCAGCCACTGGGTCTCTGCTAGAAAGTATGGCTCCAAACGTCACCGCTCAAGGGGTCCACTGGATGGTATGTTAACACTCAGATCCCAAGGGTAAATGGAAAAAAAGGCTCCATAGCGTAATACTGATAACATTTATTAAAAGAATGCAAGAAATACACTTACAGATCAAGGCATATGAAGGTCTTTTTTAAAGGAAGAAACTTTTTTTTTTTTTTTTTTTATTCTTCATTTTTTATTTACTTTTTCCATTTTAAGTAGAGGATGTTTAGAAATGAAGGAATTTCTTATAACTTGTCCAATTTACACTCTTTCTCCCAGTGTAGTGTCTTTTGGTTCCTGGGCGGAAGTTTAGGCATGGGGCATCGTATGTGAGCAGTCTCGTAGTGGATTATTCCGGCAGGGACATGGTTCACTGGAAGGGAATAGGAGTTTCTCAGCCCATTTTAAAGATGGTGAATTCAGCTTCGGATGCCTTGATCTCAGAAGGGGGCGTTCCTGTGCAATTGATTGGATGTATTTAGGTGGTGTGTCAGCACGCCGCCCGTACCCCAGGAAGAGGATAGATTTGTCGAAACGGCATAGGGAGGAGTGACGTGCTGACGTCACCACCATCCATCACTGATCCCGGAAGTTACGGGCAGCAGCTGTGAGCCGGCCGGCATTTGTTTTGTATACACGCAATTTGAAGCCACTACACTGTAAGTGTATTTCTTGCATTCTTTTAATAAATGTTATCAGTATTACGCTATGGAGCCTTTTTTTCCATTTACCCTTGGGATCTGAGTGTTAACATACCATCCAGTGGACCCCTTGAGCGGTGACCCTTGGAGCCATACTTTCTAGCAGAGACCCAGTGGCTGGGGGACACAGCCACTTGCACATACTATCTCTGTAACAAGAGATCAAAAGATCTGGTAAGAGGCAGATTGTTTTGAGGTTGAGGAATTTTCCTATCATCACATTCTTCAGGGTGACAACATTGCATGCCTCACATCGTTAGAAGAGTGGTGTTTTCTCCTTTTTTTTCCTGTGAAAGATACTCTCAGCAAGGAACGTTTTTGCATGGACTTTGCATATTATGCTGGATGTCCGATTGTTCATATTTAAAGACTAATTATACATGTCTTAATCTGTGGGAATCAAGTTTTAATATTTGTCCCAGTAATATAAACATTTTTTTTCAATCATTTGTCATCATATATGGGTGCACTAGTTGTGGTCATACAAAGGGTTCATGATCACACTTACCTAATTAACAGCAGCGTAGCCTTTTTATGTATATTATTTTGAAGTGGAGGTTGTCTCACATTTATGGCTGCAGCAGCATCACCAATCTTCTGTTTTCACAGACACATGTTTTTTGTTTATTGAATATTTTTTGGGATAGCGCAGTATATAATTTTTTGTTTTGAAGTGAGCAAATAAACAATATATTGGGAGGAGCATGTGGTAAACTGCTTCATATAATATACACGGGATGTAACCGTAGACTTAAATGTAGTAGACCTATGCCTCCCCCCAATGTTGTGAAGACACACGTTACACTTACGGCATGGGTACTAACCCTTGCAATCCTGAAAGAAAGACACCTTTTTAGTTATTTTAATTATATTCGGGGCAACTTGCCAATGAATAGACCGTGCCCCTCTAAAGATGATTGCAGCCTGTTCTGGAAGAACCGGACCCAATAGTCTATCATTCAAGAACACCTTCCAATGCCTTTTGATAATTGCTCTAATTTGTTTAGATTGGGTGGAATGAGTAGTCATAAAGGACCATTTAAATCTGCATTCAGAAGTAGTTTTCGGACGTTCTGTTAGGGTGGAACTTCTCTCAGTCAGCAAAACCCTATTCATCTCCATGTCTAAGAGATCTGAGCTATAGCCCTTTTCTAAAAATCTATTCTTAAGCAACTGGGACTGGGACAGGTAGTCAGAAGTTTGTGTGCAATTACGACGCAGCCTCAAAAACTGGCTGCGTGGAATTGCCTTCAGCCATTGATCTTGGTGGCAACTATCGACCGGAATATATCCATTCCGGTCGGTGGGTTTAAAGTATGTTCTAAACTCTAAGTGTTGTTCTACCACCAAGATCTCCAGGTCTAGAAAGTGAACCCTAGAGGTACTAGCCTCATAACTCAAAGAGTTCCCTCTATCATTAAGTCAATGAATAGGAAAGTGATTTCGCGCAGAACATTGAATGCCGTAATAATTCACAATAATGACATGTGTTGGATATAAACTAGGTCACTCCTAAAAGGTAATTCGTGAGAGATCCATAAACTCACAAAAAATAATAAAATGAAAAAAAAAGTGGATAATATAGAAAAATTATAACATGTGCAATGAATACAATGTGCAATAAAAGTGCAAGTGAAAAAATATTGCAAGTGAAAAAATAATATAAATGTGCAAATGACGCAAACTAAAGTTCATTCAAAAAGATCAATGGATCATCAGTGAGTGGCACCACTGCTGGATAGAGTTCATGAATAATCATCATGACATTAGTGTATTAGCAAGTTTTTACTCTTTTATTCCCACTCCCTTGTTTTTAATTAATTAATCTTAGAATTCCTTCTATTATGTTTATTTTATTTTCGTATTGCTCGCCAACCGCCGCACTGATGTGCACTCATTAATCTCAGACTTCGCCATTATGGCGACCGCTTCACTTCCTGTTTAGTCATTATAAAAGAACTGTCAGCCCGACTAATCGGATTTCCTGAGGAAGTCACGAGGTCATGTGACGTAACGTGTAGGATTTTTTTTTTTGCTAGCCGACGCATCTGGGTGTCAGTCCACTCTGACCCGGTTGTTGTTACCACAGACTGGAAGTCTGGTATTAGGTGACGGCGGAACGCCGTCTTGCACTGTGTCACTTTACCATCATTACCTTGCACAGTGGTTTTATTATATTTAATTTTTTTAATAAAACTGGATATATTTACTTCACCATTGGAGGCTCCTCCTTTTCCCTTCTCTGTCTTTGGCATGACCATTTGGATCCCGATGCAAGTCTGATGCAGCTACATTATGGACACCCTTCCATCTGAGGTTACTTACTGCCTTCCAGCAGTATTTATTACAGTCATCCCTATGTGCATCCAGCAGTAAGGCCTTTATTGAAGTCCTTTGAGGTAAGGGCAATGTGAGCACGTTTTTCATATAACAGACCACCCACGCTTGCCTATTGTATCCACTGCAGCCATTGAGGATTATTCATGAACTCTATCCAGCAGTGGTGCCACACACTGATGATCCATTGATCTTTTTGAATGAACTTTAGTTTGCGTCATTTGTACATTTATATTATTTTTTCACTTGCAATATTTTTTCACTTGCACTTTTATTGCACATTGTATTCATTGCACATGTTATCATTTTTCTATATTATCCACTTTTTTCGTTTTATTATTTTTGTGAGTTTTTGGATCACTCACAAATTACCTTTTAGGAGTGACCTAGTGTATATCCAACACATGTCATTATTGTGAATTATTACGGCATTCAATGTTGTGCACAAAATCACTTTCCTATTCATTGATTTTTGTGGTGATTGTGTACACTATAGATTTTGCAGCATTACATTTGTTTTCCACCTTTATTGCACTTCATATTTACATTAGTCTCCACACCACTTCATAGTAGCGCAGAGGTTCCTACACTGTTTTATACCTCTATCATTAAGGTTGAGAGAAACGCGTCAGAATAGCACACCTTCTTCATGCCGCCCTCGTTCTTAATGTGATCACGCTTTTCTTTGTTTGGTTTTTTAGAAATAAAAATACCTTTTTTTACCTGCACTATGCGGAGGCTTCATTTTTTTCTCCACATATTGCCTTGATGGGAGCGGTTATCCAGTTTTGGCCATGTATGGTACAGCTTACTTCCAAGATTCCAAATTGGAGTTCCAACTGTGAAGACCCTCCCTGACAATCCCTGGAGGTTCAGTGGAGTCCACCTTGGAAGTTTCAACTGCCTGGATATTCCCTCATATGCCCGGTCGGGCACATTGTCTTTTTGACTCCATGTCGCTGACAGGGGAGTCCATCGGATTTGGTAAGAGTATCCATCTATTACTTACCCATTGATGCTGTTTACATTTGATGCTGGTCTCACCCACGGATTTACATCATCCTTGTCAATCTTTTTGGATATCCATCACCCTTGAATGGTTGTTCCCGTGTTCTGGCACAGTCGGATACTTTATCACTTCACCTTGGGTTCTAGACTTTATGATTTGTTACACAGTGATTATCTGGCATCAAGTCTAAGGTCTGTTCCATATGGACCTTACTTTATTTTTGGTACTATTAATTTAATACTTCATACGTTTGTTTACTATGCGCTACATTTTTCCACTTTTCATTTGTACTGTTTTTGTCACACTGTATGTAGCTGCTCCTTCTCCTCTTTTTCAGTAGTTAGCGCAATGTTTGCACATATTTTTCCATTGTTATTTGACTACTTAGTACACAGCGGCTTTCTATTTTTCTATTTTTTAAAATTTTTTTACAAATTTTCTTTATGGATGTGTTTGAATATAGGACATCTAGGTCCCTTAAAAAAAAGATGGTGTTTTTGTTAGCACTAATCCAGACTCAGAGATGGGAGGTTTGTTCATCAGGCTTAAAAACCTGATGATCAGTAAACTTCACCTCCAGTGGGATACAGCTTTCCTTGAACAATATGTCAAGGAACAGATGGTACCCAGTGGTCTTAGGTGGGATATCCACCCCCAATAAGACGAACCGGATCTTGAGTCATGGTTCAAATACTTTAATGAAACTGGGTTAAAACTCCTCAAATTTTTGGTAGACAGGAAAAAAATCAAATTATCTCTCATAGATACAGAAATCAAGGAATTGAGAGACAAGTTGATTCCATATAGGACCACTGCTGGATACATTTTATTATCGACCAATTTAAAAAACATTTTAGAAAAGGAAGAAAAGGATCAAAGGAATAAAAAACAAAAAAAGTATAATAGGGACTTCACAGATTATACTACAAATCTAGTCTTCAATTGGCAGAAGAGGAATATGATATCCCCTTCTGCCAATGGCGAAGTACCATCTACGGATACTTCTATCCCTCCAGCGGTTCATCCCGATACAAGGTTGGTTTTTGAACCTTCCCAGACACAAGGGCCTAAGGGCGCTATATCCAAAAAACAGAGTTACAGACAGGTGCCCCCTCGGCCCTCTGGGGATCCCCCTCCCCCCCTTTACTTCCACGGGGGGGTGGAACCTCTAGGGGTAGAGGGAGAGGCCAACAAAGCGGATATTTAGTTGATCCATATCACAGAAACAATTCAGGAGATCCCCCTCATAATAGAGGTAATTTACAAAACAATCGGGGTCCACAACACGATCTTGATTACAACTATCGTACCCCAATTTGTTTAAATAATCAATTTACCCTGCTTCGAGATAATGCTCCCTATGATGTGTGTCAGGATCCATACTCTTAATATGATAGGGAAGAGGATCCATATAATAGATCACCATACCACTATAACCACAACCACCCTGGTTCCGCTCAAACTTTGGGTTTTCAGAGACCGATGGAGGGATATCCAGGAAATTTAGAAAGAAAAGACGGACCAGAGGGGGATGGAGGGTCCAAGGCCAAAAGAAAAAGAACTTAAAAGTGGCGGGTATTTTCAATTTGAGCTCTGTTATATTGACAGAGGCAGAACAAACAGTCCTTGACAAAGGGCTCAAATTTTCCCCCCAAAACCTCTTAATAGATTCACCACGTTCATAGATGTCCTAAAGTTTATGGGAAAGCTCAGCATACAGAGACACTTCTTGGCCCAACCACTCAGGCCCCCCTTACATAACATGACTTCCACCCTAGTGGATGCCATTCCATCAGAAGAAAGCAATGTTTTACATTTGGGTTATCAAATCCCTCCTTATTTAACCCTCCCGGTACTTTAGCACCATCAGTTCAGGTCTTTAAAAACCTGGTATTGGATGATTTAGAGAAATTATCTGATCGTAAAAAAAAGGTTTATATTAAACCTAATATTAAGATTGGACTAAAATCATTATGTGAGAGGAAAAATCTTATAATCCGCCCTGCCGATAAAGGGAGTGGGATTGTCATTTTAGATAAAGCAGACTATTTAAAAGAAATGAGCAGAATCTTGAACGATTCGGATACATATAGTCCCATTCCGACTGATCCTACCACTGCCTATAAAAAGGCCTTGTTGGAGTTAGTCGATTAGGGGTTCTCACTGGGTATTCTTAATAAGAAGGAGAAAAGTTTTTTGGTTCCCCAAGTTCCACGTATCCCAGCCATCTACTACCTCCCTAAAGTCCACAAAGACCCTGTCAATCCCCCTGGCCGACCCATAGTCAGCGGGATTGACTCGGTCACGGCCCGGATTGGGAAGTATGTGGATTTTTATTTACAACCTTTGGTCTGTTCCACCCCTTCTTATTTAAAAGATACTAGGGATAGCATTAAATTACTAGAATCTGTTCAATTCCAAGACGGGATGATTTTAGATGTGGCTGCACTATATACGTGTATACCCCACAATTTAGGTTTCGATGCAGTGGAGAACTATCTTTCTAGGGATGCCAGACTCCCTTTCCTACAACGGAACTTTATTATGCAGCTTTTGAAATTTGCCACTCGGCATAATTATTTCTGGTTCCAAAATCAATTTTATCTGCAGAAGAGAGGGGTTGCTATGGGTGCGAAGTTCGCCCCTAGCCTTGCCAACCTCTTCATGTCTCAGTGGGAGGAGGATGTTGTCTATGCTGCCCAGAGACCTGAGTTGGTCCTCTGGGCCAGGTACATAGACAACATCCTACTCCTATGGGACAGGGACCGTACGTCATTGGACGACTTTATGGCCACACTCAACCTTAATAATAGAGGGATCTCTTTGAGTTATGAGGCTAGAACCTAGTACAGTACAGCACAGCTTACTTCCAAAATTCCAAATTGGAGTTCCAACTGTGAAGACCTACCCTGACGACCCCTGGAGGTTCAGTGGAGTCCATCTTGGAAGTTTCAACTGCCTGGATATTCCCTCATTCGCCCGGTCGGGCACATTGTCTTTTTGACTCCATGTCGCTGATAGGGGAGTCCATCAAATTTGGTAAGAGTATCCATCTATTACTTACCCATCGATGCTGTTTACATTTGATGATGGTCTCACACACGGATTTACATCATCCTTGTCAATCTTTTTGGATATCCATCACCCTTGAATGGTTGTTCCCTTGTTCTGGCACAGTCGGACACTTTATCACTTCACCATTGGGTTCTAGACTTTGTGAATTTGTTACACAGTGATTATCTGGCACCAAGTCTAAGGACTGTCCCATATAGACCTTACTTTATTTTTGACATAAAACAAAATGGAGTGTAGTGAGGCTTGTTTGATCATGTAAAACACTTCAGTACCGTGACTCTATGGTTGCCTTCCAACTCCCATAAACAATGCAACAGGTTGTCCCAAACAGAGGGGGACCAAAAAAGAAAAGCGGGGCTCAGGGGAAGGCACACTCAGTATGTAGTCAATATAAAATCTATATTTATTGGTACAAAATGGATATACATGGAGATATGTGCACAAGCATGATCACAAAAAGTATGATGATACTGCCCTTATATAATTGATCAAAAGACTATTTTGATCAAATACAAAACAAACACAGACTAGGGAGACATAAAACATGTATAGGTAGACAGAAACAAGACAAATGCGTCCGGACGTCTTGGCTATTGATGTCTACACAAACCACCTGGGGAAATTGTGCAGCAATTGCTGAATACGGTTTGTGGTGCAGGCATCAATACCCCCGGGGGGAGGACGGCTCATGAATGGGGGGGTATGGGGTGGTGAAGGGAGGGCAAAAGGAAGTGGGGGGGGGGGAGGGGAACCTGGAGGGAGGTAATCGGCCGTAGGGTAGGATGCTGGTATGAGGTCTGTGGTCAGACTTCAATGTGTCCTGGTTAGGAAATAGGTGTTGGTCATGTGGTACAGCTATGGGATCACTGTTCCCAGGTTCCGGAGTAATAGGTTGCAGCGTGTACAGTCCCCAGTGCGGGTAGACTCTATGCAGGAAATGCTATGATAAAGTCAGTTGGTGACAGGTATAGGTAAAGGAACATGGAATATAGCCAAGTAAATTACCACTTCCGGGTCCCGTTCTAAACTGCTGAGGTGCTTCCGGATGGCGGTGGCTCCAATGTTGTGAACAAACCTCCCTGTCACCATGTACACTTCCGTGTCCTGACCTGGGTAGTTATCCGTGATTCGCGGTATATTGCTGGTATGCCACTATTTTATGGCTGTGACCATACACACAGGTACACCTATCGTCCTACATACGGCTGCTCCAGACTTTGGAGCGGGATGCTCCCTCGATGTGTGAGCCGGCTAGCCCCCACGGGGGATGACAGCGGGCGTGACGTCCGGGCGCAGTGACGTCGACGCGTTTCACAGGACAAATGTGCGTAGCTTCATCTGGACTTTATTTTTGGTATTATTAATTTAATACTTCATACGTTTGTTTACTATGCGCTACATTTTTCCACTTTTCATTTGTACTGTTTTTGTCACACTGTATGTAGCTGCTCCTTCTCCTCTTTTTCAGTAGTTAGCGCATTGTTTGCACATATTTTTCGAATGTTGAAGTCCAACCAATACAATAAAAAATGTGAAAAGCTAATACAAATGTGATTAAAGTCCCATAGTGAAATACAAAACAAAAATAAAAAGTCCAGCTGTGAAGTGAAGATCTTCCAACATGAAATGTAATTCAAACACTGGTGAATCCTTAAAGTGAAAGAGATTGAACACTCTTACCGGAGCATGTGGATCTGGATGTCAGTGACACCAAATCAGACAAGCTTGGAAATCCAGATAGGTAGCTCCCCCAGATGGAAGTGGGGACCCCGGATCTCGGATGGCATCTCCTCTTGGCTGGAACAACCTCAGCAGTATCCACCGAACCATAAAAGCGACAAATCCAATAGGAACACCACAAAAACTCTCATCCAACCAAAATAGAAGGAAGAAAAGAAAAGGAGTGCTCCAATGGTGCAGGTCACACGTTTCGTCCTAATTGGAAAATCTACAGGGGCATCTAACTACTCTCCCACATTGCACAAATATATAGAGATATCCAAAAAAATACATAACCAATCAGAATCAATCAATAAAACATAAGAGTAACATGACTTGTGATTGGACGAAGCGTGGTCAGCTGTTGCTTTGCACTCCAAGTCTCAATCTGAACATCCAATGAGAAGATAACATTTTAACTATAACCAATGGCACAGTATCTCACTGAACATATATCAAAGTGAACTGGCTTCCATGTGGTAAAACCACATCAAAAAGCCCGCGAAAATAGGGTACACCATCACGAGACTTCCCATAGGGAGAATCAAGTCCCATCACAGCCAATGAGAGTACCCCAACTTCATGTGTCTACGGCGCGATGACGTGCCATGTACGACGCAATGTATACACCTGAATAAAGGGCACATGACCATGCCTGAAGCTCCGATCATGTGACCTGAAAGGCGCCGGTGACGCGACCCAGCGGGATGACATGGCATGTATAACGTGACACATGCATCCACACAGAGAGCACGTGACTGCGCCTGGGGCTCAGATCAGGTGACCTGTAAGACATCAGCGAGGCATCACATCTTACCGCCGGCGCCCCCACATCACCCAAGCAAAGCTATCTGCGCATCCACAGCAAGGGGGCGTGGCATTACGTCACATGGCTAATCGAGGCCCAAAAGGACATAGTGTGCCGTGCAATCCGAACAGTGAAAACACAGTGACAGCGGGCTGAAAACAAAAATATACCTGCAACAAAATTATGGTACTACTCACATATAAATACATAATACTGGCAAAGTAGAAATTTAATTATATATAACCGCCGTATAATGAAGGTACAGGCAGGGCAGCACCAGATCACATGACCTATTATGGCAAATGGAACTGGTGTGCCATACCACCCAAGACAAATACAGATAAGGCTAACGGACAACAGAAAAGAGAAAATATTTATAACAGAAGTGTGGTGTCACCCACACTTAGGCCAAAAAAGTAAAAACAGTAATAAATGATACTAAATAATTATTCAGTATCCCCTAGAAATGGTATCAGAGCCTGTAATAGCTACAAAGATAAAAATAAATATCTATGTGTGAAAAGGATACCCCCCGGCCATGGTACATATCCATCATAAAACAAAATAAACAGAATAACAACTAAAGGCATTATGCTTGATTGATAAACGAGTTGATGTCCCACTCGACATCCATCCCATAAGGCGAGTAGGACCGCAACTCGTGTATCCAATAGCTCTCAAGTCTCGAGACCCCGCGAAGGTGGGATTCTCCTCTCCAATTGGGGACAAACTTATCAATAATCAGAAATTAAGTGCCCATAGGGTCTCGATTGTGATATTTCAAATAGTGTCGAGGGACACTATGATTGGTTTTGCCTGCCTTAATATTAGTGAGATGCTTATTAACTCGAATAGAAAAGGTCCTTTTAGTACGTCCTATGTATTGTTTTTTATCACGGACATGTCAAGAGATATACTATGAACTGGGTGGCACAGGTGGTGAAGTACTTCATAGGGTATATCCGTTGTGTGACAGAAGATTCAAATGTCTTGATTTTGCATCTACTGTTGGTATTGTGGAGACGTACATTGCATTTTCTGCAAGGATAATAGCCCTTGCAATGTTGGAAAAATTAAATGCTTTTTTGGGGATCGATAACAATAGGAGCAATCTGTCCCTGAATCGATCGTGCCCCTGTTTGTTCCGGAATGACCGGTCCCAAAAATCTATCATTTTGAAGAACCCCCCAATGTTTTTTTGAAAATATTAAGGATTTGTCTAGACTGAACAGAATAGGTGGTAAAGAAGGACCACTTAAATTTATTATCCATGTCTCCAATAAGGACTTTCTGTCAATGTATGAGATCCGTTTGATCTCTGCATCCAGTTCAATGGATCCATAGAACTTCTCAATGAATCTGTTCCTCAAAATCTGAGATTGAGCAAGGAAATCAGCTGTCTGAGTACAGTTCCGCTGCAGTCTGAGAAATTGGCTGCGTGGAATTGACCTCAGCCACTGGGCGTGATGGCAGCTATCGATTGGAATGTAACCATTTCGGTTGATTTGAAATAGGTCTTAAACTCCAAACGTTGATTTACGACGGTAATGTAAGAAGGTCCATTGAAGAAACCTGAGAAGGTCCATGATGAAATTACGCTTTATCAGAGGAAGAGTGGCACTCTGAGACAGGTAATATTCTACGGCGGCAAATTCTAGGTCATGGGGGATGCAAGTGTACAGGGCCGAGACATCAGCCGTCACCAGAATCATACTCTCCTGATTTGTGAGGGTTACCCTATTTTCGCAGGCTTTTTGACACGGTTTTACCGCATGGAAGCCGGTTCACTTTGATATATGTTCAGTGAGATACTGTGCCATTGGTTATAGTAAAAATGTTATCTCCTCATTGGATGTTCAGATTGGGACTTGGAGTGCAAAGCAACAGCTGACCACTCCTAGTCCAATCACAAGTCATATTATGTTTTATTGATTGATTCTGATTGGTTATGTATCTTTTTGGATATCTATATATTTGTGCAATGTGGGAGAGTAGTTAGATGCCCCTGTAGATGTCCAATTAGGACGAAACGTGTTGGACAAGGCGCAGTGCTCTCCACATTGCTTTTATTTTTATGTGATCACTATTTTAATCATTTTATACTGGCTGGTTTTAATAAACCTACTTTTTTTACCTGCACCATTGGAGCACTCCTTTTCTTTTCTTCCTCTTATTTTGGTTTGATGAGAGTTTTTGTGGTGTTCCATCTGGGAGAGCCACCTATCTGGATTTCCAAGCTTGTCTGATTCTGTGTCGCTGACATCCGGATCCACCTGCTCCGGTAAGAGTGTTCAATCTCTTTCACTTTAAGGATTCACTAGTGTTTGAATTACATTTCATGTTGGAAGATCTTCACTTCACAGCTGGACTTTTTATTTTTGTTTTGTATTTCACTATGGGACTTTAATCACATTTGTATTAGCTTTTCACATTTTTTATTGTATTGGTTTGACTTCAACATTCACCAATTTTTGAACACTATTAGGTCTTGATATTATATGTGTTAATACTACATTATTTTGTTATAGCACTACATCTTTTATACTAACATTAAATACTCCCTGTCATCCACACCAGGCTCCATGACACCACTTTGCCTTAATCCAGAGTTCCCCCCGGGAATGTCCAAACAATTCCTATCAATCTTATGGCCACATAAACACATTTTGGCCAAATAATTCTTCCACAGGGCCACATTTCTAAGACGCGAAGAACTAGCCTCCCGAATGAAAGATCTCAAGTTCCCACTATGGACATATCTTCAAATATGACATCTTCTCCTAGGCCCGAAACCACAAACCTCACTGGACCCACCAACTTACTCCCCTAGAATCACTATGCTCAGAGAAAACACCTCAGAAACATATGGCCTCTACCATCTACTCATTACTCTTTGCCAAATAACCCACGAAAAACAAGACATGTCAATCCTGGGAGAAAGAACTATCCCCAGCAATCAAAGAATGGTTTCGAATGGAATGGAAAATTGACATAATTGCCAAAATGGAAGAGCTCATAGCCATCTCCCATGACAACATCTCCAAACACACTACCACCTGGTCTTGTTGGTCACAGTTCAGAACCACATCTGATTATATTCAAACCATGAACTCCAAACCTTAATGAAGAGGGAAACCTCCTGGGGCATTCCCCTTATAGCCCAGGGATAGCTAGGGCCAGATAGACCATAAACCAGGGTTAGATAGGAGGCATAGGCCCCCCCTGTTTCGGTCTACCCTGCCCATATCCCCCACCACTCTCACACGCATCCACCCCCCCACTCCCCACCCCCCCCTTCAACCCTTCCTCTACCCTCCCCTGTCCCACCACCCCCCTTACCATGCATCACCTCCACCCCGATTCAATTAATACACCGAAATCTGGCTGTCAGCTGGCCTGCCAACCATGGAAACCCCCCAAACACTTAAAAATATGCTCATCTATATTTATACAGAGACTCCCCCACCCAATTGCTATTACCTCAAGAAACCAGCCTTATTCACGGATTTGACCTCTCAAAAAATGAGGTCCCTCCAGGCCTTCAAATTACATTGCTAGTAATCACCATATACCCTATACGACTCCGCTGGTTTTCCTTCAGTGCACCATAACTTTACTATACAACTTTTTGTCGTTATATTGGCAGTGAATGTTGATATACTGTTTTGGTTTTGGTTTACTTGTATACCTTCAGGCCAATGGATCCATGTAAATTCTGGTACTGTACAAACATTTGTCTCTGTATATATACCTTGAATATTCTTAATAAAATGTTATGGAAACGAAAAGATATAATAAAATATTTACAAAAATGTGAGGGGTGTACTCACTCTTGTGAGATACTGTATATTGCAATTAGTGTTCCTAGTTTTTTTTTCTTCTTTTGCTAACGAATGCAGTTATGAATGATTATTGCAGAGTAATGTCTGCTATTCTGTAAAGTTACATGTATTGAACATTAACACTTACATATCTGTTGTATGTTATTTTTTCATGTTATTTTTTTTATTTAGGTGACTATAAAGCAGTCATTATTTATGTTCATTCTTTAATCATATGACACTATTATGCAGGTCTCAGCGAACTTAGCACAAGGGCTTGGTGGTCTGCTCAGATGTTTCCAAAGCACTCAAGCTATGAGTTTAAATCCCAGCCAACCTACCACCCACCAGCTGTGTTTATTTTTTCAGTGCACAAGCAAATTAAAATAAACAAAAAATGTAAACTGCCCGCTAACTAGTGTGTGTTGTTTGGAATTCCACAGCATAATATTATTGAATACTTACATACCATTGTATGCATTTGAAGAGTCATTATAATAGAATCAACCAAATGAAAGTGCATTGGTTAATTGGCATTAGCCTATTTTCAGCATATGCTGGTGAGTCCAATGCAATCTTTTATTATCCCTTTGTGGGATTTTTACCCATAAGTCCCTCAAGGCTTTAGTCTTTCAAGGTTGAAGCGCTGACCACTTGCCTATTGGGCTGAGCACAAGCATCCATAGAAAATACATTTAATAGGGTTTGAAGTTTTTTATTCTATACAATAATGTTTAGCAAATGAACCATTAATATTATGAAAACAACCATGCTCATGCTGATGTGGCATTGGCTATTAGGAAAAAAATTGGAAACAACGGCATGGGGTCCCCCCAGTCCATACAGGCCCTTTGGGTCTGGCATGGATTTTAAGGGGAAATATATGCCAATTTTTTTTTAAAAAGGCGTGGGGTCCCCCCAAAAATCCATACCAGACCTTAGCATGCAGCCTGGAGGTCAGGATAGGAGAGGCAAGAGCAAGCCCCCCCCTCTGAACCATACCAGGCCATATGCCCTCAACATGGGGAGGGTGCTTTGGGGTGCAAGGGCCTCTTCCCAACAACCCTCCCTGGTGGTTGTCAGGGTCTGTGGGCAGAGGGCTTATCAGAATCTAGAAGCCCCCTTTAAAAGGGGGCCCCCAGATCCTGCCCCCCCCCTATATGAATGAGTATCGGGTACATTGTAACCCTACCCATTTACCAAAAATGTGTCAAAAAATACAAGCCACATGAGACAGTTTTTGAAAAATCCTTTATTAAAAAAATAAAAATAAAAAAGTGTCCTCCGATGTACAGTACATCCACCGTCAATCACGGTGCAGACCCAAAAAATAGAAAAAAAAGCTCCTCCTCGATGAGAAGGCTCCCGCCGTATGTGCTCTGTGCGCTTTGACAGTTCTTTTATAGGGAAGGGCGGGGCCCCAGGTACGTCCCTCTAAATTCCCATCATATGATGTTAGAAGGGAGCGGGGTCACCCGGTTAAATCACTGGGTGGCTCCGCCCTTGCCAATATAACACCTGTCAAAGTGAAGAGACAGCAGTCGGTGGGAGCCCTCCCATCGAGGTGGAGTGGTTTCTTTTTTTGTTATTTTTCGGGTCCGTCAGGCGCCATGATTAGTGATGGATGTACATCGTAGGACACTTTTTTATTTTTTTTTTTTTAATAAAGGATTTGTCAAAAACTGTCTCTTGTGGTTTGTTTATTTGAGACTTTTTTGGTGAATGAGTAGGGGTACAATGTATACCCCTACCCATTCACATGGGGGGCCGTATCTGGGGACCCCCTTGTTAACCACTTCAGCCCCGGAAGGATTTACCCCCTTCCTGACCAGAGCATTTTTTACAATTTATATTTATTGGTTTGCGCAAAAGTTATAGCGTCTACAAACTAGGGTACATTTTCTGGAATTTACACAGCCTTTACTTTATGACTGCCTATGACAAAAAAAAATTACAAAAAGTTGTCACTAAATGATATATTGCTCACACAGGCCATGGGCATATGTGGAATTGCACCCCAAAATATATTCAGCTGCTTCTCCTGAGTACGGGGATACCATATGTGTGGGACTTTCTGGGAGCCTAGCCGCATACGGGGCCCCGAAAACCAATCACTGCCTTCAGGATTTCTAAGGGCGTAAATTTTTGATTTTACTCCTCACTACCTATCACAGTTTTGAAGGCCATAAAATGCCTAGATGGCATAAACCCCCCCCAAATGACCCCATTTTGGAAAGTAGACACCCCAAGCTATTTGCTTTGAGGCATGTTGAGTCCATGGAATATTTTATATTTTGACACAAGTTGCGGGAAAGTGACAAATTTTTTTTTTTTTTGCACAAAGTTTTCACTAAATGATATATTGCTTACACAGGCCATGGGCATATGTGGAATTGCACCCCAAAATACATTTAGCTGCTTCTCCTGAGTATGGGGATACCACATGTGTGGGACTTTTTAGGAGCCTAGCCGCGTACGGGGCCCCCGAAAACCAATCACCGCCTTCAGGATTTCTAAGGGTGTAAATTTTTGATTTCACTCTTCACTGCCTATCACAGTTTTGGAGGCCATGGGATGCCCAGGTGGCACAAACCCCCCCCCCCAAATGTTCCCATTTTGGAAAGTAGACACCCCAAGCTATTTGCTGAGAGGCATGGTGAGTATTTTGCAGCTCTCATTTGTTTTTGAAAATGAAGAAAGACAAGAAAAAAACATTTTTCAATTTTCAAAACTTTGTGACAAAAAGTGAGGTCTGCAAAATACTCACTATACCTCTCAGCAAATAGCTTGGGGTGTCTACTTTCCAAAATGGGGTCATTTGGGGGGGTTTTGTGCCATCTGGGCATTCCATGGCCTCCGAAACTGTGATAGGCAGTGAAGAGTGAAATCAAAAATTTACGCCCTTAGAAAGCCTGAAGGCGGTGCTTGGTTTTCGGGGTCCCGTGCGCGGCTAGGCTCCCAAAAAGTCCCACACATGTGGTATCCCCATACTCAGTAGTGTGTAATTTGGGGTGTAATTTCACATATTCCCATGGCATGTTTGAGCAATATATCATTTAGTGACAACTTTGTGCAAAAAAAAAAAAAATTTGTTTCTTTCCCGCAACTTGTGTCACAATATAAAATATTGGATTCGACATGCCTCTCAGCAAATAGCTTGGGGTGTCTACTTTCCAAAATGGGGTCATTGGGGGGGGGGGTTTGAACTGAACTGTCCTGGCATTTTATGCACAACATTTAGAAGCTTATGTCACACATCACCCACTCTTCTAACCACTAATACGGCTACAATCAAATCAAGTAACCACTTGAAGACAAAGCCCTTTCTGACACTTTTTGATAACATGAAAAAATTATTTTTTTTTGCAAGATAATTACTTTAAACCCCCAAACATTATATATTTTTTTAAAGCAAATGCCCTACAGATTAAAATGGTGGGTGTTTCATTTTTTTTTCTCACACAATATTTGCGCAGCGATTTTTCAAACGCATTTTTGGGGGAAAAAACACACTTTTTTAAATTTTAATGCACTAAAACACACTATATTGCCCAAATGTTTGATGAAATAAAAAAGATGATCTTAGGCCGAGTACATGGATACCAAACATGACATGCTTTAAAATTGCGCACAAACGTGCAGTGGCAACAAAATTAATACATTTTTAAAAGCTTTAAAAGCCTTTACAGGTTACCACTTTAAATTTACAGAGGAGGTCTACTGCTAAAATTACTGCCCTCGATCTGACCTTCGCAGTGATACCTCACATGCATGGTGCAATTGCTGTTTACATTTGACGCTAGACCAACGCTTGCGTTCGCCTTAGCGCGAGAGCAGGGGGGAAAGGGGTGTTTTGTTTTTTTTTTTTTCTTTATTATTTTTTTGCTTTTTTATCTTACTCTTAAACTGTTCCTTTCATTTTTTTTTAAATCATTTTTATTGTTATCTCAGGGAATGTAAATATCCCCTATGATAGCAATAGGTAGTGACATGTACTCTTTTTTGAAAAAATTGGGGTCTATTAGACCCTGGATTTCTCCTCTGCCCTCAAAGCATCTGACCACACCAAGATCGGTGTGATAAAATGCTTCCCCAATTTCCCAATGGCGCTGTTTACATCCGGCGAAATCTAAGTCATAAAATGCTCGTAGCTTCCGGTTTCTTAGGCCATAGAGATGTTTGGAGCCACTCTGGTCTCTGATCAGCTCTATGGTCAGCTGGCTGAATCACCGGCTGCATTCTCAGGTTCCCTGTTGAGACAGGAGAGCCAGAGAAAAACACGGAAGACTGTGGGGGGGCATTCCCTCCCACTGCTTGTAAAAGCAGTCTAGAGGCTAATTAGCCGCTAGGATTGCTTTTACATGAAAGCCGACCGCTGGCTGAAAAGAATGATACCAAGATGATACCTAAACCTGCAGGCATCATTCTGGTATAACCACTCAAAGTAGTGAATGGCGTACCTGAAGACAAAAAAATGGTTAACGATAAAGCACAGTAAACGGTAAAGTATAAAAAATTGCATACCTGAAAAGCAAACATGATAAAACATAATAACAATAAAACATTGCAGAATAGAATACAGTAAAAAAGAGCAGAACGATAGAGAGAGAATAGAGAAAGAGAGAACAATAAAACGACAATTCTTTTTTTATTTTATATATTTTTTTTTTTTTTTACACTTTTTTTTTGTAACTGTAACTTTTATAACTGTAACTGGTTCCAGGTTCGGGTCTCTCAAAATGCGATGGCATCTTGGGAGACCCTGTGAAAGTGTGCCTAGTCTGTGCAATGCTGTACCCTACACTAATACTCAACTAGTGAATGGTAGCGTTCAAAATATTCACCAATGCAAAGACCAGGATTGTCAGGACAGGAGGGACAATAATAGCGGGTGTCACGCCTATATCCGCGCTTGCTGCAGACACGACATCTTTTTTTGGGGGGGTTCGTTGGGTAGGGGTACTCGGGAGGACATAAAGAAAATGCCTCTCATGCAGCCGACTGCATTTGGTTGGGGATGTGAATGGGGGAATTACGGGCACTGCAGAAGTGGTGGGTTCCCAATTAGGATTGGCGAATGCAGCAGGAAGGGCATTATGGGCACGACGGGCCTGTGTTTGTCTTCTTCTTGGTGGCAGCGGGACACTACTTGTGCTTGCCACCTCACCAGCTTGAACTGCACTTATGGGACTCGCCAGTGCTGGTTTGACTACGACCGGGGTGTACTAGGCCGCTGGCGCTTGCCAGTTGACCAAAACGCTACCAAAAAAACTGTTAGCAATTGCAGGGATCAGGCCTGACTCTGCGAAAGCTGCAGTTATGTGTTTAGTGTTTTGTAAGTGACAGTGATCAATCGATACTGCACTTGGGTGGGCTGGGCTGGGCTGGGCCGGGCGGAGGGGCAAAACGCAGGTGCTAGCAGGTATCTGGGCTGATCCCGCTAACACTGCGTTTTTGGGAACCCTAAACTGCTGGGGACGCTAGTATAGATCTGATCGGATCAGATATTGATCCATTCAGATACTATACCACTAAGGGAGGTGTACGGTGCGTGCGTGGGTGTTAGTGCTACTGGCACTAACCTGATGCTGCCTGGGGCTGGTGCTTGCCAGTTCACCAAAACGCTACCAAAAAAACTGTTAGCGATTGCAGGGATCAGGCCTGACTCTGCGAACGCTGCAGTTATGCGTTTAGTGTTTTGTAAGTGTCAGTGATCGATTGATACTGCACTTGGGTGGGCTGGGCCGGGCGGAGGGGCAAAACGCAGGTGATAGCAGGTATCTGTGCTGATCTCGCTAACACTGCGTTTTTGGGAACCCTAAACTGCTGGGGACGCTGGTATAGATCTGATCGGATCAGATATTGGTCCGTTCAGATACTATACCACTAAGAGAGGCGTATGCTGCGTGCGTGGGTGTTAGCGGTACTGGCGCTAACCCGATGCTGCTTGGGGCTGGTGCTTGCCAGTTCAACAAAACGATACCAAAAAAAACTGTTAGCGATCGCAGGGATCAGGCCTGACTCTGCGAACGCTGCAGTTATGCGTTTAGTGTTTTGTAAGTGACAGTGATCGATCGATACTGCACTTGGGTGGGCTGGGCTGGGCCGGGCGGAGGGGCAAAACGCAGCTGCTAGCAGGTATCTGGGCTGATCCCGCTAACACTGCGTTTTTGGGAACCCTAAACTGCTGGGGATGCTAGTATAGATCTGATCAGATATTGATCCATACAGATACTATACCACTAATCTGACGCTGCCTGGGGCAACGCATATCACCGCCGGGCAATCAGGGGGCTAAACCTTTATTCGGTAATAAACGGCGGGTGCCCTGACACTATAAAAAATAAACAAACTAACCAGCGTCACCCGTAACAGTTATACGGTGATCAGTGGTGAAAGGGTTAACTAGGGGGCAATCAAGGGGTTAAAACATTTATTAGATAGTATATGGGGGTCCCTGTCGCTATAAAACGCTGACGGCGAACCTAAATATTTACGTCCCTAACTAGCGTCACCAGCGACACTATTACAGCGATCAGTAAAATGATCGTTTAGCGACACTGGTGACAGGGGGTGATCAAGGGTTTAAACTTTATTGGGGGGGCGCATGCGTGGCGCAGAGGAAGATGGACGCCTGACACTGTAGCTCCGCTCCACCCGGGACTCTATAGGCTTCCTGAGGGCCATAATCAGCTCAAACTACGCTACTTTTTGCACCCCTCAAGCCACATATGCTTGGTGCATGCCGTCGAAGCGAAGGAAATCTCGGGGCTCTTCTCAGAACACCTTAACCCACTATCTCCTCCACACGCGGGAACGTTACAGCATGTCCCAAGATGGCGCCGCGGGAAGAGGGGACTCTCCGGCTCCATCCACTCCGTCACAGCCGGACCCTTCTCCTAACAAGCACGGCACAAGTGAGTACCACCCCACCCTCTCTAAGGCAGACTTGGATAGCAGTCTGGAGGCCATGTACAGCAAACTGGCAACCAAATTCCAAACGGAGCTGCATAAAACCTCCCATACTCTATCGCAAGAGATAGTGGCCCTAGGCTCACGTACTGAGCTGCTCGAAACCAAACACGATGAACTGGCCCTGGCATATAATGACCTCAGTCGGGATCACGAATCTCTAGCCTTAGCCCTCAATGCAATTCAGGCCCAAGTCGAAGATCTCAACAACAGAAATAGGCGCAACAATCTAAGGCTCAGAGGCATCCCTGAGTCAGAGACAGAATTAATCCCAGCGGTGATCCGTTTATTCAAGTCACTTCTCCCAGATTACGAATCTGCGGCCTTCAAATGTGATCGCATCCATAGGGCTCTCCGCCCTAAACCACCTGACGACAAGCCCCCCCGGGATGTGATCCTCTGTATGAAGGACTTTCTCACTAAGGAGGAAATTCTGAGGGCTGCCCGTAATAATCAACGGATTACTCTGGACAATCACACTATTCAGATTTACCTGGATATCTCCCCAGCTACCCTTGACAGACACAGAGGCCTGAAAGAAGTCACCACAGTGCTCCCGTCTGCTCATATCCGATACAGATGGGGATTCCCGTTCAAACTGCTGGTCCCCCATAATGGTACCACTTTTGCCGCTTCCTCTCTACAAGAGGGCCAAGAAATCCTGGTGAAGCTTGGCCTCCTGGATGCTGCTGCAACACGTCGCCTCCCATCAACACCCCATCCAGCTCCCATTTGGCAAACCCCACCACCCAGGAGAGACAGAAGAAGGATCCGCTATGAAATTGGAGAGGGCCTCGCAGAACAACTACGCTAGAATTTCCAGCTGACTTTCACTCATTGATCTCTTGAGACGTTCAGCACCGCAATTTCTCTCTTCCCACAGATGGTGGCCGTCCCTCGGAGCCGCGATATGTTCTCCCCACCCAGCAAACGTTTTCCTTTTTGTTTTTTTTTACTTTGGGCGCTGTTAGCCCTACTGATTACACCACTACAGGGAGTTGCAGTTCTGCTGGGTACGAGACCTAGTTGTCTCGCTTGTGAATTTTTTGTTTTTTATCAGGTAAAGTTTTTTTTTACAATTTTCACTCTACCTGATCCGGTTTGGACGTTTGACTTTATGTCCTTTTCTAGTAGCCTGATTCCGGGCTTTTTTCTTTTTTTGGTTTTGTGTTTTTATGAAAATTTTCTCTTTTTTCCTTTTTTTGGTCAGTCAGTTCAGAACCTAAAATACTGGTCCTTTATATATATTGCAAATGAGCCTTGTACGTTTAAGATTCATATCCTCTTATTTCATTTCAGCATATACTATATTTGCCTTATATTGAATACTGTAGTGGCGGTACCCCTGCTTGGTTTCTTATACTACAGGTCACAAACTCAGCCCACCTCCCACACAGGGTTTACCCTGAACCTTTTCTGTTGTGATAGTTCGACTATGACACATCATGGTCATCACCTGTATTTCCCATAATGTGAAGGGATTCAACTCCCCTGTTAAAAGACGCAAAGCCTTCGATCTATACAATCATCTGGGCGCCAAGATTCTCTTAATTCAAGAAACCCATTTCTCACATTCCTCACACCCAAAATTCCTTCATAGGAATTTTCCCCAATCATTTTACTCCCTTCATTCAACCAAAAGCAGGGGTGCCGCCATTTTATTACACGCCTCCTTACCAATGGAGGTAAAGCATTGCTATAGGGACAAGGATAGCAGGTTTGTCATTATTAAGGGGATGATCCACAACAAAGAAATAACCATAGCCAGTGTTTACGCCCCTAATGACACGCCTGCATCCTTCTTTAAATCCTTTTTTGGCAAATTGGTCTCCCTGAACTCGCCCCACATGATAATAGGGGGTGACTTCAACTTAGTGGCTAACCCAACACTGGATAGATCTTCCTCCACGATCTCCTCCAAGGCCTTCCCCAGGTCTCTAACACAGGTTCTGGTTGATCACCAGCTAATAGATACCTGGAGAACACACAACATGGGACTAAAAGAATACACCTTTTACTCGCATCCCCATAAAAGTTACGCCAGGTTGGACTATATTTACACTACCCCCATCATTTAGCCAACTCCTCAAATGCCATGATCCACCCTTGCGTCTGGTCGGATCACCATGTTACCTCTTTCACTACACATTTTATTGGCCTCGCTCCCACCCCACACACCTGGAGACTGAACGAAGCTTTGCTCTCGGATTTAGTGGCTGAATCCGAGACTGCCAAGTCCATGGAGGAGTATTTCTCCTTTAATGATCTTCCAGAAACCCCACCTGCTATAATATGGTCTGCCCATAAAGCAGTTATAAGGGGAAAGCTTATCAGCATTGCCTCTTCCCATAATAAGATGCATAGACAAAAAATCCTTGACCTTACGACAGAATTGGATCGCTTATATAAAAACACCGCCATGTTATGCTTGGAGTCTATTAGAAAAATCATAGACCAAAAGAGTCTGGAATTAGACTCTCTCCTATCCTCCAAGACTGAAAAAGCCTTTAGATGGTCCAAATTTCTGCTGCATAATAATATCACTTCAACTCTTTTCGCCAGAAAACTCAACCAGTCCTCCCGCCCCACGCATGTATACAAACTGACCTCTGAGATGGGTCTACCCACCTCTCATCCCAAAGAGGTGCTTCACATTTTCGAACACTTCTACTCCTCCCTTTTAGCACCAGTCCAAACCCCACCCACTAGTACAGAAGACACTTGGTTTCAAAATGTCCCTATACCTTCCCTCTCTCCCACACAAATAGAGAAACTCAATGCTCCCATTATAACCTCGGAAGTTCTTAAAGTGATCAAATCCCTGAAGGTTGGCTCTGCCCTTGGCCCTGATGGCTTTTCAGCCATATACTATAAAAAATTTGCCACCCTTCTAACCCCCAGCTTAGTACAATTATTTAACTGGGTCCTACAAGGGGGTAGTTTCCCGGCGAATATGTCCTTGATCCCCAAACCCAATAAAAATCACTTACTTCCCCAAAATTATAGGCCAATTTTGGTCATGAATAATGAGCTAAAGATTTTTGGCAGAATTCTGGCGGACAGGTTGGCATCCATTATTTCTTCCCTTATTTCCCCCTTCCAATCGGGGTTTATACCCCATAGATTCATAACTGATAACATTAGGTTAGCCACTAATATAATTCAGGATGCGAATCAGACCTCCAGGAGACTCTTCATGCTCAGCCTTGACATACATAAGGCGTTTGATAGCGTCTCCTGGAGCCACCTTTCCATCCTCCTGCAACGTATGGGTTTCTGCAACGAATTTTTACACCTGTTCCGTGCCCTCTACATTAATCCCAAAACTCGTATTAAGATCCCGGGCTGTTATTCGAAATTTTTTCCAGTGGGTCGGGGCACTAGGCAGGGGTGCCCACTTTCTCCCCTGATTTTTGCCCTTGCCCTAGAACCCCTAGCCATTGCCATACTCACCAACCAAGATATCTCAGGGTATACCAAAGGTGCCTCTACCTACAAATTTTGCATGTACGCGGACGATGTCCTCATGTTCTTAACTAATCCCCATATCTCCCTACCTAATCTTCTACAGACCTTGTCAAATTTTGCTGGAGTCTCTGGTCTCAAGATCAATGTTACAAAATCAGTGGCCCTTCCGGTGGGGTTCTCTCCACCTGAACTCCAACATCTTAAGGACACATTTCATTTTTTGTGGGCAGATGCCCACCTATCATATTTGGGCATCTGTCTGACAGGAGAGTTCAGCAAACTTTTTGAATTTAACTACCCTCCTATGATCTCCAAACTGAAAAGAACCCTGAAAATGTGGTCCCAGCTTCACATCTCCTTCATGGGTAGAATTACAGCCCTCAAAATGGTGATCCTCCCTAGGTTACTCTATCTTTTTAGATCCCTCCCAATCAGAGTATCCAAATCCTATCTGCTAACCCTTCAAGCACAACTTAATAAATTCATTTGGCAAGACAAACCCTCTAGATTTGCTAGGGACACTCTTTACCGTTCTTCTAAAAGAGGGGGACTGGTGGTCCCTCGAATTTGGCTATATTACCTAGCCAGCAGATATGCACAACAAGCCCAATGGAACATCCAAAACTCCAAGGTCCCGTGGGTCAAATTTGAACAAGACTCTATTTCTCCTCTATTTCTTCCTGGGATCATGTGGTCCTCTATCCCCTCCCTCCCAGATATTTCCTCTAAAAATATGGTTGTGTCCCTAGGTTTAAAACTCTGGAACTCATATAAGAATAGATTCAACCTCTCTTCTCAGTCCCCTCAGGGAGCTTCTTTTCTCGGTGACCCTAGATTCCCACCGGCTTACTTCCACCCGGAGTCATTTCAGGAGTGGACACAACACAACTTAAACACTTTGGGCGATTTCCTGGTTAATTCCAAATTCCCCACATTTTCGTCATTAAAAGCCCACTTCCACATTCCAGACAGGGAATTCTATCGTTTCCTCCAAATACGTCACTTTTTTCAACAACATTACCCCACCCCCTCGGAGGCGGACACGACCTTATATGAGGATCTGTGCCGTGAGGCCCCCCATCAGCGGGGCCTTATCTCACAGATCTATAAACTTTTAGAATCAGCCGAAGATGTTCCGACCCTGAAATACAGATCTCAATGGGATCAAGAACTAAACCTAGATCAGGATGCTATAGACTGGGAAGGGGGTTGGTTAAATATACGCAAATGCACTAAATCCCTAACCATTAGGGAGACAGCCATAAAACTCACGACAAGATGGTACTATACCCCATCCCGTATCCACACAATATACCCACAAACTTCTCCTAGGTGTTTCAGGGGGTGCACACATTTGGGTTCATACATTCACATCTTCTGGGAATGTGAAAAACTTCAACCTACCTGGAGGGAAGTTCTGAAACTGGTGGATAAACTAGTGGGTCACCCCATTACCCTCACCCATCTCCACTGCATTTTCTTTCAAGACATCCCTGAAATAACAAAACCTCTTTTGAGGTTAATTCACTCAATCTGTATAGCTATGATCTGGTGCACAGCTCTTCACTGGAAGTCCTCTGTTATCCCTTTTGCACAAATTATCTCACGAATTGATTGTATGATGATATCTGAGAAAATATTCCATACCTTACATGACTCTATTCCTGCATATAAGGCCAAATGGAATCCATGGTTCTTACTAAGGCTTCAAGACTGACCGCTCCTGACCAAAATTGTTATTTCTAGTTTGATTTTTCTTTTTTTCTTTTTAGTTTTATAGATATTACGCATTCAACCTTTTAGGGTCTAATCTCTCCTTTCGGTACTTTGTGTAATTCAGGAGAATATCAGGTTTGATAAATGGTTCTTATTATGACTGATCACTCTGTACCTGTATCCTCATGACATATATATTACCCTGAAGGTATTGAATACTTTCATTTTCAATGTATGTGTACTTTTCCTTTATCTTTAATAAAATCTTTTGAAAACAAAAAAAAAAAAACTTTATTGGGGGGGTTAGGGGGTACCCTAGGCCTAAAGGGGGCTAACAGTAACTGCCCTAACACAGTAACTGTCACAAACTGGCACCATGCAGTAATCAGAAAAAAAAAAAAAACTGCTTGGTGTCAGTGTGACGGGGGGGGGGGTGATTGGGGGGTGATCGGGGGGCGATCGGGGGTGTAAAGTATGCCTGGCATGTTCTACTGTAAGTGTATGTGTTGTGCAACTCACTCAGATGTCTTCTCTCCTCGGCGCCGGAACGGAAACTGCCGAGCCGAGGAGAGATGACATCACATCCTCTGCCTGTGTGTACTACACACAGGCAGGGGAGGATTCTCATTGGCTGGGAGCATTCGCGAGGGGGGGGCCACGAATGGATGGCCTCCCCCTCATCACTGAATGCTCCCAGACCAAAGCCGACCGCCTCGGGCACCGGGGGGGGGGTCCGATCGGACCCCCCACCCTTGGGAGGCAGATCACGTATGGGTATGTGATTCTGCCTGCCCGTGCCATTCTGCTGACTTATATCAGCGTGAGGCGGTCAGCAAGTGGTTAAAGGGGGCTTCCAGATTCCGATAATCCCCCCACCCATAGAAACCGACATCAAGTGGCAAGGGTTGTCGTGTCAGGAACCATGAATCAGACTGAGACAGAAGTGCAGTAAAAAACACACTTTTTAATAAAATAGTAAAAACACAGCAACCGTAATCAAAACATAGCCAGGGTTTAATAACCAGAGTGGGTAATCGGGACAGGCCAGTGAAACAGGAATCCAGAGATTAGCATAGTAGAGGCAGTAAACAGGATCAGGAACCAGAAGGGAAGTCAGCCAGGCAAAAGTTTTTAACAGGAAAACACAGCAGAGAGTATCCGGATATGTTGACCAGATGAAGGCACAGGAGATCTGATCCTGGCAGTTTAAATAGCCAGCGGGGCTAGCTGACGAGCAGGAAATGAAGACCAGGTGATTCACTGTGGAATGAAAAAGACCGGCAATTAACCAACAGCTGAGTACAGAGCTCTGAGAAAGAAGGGCTGAGCCCAGCCTTGACAGTACCCCCTCCTCAACGACCCCTCCCCCCGGAGGACCACGAGGTTTGAGGGGAAAACATCTATGGAAAGCACGAAGGAGGACAGGGGCATGTACGTACGAGGATGAGACCTAAGAGCGCTCCCCTGGACCGCACCCTTTCCAATGAACCAGGTACTGTATGCATCCACAGAACTTACAGGAATCAATGATAGATTGTATTTCGTACTCCTCATGGTTTTCAACCTGAACTGGGTGAGAACGTGGTACCGAGGTGGTGAAGCGGTTGCATACCAAAGGTTTTAATAAGGAGACATGAAATACATTTGAAATACACATATTGGAAGGAAGGTCTAAAGCATAAGCCACTGGGTTGATCTGAACGAAGAATACAGAAAGGCCCAATAAACAGTGGTGCCAGTTTCAGTGAAGGAACACAGAGTCAGAGGTTGCGAGATGACAGATAGACTCTGTCCCCAACTTGGTAGGAAGGTGCAGGTAGGCATCCACGGTCAGTATGGAGTCTGTACCTATCATTGGCACGTCACAAGGACTCTTGGACCTGTACTCAAGGGGAACGAAGACCATGGAGATGCTCCTCCAACGCAGGAATGCTCTGAGGAACAAATGAGTCAGGCAACATGGATGGTTGGAAACCATAAGTCACCATGAATGGAGACAATCAGGAAGCGGTATTGACGGCACTATTGTTAGCAAACTGCCCAAGGTAAGAGGTCTGACCAGTTGTTATGATGGTCAGAAATATAGCAACGTAGGAATTGCTCCAAGGACTGGTTGGCTCGTTCTGCGGCCCCATTGGACTGCGGGTGATACGCAGAGGAGAAGGAAAGCTGAATTCCCAGCTGTGCACAAAAGGCTCACCAAAACCTGGACTCAAACTGGCTACCACTGTCTGAGATGATAACCTTGGGTAGCTCATGTAAGTGAAAGATCTCCCAAGCAAAAATGGAAGCCAGTCCTTTGGATGTGGGCAACTTCCTAAGTGGAATACAATGAGACATTTTCGAGAATCGGTCAACCACCATAAGGATAACTGTGTTGCCCTGAGATTTGGGTAACTCCACAATAAAATCCATAGACAGGTGGGTCCAAGTCCTCTCTCAATTGGGTATGGGTTGTAGAAGGCCCAATAGAAGGTGTTGTGGTGTCTTACTCTGAGCACACGCGGAATAAGCAGCTATGAAGGTGGCTACAACAGCATGTAGACTAGGCACCAGCATTATTGGGAACTAGCCCAAAGTAGTTGATTCTTCCCTGGGTGGCCAGCAGCCCTGGCAGAATGGTAAGTCTGGAGCACGGCAGTGCAGAGATTCTCAGGGACAAAGCAGCGGTCACAAGGTTTCTCAGGAGGAGAATGGATCTGAGCAGCAAGAATTCTGTCACCCAAAGGTGAAGTGAGACTGGTATGAACTGTAGCCAGAATACGATCAGGAGGTATCACAGGAACAGGAACCGACCCCATCTTGGAAGCGGAGGAAAACTGTTGCGGCAATGCATCAGCCCTTACATTCTTAGTACTGGGAAAGAATAAGACTATGTAATTGAAGCTTGACAAGAAAAGAGCCCATCGCGCCCTTCTGAAAGAGAAGCATTTAGCCTCAGACAAGAATGTGAGATTCTTATGGTCAGTCAGAATAAGAACTGGCACAGTGGTACCTTCGAGGAGATGCTCCATTCTTTCAAGCCTAAAATGATCGCTAACAGCTCTCTGTCACCAATCTCGTAATTGCACTCCGCAGGTGACAATTTCTTGCAAAAGTAGCCACAAGGATGCATAGCGCTCTCAGAGGTAGGACGTTGAGACAGAAGGGCACCAACTCCAGTCTCAGAAGCATCAACCTCAAGCATACGTAGCATCAGGATGTGCCAACACAGGAGCAGAAACCATGGCAGCCTTGAGACTCTCAAAAGCTTTAATGGACTCTGGAGAACAACTCTGTGGGTTACCATCCTTTCTGATCATATCAGTTAGGGGCTTGACCAGAGACAATAAGTTATGAATAAACTTCCGATAATAGTTGGCAAAGCCAAGAAAGCACTGCAGAGGGTTGGGACCATTGTAGGACCGATGAAAGTTTCTCTGGGTCCATCGAAAAACCAGCAGTGGAAATGACATAGCCCAGGAATTTAACCTGTTCACGATGGAATTCACACTTCTCCAAATTACAATAAAGATTGTTCTCTCTCAGATTCTGAAGCACATGACAGACATCCGTGTGGTGGCTCTCCAGGGACTTGGAAAATATGAGGATATCATCGAGATAAACCACCACACATAACTGCAACAAATCTCGGAGGACATAAATTCCTGGAAAACTTCCGGGGTGTTACAAAGGCCAAAAGGCATTATGAGGTACTCATAATGGCCTGTTCTGATATTAAGCACAGTTTTCCACTCATTGCCCTCCTTAATCCTCACAAGATTGTATGCCCCTCTCAAATCAAGCTTTGTGAAAACCGTTGCTCCCTTGAGGTGGTCAAATAACTCTGTAATCAACGGAATTGGATAGGCATTCTTAATCGTGAAACGATTGAGACCCCTATAATAAATACAAGGTCTCAGTTCACCACTCTTCTTCTTCACAAAGAAGAAACCAGCACCAGCAGGAGACAAGGATTTGCGGATGAAACCTCGAGAAATCTGCAACATACTCCTCCATGGCCCTATCCTCCAAAACAGACAAAGGGTAAACCCGGCAGGGAGGAGAGAAATGCAGTGCACAGGACCTTGGCTACCTTCTGGAAGCATGTTCAAATAAAATTAATATGTGGTGCTGCCCTATCCTTGTGTACCGACTCCAAATCCGAGAAAATAAATAATCACAAAATGTTAACAAACATATATTCTCCTCATAGAAGTGCAATGTGCATATATAATATCAATGCCCTGTGATAACCAAATGAGGTCTACTTAAAATACATAATTAATTTAACATAAATGCAAGAAAATAGTGCATCAAAATTGTTATACTATAATTCCTAATGTTCATAAATATACAAAATATATTAAAGTGCCCTGTGCAAGGGTGGGACTGCAAAGTTCAGAGACAAAAGTACAGGAGGCTTCCACAAGCGCTCCCTAAAAGGAAGTCTTTCTCTGAGTCTGGAGTCAATGAGGATAGCAAATGTGATCAACTTCTCCAGCTCAGTGGGTATACCTCGGGCTGCTATCCCATCCTTGATGGTATCTGAGAGACAATGAGAAAAAGCAGCCACGAGGACCTCATTGTTCCAAGCAACCTCTGCTGCCAGAGTATGGAATTCAATGGTGTAATCGGCAACAGTTCTCATACTCTGTTTGATGGACATGAGGCACTTGGCTGCAGAAGCAGAGCATGTGGGAACATCAAATACCCTTTTAAAAAAAGCCACAAACTCTGGGCAACTCAAGACAACAGGTTTTTGCGTCTTCCATAGAGGGTTTGCCCAGGCCAAGGCTCTCTCAGAAAGCAAAGATATCATGAAACCTACTTTGTTTATGTCCGTGGGAAACGCCTGGTGCTGCATCTCAAAGTATATCTCAGCCTGGTTGAGAAATCCTCTGTATTGGAATGGATTGCCCCCAAAGTGCTGGGGAAGCGGAGCGGAACCAGACATATCTCTTATAGAGGTAATACTCAAGGTGAGTGCCTGCACAGAGACTGGAGCAGCAGCAGCAGGGATGGCCTGCAACACAGGTTGTACCGGAGCAGCCGCAGTAGGAGATTCCAGGTCAGCCATGCAACCGAGCATTTGTAACACCATGGCAAACTGATCCATGCGGAGATCCTGCTCATCCAATCTGGAAAAAATATTACCAACAAGTGGATTGACTGCATCTTCTGAATTCATAGCCTTCGCCTACTGTCAGAAACCATGAATCAGACTGAGACAGAAGTACAGTTAAATTACACTTGTTTAATAATAATAATAAAAAGGTAAACAGAGTAAACATAGTCAAAACATAGCCAGTTCAGGAACCGGAATGGATAGTCATACAAGCCAAAACATCAGGTAGCCAGAGATCAGCGTAGTAGAACAGGAAGCAGGATCTGGAGCCAGAAGGAATGTCAGCCAAGCAAGTCTTTAACAGGAACACAGGAGAGCGTCTCTAGAGATGTGACCAAGGTGAAGGCAGAGATCATCTGGGATGGATGGCTTAAGTAGGCAGGACTGATGAGCAGGATATCATCAACAGGTGAGTCACTGTGGAGAGAAAGGAGCTGGCAATTAACTGACAGCTGAGCGGCCAGCTTTGAGAAGGAAGGGCTGAGCCCAGCCCTGACACCCTGAAATTCAGAATTGGAGCATGGATTTTTTTTTTATTTTTTTTAAGGGTTTTTGGGGTCTTTCTCTCCCCCCCCCCTGATTACACTTTCTATTCAAGGACTAAACTAGATTTATTACAGATTTGAAGGGGTATAAATAGTTTGCACAAAATATGGATTTATAGTCTGCAAAAGTCAATCAAAGCAAAAAAAAAAAAAAAATCAACTTTTTATTTCATTTCAATATTTCTTTATTGGTTTTCAACAAATTGTCAATACAGAAGAAAGGCAAAAAGGACATTTGAGACATTCAGATTTGTTTAGTTTCACAGATAATGATATAAGTAAAGAGTAATGCCGCGTATACACGCTTGGACTTCTCGTCAGAAAAAGGTATGACCGCTTTTCCGATGGGATTCTGTTCAAGTTTGCCTTGCATACATATGGTCACGCAAAAGTTCGCTGAACTTATGACCGTCAAGAACGCGCTGACGTACAAAACTATGATGAGCTGAGAAAATGAAGTTCAATGCTTCCGAGCATGCGTCGAATTGTTTCCGAGCATGCCTAGGAATTTTGCACGTCGGAATTGCCACAGACGATCGCATTTTCGGATAGGAACTTTTGCTGACCGAAAAATTGAGAGCATGCTCGCAATCTTTTGCTGGCTGGAATTCGGCCAGTAAAAGTCCGATGGAGCATACACATGGTCGCATTTTCCGAAGAATAACTCTCATCGGTCTTTTGCGGGCCGAAATTCCGATCGTATGTACGCACTATAAGACGTTCAGCATTGATGTCACAAGAGACCTCTGCTGGTCTATTTATGTTGTCTACATATGTCCATAATCAGTCCTAACACTAACAGCCAAGAGTGAGCTGTGTTTAGGAAGGAGAAGAAAAAAAAAGAATAAAGAAGATAAAGAAAAAACATAACTGAGTTACCAGGTTAAACAAGTACAATACAGTCAAGGTGTTTGAATATATTGTAAGTCTTGGTAAAGATTATATTTAGTTCCTAGATGCTGTTTCGTACCATTCTAACCACGTCTTCCACAGATAGTTAGCCTTTTGTTGTGAGGCGAACATCATCTCATATGCAACATGAGTGTTAGTTGTCATTATAACTTCTTGGATAGAAGGGGCCACCTGGTCTCTCCAACACTAGTCTTGCACTTAAAAGAATGTGGACGGCTACGTTTCTGAAGTCTTGAGCCTCGTACACACGATCAGACTTTCCGACAACAAAACCACAGAATTTTGTCCGAAGGGTGTTGGCTCAAACTTGTCTTGCATACACACAGTCACACAAATGTTGGCCAACAATTACATTTGTAGTGATGTACTAGACGTACTCTGTGTTTTTTCAGCTCTTTAGCGCCACCCTTTGGGTTCCTTCTGCTAATTTCGTGTTAGTAGAAGTTTGGCGAGTGTTGATTTGCGCTTTTCTTTTGGCGCTATTCATTTATTGCTTTTCATTTCATGCTTTTCAGTTCGTTTCTGAACGGCCGTTCCTCAACCAGACATGTTGCAGAATCAGAGGAGATAAGGTGTTATTTATTATTGGCCTTGGAGTTATTGCTTTGACATTATTTTTTTGGTTGAATAATGATTTGATTTGGTATATTTTCTTTCTATATTTTTGGATGCATAGAATGCACTTTTTGGTTATTTTCTATTGGCAGATAGCATGTATAAATTCTTTTTTTTTTTTAATGCACAATAAAAAAATTGTGGAGAATAATACTTGGCTATGTGTTTTACTTCAAATGATAGTTTGGGAGTAGGCAGTTACATTTTAAAAAATACAATGTAAATTTGACAAGGGACACCAACATAGTTGTATCTTTGTTCTTAAAAACTAGGGGATAATGGTGTTGTGGTAACTTGCACAAATAAAAAAAAAAACAAAAAAAACATAATATTATTCTTGATATCACTAGAAAAAAAAAAGCCTTTGAAAATGTGTTTGCAAAAACTCAATCAGTATCACCAGCAAAGCAGCTTCATTATTATCCCATTAAAGAAGAAGAGAATGGTGCGCTGCATTTGGAGATTTCATAATTTGCCACGTCACGAATGTTAATTCTCCATTACGAATGCTAGTTTACAAGACCGACCGCTTCTGCTTCTGAGCATACGTGTTTGTACTTTGGACTTTTGTCCTATAGACTTGTGTACACACGATCGGAAAGTCTAAACATTTGTCGGCGGAAAATTTGAGAACATGCTAGCCAACATTTGTTGGCGGAAAGTCCGACAACAAATGTCCGATGGTGCATACGCATGGTCGGACTTACTGCCAACAAGCTCACATCCAACATTTCCCTTTGGAAAATCCGATCGTGTGTACATGGCATAACGGTAATTATTCTATGTCTAATGACAAAAGTGCAAAGCCTGGTGACAGAGGTTTCCTTATCCGTAAATAGTCAAAATACCCCCGTCCAAAAGGTGGCGATGGCAGGACAGGACCAACGTATGTGGTATAGTGTACCCACTACTCCGCAGTTCCTCCAGCATGTATGAGGAGTACGTGGAGAAAATTTAGCAATCCTGTAGGGCATTAGATAACACCTAAGCAAAATTTTTTGTGTCAGTTCCCAAAGATTCACACTTCTGGTCTCTGCGTATGTGATGTGGAGCACCCTTTGCCACTGTTCAGAGGAGGAATTAGTGCCTAGGTCTTTTTCTCATGTTTGTATGTGAGAAGTTTTGGTAAAAATAACTTTATTATAATTTTTTTTTTACTTTAAATTTTTATTATTTTTGACAAAATACATTCCAATATAAATGAATATAATTAATTAGTATTGCTTATTATTTTGCATAGAACAGATAACAAAAATTGGGGAATGAATAACAAGAAGTAATAATAACTTTAAGGTACAATATCTGAAGTTTGATATCCCGCTACCGCCCACACGAAGTGGGATCATACCGTAGGCGGGAGCTGGTCACCAAATATTCAAATTTTAAGGAATGAAAAGAAGAAGAGGAGTCTCTAAAAAATTCAATATCTTGGTGTATCATACATTCTTTAAGTAATTGCCTTTTTTTTTTTTAAGACAGTGATAGAACAATTTTGGAATGCTAACATCAATTCGTATTGGGCCTGAGTGTTTAGTCGTATAATCACATTTGACAAGTTAGGAGCTTCAGTGCATTTCCACATATTGGCAATGCTAAGTCTCGCTGCTATCAGGATATGTGATACTATTGTTCTATAGCAATGTGGGTATATATCTAGATTTAAACCTAACAATGCTGTTGCCAGTGTCAGTTATGTCAAATTACCTGTAAGTTCTGCAATAAAGGAGGAAATTGAGTTCCAAAAACATGAAAGATCCTTGCATGACTAAAGAATATGGTATAGGTTTCCTACTAATTCCTCACACCTCCAGCAGATGGGAGAGGTGAACGGGAATATTTTGGATAATCTTTAAGGTGTCAGGTACCATCTGTTAAGAATTGTTTCTGAATTATCCCAATGTTCTATACATGAGGATGCTGTACTAGTGATCAATAGGGCTTTATGCCATTGTTCCCATGTTTAGATTTGTGAAAGGTCCTTTTCCCATTTTAACATTTACTTGTTAATTTACTTTCCTGACAGACTCCATGGCAGCCTACGTATGGGTTAATCCCGCCTCTCATACCTCATAGGACCCCACTCCCATAAATCTTTGCTTCTAGACAGAGACTGTGTTCCTTTTTTGTCCTCCTCCTAGGACCAAGTGTATCTCTTACCTTATGAAGTTTTGTGGATCCAGTCCTGGTGGTTCGCACGTGTTTGATGATGGCGGTGTCTTGTTGGAGTCCAGCGTCCCCAGCTATTAGCAGGGCGGACATACGGGGTTCACTCTGATGCCTGAAGAGCTGATTATACCGGCCATTGGCTGGGGAGCGGCATCTCGGCCAATCGTCCCAGCTATTAGCGGGAGGCCTCCCTCATTATTACCCCGGTCGTGCGGTGAGCGCTCCTCTTGCTCCCATTCCAGGATGGATCCCCTCAGGTGCCGTGGTAATGTATACTTCTGTCTATGAATTTTTTTTTGGCAGCCTGTTGTGTGTGTTTGTTTTGTCCGAAATGCCTTTTCCTATGGCCATGGCGGCTGGGACGCATCTGCGTTCCAGTCCGCCGCTTCCCCGCTCCGACTGCGCAGCTGCGAAGTCTCGATTGAGATCGAGGCTTGGTTCGCACCTGCGCAGTCTGCGCGCGATGACGGCAACTGCGCATGCGCGCGAGCGCCGTGGAGCGGCGTCGGTCACAGCGTAGGGACGCTGTGGCCGCGATGACGTCATCACAGGCGGCAGATTCAAATAGCTGTCACATACAGCTATGCTTTGGGATGCTCTTTCGCTCAGGCAGCGGCTTCCCTGTGTCCATCTCTCTGGCTTCTGAGGTAAGGAGCTTTGTTGTACCTTCCTGTGTCTAGGTCTCTTTCTCCAAATAGGGGAAAGAGAAAGTGAAAGTATACATTGGTAGTTATTGGTTTCTTATTGATTGTGTTTGCAGTCCTTTGTTTCTGTCGCCATGGATGTCTCACCGCCCCCTAGTGGCCAACCCTTACACCGCAGGTAGGATGAAGTATTTTTAAATTTTTCATTCTGCCTGTATTGTTTGGAGTACTATTTAGGAACAAGGTATTATTTTCTTCCCCTTCAGCCCTTCTAGGTCTGAACCACAGCTATCGGCACATAAAGAAAAAGACCAGTCTAGGTCTCATCATCACCAGTCTACGTCAGGTTCTAGACGTACTAGGTCATCTTCCAGACACCGCAAAGAGGGGTCAAGGTCTAAATCTAGCCATCATTCCCCCCGCCATTCCAGCCGCCCTGAGAGGAAAGCTTGCTGGGGATGTAAAACTCAGGTCCCAGAGGGTAAATCTCTCTGTGAGTTGTGCTTTTCAAGAGCCACAAAGGAAAGAGGTGCTGATGACCAGCAAGTGGAGGCTCTGGTCAGGAAGGTGGTCCAGGAATCTCTTAATAAAGCAGATCTTGACCGAGCAGTAATTCCTCCTTCTGTTATAACTCCAGTTGCTGAAGATATGGAGTCCGAAGTTCCAGGCCCATCTCATCATAGTCTCTCTTTTAGCGGCTCCTCGGACAGCGAAGCAGAGATAATTGAACCTGGTGCAGGTTTTGACTTTTCCCTGGTTCCCCAACTAGTCAGGGCGGTTAAAGACGCATTGAGATGGGAGGAACCAGTAGAAGCACCCTCTAAACAGAGGAAATACTTTAAACACCTTAAGAAGGATCGCCCGAACTTCCCCTTCCTGGGTGAACTGGGTGAAATTATCCTGGATGAATGGGGTAAAGTTGATAGGAAAAACTCTTTAATTTCCAAGATTGCGAAGATGTATCCTTTCAAGAATGATGAGGTAAAACATCTTGAATCAGCCCCCCTTGTTGATGCAGCTCTCATGAGGCTGGTGAGACATGTTACGCTCCCTCTAGAGGATACCGTCTCTTTCAAGGATGGTTTGGAGAGGAAGATTGATACGGACTTAAAACGTATCTATATCACGGCAGGGATGGCTTGTAAACCGGCTCTGGCCCTCGCAGCTTTGTCAAAAGCCATGGAGTCCTGGACGGATGATGTGGGTGCAGCTCTAGGAAGTGTGTCTGAGGACTTATTCAAGAGCTCTCCAATACATGAGCTGAAACTGGCTTCGGTCTTCCTGGGAGAGGCATCCATCGACATTATTCGCCTCGTGGCACGTGTCATGCTTTCATCAGTTACAGCAAAACGTGCCCTCTGGTTACGCCCATGGGTTGCAGACCCTGCCTCTAAACAGGCCTGGTGCAGGATTCCTTTCGAAGGCTCCTCTCTCTTCGGAAATAAATTGGATTCTGCTATCTCCCGTGCTACTGGGGGCAAGTCAGGATTCTTACCCCAGGACCGTCGTATCCTTAACCAAAGAAGGACTCAACCTAGACAAGAACCAGAACGCGCTAGAGATGCTCGTCGCTACAGACCTGGTCGGGAGTTTAGGAAAAACTGGAGGAGAGGCCAGCCTTCAGGCCAAAAATCCTCAAAGTCAGCCCCGTCAAGTGGTCGGGACACTTCCAAGTCCTTTTGATACGATGCCTGTCCAGGTAGTGCAAGTAGGGGCTCGTTTACTCCGGTATCAGCACGTCTGGGCAGCCTCGATTCAAGATTACTGGACCGTCAAAACGGTCTCCTCAGGTCACACTTGGGTTTTCACCAATCCACCCAGTCACCGGTTTGTGCCTACGGTCCTTCCGCTCTCAGAAGAAAAAAAGACAAATTCTTCTATCTTATACAGAATCCCTGATTGCCCAAGGGGCCGCCATTCAAGTTCCATCAGAAGAAAAATTTCTTGGAATTTATTCCCCCCTTTTCATGGTCCTCAAAAAGAGTGGCTCTTGGAGGCCAGTAATCGACCTTACACATCTAAATTCCTTCATCAAGAAAGAAAAATTCAAGATGGAAACCCTGCTGACAATCCGACAAACAGTTCAACCAGGAGATTGGCTGATCTCCATAGACCTGAAAGACGCCTACTTTCATGTGCCGATCGCAAAAGATTTCCAGAGGTATCTCCGATTCGCAGTAGGCCAGAGGCATCTCCAATTCACTTGTCTCCCATTCGGGCTCACAACATCGCCTCGAGTGTTTTCGAAGCTCTTATTGGCGGTAGTTGCTCTAATCCGAGTAAGAGGCATCCGGTTACACCATTACTTGGACGACCTACTCCTACTGTCTCAGGACAGGGAACAGATTTTGTCACATCGGGACCAAGTCATATCTACTCTGACAGAGTTCGGTTGGCTATTGAACAGGGAGAAAAGTCACCTAGTTCCGACACAAACTCTAGTATTCCTCGGGGCCCTATTCAACACAGTGGAGAGCACCATCTCTCTTCCTTTGGAGAAGATTCCGGTAATTCGAGAGAGAATTCGCCTAGCATTGTCAGCAACTCTCCTCAGAGCCTCTCAGTGTCTCAAAATAATCGGCACTATGGTAGCCACAGCCCCCATGGTGAAGTGGGCGCAATGGAAAATGCGGCCCTTTCAGAAGGGTTTTCTCCAGCAATGGGATCCAGGGTCTCGAGACCATCTGGTGCGGGTAACCACCTCCATGCGGGAGAGCCTCCCTTGGTGGCTGCTACGGAAAAACCTCCTCAATTGTCACTCCATAGCTCCTGTCTCCTGGATTACAGTGACAACGGATGCGAGCAACAGAGGTTGGGGCGCTCTCTGTCTGACGGAGATAGCCCAGGGCAGGTGGGACTTCCCATCCCAAGGGATAGTCTCAAATGTCCTGGAGCTCCGAGCTGCCTTCCGTGCCCTTCAAGCTTTTCTCCATCTGATATCAGGAGCCTCAGTTCTCCTGAGACTGGACAACACGACCGCAGTGTCATACATCAAGAGACAGGGGGGCACCCGCAGTCTCGCCTTACTGAGGGAAGTAAGCCCGATCATGTCCTGGGCCCAGATGTACTTAACAAATCTATCCGCTGTTTATCTTCCAGGAATTCAAAATGTCCAAGCGGACTTCCTTTCAAGAGTCACCCTGGACAACAACGAGTGGTCCCTCCACACCGAAGTTTTCGATTGGCTCCTGTCTCTAGGGATGATGCCGGAAGTGGATCTGTTCGCATCCCCATGCAATTTCAAGCTGGGGAAATATTACACGAGGTGTCGCTGTCCCCAGGCCTTCGGAGTGGATGCCCTGACGGACCAGTGGAAATTCCACAGGGCCTATGCCTTTCCCCCAGTTCCAGTCATTCTTCGTTTCCTCTCGAGGCTCAGGTGGGAGAATGTCGAGGTACTGGCAGTGGTTCCGTTTTGGCCCAACAGGCCATGGTTTCCTCTCCTGATGCAGCTCAGTTACCGAGAACCGGTCCCTCTCCCGTCCAGACCAGATCTCCTGCTGCAGGGAGCGTCTCTTCACCCTTGCCCATCCCAGCTCCATCTGATGGCTTGGTGGTTGAGAGGAGAAGGTTGGAAGCTCTAGGTTGTCCTAGTACAGCTATTGCTACATTGTTGAATGCCAGAAGAGCGGGCACCAACAGAGTATATCAGAGGATTTGGGCGAAGTTTGCGGACTATGTGATTTCCACCAATGGATCCTGTAGTAATCCAAGGATTCAGGACATTTTAGGTTTTCTACAAACTGGCCTGGATCTGTCCCTATCGGTGAGTTCCTTGCGGGTCCAGGTTTCGGCAATCTCAGCCTTCACAGGCGTATCATGGGCCAGACACCCCCTTACTAGGCAGTTCTTCAAGGGAGCAATAAGGCTTAGGCCTCAGAAAAGACCAAGATTCTCTAAATGGGATCTCCCTCTCGTCTTGGATTTCTTCTCAAAAAAGGAAATACGGCATATGGATCAGTCATCAATTAGAGAGCTTTCTCTCAAAGTGGTCTTTCTAGTGGCCATAACATCGGCCAAGAGAGTTTCTGAAGTTGGATCCCTAGGATACAAAGAACCTTTTCTTACCTTCTTCCCAGACCGGGTAGTCTTGATCCCCATGTTAGGATCGAATCCTAAAGTAACAACCATCTTCCATGAAAATCAGGAGATTGTCCTCCCTACTTTCAGATCCACTGAGGACTCTAATGTTCACCCTCTAGATGTTGGGCAGGTTCTGAAACAATACCTAGAAGCCACAGCTTCTTTCCGCCAGTCTGATTATCTGTTTGTGCTTTTTCACGGCAAGAACAAGGGTTTACGGGCTTCCTCCAGAACCATCGCATCATGGATCGTTCAAGCTATCCAATGGGCATACAGGTCTAAGGGTTTGGCTCCTCCGGAGGCGGTAACCGCTCATTCTACCAGGAGCGTCTCTACATCATGGGCAGCATCCCGACATGTGTCTCCAGATGTAATCTGTAAAGCGGCCTCATGGTCATCAATTAACACTTTTATGACACACTATTGTGTAGAACCGGCTTCTTTGTCTACGGTTAACTTTGGTTTGCACGTATTATCTGTTGATGATGCCAATTAAACCTTTTTTTCTTTAACCAGCAATTGCCCACCCGGGTGTGTATGGCTAGTTATTTCCCATACGTAGGCTGCCATGGAGTCTGTCAGGAAAACGGAAAATTTATATCAAATACTTACCGTAATTTTCCTTTCCTGATGGACTCCATGGCAGCAGGAGTTCCCTCCCAGTTGCTGGAGTAGGCTAAGTTACGGAACACAGTCTCTGTCTAGAAGCAAAGATTTATGGGAGTGGGGTCCTATGAGGTATGAGAGGCGGGATTAACCCATACGTAGGCTGCCATGGAGTCCATCAGGAAAGGAAAATTACGGTAAGTATTTGATATAAATTTTCCGTTTTTTGAAATTCGTGGTGTGTGAAATATTGTCATATTTCTTCATATATAGCAAAAGTCTGGGACTTTTGCTATATATGAACTTGTATTTCATGTGCGGTACATCTAATTGCACTCAAATATCTTTGGCTATATGTTTTCTAAGCACTGTTAATGCTGGGATATTTTATTTACATTTTATCTTTGCATCTTTTTTTGATTGATTTATTTTCATAATAGCTGCTATAGTGCACTAACATTATTTATCCATTTGAGCACTTGGATCAGCAATATGTAGTGTTTATGATATTTTTTGATATTGCCATATTTCTGTTGGGATATCAATTTTGTCAGAAAGGATTATATTTTTTAGATATGTGCATTTGCTGAATTTCCCTTCCACTATGTTCTTGACGTGTGCTGGTAGGCAATTATAAGTTTGGAAGCCTTGTTTGGTCATTCTTTTGTTGATTGACGTATTTTACAGTAGTCTATTATTCTTGTAGGCAATACTATTTTAGCAAACAAGTTTCTCTTTTTAGTTTTAGATTATGTTTCCAAGCTATTAAAGTTGATTTAATAGAAAGGAGGATTGTAAGAATAATTTTTTTGGTTATTACATGCTTCGCCATAGAAAGGGCGAATAGGTCATGGCCTATAGTAATTTCTTTTTCAATATTAAACATAGTTTATCATTAGGAGAGGTAAACCAATATTTTATTTGAGAAAAATAAGGGGACTAGGGGAAAAAAGGGGGACAATGGGGACTTTATATGAAACACATCACTAGGGCAGGCTGAGTCATCAGATGTAAAAAAATGTAAATTTATTGATACCACCCTATCCCCCTGATCCACCAGTCATGGGATCGGGGGCGGGTGTCCGCTGTGCGTCGACGCCACGCCCCGCACGTCGGCACGTTTGGCGTCAATTGACATCACGTGCCGTCGTGACGCTGTTTCCTTCTGGCGTGCATACTGATGGAGGCCGGAGGTTGCCTATATAGGCGCTAGTCTCCTTAGTGGGCTGCTTCCTCTCCTCCCTCCTAGCACGTCTTAGCGTGACGTTGGGGGTTCACCTCGTTGGCTGGCGGGCTGAGACTCTGTCATCTTAGGTAACCGGAGATCTCCTTGCACCATGCTTTCTTCACCCCCCTTACACACCCGTCCTCACTTAACCTGCCTTGCACTATCCCTTCACTTTGTTCGCTTGGTGTTGTGGTGGGCTCTCTTTGTTCTTTCATTCCACCGGTCTCCCAGACACTATCTGTCTGTTTTTCCTATGTTCACTCCACTGTCACTTCACCTTGTCCCACACTTGATCTTCCACCTAGTGGTCATCCAACACTACCTGTTTTTTACCTATACGTATTTTATTTTATTTATCTACAGCTACCTTGGGTCAATGCTCTATCTTACACCACTTTGTTGGAAACCTAGGTGAACTTTTTCACTACCCATTGCTCTACGGCGTCCTGAGCTGCCTCGCCCTGCCGCCTCTTGGTTGCCTCCTCAGCTCCCGTGGGGTTGTTGTGTCCACCCCTGATTATCTCCTACCATCATGAACTTTTCTATATATGCCCTACTACTATTATACCATATATCTACAGGTAAGAGTGTTAGGACTAGCGGTTTTGCTTCCCCTCTTCCTGTTGTAATTAAATATTATTAATTACTACTTTATACGTTACTTTAGATATTTCCAGATAGCTGCTCCTGATGAGTGGACAAACTTCCACGAAACGCGTCGAGCAATACAACTGAACATTTATAACTTCTTGACATGTCACAACGAATATGTATCTACCATGGGCATTTTAGTGTTTTAGCCATCAGTTGGATTTTAATACAATATGAATTACGTATACACATGTGGGGTGTAATTTTGATGATGCTGCAATCTATGTATGTTACAATGTATAACATGTTACTATGCTACTATTATATGTTCTACTGCCATGTTTTACATACTTTGTACCTTATCTATTGATTATATGCGAGTATCATCTATTGCACCTTGTTTCTCATGTGGTATCAATAAATTTACATTTTTTTACATCTGATGACTCAGCCTGCCCTAGTGATGTGTTTCATATAAAGTCCCCATTGTCCCCCTTTTTTCCCCTAGTCCCCTTATTTTTCTCAGATATAATTGGATGGAGACCTGTGTACCGGATGGTCATGGTCTCATATAAAGTCCTAACCTATACTTCTTGTTTCAATATTAATATGGGATGGAAACACACACTAAATACTATATATACCATTGCTGTGGTCTTGTGTCATATGCCTAGTTATTATATTTACTTGCTATCACTGGAATATCTTTGTTTTATCCTAGTCATGTTATCTATCCAGGTTGATACTCGGGGGGTGGATCCTTTCCATCCCCGGGAGCTGCGACGCGCACCGTTGCTATCCCCCTATCCCCCTGATCCACCAGTCATGGGATCGGGGGCGGGTGTCCGCTGGGCGTCGACGCCACGCCCCGCACGTCGGCACGTTTGGCGTCAATTGACATCACGTGCCGTCTTGACGCTGTTTCCTTCTGGCGTGCATACTGATGGAGGCCGGAGGTTGCCTATATAGGCGCTAGTCTCCTTAGTGGGCTGCTTCCTCTCCTCCCTCCTAGCACGTCTTAGCGGGACGTTGGGGGTTCACCTCGTTGGCTGGCGGGCTGAGACTCTGTCATCTTAGGTAACCGGAGATCTCCTTGCACCATGCTTTCTTCACCCCCCTTACACACCCGTCCTCACTTAACCTGCCTTGCACTATCCCTTCACTTTGTTCGCTTGGTGTTGTGGTGGGCTCTCTTTGTTCTTTCATTCCACCGGTCTCCCAGACACTATCTGTCTGTTTTTCCTATGTTCACTCCACTGTCACTTCACCTTGTCCCACACTTGATCTTCCACCTAGTGGTCATCCAACACTACCTGTTTTTTACCTATACGTATTTTATTTTATTTATCTACAGCTACCTTGGGTCAATGCTCTATCTTACACCACCTTGTTGGAAACCTAGGTGAACTTTTTCACTACCCATTGCTCTACGGCGTCCTGAGCTGCCTCGCCCTGCCGCCTCTTGGTTGCCTCCTCAGCTCCCGTGGGGTTGTTGTGTCCACCCCTGATTATCTCCTACCATCATGAACTTTTCTATATATGCCCTACTACTATTATACCATATATCTACAGGTAAGAGTGTTAGGACTAGCGGTTTTGCTTCCCCTCTTCCTGTTGTAATTAAATATTATTAATTACTACTTTATACGTTACTTTAGATATTTCCAGATAGCTGCTCCTGATGAGTGGACAAACTTCCACGAAACGCGTCGAGCAATACAACTGAACATTCATAACTTCTTGACATGTCACAACGAATATGTATCTACCATGGGCATTTTAGTGTTTTAGCCATCAGTTGGATTTTAATACAATATGAATTACGTATACACATGTGGGGCGTAATTTTGATGATGCTGCAATCTATCTATGTTACAATGTATAACATGTTACTATGCTACTATTATATGTTCTACTGCCATGTTTTACATACTTTGTACCTTATCTATTGATTATATGCGAGTATCATCTATTGCACCTTGTCTCTCATGTGGTATCAATAAATTTACATTTTTTTACATCTGATGACTCAGCCTGCCCTAGTGATGTGTTTCATATAAAGTCCCCATTGTCCCCCTTTTTTCCCCTAGTCCCCTTATTTTTCTCAGATATAATTGGATGGAGACCTGTGTACCGGATGGTCATGGTCTCATATAAAGTCCTAACCTATACTTCTTGTTTCAATATTAATATGGGATGGAAACACACACTAAATACTATATATACCATTGCTGTGGTCTTGTGTCATATGCCTAGTTATTATAGACTGTTAACAGGAAAAAAACCCTGGGAATCCATCTCCCCCTCCCTAAAGAGCCTACACTGGCTAACCGTGAAGAAACGGATCACATTCAAGACCCTCTGCATCACCCACAAATGCGTACAAGGAAACGCCCCACCATATCTCCGCGAGAAAATAAAACACTACACACCGAATCACAGTCTTCGATCAGCTAACCAAAACCTCCTTACCATTCCCAAATACCGCTACAAAGCAAAGGGAGGACGAAGATTCGCAGTCCAAGGACCTCAACTATGGAACGCTCTTCCTACCAACATCCGCATGGAAGAAAACCACCAGGCCTTCAGAAAAAAACTAAAGACCTTCCTTTTCTGAGAAGCTGACATCAGAAAATGCATCCAGCGCCTTGAGGCGATTCAGTTCGCATTTGCAGCGCTTTATAAATCATTCATTCATTCATTCATTCATATTTAGTTGCTATCACTGGAATATCTTTGTTTTATCCTAGTCATGTTATCTATCCAGGTTGATACTCGGGGGGTGGATCCTTTCCATCCCCGGGAGCTGCGACGCGCACCGTTGCTATCCCCCTATCCCCCTGATCCACCAGTCATGGGATCGGGGGCGGGTGTCCGCTGTGCGTCGACGCCACGCCCCGCACGTCGGCATGTTTGGCGTCAATTGACATCACGTGCCGTCGTGACGCTGTTTCCTTCTGGCGTGCATACTGATGGAGGCCGGAGGTTGCCTATATAGGCGCTAGTCTCCTTAGTGGGCTGCTTCCTCTCCTCCCTCCTAGCACGTCTTAGCGTGACGTTGGGGGTTCACCTCGTTGGCTGGCGGGCTGAGACTCTGTCATCTTAGGTAACCGGAGATCTCCTTGCACCATGCTTTCTTCACCCCCCTTACACACCTGTCCTCACTTAACCTCCCTTGCACTATCCCTTCACTTTGTTCGCTTGGTGTTGTGGTGGGCTCTCTTTGTTCTTTCATTCCACCGGTCTCCCAGACACTATCTGTCTGTTTTTCCTATGTTCACTCCACTGTCACTTCACCTTGTCCCACACTTGATCTTCCACCTAGTGGTCATCCAACACTACCTGTTTTTTACCTATACGTATTTTATTTTATTTATCTACAGCTACCTTGGGTCAATGCTCTATCTTACACCACCTTGTTGGAAACCTAGGTGAACTTTTTCACTACCCATTGCTCTACGGCGTCCTGAGCTGCCTTGCCCTGCCGCCTCTTGGTTGCCTCCTCAGCTTCCGTGGGGTTGTTGTGTCCACCCCTGATTATCTCCTACCATCATGAACTTTTCTATATATGCCCTACTACTATTATACCATATATCTACAGGTAAGAGTGTTAGGACTAGCGGTTTTGCTTCCCCTCTTCCTGTTGTAATTAAATATTATTAATTACTACTTTATACGTTACTTTAGATATTTCCAGATAGCTGCTCCTGATGAGTGGACAAACTTCCACGAAACGCGTCGAGCAATACAACTGAACATTCATAACTTCTTGACATGTCACAACGAATATGTATCTACCATGGGCATTTTAGTGTTTTAGCCATCAGTTGGATTTTAATACAATATGAATTACGTATACACATGTGGGGTGTAATTTTGATGATGCTGCAATCTATGTATGTTACAATGTATAACATGTTACTATGCTACTATTATATGTTCTACTGCCATGTTTTACATACTTTGTACCTTATCTATTGATTATATGCGAGTATCATCTATTGCACCTTGTTTCTCATGTGGTATCAATAAATTTACATTTTTTTACATCTGATGACTCAGCCTGCCCTAGTGATGTGTTTCATATAAAGTCCCCATTGTCCCCCTTTTTTCCCCTAGTCCCCTTATTTTTCTCAGATATAATTGGATGGAGACCTGTGTACCGGATGGTCATGGTCTCATATAAAGTCCTAACCTATACTTCTTGTTTCAATATTAATATGGGATGGAAACACACACTAAATACTATATATACCATTGCTGTGGTCTTGTGTCATATGCCTAGTTATTATATTTACTTGCTATCACTGGAATATCTTTGTTTTATCCTAGTCATGTTATCTATCCAGGTTGATACTCGGGGGGTGGATCCTTTCCATCCCCGGGAGCTGCGACGCGCACCTTTGCTATCCCCCTGATCCACCAGTCATGGGATCGGGGGCGGGTGTCCGCTGTGCGTCGACGCCACGCCCCGCACGTCGGCACGTTTGGCGTCAATTGACATCACATGCCGTCGTGACGCTGTTTCCTTCTGGCGTGCATACTGATGGAGGCCGGAGGTTGCCTATATAGGCGCTAGTCTCCTTAGTGGGCTGCTTCCTCTCCTCCCTCCTAGCACGTCTTAGCGTGACGTTGGGGGTTCACCTCGTTGGCTGGCGGGCTGAGACTCTGTCATCTTAGGTAACCGGAGATCTCCTTGCACCATGCTTTCTTCACCCCCCTTACACACCCGTCCTCACTTAACCTGCCTTGCACTATCCCTTCACTTTGTTCGCTTGGTGTTGTGGTGGGCTCTCTTTGTTCTTTCATTCCACCGGTCTCCCAGACACTATCTGTCTGTTTTTCCTATGTTCACTCCACTGTCACTTCACCTTGTCCCACACTTGATCTTCCACCTAGTGGTCATCCAACACTACCTGTTTTTTACCTATACGTATTTTATTTTATTTATCTACAGCTACCTTGGGTCAATGCTCTATCTTACACCACCTTGTTGGAAACCTAGGTGAACTTTTTCACTACCCATTGCTCTACGGCGTCCTGAGCTGCCTCGCCCTGCCGCCTCTTGGTTGCCTCCTCAGCTCCCGTGGGGTTGTTGTGTCCACCCCTGATTATCTCCTACCATCATGAACTTTTCTATATATGCCCTACTACTATTATACCATATATCTACAGGTAAGAGTGTTAGGACTAGCGGTTTTGCTTCCCCTCTTCCTGTTGTAATTAAATATTATTAATTACTACTTTATACGTTACTTTAGATATTTCCAGATAGCTGCTCCTGATGAGTGGACAAACTTCCACGAAACGCGTCGAGCAATACAACTGAACATTCATAACTTCTTGACATGTCACAACGAATATGTATCTACCATGGGCATTTTAGTGTTTTAGCCATCAGTTGGATTTTAATACAATATGAATTACGTATACACATGTGGGGTGTAATTTTGATGATGCTGCAATCTATCTATGTTACAATGTATAACATGTTACTATGCTACTATTATATGTTCTACTGCCATGTTTTACATACTTTGTACCTTATCTATTGATTATATGCGAGTATCATCTATTGCACCTTGTTTCTCATGTGGTATCAATAAATTTACATTTTTTTACATCTGATGACTCAGCCGGCCCTAGTGATGTGTTTCATATAAAGTCCCAATTGTCCCCCTTTTTTCCCCTAGTCCCCTTATTTTTCTCAGATATAATTGGATGGAGACCTGTGTACCGGATGGTCATGGTCTCATATAAAGTCCTAACCTATACTTCTTGTTTCAATATTAATATGGGATGGAAACACACACTAAATACTATATATACCATTGCTGTGGTCTTGTGTCATATGCCTAGTTATTATATTTACTTGCTATCACTGGAATATCTTTGTTTTATCCTAGTCATGTTATCTATCCAGGTTGATACTCGGGGGGTGGATCCTTTCCATCCCTGGGAGCTGCGACGCGCACCGTTGCTATCCCCCTATCCCCCAGATCCACCAGTCAGGGGATCGGGGGTGGGTGTCCGCTGGGCGTCGACGCCACGCCCCGCACGTCGGCACGTTTGGCGTCAATTGACATCACGTGCCGTCGTGACGCTGTTTCCTTCTGGCGTGCATACTGATGGAGGCCGGAGGTTGCCTATATAGGCGCTAGTCTCCTTAGTGGGCTGCTTCCTCTCCTCCCTCCTAGCACGTCTTAGCGTGACGTTGGGGGTTCACCTCGTTGGCTGGCGGGCTGAGACTCTGTCATCTTAGGTAACCGGAGATCTCCTTGCACCATGCTTTCTTCACCCCCCTTACACACCCGTCCTCACTTAACCTGCCTTGCACTATCCCTTCACTTTGTTCACTTGGTGTTGTGGTGGGCTCTCTTTGTTCTTTCATTCCACCGGTCTCCCAGACACTATCTGTCTGTTTTTCCTATGTTCACTCCACTGTCACTTCACCTTGTCCCACACTTGATCTTCCACCTAGTGGTCATCCAACACTACCTGTTTTTTACCTATACGTATTTTATTTTATTTATCTACAGCTACCTTGGGTCAATGCTCTATCTTACACCACCTTGTTGGAAACCTAGGTGAACTTTTTCACTACCCATTGCTCTACGGCGTCCTGAGCTGCCTCGCCCTGCCGCCTCTTGGTTGCCTCCTCAGCTCCCGTGGGGTTGTTGTGTCCACCCCTGATTATCTCCTACCATCATGAACTTTTCTATATATGCCCTACTACTATTATACCATATATCTACAGGTAAGAGTTTTAGGACTAGCGGTTTTGCTTCCCCTCTTCCTGTTGTAATTAAATATTATTAATTACTACTTTATACGTTACTTTAGATATTTCCAGATAGCTGCTCCTGATGAGTGGACAAACTTCCACGAAACGCGTCGAGCAATACAACTGAACATTCATAACTTCTTGACATGTCACAACGAATATGTATCTACCATGGGCATTTTAGTGTTTTAGCCATCAGTTGGATTTTAATACAATATGAATTACGTATACACATGTGGGGTGTAATTTTGATGATGCTGCAATCTATCTATGTTACAATGTATAACATGTTACTATGCTACTATTATATGTTCTACTGCCATGTTTTACATACTTTGTACCTTATCTATTGATTATATGCGAGTATCATCTATTGCACCTTGTTTCTCATGTGGTATCAATAAATTTACATTTTTTTACATCTGATGACTCAGCCTGCCCTAGTGATGTGTTTCATATAAAGTCCCCATTGTCCCCCTTTTTTCCCCTAGTCCCCTTATTTTTCTCAGATATAATTGGATGGAGACCTGTGTACCGGATGGTCATGGTCTCATATAAAGTCCTAACCTATACTTCTTGTTTCAATATTTTATTTGGTCTAATAAAGAAGCATAATGATAGTTTCTAATGTCTGCCAGTCACATTTCTCCTACTCTTGTTTTTTTTCCATTCCATATGTTTTTTTTTAATTTAGTGTTCATTTGTTTAAAGAATCTGGAGGGTAACAGAATTGGAAGAGTGCAGAAATAATATAGTATTTTGGGTAATATTTGCATCTTAAATGCTGCTATTTTCCCGACCCATGAAAGTTGAGCTTTTTGGATTTGGTGCAGCTCATTATTAGTTTGTTCTAGGAGTTTTGGAAAATTTACATCATATAGTTTGGAATAAGGATGTGTAAGTTTTATACCTAGATATTTTATAGTTGTCTCTTCCCAATTATACTGTATCTGCATTTCTCACTAGGTTTTTCCGTTTGGGCTTTGTGGAGGTTCGTGGGTAGGATTGAAACATTTATTTTGATTAATTTTATAATAGGACACGCTACTATATTGGTCTAATAATTTCTGAACATTATAAAGAGATATGTCGGGGTTTGTCAAGGTTAAGATGATGTCATCTGCAAAAAGAATATATCTTTATTATTAAGCAGATTGTAAAATAATGATATTCCTTTTGTCTTGGTATTAGGCTTAGTATAATATTGAGTTACTCTCTATTGTAATGTTATGGTGGTATTTAAGTTGGAACGAATAAAGTGTTTTATCTGTAGATAAGTGTAATATTCTGAGTTGGATAGGCCATACTCTATCTGTAGGGTTCTAAAGGATTTGGAGCTGGTCCTATCATTATTGTTTTCTAAATAGTGCAGCGCTGTGTCTCATTAACCACTTGCCGGCCGCCTCACGCAGATATACTGCGGCAGAATGGCACGGGCAGGCAAAGTAACGTATGGGTACGTTACTTGCCTCCCGCGGGCGGAGGGTCCGATCGGACCCCCCCCGGTGCCCGAGGTGGTCGGCTTCTGTCCCGGAGCGATCAGAGGTGAGGGGGAGGCCATCCATTCGTGGCCACCCCCTCACGATCACTCCCAGCCAATGACATTCTTCCTCTGCTGCTGTAATGTAAACAGTGGCAGAGGAAGTGATGTCATCTCTCCTCCAGCCGGTCTTTTCGTTCCGGCGCCGAGGAGAGAAGACATCAAGTAAGTGCACCAAACACCACACTAACAGTAGAACACTCTAGGCACACATTTCACCCCCCCATCACCCCCCAATCACCCCCGATCACCACCCTGTACCCCCTGTCACAGTGACACCAACCGCAGTTTTTTTTTTTTTTGCATTGGTGTCAGTTTGTGACAGTTATAAGTGGTAGGGCAGTTAGTGGTAGCCCCCTTTAGGTCTAGGATACCCCCTAACCCCCCCTAATAAAGGTTAACCCCTTGATCACCCCCCGTCGCCAGTGTCATTAAGCGATCTTTTTTTGATCGCTATATTAGTGACACAGGTGACACTAGTTAGGGAGGTAAGTATATAGGTTCGCTGTCAGTGTTTTATTGCGACAGGGACCCCCATATACTACCTAATAAAGGTTTTAACCCCCTGATTGCCCCTAGTTAACCCTTTCACCAGTGATCACCGTATAACTGTTACGGGTGACGCTGATTATTTAGTTTGTTTATTATAGTTTCAGGGCACCCGCCATTTATTACCTTATAAAGGTTTAACCCCCTAATCACCCAGTGGTGATATAAGTTAAGTTTTAGGGTCAGATAAGGTCTGCGCTGCCCCAGGCAGTGCCAGGTTAGCACCAGTACCGCTAACACCCACGCACGCACCATACACCTCCCTTAGTGGTATAGTATCTGAACAGATCAATATCTGATCCGTTTAGATCTATATCTATATCTATCTATATATATATATATAGATATATCTATATCTATATATATATATAGATATATATATCTATATATCTATATATATATAGATATATATATATATATATGCTAGCATCCCCAGCAGTTTAGGGTTCCCAAAAACACAATGTTAGCGAGATCAGCCCAGATACCTGCTAGCACCTGCGTTTTGCCCCTCGGCCCAGCCCTGCCCAGCCCACCCAAGTGCAGTATCAATCGATCACTGTCACTTACAAAACACTAAACACACATAACTGCAGCATTCGCAGAGTCAGGCCTGATCCCTGCGATCGCTAACAGTTTTTGTTGGTAGCATTTTAATACAGTCGCTAACAGTCAGGAGCTTTTTTGCCTGTGAGTCTCACTAGTATACCACTAAATTTAGAGCCCAAAATGGCAAATCAAAGGTACACTAGTGAAGAGGCCTACATGTTTCTGAGCATGACAGATAGTGAAGAGGAAGTCACTCATCTGTCAGATTCAGGCTCAGAATACAATCCTGTAGAGGACAACAGCTCCATGACAGATAGCTCTGACGACGGAGTTGTGGTCCCTGCCAAGGTCAGGCGTACCAGACCCCAAACTTCTTCTTCTGTCCTTGATGTGCAAGAACTGCAGGTCCCTCATATGGAGCAGAGCAGGACTAGCGCCGCTATTCCTTCTGGTGAACTGGAAAGCACCAGCGGCCTAGTACACCCTGGTCGTACATCCAGCACTGCAGTAACACCTGGTGATGTGGCGAGTCCCATAAGTGCAGTTCAAGCTGGTGAGGTGGCAAGCACAAGTAGTGTCCCGCTGCCACCAAGAAGATGAACACAGGCCCGTCATGCCCATAGTTCCCCTTCCTGCTGCATTCGCCAATTTGAATTGGGAACCCACCACTTCTGCAGCACCCGTACTTCCCCCATTTACTGGCCAACCTGGAATTCAGGTGGAAACAGTTGATTTTACGTCACTGTAATTTTTATTTGTTGTTTTTCACCGAAGATCTCTATAGATCTATTGTGGACCAAAGCAATTTGTACGCTGGTCAACACATCGCCACTATTCCCCAGTCCTCCCTTGCCAGAGATTGGAAACCAATTACGGTTTCTGAATTTAAGATCTTTCTGGGCCTTTTCCTCAACATGGGCATAACTAAACAGAGTGATTTGCGGTCATATTGGTCCACTGACCCAATTCACCATATGCCCTTGTTCTCTGCCTCCATGACCAGGGCACGATACGAGCAGATTTTGCGGTTCATGCACTTCAACAACAATGAACTCTGTCGTACTCGTGGAGACCCTGAATACGATCGGCTCTACAAAATTCGGCCCCTCGTAAACCACTTCAACCAACGTTTTGCAGACCCCCCCTCTCTCCCCCCTCCCCCTAGTTCTTAACCTAATAACAGAGGTCAGCTGGATGTCACCTGTTCCTCCTTCTCTTTCCCTCTACATTGAGGGAACTATTGCATTTCTATTCTCCCAACTGTTGGTAACACCAGTTATCTGTTGTCTCTCTTGCTGTATTTGATGTGTACACCAAGCTGTGCGTTCTGTCATATACGTGACCCCCTTTTTTTTCCTACGGTATTCCCCGTAGGCAGTTCGTATTATAGGTTTCACCTGCCTTTATCCCATTGTACTTACAGTATTGTTACCTTAAGGAATGTGGTGGTATCTACTGCCTTGTTTCCCCCCCCCCCTTAGTTCCCTTGGGACTTTTAACCATCAATAAGTTGTATACCCATAGCATTTAAGGTACTACGAATTATACTATCATGAATTATATGGGGCCACGTGTCTGACATACACAACCAGCTTGGTAGTTCCCCATAGGAACCATCCATTTGTTAACATATTACTTGCTAATCTCTGCTGTACACCCGGATTGATCATTTGATGTACTCCTAACCAGGGCTAGGTTCTCCTTTCTGTCTACGTTAGATTCATATTCTTTCTTGTTAAAAATATATCCTGTTATGTTCACGCAGAACAAAACATCTACATGTAATGATCGTCAAGTTTATCCTGTTTTTGACTAGAATGGACTAAGTATATAGATCTCTGTATTGCTTATTGATAATATATAACATATTAGATGATGTCTGCCTCTGTCTAGTACTTACTATCTTTTATTGTACCCCAGTCTCTGCCCATTTCAAAGGGACCACCTCGATTAGGTACTGGTGAGAATATAACTATATTCTATTCTCTTGGGTTTAAAACTCCTTTGTGCTGTTTCTTATTATAAAATTTTTTTTATTACTTATGCATACCTAATATAAGTGCCCTGGTTCGGGGTGGTGATTATATAATTAACATCTCCATTTTTTTCAGGAGTTTACATATATATGTTGTTTTACTTTTGTATCCAGTCCCCCTTTTCCTGCCCCTCCCCGAGGGGCGTGTGGCCCGAGCGATTGCCCGGCACGGAAAGCCGCCCAGGACTGTTCCCAGGGCGGTGCCATGGGAGGTATCAGGGCGTTCTCCCATCCACGCCCATTGCCTCCATATTGCCACTTCGGCGAGCATGCTCAGTTCGCCGGATGGGCATTTCCGTGTCGGTGGGGCGGGTGTGCGCGACGTCGCCCCAACGTCATGACGCTCATGCATGCCCGGTGGGGGCGGCGCCGCGCATCCTCGCCTCGGGGGGACTCTACGAGGCTCCCCAGCTGATGGGCTCCGTTACACAGCTGTGCGTCGTTCTAACGCCAGCTGATTGGAGCCCGTCCAGTACTTAACTCGGCTCCACTCATTCCCAGCTAAGGCGCTTTACATGCCGGATGCTGGGACGCGTGGCTAGCCGAACCTACAGGTAATCTACTTAAGGTACTCATTCACCCCTCCGGGGCCCTCCTGGCTGGGATTGTTGTTGTGTCCCCAGTGTATTTCCCCTTTGCTGCTTTTTTTTTTTTTTTGTTTGGCAGTAGCTTTTATATGCTCTATTCTTTAACATCATTTTAGTTCTTTAACATTACTATCCATACATACCTTGCGCTCATTGGCACATACCAAATCTACTCCTCATGAAATTGGTTTTTACAATATTGTTTATACAGTAAAACCCTTGAGCATTACAAGCCATACAAAACTTTCACTCATTGGCTTACATTTAGTATACTCTTTTTGTATTGAGCCTGGAATAATATTGCTTGTACTTGTAGTACTTTGAACACATACCTCATCTTTTAAGTTCCTTCCATACTGGTTTGTCCCTTAATTAATTAATTTTTTTCTAGAGGCATTCACAACGGATCCTTTTTATACTTATGGTACCTCAAAAATTCCTTTGTTTTTAGGGGTGCCTCTCTCGTCCCCAGTATATCGCTTTGGCCTATGCGCGCCCGGGTCGGGCGGGATGGGTGAACTGGTACATCCTCCTGTGGTGATTGCTGCCTATTAACATCTAGCCGTTACTACCTAAGAACAGCACCTGTACCCACTATACTACAACTTGCCCACCATTCCATCTTGCCTTTTCTTGTGGTCTTCCCTTTTCATAAAGAATCTCCTTTTTAGAAGTAATCAATGAAACCCTTTCAGGTAGGTGATCAATTGATCATTTAAACCTTCGAACAGACATCCAGTGGTAGTTTTATTATAACATTTGATTCATGTATCAATTTTTTTCAATTAATCCACATGAACCCCTCTTTTCTACTATGCCCCTGAAGAAGGACCCAAATAAATATTAAATACCCCGAAACGCGTCGGTCTTGAAAAGAGTCTCTCTGTTTACCTCATCATTGTTTACTGTTTGATGTTTACTATGTTTAGTATGTATTACCATTGTGCTACCTAGGATATCCACTTTGGTTTTAATATATGTATTTCTTTACCAAATAAATATATTCTTTTATACTGTATATCAGTCTACACTCCTATATTTCCTCTACCTTTGTGCAAGTGCCGGGAAAGTCCATTTAGAGGAACCCTTTGTTTTTATGTTACTGATTTATTGGATGTGGCACGGCTCTTTCCTCCTTCCTAGGCGAGTTGGTCGCCCTCTCTGTTATGCAACGTTTTGCAGACTTGTTTACTCCCCATCAAGTTGTCTGCATTGATGAGTCCCTGATTAAGTTTTCTGGCCGCTTGTCATTCAAACAGTACCTTCCCAGCAAGCGTGCCACCCTTATTCGGAAAGGGGTACCACTTGTACATGGACAATTATTACACGAGCGTGCCACTTTTTAGTCACCTTCTTGATCAACAGATTGGAGCATGTGGCACCGCGCGACCTAATTGCCGGGGCTTTCCCAGCGGCTTGTAGATTCCCTCTTAGGCTGGGGGAGAGAGCCTGCTTCAAGTGTAATAACTTGCTCGCTATGAAGTGGAGGTATAATAAGAATGTTTTCGTTCTTACCTCCTTTCATGCAGACACGACGGTCCAAATTACTATGGCGACTGGTGTTGTGGAGAAACCCCTCTGTGTCCACGAATATAACCAAAATATGGGAGGGGTGGACCTCAATGACCAGTTGTTGGTGCCTTACCTAATTGCCCGTAAGGCCAGACACTGGTATAAAAAAGTGTCTGTATACTTATTTCAATTGGCTTTGCTGAACGCTCATGTGCTATACAGAGCTTCAGGACAGACTGGATGCTTCCTTAAATTCCAGGAAGAGATCGTCAGAGCCCTTCTGTTTCCAGATGGTTCTCCACCTCACCTTCTCCAACTAAATGCAGTAAGCCGGCTGCATGAGAGGCATTTTCCGTATGTCCTCCCGAGTACCCCTACCCAACGAGCCCCCCAAAGAAGATGTCCTGTCTGCAGCAAGGGCAGATATAGGCATGACACCCAGTATTATTGTCCCTCCTGTCCTGACAATCCTGGTCTTTGCATTGGTGAATGTTTTGAACGCTACCATTCACTAGTTGAGTATTAGCGTAGGGTACAGCACTGCACAGACTAGGCACACTGACACAGGGTCTCCCAAGATGCCATCGCATTTTGAGAGACCCGAACCTGGTACCAGTTACAAAAGTTATAGTTACAAAAAAAAAAAAAAAAGTAAAAAAAATAAAAACACAAAAAAAATATAAAATAAAAAAACCAAAAATAGTTGTCGTTTTATTGTTCTCTCTCTCTTTATTCTCTCTCTATTGTTCTGCTCTTTTTTACTGTATTCTATTCTGAAATGTTTTATTGTTATTATGTTTTACCATGTTTGCTTTTCAGATATGCAATTTTTTTATACTTTACTGTCTACTATGTTTTATTGTTAACCATTTTTTTGTTTTCAGGTACGCCATTCAGCTGCAGAGCGGACTTATTTATCTTGACAGCAACAGCGTTTGCTCCCACGATACATAAAGCCGTGTCTCCAGTGCTGTCGGAGGTGATTTCACCACCATAGCTACATACTTTAGCATATATGCCGAAGCGTGGGGGCAGCAGTGGGTGGAGGAGCGATTTGCTCCTACCTTTTGCGGGAGGATGCCCCAATGCTTCGGCATATATATATTTTAGGCACAGGTTGCGTTAAACGTTTTATTTTTTACTATGTTTTTTTTGTATTTGCTTTGAAGGTATGGTAAGTCTTACTGTTATACTGTAATTTTACTCTGTTTTATTGTTAACCATCATTTGCTTAGCAGGTACGCCATTCAGTTGCAGTGCGGATTTATTTATCTTGACAGCAACAGCATTTGCTCCCATGATACATAAAGCCGTGACTCCAGCGCTGTCGGAGGTGATTTCACCACCACAGTTACATACTTCAGCATATATGCTGAAGCGTGGGGGCAGCAGTGGGCGGAGGAGCGATTTGCTCCTACCTTTTGCGGGAGGATGTCCCCATGCTTCGGCATATATATATTTTAGGCACAGGTTGCGTTAAATGTTTTATTTTTTACTATGTTTTTTTTTGTATTTGCTTTGAAGGTATGGTAAGTCTTACTGTTATACTGTAATTTTACTTTGTTTTATTGTTAACCATCATTTGCTTAGCAGGTACGCCATTCAGTTGCAGCACGGATTTATTCATCTTGACAGCAACAGCGTTTGCTCCTACGATACATAAAGCCGTGACTCCAGCGCTGTCGGAGGTGATTTCACCACCACAGTTACATACTTCAGCATATATGCTGAAGCGTTGGGGCAGCAGAGGGCGGAGGAGCGATTTGCTCCTATCTTTTGCGGGAGGATGCCCCCATGCTTCAGCATATATATACGGTGCATGTATGCCCATCATTAGAAGTGGGTGGATGAAGGGAGGTATGGGTGGGTATGCCCATAGTAATGGTGGGCATACCCACGGATCAACCTCTTTTTTTCATGCAGCCCACAGGCTGCATGAAAAAAAAGTTTACAATATATGCCCAACAAGGACCAGCAACGTACTGGTATGTTGCTGGACTTTGAGTGGTTATACCAGAAGGATGCCTGCAGATTTAGATATCATCTTGGTATCATTCTTTTCAGCCAGCGGTCAGCTTTTATGTAAAAGCTATCCTAGCGGCTAATTAGCCTCTAGACTGCTTTTACAAGCAGTGGGAGGGAATGCCCCCCCCACCGTCTTCCATGTTTTTCTCTGGCTCTCCTGTCCCAACAGGGAACCTGAGAATGCAGCCGGTGATTCAGCCAGCTGACCATAGAGCTGATCAGAGACCAGAGTGGCTCCAAAAATCTCTATGGTCTAAGAAACCAGAAGCTACGAGCATTTCATGACTTAGATTTAGCCGGATGTAAACAGCGCCATTGGGAAATTGGGAAAGCATTTTATCACACCGATCTTGGTGTGGTCAGATGCTTTGAGGGCAGAGGAGAGATCTAGAGTCTAATAGACCCCAATTTTTTCAAAAAAGAGTACCTGTCACTACCTATTGCTATCATAGGGGATATTTACATTCCCTGAGATAACAATAAAAATGATTTAAAAAAAAAATGAAAGGAACAGTTTAAAAATAAGATAAAAAAGCAAAAAAATAATAAAGAAAAAAAAAAGCAACCCTGTCCCCCCCTGCTCTTGCGCAAAGGTGAACGCAAGCGTCGGTCTGGTGTCAAATGCAAACAGCAATTGCACCATGCATGTGAGGTATCACCGCGAAGGTCAGATCAAGGGCAGTAATTTTAGCAGCAGACCTCCTCTTTAAATCTAAAGTGGTAACCTGTAAAGGCTTTTAAATGCTTTTAAAAATGTATTTACTTTGTCGCCACTGCACGTTTGTGCGCAATTTTAAAGCATGTCATGTTTGGTATCCATGTACTCGGCCTAAGATCATCTTTTTTATTTCATCAAACATTTTGGCAATATAGTGTGTTTTAGTGCATTAAAATGTAAAAAAGTTTGTTTTTTCCCAAAAAAATGCGTTTGAAAAATCGCTGCGCAAATACTGTGCGAAAAAAAAATGAAACACCCACCATTTTAATCTGTAGGGCAGATTTAAAAAATATATAATGTTTGGGGGTTCAAAGTAATTTTCTTGCAAAAAAAAAATAATTTTTTCATGTAAACAAAAAGTGTCAGAAAGGGCTTTGTCTTCAAGTGGTTAGAAGAGTGGGTGATGTGTGACATAAGCTTCTAAATGTTGTGCATAAAATGCCAGGACAGTTCAAAACCCCCCCAAATGACCCCATTTTGGAAAGTGGACACCCCAAGCTATTTGTTGAAAGGCATGTCGAGTCCATGGAATATTTTATATTGTGACACAAGTTGCGGGAAAAAGACACTTTTTTTTTTGCACAAAGTTGTCACTAAATGATATATTGCTCAAACATACCATAGGAATATGTGAAATTACACCCCAAAATACATTCTGTTTCTTCTCCTGAGTACGAAGATACCACATATGAGACTTTTTGGGAGCCTAGCCATGTACGGGACCCCGAAAACCAAGCACCGCCTTCAGGCTTTCTAAGGGCGTAAATTTTTGATTTCACTCTTCACTGCCGATCACAGTTTCGGAGGCCATGGAATGCCCAGGTGGCACAAAACCCCCCCAAATAACCCTTTTTGGAAAGTAGACACCCCAAGCTATTTGCTGAGAGGTATAGTGAGTATTTTGCAGACCTCACTTTTTGTCACAAAGTTTTGAAAATTGAAAAAAGAAAAAAAAATGTTTTCTTGTCTTTCTTCATTTTCAAAAACAAATGAGAGCTGCAAAATACTCATCATGCCTCTCAGCAAATAGCTTGGGGTGTCTACTTTCCAAAATGGGGTTATTTGGGGGGGGGTTTGTGCTATCTTGGCATTTTATGGCCTTCAAAACTGTGATAGGTAGTGAGGAGTGAATCAAAATTTTACGCCCTTAGAAATCCTGAAGGCGGTGATTGGTTTTCGGGGCCCCGTATGCAGCTAGGCTCCCAAAAGTCCCACACATGTGGTATCTCCGTACTCAGGAGAAGCAGCAGAATGTATTTTGGGGTGTAATTCCACATATGCCCATGGCATGTTTGAGCAATATATCATTTAGTGACAACTTTGTGCAAAAAAAAATTGTCACTTTCCCGCAACTTGTGTCAAAATATAAAATATTCCATGGACTCAACATGCCTCTCAGCAAATAGCTTGGGGTGTCTACTTTCCAAAACGGGGTCATTTGGGGGGGGTTGTGCCATCTGGGCATTTTATGGCCTTCAAAACTGTGATAGGTAGTGAGGAGTGATATCAAAACTTTACGCCCTTAGAAATCCTAAAGGCGGTGCTTGGTTTTCAGGGCCCCGTACGCGGCTAGGCTCCCAAAAAGTCCCACACATGTGGCATCCCCGTACTCAGGAGAATCAGCAGAATGTATTTTGGGGTGCAATTCCACATATGCCCATGGCCTGTGTGAGCAATATATCATTTAGTGACAACTTTGTGCAAATAAAAAAAGTTTGTCATTTTCCTGCAACTTGTGGCAAAATATAAAATAATCCATGGACTCAACATGCCTCTCAGCAAATAGCTTGGGGTGTCTACTTTCCAAAATGGGGTCATTTGGGGGGGTTTGTGCCATCTTGGCATTTTATGGCCTTCAAAACTGTGATAGGTAGTGAGGAGTGAAATCAAAAGTTTACGCCCTTAGAAATCCTGAAGGCGGTGCTTGGTTTTCGGGGCCCCGTACGTGGCTAGGCTCCCAAAAAGTCCCACACATGTGGTATCTCCATACTCAGGAGAAGCAGCTAAATGTATTTTGGGGTGCAATTCCACATATGCCCATGGCCTGTGTGAGCAATATATCATTTAGTGACAACTTTTTGTAAGTTTTTTTTTTTTTGTCATTATTCAATGACTTGGGGCAAAAAAATTAATATTCAATGGGCTCAACATGCCTCTCAGCAATTTCCTTTGGGTGTCTACTTTCCAAAATGGGGTCATTTGGGGGGGTCTTGTACTGCCCTGCCATTTTACCACCTCAAGAAATGACATAGGCAGGCATAAACTAAAAGCTGTGTAAATTCCAGAAAATGTACCCTAGTTTGTAGACACTATAACTTTTGCGCAAACCAATAAATATAAGCTTATTGACATTTTTTTTACCAAAGACATGTGGCCGAATACATTTTGTCCTAAATGTATGACTAAAATTGAGTTTATTGGATTTTTTTATAACAAAAAGTAGAAAATATCATTTTTTTCAAAATTTTAGGTCTTTTTCCGTTTATAGCGCAAAAAATAAAAATTGCAGAGGTGATCAAATACCATCAAAAGAAAGCTCTATTTGTGGGAAGAAAAGGACGCAAATTTCGTTTGGGTACAGCATTGCATGAACGCGCAATTAGCAGTTAAAGCGACGCAGTGCCAAATTGTAAAAAGTGCTCTGGTCAGGAAGGGGGTAAAACCTTCCGGGGCTGAATTGGTTAAATAATGTGCATACAAAATTTATATTAAACATTTCATGATCAAATAATATTTTAAATAAAAAAAATGAAAATGTCAAAAAATTCGAAAAAAAAAATTCATCTGTGTCAATACTTCCAAAACAATCACCACTGTGTGTGTTCGTCCTCAAAAGGACCAATATCCAGTGCACACCTCCACTAGCTAGAGTGCCTGCTCACCTCAAAGATGAATGTAAAAGCATAGAAAAATCACTCCTGGTGTCTACCACAATGTATCAACTTTCACTCTCCAATAGTAATGCTACAGTCTCCAGACTGCTCCTCTGTGTGGATAATCAGCATTTGTATTGCTGTCAGACAAACCTTCCTTCACTTTCTCATAAGAGCTCAATCACTCTATTACTTCCGTAGGTTATAGATATGAAACAACAAACACAAGTGCCATAGTGTACTCTGCATGTTTATTAAAAGCTCCCAAAACAAATCCACTTACAAGATAAAAACTTTAAAACAACAAATCATCACTTCATTCACCTCATCTACACTCACGATGCTTCACTGATTCGGCTTCTCCCCTCTAAACGTGTGTCGGCATCTCATTGGCCTTCATCAGTAGAACTATCATTAGGTCATCTAATCCCTTTATCCCCTTTTCCACCCATCTATTTACATTTAAGTCGGGTATGATGGTGAGAAGACTTAGGAGCGGCAGAGGGAGTGAAGTAGGTGTGGAATCCTGAAAGGATGTAGTTAGGAGTGCTTTCCAAGCCTGAAGAGAGGCCCTTATAGTAGGGGACAGTAATGTAGATTATAGGGAGCTGAGTTGGCTAGCAAGAAGGAAGTGATAAAGATTGTTTCCCTGCGTTTGGGTCTTTTCAAGCTCTTCCCATCTAATACTGTTACTTTGAGGAAACCATGTTTTTAGTTGCACTAGGATTGAAGCGATGTAGTAATCTTTAAATATTGCTAGACCCACTCACCCTGCTTTCCTAGTTTTAGTCAGTCTAGAGAATTTGCACCTGGCCTTCCTGCCTTGCCATAGATAGCGGTTAATTTTCGATTGTGCATTAACATAAAGAGTTAGGTACAGGAATAGGGAGCGTTCTGAATAAGTACAAGAAGAGGGGAAGAAGAATCTTCTTAAAGGCTGCCAACCGACCTGACCAGGAGAGTTCAGTTTTTGCTAGGTCTTGAAGTTTGGAGCTTAATTTGTCTAGGAATGGGGAACAGTTCGCTTTGAACAGCTCTTCCACTTTTGGTGTTAGTGTGATGCCTAAATAGTTTATCCCTGTGGCACTCCATGTTTACGGATACAATTCTACGAGTTTATGTTGTATATGAGAAGGGACATTAAGTCCTAGAATGTACGATTTGGTCTCATTTACTTTGTGGTAAGAAAGGCAGTTAAACATTTTTAATACCTGGTGTACCGAAGTCAAGGAACTCTCCGCATCTGTGAGCATGAGAATGATGTCATATGCAACCAAGGTGATGGTATGTGATGAATTATGGAACTTAAAGCCTGTAATGTGGGGATGGTTGCAAATGTAACTCGCCAGAGGTTCCATAAGTAAATTAAAGATTATTGGTGAAAGTGGGCATCCCTGGCGAGTTCCATTCGTGATGTTAAATGGGGTGGAAAGGACGCCAGAAGTGTAAACCTACGCGGAAGGTTTAGTATATAAGGCCATAATTGCTGAGATTATTGGACCTGTAAAGCCAAAAGTTGGCAATACCTTGGCCAAGTATCCTCAATGAATCCGGTCGAAGGCCTTCTCTGCATCTAGGGCCAGAAGCAGAGAAGGTGTTGCATTTATTTTTGCATGGTGAATGATGTTTATTAGGCGTCTTGTTTCATCAGTGGTCTGGCGTCCCCTAGTAAACCCCAATTGGTCTAGGTGTATAAGCTGAGGGAGAATATCAATTAATCGCAGGGCAATTAAGTTGGCATATAGTTTTAGGTCATTATTAAGGAGTGATATAGGTCTAAAATTCTGAGGAGTAGATGTTCTTTCCCTGGTTTGGGTAAGGTTCTAATTAATGGTTTTAGCATTTCTGGGGGGAAAGAGGAAGAGGCAGTTGCAGCGTTATATATGTTGACTAAGTAGGGTGATAGTACCTGTTTGAAAGTCTTGTAGTATTCCCCAATATATCCATATGGGCCTGGGGATTTGTTTAGTGGCAATGTATCAATTACTTGGAGCACTTCTTGAAGGGTGAATTTAGTTGGAGCAGCTGAACTGGGGTTAGCTGGGGGAGGGACAATTTAAAAAAAGAATGTTAATTGATTCAGGAGTGGGTTGATATTATGTAGATCATTTTCTAGGTTGTACAATGATCCATAATAGTGGCTGAAGGCATCTGCTATGTCTTTAGGATGGTAGCATTTGTCCTTGGTAAGTGGATGTATAATGAATGGGATTTTAGACTTGTATCTACACCCTTGAAGGCGCTGTGCCAGAACTTTCCCTGTTCTATTGCCATTGGCATAATAATTCATTTTTAATCTTCTAGAAGATTTTTCAAAGTCCCCCAAAAGAGGTCATAGCAGAGCTGGGTTAGTTGGCAAGAAGTTGGGGATGTAGGGTTTTGTTTATTTTGAGTTTCTAAGTTTTGAATTTTACCTATAAGTTCCTGTAACTGCTTTTGACGTTGCCTCTTCATCCATGCCCAAAATTTAATAAAGATACCTCTCATGAATGCCTTATGGGCGTTCCATAATGTTGGTGGTTATCTACAGAAGCTTTGTTGTCTGCAAAGTACTGTAATAGGTGCTGCTCCAGTGTTTCTTTGGTGTCTTCTCTTTGCAAGAGAAGTGGGTTAACTCTCCATATTGGAACTGAGTTAGAGAAGAATGAGTCCTTGATTGTCAGTACCACTGACGCATGGTCTGACCATGTGATGTTGTTGATTGAAGATGAAGTTATCCTTGCCAGGAGCCTTTGGTCTATATGTGGGTAGGACCCGTGGGGTGCAGAGAAAAAGGTAAAGTCCTTCTCTCCTGCATGGAGACACTGCCATGCATGGAATAGATTGTTTTGGTGTATTATGTTATGAAGTGTTGGTCCCATCCAGTTAGATGAGGAAGATGAGTCTATAGCCGGATCTGGGATAAGTTTAAAGACTTCACAAATCATCAGGGATCCTTTTTGGCATGCGTGAACTTTGCGTATGAGTTTGTTGAGAAAACAAATTTGATTGGAATTTGGAGCATATATTTTGGCAATGGTATAGGTTGTGGAGTTAATATCACTGATTAGTATTATGTACCGTCCTTGTGGATCCCTAATTTCTTCATGGAGCTTAAAGGAGACAGTATCTCTAATTGCAGTAAGAACACCCCTTTTCTTTGATGCTATAAACTAGAAAAAATAGGGGATTGGCGCTGTTCACTGTTAAAATAATAGTAAAACCTCTCACTACAAGAGAAAAAACTGCGTTACAAATCTGAGAAAATAAATTTGTGAAAAAACGGTGAAAAAGTGTACTTCAATACGTATAATCACATACAATGGTATATATATATATATCCACGAGTATGACTGAGGCTACCAATAAACATACAAACTACTTGTAGTAAAAAATTAAAATATATACAGAAAATAGAAATGAAAAATAAATTAAAATATACAAGAATAGCGAAAAAATCAAAAAATTAAATAAAATGTATGTATATAAAGGAGTGCCCTGAAAAACAATAAGTGATAAACAATCCAAATGGTATTATACCAATAATGTGTTCTAGAATCAAAATTGTGATCATGCAAAAAAGTGAAACACAAAAATCTTTGTAAAATTTTAAAATCTAAAATTGTGATCACATACCAAGTTAAGCAATGGTAAAAAATAAAAATTTTTTTTGGAAAATCTAAAAAACAGCAATGATAGTCCGTGCATATAAAATTTCAAAAAAGTGTCCGTGCATACAAAAAAATCAAAAGTGTGATGCATATATCAAAAAAATAGTCCTGTGTATATAGAAATCCTTGTGCAGAAATCTGATGTGTCTCCAAGTGGTTCAGGATGTATTTGTTGGGATTGGTGTGAACCGTCCTATATGGAACCCTCACTAGTGTCCCCACTCACCGGAACTCCCAACCCCTGCAGGGGTAATAGGTATATAGACGTGAATCCAATGGTCCAAGCAATCGATGTCCCCTTCACCGACTTTTCTCCACTTGTGTCACTAATGTGATCTGTTTTCACCTGAAAATTTCTAGGTGGTTCCTGTTTGTTTTTCCCCTTCTGATCATTTCTTGTTTCCTAACAACTGTTATTTTCTTGGTGCTCCTGAATCCTTTATTAAATCCTATAGCAAGCAGGTTTTAAAGGTTAGGCATATCCAGGCTGCCTGTACATCAGCTGCAAGAACTTGGCTGTAAGATGGTACCTGTAGAAAATATCTAGTAGGTTGTGGTAGAACAATAAATTCTGACTGTAGTGAAAAGGGAAAAAAAGACAAAATTGAGAGAAAAAAAAAAAGAAATTGCAGTATTAACAACAGTTCTCCAGTTACCTGGAAAGGTATAGACATTGTGAACTAATGGTAAAAACCATATATGGGTAATTTGTACCCGAATGTAGCACACTGCTGCTCAGTTAAATCCCCAGGGATTGGAAGTTTTAATTTCTGCTCTCCAGGATCATTAGTGTTTTTGGATTTTTTTGCTGTGACCCTTTTCCATTCAGGTTCCACAGATGGAAGATTCCTGGGAAAGTTGGAGTTGCCATCAGGTTCTGGGGTGATCTGCCACTCCTTCAGTAGGGTTAGGCCTTTTTCTAGTGAGTCCACGATAAAGCTGGTCCCTTCTTTAGTAATAGTGATTTTTGTGGGCTATCCCCACCTGTAGTTAATCCTGTGATTCCGGAGGGCTTTAGTAATAGTGGTAAGGCTTTTCCTCTTTTGGAGAGTGTGTTGAGATAGGTGTGCATAGAATTGCAGATTTTGGTACTGTGGAGGAATGTGCTCCTTAACATGCATTGCTGCCATTAATTTATCTTTGGTGTAGTAAAAGTGCAAACACAGTATATGGTCAGGGAGATATTCTGGTTTAGGCAAGCGATGGATCCTATCTATAGTGACATCCAGCTCTGTGAACTCAGCAAGGATTTCTTTGAATAGAGTGACAGTGTATGCATGCAGATCCTCTTGCTGGATAGATTCAGGAATTCCTCTAATTTTCATATTGTTCCTTCTGGCTCTATCTTCCATGTCTGCCATTTTGATTTTAAGCCATTCTATTTCATCCTCCCTTCCATCATGGGTATCTACCAGGCAGTTAACAGTTAATGCAAACTCCCCCTTAGTTTCAATATGATCCACTCTGGATTCAACTGCCTGTATCTCCTTATTGAATTTCTTCATACAGGACATCATGTCAGTCTGGAGTGAGCTCCGCAATGATAAGAGCATATCTTTTAAAACAGTGCCCATTACAGGCTGATTCATGGTGGGGAATTACTTTATCCTAGCAGGCAGTTCCCTGGTGTCCTCCCCAGAATCAGTGCTAGGGCTGTCAGCTGGGCTGCATCCAGAGCCATCCATCCTGAATTTAGGTTTGGCAGGACTAGCCGACTGAGGTGTGTTAGGATTGGACTGTGGGCTAGTGGGGGGTCCACTTTTTTGTTGGTGGGTTAAAAAAGCCCCCTGGAAAGCCATTTTATGCTGTTGTCTGTACCTGGGAAGCAGAGCTCAGCTCTCACGCTTCCATCTCGGTCCGTGACCGTCAACGCCCCCCAACTTTTTATTTCAACATTAGTATAAACATTTGGTACATTAATGTACTTGGGCCAAAAAACATGAAAGGCATGGAAATGATGCTGCAGCATTTGACAATATAGTTAGACGGGCCCTACTCAAAAGAGCTTACAATCTACAAGAGTAGGACACTAAAAATTAGACACATTAAAAAATCACATTAGAAAAATAGGGATACAAATCAAGCTAATAACAAGCATGACTAACCTTTTTGGTGATCAAAAGTCCTCGCCCCACCCCCAAAAAAGTTACATGGCAGGGATACAAATCAAGCTAATAACAACCATGACAAACCTTTGTGGTGTTCAGAAGTACTCGCCCCAAATCCCTAAATAGTTAAATGGCAGGATTATCATAAGCAAAGACAGACAAAATTAATACAAAAGCCAAAAAGGCAGCACACAAACTACATTGACACACACAGCAGGAATGAATTAGCAGGAACCTTCCTTTTCATCTAAACCATTATATAGCAGTTGTGAGATTTAGAAGCAATCATCAAACCACAGCCTTAGTGGGGTGTGGGTCGTGAATTATTCCCCCCCCCCCAAAAAAAAAACCACAAAAAAATATCTATTTGTAACCCAAACTACACACTCCAAAGAAAGATTCAGGCCTGTTCTTATGCCAAACACCCGCCACAAATGCAGGCCTTCAAATAGCCTAGCTGTGTTTGCTAACACACCCACCTAGACCCACCCAGTAAAGGACACACCCACCAGTGTAATTGTTTCTTCATGTATGCCTCAAGTGCTCACACCTGTTCATCAGGAATACACACTCTTTGCAAATGAAAGAATGCATCAGCATAGATATCTGTGCAGGGTAAACCTCAAAATAACAACAAATGTCCAAGGCTTTGGCCATGATCCCAAAAATCTCCAAATTAAACTTGTACATTGTTTGGCATGTGGAGGGTACAAAACAGGAAATTACAACTTTGTGAGGGCTGCTTCACCCAAATTGGTGACAAAGCACATTCGTCATTTATCATCAACATACAACATTAAAATATGTGTGCAGGATCACATCAGACTTATACATCCATACCTGGGCCAAAATACCACAATTCTAGATTTGGTGCAAACCCACACTTGCTTGATTTATAATGTTATTTCTTGGGGTTCCATTATGTGGAACCCATCGAAAATGTAATCACTGGTGAAAAATAAACTTTAACACCACAACAGAGGAACAACATACAAACCTCTAGCCAGGTAGCGGGATTGGGATTCAAACCAAGAGCCTCAGTGCTGCTAGGCAGAAGTGCTAAACAGTTAGCCACTGCGCTGCCACATGTATGTAGACTGCACCTCTGTTGTGTGAAACAGTCCTAAGTCCCAAGGATGCAAGAAGTTAATCACAGCAGATGTACTGTGGAAGGCCAGAAAGCCATTGAACAACCTGTTTCTGGCATATGCCATCTGTTTTGAAGGCTGGTTATTGTCAAATAGCTGAGAGATAAACAGCTGTCATTTTGTGGGTTTAGGCTTGGTAAGAGGCTGCAATTAGTGCTGGTGGGGAAATGTTAAGACTGATTATAGCCCTTGCCCATGGACAACATATGACATGATTTGCAATGGTGATGGAACCCTCCTACACATAAATACTACATTTAGACATTATTGATATAGGGACCTGAGTCAGGAGATATGTTTAACAACATAAGGAGAACAGACTAATTCTCTACATGAAATGACGTGTCTGGGATTTGAACCAAGAAGCTCAGTGCTTCTAGGCAGAAGCACTAACCCGTTAGCCACTGTGGTGCCACGTGTGGGACCCTCCTATACATAAATACACACAAATACTATATTTCTTTGGACATATAGGTGGTGGAATTACATTAGTTGGAGTTATTCTTCTTGATTTATTCTGTGATATTTGGTGGTTCTTGGTGTGTGAGTATAGAATGTTACCCTCTGAATTTTTATTTCTGGTGAGGGTATATCACATTTATTGGGTTCAAATTATGATCATTTGGAAATACTAAACAACACACAAAATTGTGACTCATTTTAAATTTGCATCAGCAATGGTATTGTCTGTGGTTTGTAAAGACACCTGCGTGAGTTTGGGTAAAGATTTTTGTGAGATGGACAGCAACAAGTGAGAGAGACAGAGAAAAATATATTTTACCAAAACATGAAAAATTTCACATTCTAGCATTCTTAAAAACAAAATAGATGAAGAAGAAGCAACATTGTTGCAAGGACAATTTATTTGAGAGAAAGATACAGTTCATCTCAACATTAAAAGTATTTATTTGGGGACGTTACAATTGTACCATTATAATCAATGGCTGAAACTTGCATTGAGCTACATAACTCAAATTTTCACTCTCAAAAATGCTTTTTAGATTAATGCTAATTATGATATTCAGTATAGCTCCCTGTAAAAAAAGGCATTTGAGTTAAAATGAGAGTAGTTTGCATGTCTGAGCATGCTCAGTTGTGCTAGCACATACAGTATCTCACAAAAGGGAGTACACCCCTCACATTTTTGTAAATTTTTTTTTGTTTCAAAAAGTTTTTATTTTAAAAGAAGAATAAGTTGTACAGGTGATATAACAGTACATTTTACATCTTTTACAAGAACATCTTTAAACCGTACAATGAGTAAAGAAGCTAAGCTCTACTAAGGTTATGTTATCCATAGTGTATACATGTAAATAGTGGAAACATCGTAGTTTATTTGTATCTCAACAATAATATTTTTTATTGAGCACGTACAAAAATTTTAGTAGCCTTAAACTAGCCCGAAAAATTCTCAACAAGGTAAAAGGCGTTTGATGTATATTTGCATCATTATGCAATAATATTCCAAGGGATAGTTAGTAATCAATACCACCAGGTGAACCAAGGATAAAACTCTGCTTCCCTATGCACCCCTAATGGGAACAGTCTGTGCGAGGGAGGAGGAATATGATTGCCGCTTGTGTAACAATATCAGTTTTGGCTCACCCGGCGGTCCTGAGGAATGGCGGATACTCGGACTATATCCTGAATTAGTTCGTTTGGGTCAATAAGAAGTGTCTGAAATTCTGGGGAGTCCCGAAAGTGTATCCAACAAGCCCAATTTTTACGAAATTTCGTAGGATTGTCTTTCGCTTGATGTATTAGGTCCTCCATCTCAGCTATCTGATTAACATGCTTCAGCCAATCAGATATTTTAGGTGGGGTCCTGTTTCTCCAATACAACAGTATACACTGTTTAGCTGCATTGACTAGGTGAAGCATAAGGGACTTCCTGTAGGTAGATTGTGGTAGAAATGTGTGGTGTAGTAAATACTGGGCAGCAGTCATGTCTAATGTGTAGGTGGTGATTCGAGCCAATATGTTGTGTACCTATTCCCAGAATGGTTTAATATGAGTGCAGTCCCACCATATATGTAGAAGAGAGCCAACTTCAGAGTTACATCTCCAGCATTTTGGTGATACATGTGGTTGGAAGATGTGGAGTCGATCTGGGGTGCGGTACCATCTTGAGTATAATTTGTAATTGTTTTCTTGTGCGGAAATATTAATTGATCCTTTGTGTGTATGTTCATAGATATATCCCCATTCTTCAGGTGATAGGTCCATGTTAAGTTCTCTCTCCCATTTCTGGTTGATTGGGTGAGATTTAATGTTAATTTCCCCAAATAGCAGAGGGTAGATAGTGGAGATTAGATGAATTTGAGGAGCATGCATGGAACATAGTGTTTCGATAGCGTGAAGTTCTCTATACCATTGAGAGATAGGTTTGCGGCTATTGAGGAAGTGTCTTATTTGTAGGAATTGAAACAATGATATTTTGTTAACTGGGATTAGTGAGGACAGAGCATGGAAGGGGATGATAGAACCGTTAGCAAAGAAGTGATGTGCTCTTAACGCGTTTGCTGGGTCAGTGTTTGTCACTTTGTTTCTCAGAAAAACAGGCTGAAAGTCGGGGTTGGCAGTCAAAGGGGTCAATGGACCCGGAGAGGGAGTTATTTTGAGGGAGTTACAGGTGCTTCTGAAGCTGTTTAGAGTAGGTCCTGTGAGTGGGTGAGAGGAGTATTCCTTAGGTGTAGCTTTGCTGTCAATCCATGGAACGTGTGATAGAGGGATAGTGTCGCAAGAATCCTCAAGTGAGAACCAATCTTTTGTATGAGTATGTATGTGCCAGTCTATTTTTCTGGTGATATGACATGCCGTATAGTACTTCTGTATATCTGGTAGGCCTAATCCACCTTTGAGTTTTGGAAGGACCATTCTATCCCAGCTGATTCTTGGAGATTTATGGGCCCAAATAAAGTTTCTACAGAGTCTCTTATAGATCTTAAAAAATGTTGGAGGTAGTTTGATCGGGACTGATCGTAGAATGTATAAGATACGGGGTAGTACATTCATTTTTAAGATGGCAATTCGACCAAACCAGGAGAACTGTCCAGCGGACAATTTTCTCCATTTAGGAGAGAGATAGGTCTGTAGTTGGTTACCAACGTCTCGTCTTTACCTGGTTTCGGTATGAGAGTAATGTGTGCTTCTAGTAGGTCTTTGTTTACTTGGGAGTTAGAGGAAATGTCATTGAATGTCTTTGCGAGATGTGGAGTCAGTATGTCTTGGAAAGTTTTATAATAACTCACAGTCAGACCATCTGGACCTGGGCTTTTGCCTGGTTTGAGTTGCTTTAGCACTTTAGCGATTTCGTCTGTGCTGATGGGGCAGACTAGTCCCTCCATGTCCTGGGATTTAAGAGAAGTCGGGCAGTATTGTGATAGAAATTCCTTAATTGTTGCTTGTTTGTCCCTAGAGGAAGGAAGGTTATATAGATCTGTAAAATAGCGGACAAATTGCTTAGCAATATCCGCAGGAGCGACAAAAGGAGAGCCTGAGGGGTCTCTAATGGTATGTATAGTATTCGCGGCCTTCTTAGATTGTAACGCTCTGGCTAATAATTTCCCAGACTTATTTCTAAATTCGTAGAACAGCTTTTGTGTTAAAATATATTTGCGCTTCAGGGATTTATTTAATTCTTCGAGCAATTCTTCCCTAGCTTTTATTAAATCAACTAGGGATTTGGTAGCTAGCGAGAGTTTATGTGTTCTTTCCAAGGAATAGATTTTTGCATACAAAGCTTTTATACGCTCTCGTTTAAGTTTGTATTTATTAGCAGTCAGAGAAATAATTTCCCCACGTATTACGCATTTGTGTGCAGCCCATATGCTGGATTGTTTTGTATCCCTAGGCGTATTTTCTGCGAAGTATTGTTTGAGGCATGTAGTAAGTTTTTGAGTAAGTTCTATGTCCTTGAGGGTCGCGTTATCCAAAGCCAAATCCTGTTTCGAGATTGTGTTACTGGGAAGTCCAGGGTAATGGATACAGGGTTGTGGTCTGAAAGGAACATCGGTTCAATGGAGGCCTTTGATAGCAATGGTAAGTGAGTTTGAGATATGAAAAAGTGGTCAATTCTTGTATATTTATTGTGTGGCGCAGAATAGAATGTGAAGTCCCTTTCATTTGGGTGTAGAGTTCTCCAAGTGTCATGCAGGGTCAGTTCCTGGAGGTGTTTTTTGATGGACTTAAGGGCTCTGTAAGGCATAGTAGATGTCCCTGTGGAAGTATCCTGAGATGAAGAAAGTGCCACGTTGAAATCCCCCCCAACAAGGATGATTCCCGAGTAAAATTCTGTTAGTAACTGAAGGGTTTCACGAAAAAATGGAACCTGCTTTTTGTTGGGAGCATATAAATTTGCTAAGGTGATGGGTTTGTTATGGAGAGTTCCTTTAATGAACAGGTATCTGCCGCCTGCATCTCTTTTAACCTCTGTTACTTGGAAGGGGCAATTTTTGGCTATTAGAATTGAGACCCCCTTTGTCTTGGCTTCGTTATTGGAGGCATGGTAAACCGTAGGGTAGTGGTGGTTGGATAGTTTGGGGATGTTGTTGGAACGAAAGTGTGTTTCCTGAATGAATGCTATCTGTGTTTTGCTTTTTCTTAATGCGTGTAGTAGTTGGGACCTTTTCTCTGGTATATTAAGTCCGCGTATATTTATTGAGCTTAGTTTCACTTTAGAGACTGATGACGGTTAAACGTGAGCTTGCATGATAGAAGTCCGAGTGTCCACCAAAATAGAATGGAGGGGGGTGTTTCTATACGCTTATGAGTAAATTGGTGGTATACCAAATAAATATGGAGGCGTAGAGAGTGTTATTTTCGTCTGTAAAAACTTGTATAAGTAGGGAGGTGGGGAGATATTTACTTAAACTCTCTCTATTTTGTAGAGAAGGTAACGGTTTACGGTGTGCCGAGTATGAAATGTATCCGGTAACCAGGACTAGCTTATATTATTACACCGTTTGGGGGTTGGTAACTACCTGACACTGAAGATCTGCCCAAGAGTGAGCAAACCCGCCGCTGCCATTTCTATTGGCTTATAAATGGAGGGTAGTGATCGTAAAAAAAAAAAAAAAAAGGTAACTTACAAGTATGCAATTTCAAATGTGGTGCAAAAGACATCCCTCCAGACCCATGCCCCAGATTCCAGGGCTGTGGGCTACAGGTATACCCAGGGTACAATGCCTTATGGGTGATTAGCAATTAGATCCAGCGGTGTAGTTTGAGAGCGCAAAATAGGATGCATACATGTGCACACCTATGCCATTAATATGTTAGAAGAGGAAGAAATTGAATGCTGTTCCCTATTAGCACTAAGTTACATACATCGGTCAAGCATATAAAAGACATATTAAAACCATGGAACTGCAATATAGGACGTTAAGGTTAATCTATTCTATCTTAAAAATAACGAACAACTTGAAAATGAGTTTGAAAACATTGAGAACTGAGAAAAGTGAAACTTAACCTAGAACCGCGATCTATGCGGTTGCCCTTCATCGTGCACCTATGATTTTCTAGGCTCATAGGCTGAGATTGTAGTGTTATGTCAGTTCCCCTCAGTCTGTCACTGGGATTGTTATTGGACCAACTATGTGCCCCCACAGTACTATACCATGGTTTTCTTTTAATGAGTATCAGGTCTACGTTAGAAAGCATATTAATTTGCTATATCTAGATAAGTGAGTGTAAGTGCATTTATGTTATTTCGTCACCTGTGATCCGAATCTTGGGCTCTATTAAAACAAGGAGTACCTGAGGAGACCATTGAGTTATCACTTCCTGGTATGGTAGGAAGAATAAGTCTCGCCACTGAGAGCCATTATGGGCTAGAGAGGGTATATCTGCCTGCAGGAGCAGTATATTATCGAATGAATCATAAGTGCTGCCCACCCCTAGAAAATAGGCGTGTACTCTGCATTTATGGGGAGGTGATGGGACCTGAGTAGCTAGAGTCCCATAAGTCTAGCCCTGGAAGTCACGCGTCTACATTATGTTAGAAGTGATCTTAAAAAGATCTCATCCCTTAAGGTATTGTGTGTGTAGTGAAGAAGATCCATTGACAAATCCTCTTTACAATTGTCCTTTTAAATGTTCTATCCGAAATGTGCAGAAAAGTGTATTATTATGATCTGGATCGTATTGGTCACCATACAGGTGTCACCATACAGGGGGGGGATAGAGGAAAGGTAATAATAAAGCAGACTGACCACCCGTGTTGACCAAGGACTAGTAAGATATATTACGTTATGAATGGCTGTATGATGAGGACTTAAGTATAACTGATTTGAAAAAGTCATCCTTTAACTTAACAGGGCTTAAAATGTTTCTTAGAGGTAACATGTATATGCTTCGTTTGCATCTAAAACAGTGTAGTTGAAGTTTCTCCTATATGTGCACATTTAGTACCTTTTTGAGTAGTTAGTTCATTATACATTACCAGCTCTAGAATAAATCGATCTGGGTAAAGACATAGAAAGTACAACTGGTTAAGTGTCAGTCTGGCAATGTCTTGGATGAGCTGAAGACAGACGTTCCAGGCAGTCTTAACTTGTCTTGGGGTGGAAGAGTCTATTCAAGATGATGAGTTAGATTCAGGCGAACATTGAAGACACAGGTGAAAGGGTCTAACATGCGAGACTTGAGCAACCTGCGTGTGGTGAATGGTTGGCTAGATAACCCAGGAGAATGAGGGTATGTATTTATTTAGATAAATATCGTCCCGTAGTGTCCTACAACACATCGCTCGGGAAGATCATGAGCTGTGCTACTGGAAAGTTGTCATCTGTGGTGTCGGGTAGCTGGAGTTCACACTCTTTGAGGTCTTGATGCAGACTCCGGGGTCTTGTGTATAGTGACAGACAGACTGAGAGGTAATAAGTCAAAATATGTCAGCCAAGTGTTTGTAGACCTGACGAGCATTGCTTGTCGGAGGCGTGTCCCAACCGCCTCTTTAGGCAGGTTTTCACTGGCTATGTAGATCTAGGGCTTCTATGGCGAAAGGCACAGTGGATGCAGTCCTCAGTGCCAGCCTAATGTGTAATATAGTCCGTGGGACATTCTATATTATTGTACGGGGAGAGAACACTCCCAAGGACCTTAAGATATAATCTTGGGAACCATAAAAACAAAAAACAAAAAAAAAAGGCAAAAGTTCAGCAACAAATAAAACCTTTGATTACTTTACCAAACTACTGAATGCCGCCGGAGCATATCCTGGAGATAGGCATGTGGCGCTTAGTACGATTAATGATCTCTTCTGGCTCTTCTAGATCGCGGGGAGCCGGATGGGCTGTGACCGTGGTGAGTATCTCGGAGCGTAGCATGTGATCTGGTGCCCGATGGCGATCTTCTTCTCCTGTAGTGCGCCCCCTGAACTTCCATCGGCTCTTCCGGTTGCTGGTGCCGTCTTGTATTGTTATGGCGGAATTCAGCATACCAATTAGGTACATCCACCAGAGGGATGTCTAGGCTGTGGCAGAATTGTGTTAGGTCTTCTGGTACCTTCATTAGCGTCGTCCGTCCCAAATGTGTGGCCGAGAGGCAGAATGGGTATTTTCATCTATATCGTATCCCGTGTGTGCGCAATACCTCAAGAAGAGGTTTTAGATACCTTCTATACTGTAAAGTGATGCCAGATAAATCCTGGAAGATCTGGATACGGTGGCCCTCGTGGTGAAGTTGAGATTTGTCTCTCGCCTGACGCAGAATTTCTTCTTTTAATTTATAATCCACCAGACAGCATTTAATGTCCTTGGGGGGGACTGTGTCTCTTCCTTTCGGACGAAGCGCCCTGTGAATTCTCTCCATTTCTATTTGTGTTTGGCGGGGTCTGTTTAATAACCCATTGAAGAGGTCAGTAACGGCTGGTAGTATATGCTCAGCATCAATGGCCTCAGGCATACCTCTGATCCTGAGGTTGTGACGGCGACCGCGATTGTCAAGGTCTTCTGCGTGTCTTTGTATTTCTCTTAACTGCAGGGTGTGTGAGTCAATTTTCTTTGTTACCTTGCGAAGGACTGTATCGTGTTGTGTTGCAGTTCTCTCCACTTCATGTACCCTATCGCTGAGGGAGTGAATGTCCAGGTGTGATTCTGCAATGGCCACCGATAGGGTGTCTTTTATATCGGCGCAATTGTCCTTAGGTCCTGAATGCTGAGGTGGGTGTGTGGAGGGCTATCCTGGGTTCCCGATGTCACAGGTGGTGGTAGGAGAGGTGTTTGCATTGGTCCCGGTGGGTGCGATCCCGATGTCTGTGAGGGGCTATGGCGGGACGATGCCATATTGCTTCTTTGCGTTCTGAACATCTCTGGAATGTTCTGGCTTAAATGCCCGGTGTGTTCTCGGGGAGAACAGGACCGTGAGGTGGAAGAATGTCGGGAAGCCGGCCCCTTCCTCTAGAGAGTTGTTTTAGCTGGATTTAGCGAGTTTTCCTCCTGTAGAATTGAAAAAGGGCTGGCAACGGCGGGAGCTATGCAGTTAAGCAGCCAGACCACGCTCCATTGATATTTTATTATATCTTTTCATGTGACAACACACTGAAGAAATTACACTTTACTACAATGTAAAGTAGTGAGTGTACAGCTTGTATAACAGTGTTAATTTGCTGCTGTTCCCTCAAAATAAGTCAACACACAGCCATTAATGTCTAAACTGCTGGCAACAAAAGTGAGTACCCCCTTAAGTGAAAATGTCCAAATTGGGTCCAATTAGCCATTTTCCCTCCTCGGTGTCATGTGACTCGTTAGTGTTATAAGGTCTCAGGTGTGAATGGGTAACAGGTGTGTTAAATTTGGTGTTATCGCTCTCACTCTCTCATACTGGTCACTGGATGTTCAACATGGCACCTCATGGCAAAGAACTCTCTGAGGATCTGAAAAAAAGAATTGTTGATCTACATAAAGATGGCATAGGCTATAAGAAGGTTGCCAAGACTCTGAAACTGAGCTGCAGCACGGTGGCCAAGACCATACAGTGGTTTAACAGGACAGGTTCCACTCAGAACAGGCCTCATCATGGTTGACCAATGAAGCTGAGTGCACGTGCTCAGCATCATATCCAGAGGTTGCCTTTCAGAAATAGACATTTGAGTGCTGCCAGCATTGCTACAGAGGTTTAAGGGGTGGGGTAACAGCCTGTCAGTGCTCAGACCATACGCTGCACACTGCATCAAATTGGTCTGCATGGCTGTCATCCCAAAAGGAAGCCTCTTCTAAAGATGATGCACAAGAAAGCCTGCAAACAGTTTGCTGAAGAGAAGCAGACTAAGGACCTGGATTACTGGAACCATAGCCTGTGTCTGATGAGACCAAGATAAACTTATTTGGTTCAGATGGTGTCAAGCATGTGTGGTAGCAACCAGGTGTGAAGTACAAAGACAAGTGTGTCTTGCCTACTGTCAAGCATGGTGTTGGGAGTGTCATAGTCTGGGGCTGCATGAGTGCTGCCAGCACTGGGGAGCTACAGTTCATTGAGGAAACCATGAATGCCAACATGTACTGTTACATACTGAAGCAGAGCATGATCCCCTACCTTCGTAGATTGGGCCGCAGGGCAGTATTCCAACATGCTAACGACCCCAAACACACCTCTAAAATGATCACTGCCTTGCTAAAGAAGCTCAGGGTAAAGGTGATGGACTGGCCAAGCATGTCTCCAGACCTAAACCTTATTGCGCATCTGTGGTGCATCCTTAAACAGAAGGTGCAAGGTCTCTAACATCCACCAGCTCAGTCATGTCATCATGGAGGAGTGGAAGAGGACTCCAGTGGTAACCTGTGAAGCTACGGTGAAGCTACGGTGAACTCCATGCCCAAGAGGGTTAAGGCAGTGCTGAAAAATAATGGTGGCCACACAAAATATTGACACTTTGGGCCCAATTTGGACATTTTCACTTTTGTTGCCAGGGGTTTAGACATGAATGGCTGTGTGTTGAGTTATTTTGAGGGAACAGCAAATGTACACTCTTATACAAGCTGTACACTCACTACTTTACATTGTAGCAAAGTGTCCTTTTTTCAGTGTTGTCACATGAAAAGATATAATGAAATATTTACAAAAATATGAGGGGTGTACTCACTTTTGTGAGATACTGTATAGATATATACATGTGTTACTTTTCTCACTTGAATATTAGCACAGATGACATGCACAATAATAATGATAAGCAATATAATTTTTCTTCATCATTACCATCACCACTGTCACCAATACCATCACCAGCACCACATATATGGTATAGTAGCTATATATTTATACCCCATTTATTTACAGAGATACTGTGGGACAGATGAAAATTAAAGTAGGGAGAAAGTAAATGCCTCATTTATGAAAATGTCTGAAACAGTGACTAATAACATTCAAATTTGCATTCTCCAGTTGTTATTTCCTAGAGCATGTCTGACTAGTTGTTATAGGGCTGCACAAATAGGTTATCTTTTTCAGAGACTTTGATAGATAAGACCCTTTGAGCAATAGGGAAACAGGCTTTACATGTAAGGTCAAGTATAAGAATAGACATGGTGCAATGGAAGCTATGTAATAGAAGCAAGGGATATTGTGGACTTGAAGCTGTTTTTAGGGAAGACACTGGGGGAGATTTACTAAAACGAGTGCGCACAGAATCTGGTACAGCTGTGCATAGTAATCAATCAGCTTCTAACATCAGCTTGTTCAATTAAGCTTTGACAAGAAGCCCACATTCACATTGGGCCAATTTGGCATGCAATTTGACATGTCAAATTGGCAGCTTTTGATGGCAATGGCACTGTCTGAATCGGTGCAACGCCAACTTTGCGGCACCGCACAGATTCCCAAAAGTAGTTCCTGTACTATTTCTGGCAACTTCAGGGGGGATTTGAAAAGACATCTGTACATGAATCAATGTCTGTCAAATTGCCCCTGAAGTCGGACTGCATTGCCAGTGTGAGTTTAGCTGAACTCGCACAATTTCTAACCTGCATTCAGTGTGAACCTAGGCAAAAACCTAGAAGCAGATTGGTTACTATGCACAGCTGCACCAGATTCTGAATGCACCAGTGTTAGTAAATCCCCCTGTGAATGGATGAATTAATTTAAAGAATGAATATACCGTTGGGGTGAAATTATTGTGTACATGTCATGGCAGCATGGAGCATAATAAATAGGGCAGTGCGCTCTCAACATAAAGAATATGTTACAGGAGGTGTTGTTCATTTATCTACACAAATGTTAACCCACATCCTAAACTAGCTAAACTACACTAATTTCCCCTAATCTACGCTACTTAGTTCCCTTTATATCACAGTCATCTTTGACGTTTACCTGCTCTGTAAATACATTCTTTTAACCTGCATACTGAGTGAGTTTGCATTGATTTGATTGGGCTGTACACCAAGCCTGGACATTCCCAGTCTACAAACCTCAAAGGAGATAAAAACCATAGAAGGCAAGATGGCCGCTGGCTTCTAGAGCTCCGTCCCACCACGGCCCATCACTCGCCACCGGAGCACACAGAGCGGTCCCCCGAGCACTAAACCGGGACATACGAGTGGGGGAGACCCCCGGGAACCCACTGAGAATAACGGCACAAGCCAGGAGGAGCCTCTCAAGCCCGATGACCGCAGTGCCTGGCCCGGTCAGCTACGCTAAGATGGCGGCAGCTCCACAAGGCCCCTACAGCATAAGGGATGCAGAGGAATCCATAGCGGATCAGGACGCACAGCTGCCACAATCCCCAGGTACTGACTTTCCACCTTTGCCCTCGGCCACATCCCCCTCATCCACAGAGTCGTTGCTGGGCAGACTGGAGACCATCCTTCCCACCACCCCTATGATGGACCCGCATACAGGCCTACTGTTGTCTGTGACTGAAGCAAACACTGTCACCCTTTTGCCCACAGATTTCCCATCCATGATGGAAGCTTTCTTTCAACTACTCTCCAAGAGCTTAGCCCTGAATGCAGCTCAAATAACATCATCCATATATACAGATCTGCAGCAAATCGGGCAGCGAATAGACACAATTGAAAAGAGGGCTGATCAAGCAGTGTCACGTATTAACCAAAATTCAGCTAAAATACAAGACATGCAGGATCAACTTGAAACAGCATTTGCAAAAATCGATGACCTCGAAAATAGATCAAGATGTTACAATTTTCGAATTCGTGGTCTCCCCGAAAAAGGATGTGCATGCTGCAGTGAAAACCTTGCTGAAGGGCACTGACTGGAGCTAGACAGAGCCCACAGAGCTCTGTAACCCCCCTGTTCGGATGGTCTCCCAAGAGATATCATTGTGAAGCCCCATTTCTACTCTGTCAAGGAGGAGGTGATGAGAAGGTCCAGAGGACTGGATAATCTCTGTTAGAATATTATTCCAAATTTATAATTCGGCACTTATAGGTGTTATATTATATTCATGGCAAGCTTGCAAAACATATTTGGTTTTATGATTAATCATGATAAATAGAGTATGTGTGAATGACCTTGATCAATAGATTTGACATGATTCTTCTTCTAAAGCTGAGCATTGCTGGATTTTTCTGGTGTAGCCAATTTGAGCATGACATTTAAAGTTCTTTGGTATAGAATGTCATGAGAAGACGAAAATAGACACGTGTCCACGTAGCTAAAGGAATATACATTGTGGATTATATTCTGTTAAGTTAAGTTAGTTTGTAGTTCCAGTCATATTAATAAGTACTAGTATATAGTTACTTAATGTAAAGTTGATAATATGTGTTCATACTATATAGATGTTTGGTTATATGACATTACATGATCAGCATATTACTTCAAGTATGGAGTGTTACATGTGGGCTTGTCAATCGTATGCCATATATGACTATGAGTGCATACTGAAGCTAGCAGAAATGAATATGTGCCATACAAGGTTCTAAGTTGGTGTGAGGTTATGACGTTCACACGTTCACATGTAACATATAAAGCCAATGCTTCCATATTGAAGGACACAGACACAGACAGACACACACACACACTCACAGTCATTAAGATAGATGACATTGACATGTATACAAGACACTTTGATAAGTTGGGACAGCTGAATTCTGCCAGAGGTCTAAGAACGTAATTTCCTGTTTCTTCTTTAACGACACACAAGACAGCATGGAGACAGGAGGGCAGCATCCATGAAGCATACATGTTTTCATAAGCTTATTACAGCTTTATAACTTTTTATTCTATTTCATATATTTTTACCCACACTGAACTGAACTATTATACTTTTTACATTGTATTTATGATGCCAACTGTGTGACAATAAACTCACACTTTGTTTTAAGTCAGTTTGGCTATCAATGCTATTTCATCCGGAAGCGCCTCTGAGATACAAGAATATTAGATATTAATAATATTCTTCAATCTCAAATTGCTCGGTCACAGAATCCAGATTTTCGCAGACTTGTCACCATACACTGTACAGAAAAGACATTCTCTCAAACCGTTACTCCAACCTCTGATTGAGAAAGAAATCACATATCGCTGGTCATTTCCACTGAGACTGAACTTCTACAGAAATAAAAGTTATGGCCTCTCTTCGTTTGCAGAGGGAGAACGTCTTCTGCTACAATTGGGCCTGATTCCACAAGAACCAGCACACTCCCAGACAGGACAGAGCACCACCTCATCCACGAAGCGACTACCACCTGCGAGTCCTCTGAAACCTACCTGGCTTAAGCAGGGCTCCAAACGCTCTAAAGAAAACATCCCATCATAATTTCTGGGCAACCTCTAGGATCAGGCCTCTGATCTGTCTTTTTCCTTGGACCTATCCTCGGTCCAGGCTGACCACAATTGCCCACCCTTCTTGCTGTCCCTATGATGAAACTGGTATTCTTATGACATGGACTTAACCATAAACCAGCTCCCTGTGTAATCAGGACAGTCAACAGCCACTTATGTTTGACTACAGGTCTGGGGTAGAGGGAAAAGGGGGGACCTGGTCCTCCGCTAGTCCTGGTGCCTTAATAGCTAGATGCAAGCTCTTCCAGGATATCATTCCTGGTCATACTTTTCCCCTCAACCGGACTTTAGTTTGTGTTACTTGAGTTGGCCTTGTGGTCACTAATTTAGATAACGTTTGATGTCTAGGCATGTTCCCCATCACTTGGTAATCCAGGCAAGGTTGATAGGTTTCACTGATTTAACAAAACGGTAGTCACTCCCATTATGCTGCGAGGGATCACAGCCTACGCCATGCCTTGGGCTTTGGTTATCTCCCCGTAGTGAGCTCACTTTCCCACCTTGGGCCCCTTGGAGGGAGGGTGGGGACCCCAGGTGGGGATTGCACAGGCTGGAAAGCTTTCGGTCAGTTATACGTGTTAATGTTGATTTCACAGTTGGGATGCTCTGTTCTTTTTGACATAGTAGGCTATTTTATTGTCTGTATTTGCCCTGAATTTCAGGTAGTGGGGCCGTGGTGGTCCCAGTGCGCCTCCAGTAGGAACTAGGAGCACCGTTCATGCCCTTGGTTTCTTGGCTGGCTGCTCTACTGCTAGGGCGCCGGTCCTCTCAGGTTAAAGGGTTAGGTATGGCTAGTCCATCCTGCCCCAGGATATGGGGGGGTGTCTGGGGACCCCCGAGTTTTTACTTTCTGTTGTTGTTACTTACAGGAATGTTTTTTGATTCAGGTCACTGTAACATCTATGTTTTCTCTCCTTTTCTCTTTCACCCCTTTTCTTTCTTCCTCCTACACTACTCATTTGAGCATTCCCAGGCTCCATGTTCACCTCTGGCCTCTCACCTCCGCGGCAAACACACTCTCTGTGCTCCTTGGAGTTTGCGCCTCTCATCGGCAAGGTAAGATTCATATCGTGAGCTTAGCATCACACCTCCCACAACATGCCTGACCAGCGTACCATGACTCCCACCCTTAAAATAATTACACATAACACCCAGGGTCTCAACTCCCCCATCAAACGTAGAAAGCTCTTTCAACTTTATCAGTCCATGCATGCGGACATCCTCTTTCTTCAAGAGACTCACTTCCCTATATCATACCAACCACATTCCTTCATCAACACTTCCCTCAATTTTTCTCTCTCCTCTGCTACCGACAAAACAAAGGGCGTTGCCATTTGCTTTGCCAGACATATTAATCTCTCTCAGCCAGAGACTGTTTCAGATCCTCTGGGACGTTACATTCTGTTATCAGGGAATATTGATGGGGAAGTATACACCTTTGTCTCTTATTATTCCCCCAACAAGGGTCAGAAAGCCTTTTTTGAATCCTTGATGCACAAAATCCACACCTCAAGGGCACAATTTTCTTTGGTGTAGACACTAACACAGCTTTTGATTTCTCCCTGGACACAACTGGCTCTGGGTTACCAAAACCTAAACGCCCTTCCAGACAGAGTGTCAAAATAGCAAAACTTCTACATGACGTGGGTTTAATCAATATTTGGAGGGAGACTAATCCTCATTCTAAGAACTATAAGCATTATTCAGCACCCCATAATTCCTATGCCAGGATAGACCACATCTTCACTCGCCCCTCTACGATTCCTTTACTAATGAGAGCCAAGATAGTGGATACCCCCCTTTCGGACCACTCGTTGGTCACTTTGATCACACAAAGACCCTCGGGACGTAACAATCCCCCCCGCTGGCGCCTGCAGGAATCCATTCTAAGTGACCCAATACAGTGTACCATTATAGAGGATTCCATTAAGGAATACTTCAGCATCAACACTACGAATGACATTTCACCGGAGACAGTGTGAAATGCACACAAATCGGTAATCAGAGGAAAATTAATTCAAATGACAGCTAAACTTAGGGAGGAACGCAAATTGGATACGATTTAACAAGATTTCAATGCCCTGGCCAGGGCACACAAACTAAAACCCACTCCGGAATCTCTAGCCAACTTAGACAGGGCCTGCGCTCTCCTCAACCTGACCCTAACAACAGCAGCTGAAAAATACCTCATGTGGTCAGGGGCGAAGTTCTATTCCCAAAAGGATAGCATCGGCGACTAGCGGTTAAGCTTAGCCCCAAACATCGTCCATTAGCATTCCCGAAAATTAGGCTGCACTCGGGGGACCTGTCCGAAAATCCAACCAAGATCATGGAAGCCTTCCTTCAGTTCTATGCCGAACTTTACAAACCTAAACCCCCACTGGCAGGCCAGTCTAAGCATGAGTTTCTTAACGCCCTCTCTTTGCCATCCCTGGCTGAAGAACATAGGGATCTACTTGAGAGCCCATTCACCCAAACAGAGATCCTTGATACAATCAAATCCCTAAAACTCGGATCCTCCCCTGGACTGGATGGGTTCTCAACTGGATACTACAAAATGTTTGGCCCCACTCTCCACATCTAACAACATTTTTGAACTCCCTTAGGGAAGGATCTCCTTTGGGATCAGACTTAAATGCTGCATACATCTCGGTGATCCCCAAACCAGGGAAAGATTCCAGCGAGATTGGGAACTACCGCCCAATATCCCTGATTAATAATGATATTAAGATTTTGACCAAGATACTAGCTAATAGGATGGCAAGTTTTATTCCATCATACATTCATAGAGATCAGGTGGGCTTTATCCCAGGACGGCAGGGCCCAGAACAGATTAGACGGACCATAAACATTATCTCACTCCTTCAATCCCAATGGGACGGAGGTCCCCCACAAAAGGGCTTTCTTCTATCGATTGATCTACACAAGCCACTCAACGCCATAGACTGGACATACCTGTCTGACATCCTACGGAGATGGGGCTTCGGTCAGTACTTCCTAAACCTAATACATTCACTGTACTCTAACCCATCAGCCCAAGTTCGCCTGTTGGGTAGATACTCGGCCTCGTTCCCTATAGGACGGGGTACCAGACAGGGATGCCCACTCTCCCCCCTCTTATTCGCTATAGCAATAGAAACTCTGGCCATAGCAATCAGAACAAATCCCGATATTAGGGGGGTAACCTGCGGGGATCAGGAGCACAAATGTGCTCTTTATGCGGATGACCTCTTACTATATATTACCTTTCCCCTGATCTCCACCCCAGGAGTATATAGGGTGCTGAGATCATTCAGCGCAATTTCAGGCCTGACGGTAAACATGAACAAGTTGACAGCTTTAAATGTGACGATACTGCCTGATCTTCTCTCACAACTTACTAGCTACTTTGACTTTTCCTGGTCCACCACAGCCATCCCCTACCTAGGAATCAACCTAACGCCGGATATAGGCAGTCTATATAAAGCCAATTATCCCCCTATGGTTCTCAAATGTAGAGGTGAACTCAAAAAATGGGCTAGATGTGGTCTGTCCTGGCTGGGCTTATTCCGACCTCTGCCAATCCCACTTACGAAGAGTTTCATTCGTAAACTCCAGTCAGAGATAATTTGCTTTGTCTGGGTAAATAAGGGTTATAGTTGTCCGTCCAGCATACTCCTTCGCTTAAAATCCCAGGGTGGTCTGGGCCTACCTGTCCTACGGGGATACTATCAGGCTGCCCAACTGTCACAAATTTCAACACCATTGATTTCCTTCTGTGGTGCGACCCAAAGAATAGGCCAGCCATAATGGCTCCCACTCTGTCCCATTCCATTTCATCAAGTACTAAACTATCCACACGAACGGCCCTGATTTCCCCTCTTAAATCTCTATCCCACATTTTTCATAATACTAACTTCCCCCCAGGACTAAACATACAGGCATTCAGATGGTGGACAGACAAAGGTCTCTACCGGATAGGCCACTTCCTTACACCAGCAGGCCCTCTTACCTTATCCTACTGTAAATGTAAACTGGACATGCCTAATTCGGAAAGATTCAGATTTACCCAAATCTCGCATTTCCTAAATTTCATTTGGACTACCAAGCCTAAACCTCCCTCAATAACCCCTTATGAACATTGGTGCTCCAACATTTCTAATCAGAAAGGAGGTATCTCTGTGATATATATGGCAAAATCCACACCCTTCAGGTCTGGTATGGATTTTAAGGGGAACCCCGCGCCAAAATTTTTTTTAAAAAATGGCGGGGGTCCCCCCAAAAATCCATACCAGACCCTTAATCGAGCACGCAACCTGGCAGGCCGCAGGAAAATAGGGGGGGACGATGGAGCGCCCCCCTCCTGAACCATACCAGGCCACATGCCCTCAACATTGGGAGGGTGCTTTGGGGTAGCCCCCCAAAACACCTTGTCCCCATGTTTATGGGGACAAGGGTCTCATCCCCACAACCCTTGCCTGGTGGTTCTGGGGGTATGCGGGCGGGGGGGCTTATCGGAATCTGGAAGCCCCCTTTAACAAGGGGACCCCCAGATCCCGGCCCTCCCCCCTGTGTTTAATGGTAAGGGGGTACAAAAGTACCCCTACCATTTCACAAAAAAAGTGTCAAAAATGTTAAAAATGACAAGAGACAGTTTTTGACAATTCCTTTATTTAAATGCTTCTTTTTTCTTCTATCTTCTATCTTCTTTCTTCTATCTTCTATCCTCCTTCGGTTTCTTCCTCCGTCTTCTTCTTCTTCTGGTTCTTCTGGTTCTTCCTCCGGTGTTCTCGTCCAGCATCTTCCTCCATGGCGTCGGCGTCTTCTTCCCTTCTTCTTCTCGGGCCGCTCCGCATCCACCATGATGGGAGGCTCCCGCTGTGTGACGCTTCTCCTCTTCTGACAGTTCTTAAATACGGGGGACACACAGGGACTTGACGGGGACTTCCCTGTGGCATTCCCTGTGACGTCAGAGGGGGGTGGACAGGGAAGTCACCATGCGTCAAAGGGGGGGCGGGTCACCGGGTTATTTAAGAACCGTCAGAAGAGGAGTAGCATCACACAGAGGGAGCCTCCCATCATGGTGGATGCGGAGCGGCCCGAGAAGAAGAAGGGAAGAAGACACCGGCGCAGCGGAGGAAGATGCCGGACGAGAACACCGGAGGAAGAACCAGAAGAACCAGAAGAAGAAGAAGATGGAGGAAGAAACCAAAGGAAGATAGAAGATAGAAGGAAGAAGATAGAAGAAAGAAGAAGCATTTAAATAAAGGAATTGTCAAAAACTGTCTCTTGTCATTTTTAACATTTTTGACACTTTTTTTGTGAAATGGTAGGGGTACTTTTGTACCCCCTTACCATTTCACACAGGGGGGAGGGCCGGGATCTGGGGGTCCCCTTGTTAAAGGGGGCTTCCAGATTCCGATAAGCCCCCCGCCCGCAGACCCCCATAACCACCGGGCAAGGGTTGTGGAGATGAGGCCCTTGTCCCCATCAACATGGGGACAAGGTGTTTTGGGGGGCTACACCAAAGCACCCTCCCAATGTTGAGGGCATGTGGCCTGGTACGGTTCAGGGGGGGTGCTCTCTCGTCCCCCCTCTTTTCCTGCTGCCTGCCAGGTTGCGTGCTCGGATAAGGGTCTGGTGTGGATTTTTGGGGGAACCCACGCCATTTTTTTTTTTATTTTGGCGCGGGGTTCCCCTTAAAATCCATACCAGACCTGAAAGGCCTGGTATGGAATTTAGGGGGACCCCCCACGTCATTTTTTTAAAAGTTTTGGCTCGGGGTTCCCCTGTGGGTAATTCCCATGCCATTTTTATCAATGAACTTTTATGTGTATTGTCGGACCGGCAATTCATTAATAGCCGCGAGTAGTTTTAAATGACTTTTTTTCCTTTGAAATGTCATTTTGTTGTCAGACTGTTCTAAACACGGGAAACATGCGCCCCTTTACAGGCATACTATAGACACCCCCCATTTACGAAATCTAAAGGAATATTACACTTTTATTGTTTCACTTATTAGTAAAATCACTGCTCCCGAAAAAAACGGCCATTTTTAAAACTTTTTTTTGCATTGATCGATGTCCCCTGGGGCAGGACCCAGGTCCCCAAACACTTTTTATGACAATAACTTGCATATAAGCCTTTAAAATTAGTACTTTTGATTATTCATGTTCCTGTCCCATAGACTTTAACGGTGTTCGCGTGTTTGAACGAATTTTTTGCCTGTTCGCATGTTCTGGTGCAAACCAAACAGGAGAGTGTTCGGCTCATCCCTATTGGGGGCTAAAATTACTATAGCTAAAGCCTGGAAGAGGCCCACAGTGTCCTTCCAATGTTTTAAGAGAAAAGTATCGTGGATAATGTCCCAGGAGCAGATAGTAGCGAAACTTCATGACAAAATTGGGAGGTTTAATGCTGCCTGGGAACCATGGGCAACGTTCTGTAACATACCGCTCCTCCCTGGAATGGAATCTGGAACTGGTAGTGCTCCTTTTCCTCCATGACCCAAACTCTGTCCCTCTCTTCTCCCTCTCCATTTCACACGTGTCCTCTCTCTCCTTTCTGGGACTACCTAGTCCCTTCTATTCCCCCAGTGTTTTATGACCTGTAACTTCCCCTGTGGGGAAAGCTTAGGTGATTGCTATCCGGACTGTCGGCGGGATCTCACTCTCGCTATAGTGCAAGTTTTTCTCCGCCTCCTTGGTTGTACTTTAAAAATGGAGGGCTCTGCTGTTATAGCCTTCCATTCAATCCACGGCGACCTCAGCTGCGGGAATGGAGGTGGATCCTGGGAGGACACTCCACACACCGACAGGAAGATCACCCAGGGGTGGTGTGTGTGGGGACACCCGGGTCATCCAGCGTCCATCGCCCAGAGACAAAATTCTACGTTTATTGTTTCTTCCGCATTGTTAGTCCCCCTGACGGTCCGGACCAGACAGTCTCTCTCTTTGGAATCCTGTACACACAATGCTATTGTTTTGACCTATGAATATATGTTCAGTCATTATTCATGTATGATTGCTTTTTTACTGTTTCTCATTTATACTCAATAAAAACATCTTAAATCTAAAAACCATAGAAGGCCACCACTGGGATAAAGAGGAAAGTAAGCCCCTGGAGGGTGGGGATGTAGTATTTTTTTAGATAAACATTACTCTGCCCTTTAAAGTACTCATAAGCAATGTAGTCCTAAAATTCTGATCCAGCTTCTAGCTAGTGCCTAGCTTATTTGTTTACCCACAGCACTGACTCTGAATCAAATACATTTGATATTCCTTTTACTTACTACAATGCAGGAGATTCTGTAAAGAATCAAGCATAGACATATTCAAATTATGATCTCCGTATATTTTGTACCTGTGGGTGTAATTTTCATATTGTCTTAGAAGCTAATATAGTATACAGTTGAATCATGCTGGAAACATTTCTGTCTCCTTATAGCTCTAGCTCTAATTTAGGATGAACAACTGCTCCCATAAAGAAAAACGGCTGCTGCCTCTTGTTTATTAGGCTACAGAAAGGTCTCTCTGACTAATGTCCCTGGATTAAATGAATATGGAATAATAAGGCCTGATTTATTTGTGCTCTGGTAGGATAAAGCTGTCACAGATTTCAAAAGAAACTATTCATCTGAGATCTATTGTAGCTTGTAGTTCGGGAAAGAATTAGTCTCAGTAATATAGTAGTATAATAATGCTATGAGCAAATACAGTATATATATATATATATATATATATATATATATCAAGATTAGACAAAGCAACTTATTACCACTATTTTATGTTAAAATTATGCTCTAGGTATCTGGGCATATTCAGTAAGGAAGTATAAATGACAATAATGATGAATACAGTGCAGTTGCTCATAGAAACTGATCAGACATTACTGTGTATATTACATTAAACCGAAAGTGGATCTATCCACAACTTTGCAAATCAGCATGAAAACATGTCACAAAGCATTCTGTGATAGGACAAGAGGCATATGAATGTCCCAATCCCCCTTCTCCAAACATGGAACACCGTGCATTCAGGAGTGCAAGATTCTTTCTAAATAGAGGAGCTGCATAAAGAGCAACCCACTGTGATCACTGTGCTCTAGCCCTGACTGTAAGGCTGTATTCACACTAGAATGGACAGTTGCCAGAGTGCTTTACCTTTCCGGCAGCTGTTCATTCCCAACTGTGGTAGGGGGCAGTGTGGTGCGTGATTCAGCACATCACACAGCTCCCTTTTTTTTTTTTTTACAAACTTTACTTGAAGTATACAAAAGTACAGTTCATTCATGGAGCTGCACAGTTCTGTTCTGTACAATATGTTGAGATAAAAAGCACCTATATGTTTCTCTGCCTAGCTAATCAAACACAGAAAAGCTGAAAGATATAGGCCTTGTCAACATTAAAGGTTGTTATACAGCAGCCCAATTGGACCCATTAAAACATTGGTTTAACCCTACAAATGAAATTCTTTGGCTAGACATTGAATCAGCCATGGGGCCTAACCAGATTTTCTCACATTGCTTCTAGCAGACCTGTGGCATCCACATGAGCTGAAGACCCTTCCGTTACCAACCCAAGCTTCTCTCCTAGCATGCAGAATGCTGCATAACTCCTCTGTATACAATCAGCCCAATCCATATTAAGCTGCCTATCAAAATATTGCAAAAAAGAGGGGAAATTTGGGACTTTAAATGAAGCACAGGGCTATATGGTGATGAAAAAAATCGATATACAGTATCTCACAAAAGTGAGTACACCCCTCACATTTTTGTAAATATTTTATTATATCTTTTCATGTGACAACACTAAAGAAACGACACTTTGCTACAATGTAAAGTAGTGAGTGTACAGCTTGTATAACAGTGTAAATTTTCCATCCTCCCTCAAAATAACTCAACACATAGCCATTAATGTCTAAACCGCCGGCAACAAAAAGGAGTACACCCGTAAGTGAAAATGTCCAAATTGAGCCCAATTAGCCATTTTTCCTCGCCAGTGTCATGTGACTCATTGGTGTTGCAAGGTCTCAGGTGTGAATGGGGAGCAGGTGTGTTAAATTTGGTGTTATAGCTCTCACTCTCTTATACTGGTCACTGGAAGTTCAACATGGCACCTCATGGCAAAGAATTCTCTGATGATTTGAAAAAAAAGAATTGTTACTCCACATAAAGATGGCATAGGCTATAAGATTGCCAAGACCCTGAAACTGAGCTGCAGCACAGTGGCCAAGACCATACAGCAGTTTAACAGGACAGGTTCCACTCAGAACAGGCCTTGCCATGGTCGACCAAAGAAGTTGAGTGCACGTGCTCAGTGTCATATCCAGAGGTTGTCTTTGGGAAATAGATGTGCTGCCAGCATTGCTGCAGGAGGTAGAAGGGGTGGGGGGTCAGCCTGTCAGTGCTCAGACCATACGCCGCACACTGCATCAAATTGGTTTGCATGGCTGTCATCCCAGAAGGAAGTCTCTTCCAAAAATGATGTACAAGAAAGCCCGCAAACAGTTTGCTGAGACTGGATTACTGGAACCATGTCCTGTGGTCTGATGAGACCAAGATAAATGTATTTGGTTCAAATGGTGTCAAGCGTGTGTGATGGCAACCAGGTGAGGAGTACAAAGACAAGTTTGTCTTGCCTACAGTCAAGCATGGTGGAGGGAGTGTCATGGTCTGGGGCTGCATGAGTGCTGCCGGCACTGGGGAGCTACAGTTCATTGAGGGAACCATGAATGCCAACATGTACTGTGACATACTGAAGCAGAGCATGATCCCCTCCCTTCAGAGACTGGGCTGCAGGGCAGTATTCCAACATGATAATGACCCCAAACACACCTCCAAGACAACCACTGCCTTGCTAAAGAAGCTGAGGATAAAGGTGATGGACTGGCCAAGCATGTCTCCAGACCTAAACCCGATTGAGCATCTGTGGGGCATCCTCAAATGGAAGGTGGAGGAGCGCAAAGTCTCTAATATCCACCAGCTCAGTGATGTCATCATGGAGGAGTGGAAGAGAACTCCGGTGGCAACCTGTGAAGATCTGGTGAACTCCGTGCCCAAGTGGGTTAAGGCAGTGCTGGAAATTAATGGTGGCCACACAAAGTATTGACACTTTGGGCCCAACACGCGTCTTACTGTCAGTGCAGTGTGTTTGGTCACACACCGCTGCTGCATCACCGTCATTGGATGTACCCTTATCCGTATGCTTTATCATACCTGATTGGTATATTATTCCAAGGTTTTTGGCAACCATACACGATCAAATCTCCTCGCCGGCAATCCTGGTTGGATCTGACTTCCACTGGGTATTGGCCTCAAGTGGTTTTATGATGGGTGAATGTTTATGTAATGATGCGCTCTAGTGATTCATATCTTTTGATAGACCAGATGAAATCAGTAATGCATGCAGTGCCCTGATGAAGCGTTATCGTTATGCGAAACATGTTGGCTGCTCCTGCATACTCACGTATTTGATTTCATTTATCAAACTGTAATTTACAGCCACAATATGTATTTCAGCTGTATTGTTGTTTTTATCTGATATTTTTCAATAAATTTATACTTTTTATACCAATTATTGCTGTTGTTGGTGCTCACCTTAATTAAACAGACCTATTACCTCCCTTTAAAATCCCATAATTCTTCTGAGAGAGCAGTGTCTCTCTCCCCACATTCTTATTCAAACCAAGGACCGGGAGGAATGATCTGTTTCTTGAAATTGTCCAACTACATATTCATATATTCTGACTGATGATAAAAAAATATAGCCATCAAAGGTCAAATCTACGAAGGACATAAGGACAGAAGGAGCATTGTAACAAAAAGCAATGGATTCCGGTGTAAAATAGAAACATCAGAATGTGCAAATCGCAACAGTGACAAAATAATGGAAAAAGATATGTTTCTTCCTTAGAGAAGGATCGTATTAAATCCCCCTTAATGATGTGCTTACAACTCGAACATCCAGTCACACTGCAACCATAATTTCCTTTGAAGTGCAACCAAGTGGTGGACCTCAAGGTGGCAGGATCAAACAAACTAGGGGACAAAGAATTGCCCAAAGTAGGTGCACGCCTGGGAATGAAATTTATTCCATCCTTCAAGAGGTCTGCGCATACACTATCTTCAAAAAGTATAGGCAAATATCGATGTACAATGGTTTTGATCTCATTAAAGTCCCTACTGAAGGATGTACTCAAAGTGGGTCTCTCTTTGTTGAAAAATAGCTTTTTTCTGTTTATTAACTGTAAATTTCTGTCATTCAAATTGAGGTATTGTAGAAACAGCTCTAGGGAGCCAAGTTCTCCATCCGTGATAAAGATGATTCCAGGCTTTATTGTCCTTTTCTTTACTTTTCTCCTTTTTCATGATTTGCTTGTGATTGGGTAAATGATTGCAAGCTTACATATATATATTTTTATTATGACTGTTACTGTTTTTTGTGTGCATTTGTTTAGACGTATATATACGCGCTTTAAATGTTGCAATGTCTTTTAAATGTTGGTTGAATTGTTGTTTGTATGTGGCACTATTAGAGCCAGGTGTGTTTTTGAGTGTATCCCAATTTGGGCGGACTCCCTTAAAAGACCTGCCTGTTTAGTGTTACATTGGTTGTGAACAAGCAAGCTATCGCTTGTGAAATGTCTACCATTGCTTGTATCTGTCTGACACTTTTGACAATAAAGATGACATAGAGATAATTTGGAGTTCCAGTGTGCGACCAATTGCTTGTCTTGTTCGTCTTCCATGGTGGTGAGCCGAGGTCTGCACCTGTGATCCATCCTGCACATGATTTTGCCTGGAGCGGTGTGCTTCTCTTTGTTCTTTGCTGGTTCAATTACCTACAGGCCCCCGAGACATAAGGCTATCCACTCAGACAGCCGACCACGGATTCCCGGATGGCCCCACCCTCCCCTTCTCTTTCTCCTTTTCTCTTCTACCATAGTTTTATCTCATGCTTACCTCTTGCATTACGCTTCCACGATCTTCTAGCTTTCATTCACCTTGGTTAACCCAGACTCGCCTAGGAATATTGTTGAGCATAGAGTCCCCTGTAGGGGACAGTTAGTTTAAACAATTGCTGAACGAATCTTACCCGCTACGCTATCAAGCCATCCAGACTATTTTGATGTGATTTTACTCTAGTTAGGATGTTTCACAGAGATCAAGTTGTTCTACACACACTCCATGTATGGAGAGGCCTTTAGAATGGCTGCACTGCAGAGTACAGTTAGATTTGGTGTTTTATCAGTATTCCAATTCTAGACACTGTCCTGCCTCTCATCTTGGTTAATTTATGTTGGGGGAGCCGCAATAAAGACGAGTCGGGTTTATATTTGTCTGTATTAAGCCTAGCATTCAACTGTTGAATTTGTATACTGTTTCCATGCTTGGATGTTTGCTTTCATGTTCAACAGTTACTTTTTTTTTGAAACACGTGGAACAAGCGAGGACTGTTCACTGCTCCACTGACATTTCTTCAACAATCCATGTAAAAAAAAATTATAAAAACCATTGAAACAGAAAAAAGGTTCACACTGCTATGCTTTGTGGACTGTGCAGTCTGACCATTGCTTTGGCCTGCAGAACTAGCTCACCACTACTACTTTTATGTGTGGAACCTCTGCCTCTCACTTTAGTCCTGCCTGACATTTTTAATAAAGGGGATTGCCTAACTTTAATGGCAGCTATAGCAAATAACTTAAGACCCATCTCCCTGCTCCCGTTTGCATCCAAGCTCATCGAACGCCTTGTCCATGACCGAATGAGTCGCTACCTCATGGACAACAACCTTCTCGACCCCTACAGTCTGGCTCCCGCCCACAACATTCTACTGAAACTGCCCTACTGAAAAGAACCAATGACCTACTAACTGCTAAAACCAATGGGCACTACTCCATACTCATACTTTTAGACCTCTCTGCTGCCTTTGACACAGTTGACCACCTGCTCCTCCTCAGCAAATTACAATCCCTTGGCCTCCGTGATTATGCTTTATCCTGGTTCCCCTCCTACCTATCTCAGCGCACTTTCAGTGTCACTTACAACTCCATCTCCTCCGCTCCCCTTCCTCTTTCTGTTGGGGTATCCCAAGGCTCCGTTCTTGGGCCTCTCCTATTCTCACTTTATACCTCTTCCCTGGGCCAGTTGATAACCTCCCATGGCTTCCAATACCACCTCTATGCTGACAACACCCAGATCTATCTCTCCACTCCTCAACTCACCCCCTCAATCTCCTCATGGATCTCAAACTTACTAAATGACATATCGATATGGATGTCACATCACTTCCTCAAACTCAATCTTTCTAAAACTGAGCTTGTTATATTTCCTCCTTCACGGTCCCCCCCCTGTGACTTCACGATTAATATCAACAACACAATCATTGGTCCCTCCACACATGCCAGGGTGTTGGGTGTAATCCTTGACTCTGACCTCTCCTTCAGCCCCCACATCCAATCACTGGCTAAATCCTGCCGCCTTAACCTCCGCAACATCTCCAGAATTGGACCCTTCCTGACCAATGACACCACAAAGTAACTTATTCACTCCTTGATTATTTCCCACCTTAACTACTGCAACTCTCTCCTTAATGGCCTACCCTTAAGCAGGCTATCCCCCCTTCAGTCTATTATGAATTCTGCTGCTAAAATAATACACCTCACTAACCAATCCATGACTGCTGCTAATGCCTTCACTGGCTTCCCCTACCCCACCGCGTAAAATTCAAAATGCTAACCATAACCTACAAGGCCATGCACAACATCGCCCCCATCTACATCACCAACCTTATCTGCAAATATCGCCCAAATCGTCCCCTCCGCTCCTCCCAGGACCTCCTGCTCTCTAGCTCCATTGTTACCACCTCCCATGCTCGCCTTCAGGACTTCTCCAGAGCCTCTCCCATCCTCTGGAACTCCCTGCCCCAGTATGTCCAATCAGCCCCTACTCTGTCCACCTTTAGGAGATCCCTGAAAACTCAATATTCAGGGAAGCCTATCCCACACCCACCTAACAACTTTCCCCGAGCCACCCCCATCAAATCATTCTCTGCAGCTTTTACCTTTTGTGCCATCACCCCCTCCCTTAAAATGTAAGCTCTACGAGCAGGGCCCTCCTGTACCATTTCTATTGAACTGTACTGTAATTGTGTTGTTCCCCCCTATACATTGTAAAGCGCTGCGTAAACTGTTGGCGCTATATAAATCGTGAATAATAATAATAATAAACAATTGGGGCTGTGGGGCTATTTTACTGTGCACGTATGAGGTGACATAATGCAAACAAAGAGCAGTTATCAATGTCAGCAACAGGTGTATATTCCAAATTTAAATCAAAGCCCTTGTAGAATAAAATAAACCTCCGCCCAGAAATATTCCCTGAAATCCTAAGCCTCAACCCAATCTTTTTTTGACCTATCAGAAAATAAAAAATCTATAGATAAACATGAAGTAATGGGAAATTAAAAAATACAATAATGTAAAAAAACAAAAAACAAAACAGTTAAATAGCATATATGTTGTTGGTACACACTGAAAGGTAGTCGTAAAATGACTGTTGGTTTTTGGAACTGTGAAGACAGGGAGGGTACTCAAAATGGATAGCGCAATAGCACAGTATAGCATCATTTAGCAACTAACTTTCCCTACGCAGACTGTCAGCTCTCCTGAACTACTCCAACATACAGTGACAAATGGTGGCTAAGAACCCACCCTTTTATATTAGGTAAACTGGATTCACCTCAAACCCATGATAGTAGGGACTCAAAATCTCATCCCTAGCCAGAAAAATTATAGCAGACCCCATCTGCAAGAAAGAATAGATAAACATTACTATTATTATAATTATTATTATTATTATTATACAGGTTTTATATAGTGCCAACAGTTTGCGCAGTGCTTTACGACACGAGGGCAGACATTACAGTTACATTACAATTTGATACAAGAGGAATCAGAGGGCCCTGCTCGTTAGAGCTTACAATCTAAAAAGGAAGGGTCAATTGATACAAAAGGTAATAGCTGTGGGGGGATGAGCTGATGGAGGAAGTAAAACAGAGTTAGTTAGAAGCAGGATAGGCTTCTTTAAAGAGAAGGGTTTGAACATATTGGAATATTAGAACATATTGTCAAGACAGTACTGTGATCTCTGGGAAATGTAATAAATACTTGTAAGTGTTAATCCTGCACATTACTTGGTATGCACATACCTAACAGGAAAAAAACATTTGTTGCTAGGTCCACTTAAAGTCTTATTTATATCTAAAAGTAACATTGCATGTTATTCTTGCTCGTAGAGCAAAACCTTATATAGGTTAGTCAACCAGGGCATACATTTAGTAAAACAAAACCAAATAAATTTCCCAGTTCAACTCACTAGCTAGTCTGCAACCAACAGTCTTGCGTGCGTTGCCCTTCCATGTGCTCCTTGCTGTGAAGGCCAGTTATAGGTGGGGGCAGTGGCCAGTTGTTTCATACATTTAGTGGCAATGAATGTTTGGGTATATGTGATATTTCAAGTTTAATCTAACATAGTTAACTCAATCCATACATAATAATTATTTAGGAACAATTATGACTTTCAATTGAATAATACTTGTCTGAGATTTATAGTAGTGTTGAAAACCAAACCCTCTGATATCTTTATTCAAATTCTCAAGACAAATTATGAAGTGTATGATTTCTTTGCAGTTGAGTTATTATTAGGGATTGTTCACATGTATCACGGATCAAATCAAAGTGAACTCCAGGCTGCGTCTACAGTGCAAACTGAAAAAAAACAGTGATTATTTTACTTAAAATGTATTAAAGAAAAACTGGACTAAGAAATGAAAATGTGCTATATAATAGCAAATACCTAGCAATGTTATGAAGAGTATGTTTTCTATGTTTTAAACATATAATATACAGTCAGGTCCATAAATATTGGGACATCGACACAATTCTAATCTTTTTGGCTCTATACACCACCACAATGGATTTAAAATGAAACGAACAAGATGTGCTTTAACTGCAGATGTTCAGCTTTAATTTGAGGGTATTTACATCCAAATCAGGTGAACGGTGTAGGAATGTGCCTCCCACTTTTTAAGGGACCAAAAGTAATGGGACAATTGGCTGCTCAGCTGTTCCATGGCCAGGTGTGTGTTATTCCCTCATTATCCCATTTACATGTGGAGATAAAAGGTCCAGAGTTCATTTCAAGTGTGCTATTTGCATTTGGAATCTTTTGCTGTCAACTCTCAATATGAGATCCAAAGAGCTGTCACTATCAGTGAAGCAAGCCATCATTAGGCTGAAAAAACAAAACAAACACATCAGAAAGATAGCAAAAACATTAGGTGTGGCCAAATCAACTGTTTGGAACATCCTTAAAAAGAAAGAACGCACCGGTGAGCTCAGCAACTCCAAAAGACCCAGAAGACCACAGAAAACAACTGTGGTGGATGACCGAAGAATTCTTTCCCTGGTGAAGAAAACACCCTTCGCAACAGTTGGCCAGATCAAGAACACTCTCCAGGAGGTAGGTGTATGTGTGTCACAGTCAACAATCAAGAGAAGACTTCACCAGAGTGCATACAGAGGGTTCACCACAAGATGTAAACCATTGGTGAGCCTCAAAAACAGGAAAGCCAGATTAGAGTTTGCCAAACAACATCTAAAAAAGCCTTCACAGTTCTGGAACAACATCCTATGGACAGATGAGACCAAGATCAACTTGTACCAGAGTGATGGGAAGAGAAGAGTATGGAGAAGGAAAGGAACTGCTCATGATCCAAAGCACACCACCTCATCAGTGAAGCATGGTGGTGTTAGTGTCATGGCGTGGGCATGTATGGCTGCCAATGGAACTGGTTCTCTTGTATTTATTGATGATGTGACTGCTGACAAAAGCAGCAGGATGATATCTGAAGTGTTTCGGGCAATATTATCTGCTCATATTGAGCAAAATGCTTCAGAACTCATTGGACGGCGCTTCACAGTGCAGATGAACAATGACCCGAAGCATACTGCGAAAGCAACCAAAGAGTTGTTTAAGGGAAAGAAGTGGAATGTTATGCAATGGCCAAGTCAATCACCTGACCTGAGTCTGATTGAGCATGCATTTCACTTGCTGAAGACAAAACTGAAGGGAAAATGCCCCAAGAACAAGCAGGAACTGAAGACAGTTGCAGTAGAGGCCTGGCAGAGCATCACCAGGGATGAAACCCAGCGTCTGGTGATGTCTATGCGTTCCAGACTTCAGGCTGTAATTGACTGCAAAGGATTTGCACCCAAGTATTAAAAAGTGAAAGTATGATGGATGATTGTTAATCTGTCCCATTATATTAGGTCCCTGTTGTAATTCCTACACCGTTCACCCGATTTGGATGTAAATACCCTCAAATTAAAGCTGAAAATCTGCAGTTAAAGCACATCTTGTTCGTTTCATTTCAAATCCATTGTGGTGGTGTATAGAGCCAAAAAGATTAGAATTGTGTCGATGTCCTAATATTTATGGACCTGACTGTAAGTCAGCAGTGCTTCAGCAAACAATTAACCTGAGCAAAAATTTAAAAGAATAGAATGAATAGCAAATACCCCTTTTTCTTCTTTAACCACTTCCCTACTCGGGTATATACATATGACGTCCACAGATGGGATCTCCCATCCTGGGTGGACGTCATATGATGGCCTCGGGTTCCCAGCCGTCTAGGGGGCATTGCTCGGGACCCGGTGCGTGTGCCTGGTGGCCGCGATGTCCGCCGGGCGCCCACGATTGCCCGTTAACCGAGCTGGACCGTGGATCTGTGTGTGTAAACACACAGATCCACGTCCTGTCAGGTGAGAGGAGAGCGATCTGTGTTCCCAGTACAGCGGAACACTGATCGGTCTCCTCCCCTTGTACGTCCCCGCCCCCTACAGTTAGAAGCATTCCCTAGGAAACACATTTAACCCCTTGTGTCCCCCTAGTGGTTAACCCCTTCACTGCCTGTCACATTTACACAGTAATCAATGCAATTTTATAGCATTGATCGCTGTATAAATGTGAATGGTCCCAAAAATGTGTCAAAAGTGTCTGATGTGTCCGACATAATGTCGCAGTCCTGAAAAAAATCGCGATCGCCGCTATTACTAGTAAAAAAATAAATAAATATATTTTTTTTAAAATGCCATAAATCTATCCCGTATTTTGTAGACGCTATAACTTTTACGCAAATCAATATACGCTTATTGCGATTTTTTTTTACCAAAAATATGTAGAAGAATACGTATCGGCTGAAACTGAGGAAAAAATTAGTTTTTTTTTTTTTTAAATTGGGATATTTATTATAGCAAAAAGTAAAAAATATTGTGTTTTTTTCGAAATTGTCGCTCTTCTTTTGTTTATAGCACAAAAAATAAAAACCGCAGAGGTGATCAAATACCACCAAAAGAAAGCTCTATTTGTGGAGAAAAAAAGGACGTCAATTTTGTTTGGGTACAATGTCGCACGACCGTGCAATTGTTGTTTAAATTGCAACAGCGCTGAAAACTAAAAATTGGTCTGGGAACGAAGGGGGTGAAAATGCCCTGTATTGAACTGGTTAAAGCAGAGTTCCACCCAAAAATGGAACTTCCGCTTTAAGGGAGGTGACCCCCTGACATGCCACATTTGGCATGTCATTTTTCTTGAGGGGGGGAAGAGATACCCTTTTTTTAGAGGGGCCCAGCTCCCACTTCCTCCTGGCGCACCGCGGCACTGGAAGGAAGATCACCTCTCCCCCTCCCTCTTGGCAATCATCTGGGACACGTCACAGGTCCCGGATGATGGCCAGGCTAGTCACAGCGTGCGGCGTGACTCGCGTATGCGCAATGGGTGCCCGGTTGTGAAGGGCGCCCACAGTTACAATACCGGTGCTGCAGAGAGGAGGGGGAGATGAGCAGGGCTTTGTTCCCCCGCATCACTGGACCCTGGGACAGGTAAGTTTATGATTATTAAAAGTCAGCAGCTGTCGTATTTGTAGCTGCTGACTTTTAATTTTTTTTTTTAAGCGGAACTCAGCTTTAAAGTGGATGTAAACCCAATTCATGAGATTTGAGCTGGCCACATATATCTGCAGTGTTTTGTTATCTCTCTTCAAAGCACTATGTCCCGTAGCTGTCTCCTGCTCCATTCTGCTCCGTCACATATGATAAAAACAGCCTGAGTTTTGTGTTGGGGAGGATGCTATCTATAGATTAGCAGATCCCTGAACTATACAATGAACAGAGCTCAAAGTCTCTACCTATGAGGAGAGGGGAGTGTGCCTTTGAAGAGGAAGAGAAAATCTAACATGATCTGAACTTTCTAAACAGTATATAAATCTGAAGACAGCAGATATACATGTAAAACTTATGTAGGGAGATTTGTTTCATCTCTGTGTATCATCTGATGTTCACTTCACTGGGTATATGTGAGGGTTTACATCCATTTTAAGTGGTAGTCATGTGTCTGCTATACTGCCCTTTTTTCTCAATTTCTGAGGGTTGGGAGCATGCTAGTAAAATGCCACATATACAGATATATTTACCAAAATTTATTTTTTTAATTATATTTTCAGACCTATCTAGGTTACCTAAACCACTCTGTCCCTCTGATGCTGGCTGTTCCCAGAAGCCGTTGTCACACAAGATATGCAGAGCTGGGCAGAGGGCATGCCAGCCACAAGCTGACTACACCATGGGTTGGCACAGCATCCCAGGGAGAAAATAGGGACTCAAAGTGACCACAATAGGAAGGGCTTACTTATCAAGGAGATGGGCAGAATTACCAGTTATTTGCTATGCTGTGGACTTCTTTTCTAAACTAAACTAAAATTGTACTCACATTTTTATCATTAAAGGCTAATTTCACCTTTGTTCACCTTTTTTTCTAAATTCCAGCCCCCCTATGCACCAATATAGCGTGAATGTACTTCTTTTGCAAAAATAAAACAGCTTTCCAGTTATTCTACCCACTCTTTCCTCACTCTCTTCATGGATGTTTCAAAATCTTGCTCCATTACTTCTGCCTTACTTCTCAACAGACTTTAGGTCATGACACAGGAAGGACTTGACCAGCTGATCTCATTAGCACACACTCTGCATCATCTACCCTCAGCTGGTCAACTCCTTCCTGTGTCATGACCTATAGTCTGTTCAGAAGTAAGGCAGAAATAATGGAGCAAGGTTTTTAACCACTTAACAACCGGCCCATAGCCAAATGACGGCTACAGGGCGGTTGTTTAACTCTGGGAGGACGTCCAGGGACGTCCTCCCAGAATTCTGCTCTCGCGCGCCCCCTAGGGCGCGCACTCGAGAGCATCCGTGATCGCCGGGTCCACAGGACCCGGCGCATCACAGATCCCGGTAAATGGCCGCTGATCGCGGCCGTTTACCATGTGATCGCTCCGTCAAATGATGGAGCGATCACATGTAAACAAACCGGCGTCATCTGATGACGCCGGTTCCTCTCCTCCCCCTCTCCTCCCCTCCTGTGTACCGATCGGTACACAATGACCGAAGAGGCGGATGGATGGATGGCTGCAGCGTTGTGGGCTGCATCTGTAGTGCCCACAGCGCTGCACAGAGACATCCAGCCATCCATCCATCCATGCTCAGCCATCCCTACTACTCTGCATGCCCTGCAATGCTGTGCAATACTCTGCAATTCCCTCTGCAATACCCCGCAATACTCTGCCATACCCTGCAATACCCCGCAATACTCTGCCATACCCTGCAATACCCCGCAATACTCTGCCATACCCCGCAATACTCTGCCATACCCTGCAATACCCCGCAATACTCTGCCATACCCCGCAATACTCTGCCATACCCCGCAATACCTCGCAATACTCTGCCATACCCTGCAATACCCCAAAATACTCTGCCATACCCTGCAATACTCTGCCATACCCTGGAATACCCCGCAATACTCTGCCATACCTGGGAATACCCCGCAATACTCTGCCATACCCCGCAATACTCTGCCATACCCCGCAATACTCTGCCATACCCTGGAATACCCCACAATACTCTGCCATACCCTGGAATACCCCACAATACTCTGCCATACCCTGGAATACCCCACAATACTCTGCCATACCCTGGAATACCCCACAATACTCTGCCATACCCTGGAATACCCCGCAATACTCTGCCATACCCTGCAATACCCCGAAATACTCTGCCATACCCTGCAATACCCTGAAATACCCCGCAATACTCTGCCATACCCCGCAATACTCTGCCATACCCCGCAATACTCTGCCATACCCCGCAATACTTTGCCATACCCTGCGATACTCTGCCATACCCCGCAATACTCTGCCATACCCTGCAATACCCCGCAATACTCTGCCATACCCTGGAATACCCCGCAATACTCTGCCATACCCTGCAATACCCCGCAATACTCTGCCATACCCTGGAATACCCCGCAATACTCTGCCATACCCTGCAATACCCTGAAATATCCCGCAATACCCAGCCATACTCTGCAATACTCAGTGATACCCAGCCATACTCTGCCATACCCAGCCATGCTCTGCAATACCCCACAAAAATCTGCAATACTCTGCCATAACCCGCAATACTCTGCCATACCCAGCCATACTCTGCCATACCCAGCCATACTCTGCCATACCCAGCCATACTCTGCAATACTCGGTGATACCCAGCCATACTCTGCAATACCCAGCCATACTCTGCAATACTCGGTGATACCCAGCCATACTCTGCAATACTCGGTGATACCCAGCCATACTCTGCCATACCCAGTCATACTCGGCGATACTCTGCAATACCCAGCCATGCTCAGCCGTACCCAGCCTCTGTATGTGGCCAGGCTGTGGAAGTCTCACACATGTGGTATCGCCGTACTCAGGAATAGTAGGAGAATCTATTTTGGGGGGTCATTTTTGGTATATACATGCTATGTGTTAGAAATATTGTATAAATGGACAACTTTGTGTTAAAAAAAAAAAAAGCGTTTTAACCACTTCCCGCCTTCCGTCATACTACGTCCTTGACTTTGTGCGGGGATATCTGAATGATGGGTGCAGCTACAGGCATCATTCAGATATCATCTTTTTCAGCCAGCGATTCCCTACACCATAAGAATGATCGTAGCGGCTGTTACACTGCTTGATCGTTCTTACGGGAGGCGAGAGGGGACGCCCCCCCCTCCCGCCGCCCTCCGGTGCTTCTACCGACTCACCGCTATGATCGAAGCCAGGATCTTTTTTTTTTTTTTTTTTTTTTATTTCAGGAACAGCCTAGAGGTGAGATGTGGGGTCTTATTGACCCCATATCTCACTGTAAAGAGGACCTGTCATGCCATATTCCTATTACAAGGGATGTTTACATTCCTTGTAATAGGAATAAAAGTGATCAAAAAATTTTTTTTTTTGGAAAAAAGTGTCAAACTAAAATAAATAAAGTAAAATGAACAATAAAAAAAAATAAAAATTTTTTAAAGTGCCCCTGTCCCCGTGTGCTCGCATGCAGAAGCGAACGCATACGTAAGTCCCGCCCACATATGAAAACGGTGTTCAAACCACACATGTGAGGTATCGCTGCGATCGGTAGAGCGAGAGCAATAATTTTGGCCCTAGACCTCCTCTGTAACTCAAAATTTGTAACCAGTAAAAAATTTTAAAGCGTCGCCTATGGGGATTTTTAAGTGGTGAAGTTTGGCGCCATTCCACAAGCGTGTGCAATTTTGAAAGGTGACATGTTAGGTATCTATTAACTCGGCGTAACTTCATCTTTCATATTATGCAAAAACATTGGTCTAACCTTACTGTTTTGTTTTTTTTTAAAGCAAAAAACAGTTTTTTTTCCAAAAAAAACGCGTTCCAAAAATTGCTGCGCAAATATCGTGCGAGATAAAAAGTTGCAATGACCGCTATTGTATTCTCTAGGGTCTTTGCTAAAAAAACATATATAATGTTTTGGGGTTCTATGTAGTTTTCTAGCAAATAAATGATGATTTTTACATGTAGGAGAGAAATGTCAGAGTTGGCCTGGGTGCTCCAGAACGCCTGAAGGTGCTCCCCTGCATGTTGGGCCTCTGTATATGGCCACGCTGTGTAAAAGTCTCACACATGTGGTATCACCATACTCGGGAGTAATAGCAGAATGTGTTTTGGGGTGTAATTTGTGGTATGCATATGCTGTGTGTGAGAAATAACCTGCTAATATGACAATTTTGTGAAAAAAAAAAAAAGAAAAAAAAAAAAACTTGATTTTGCAAAGAATTGTGGGAAAAAATGACAACTTCAAAAAACTCATCATGCATCTTTCTAAATACCTTGAAATGTCTTCTTTCCAAAAAGGGGTCATTTGGGGGGTATTTGTACTTTTCTGGCATGTTAGGGTCTCAAGAAATGAGATAGGCCGTCAGTACTTCAGGTGTGATCAATTTTCAGATATTGGTACCATAGCTTGTGGACGCTATAACTTTCACAAAGACCAAATAATATACACTAATTTGGGTTATTTTTACCAAAGATATGTAGCGGTATAAATTTTGGCCAAAATATATGAAGAAAAATTACTAATTTTCAAAATTTTATAACAGAAATGAAGAAAATTTTATTTTTTTACAGATTTTTCGGTCTTTTTTCTTTTATAGCGCAAAAAATAAAGAACCCAGCGGTGACTAAATACCACCAAAAGAAAGCTCTATTTGTGTGAAAAAAAGGACAAAAAATTCATATAGATACAGTGTTGCATGACTGAGTAATTGTCATTCAAAATGTGAGAGCACCAAAAGCTGAAAATTGGTCTGGTTATTAAGGGGGTTTAAGTGCCCAGTGGTCAAGTGGTTAAACATTCATGAAGAGAGTGAGGTAAGGATGGATAGAATAGAGTAAATAGAAAGCTGTTTTATTTTTGCAAAAAAAGTACATTAATGTTATATTGGTACATAGGGGAGCTGGAATTTAGAAAAAAAGCCTTTAAGGTTAACCTACACTTCAATTGTGCCTAAATAGTTCCCCTAAAATGTACATTTTGCCTTGAATTACTGTCAAATAACATACATGACAACTGTCCTGGACTTGCTAGGACAGTCCCAGTTTTTAATCAGCGGTTCCTTTGAAGGCTCTGTCCCAGGATCACAATTTGAAACTTGCCAAGTCTGTAAGTCACTGCCTCTGGCACACCCTATTAAATTGTGCCCACAGCTCTTTCATATTTAAATCCCACAACTCATTCATATGTACATCTCCCTGCTTATTTATATGCAATTCCCATCCACCCAGAAGTCCCACCCGCCATCACTAATATGAATACTCCCATGTGGAGGATGTGGACAATCAAGAGCCTGCTTGGGAATCCTGAGTGCCACCACAACCATTAAGCATGCCATATATGTCCCAAACACATAGTAGGGAAGCCAGTTTATTAAAAGGATGTCCACGGTGTGCAGTGCAAGGGCTGACTGAGTGGTAGGAGGGGGCTTATTCTCTGGATGTCAATAACCACATCCACTATACAGTATATAGATAGTACTAAGAGGCTTGTATTTGTGACACTGGCTGTCTATGTGTATGAGTGAGTTGGGCTCTCTAGCATAGGTGGTTGTTGCAGTCTAATAGGGCGTACACACGGTCGGACTTTGTTCGGACATTCCGACAACAAAATCCTAGGATTTTTTCCGACGGATGTTGGCTCAAACTTGTTTTGCCTACACACGGTCGCACAAAGTTGTCGGAATTTCCGATCGCCAACCACGCGGTCACGTACACCACGTACGACGAGACTAGAAAAGGCCGGTTCAGAACCAAGCGCGGCACCCTTTGGGCTCCTTTTGCTAATCTCGTGTTAGTAAAAGTTTGGTGAGAGACGATTCGCGCTTTTTCAGACTCGTGGCTTTCAGATCGTTTTCTGCCGTTCAGTTTGTGCTTGTGGGTTTGTATCTGCTCTTCAGTGCGTGCAGCAAGTTCCGCGTGACTTTAGGTAGTCATTGTATTCTTGTTCGTTCGTTACTGTTTTTCAGGTCACTCTTCACAGGCCTTGCTGTTCTTCAGTGCGTTCTGTTACTTCGTTCTGAGCAGCCGACCGTTTTCTAGCCATGTTTCGTATTCGTACTCCTCGTAGAGTTCGTGCTGTGCGGGGGCTTGGTGTTGGGGTCCTGACCTTGACACAAGTCCAGTCCATGAACAGGGTGGGGAGGAGTTCATGGACCAAGAATTGGTTGCTTCAGCGTGACCAGTTCTCTCATATGCCTTTGCTCCGTGAGATACGTGAGAATAATCCTGATGATTTCAGGAACTTTCTCAGGATGACGGACCCCGTGTTTCACCGTTTGTTGGCTTCGCTGACCCCCTATATCAGCAGGCAGGATACCTGCATGAGGCAAGCCATCACTCCGGAGCAGAGGTTGGTCGCTACCCTGCGGTATTTGGCGACAGGGAGAAGCCTGCAGGACTTGAAGTTCTCGACAGGCATCTCCCCCCAGGCTCTGGGTATCATCATCCCAGAGACCTGTTCTGCCATCATACAGGTCCTGCAGAAGGAGTATATGAAGGTAAGATTTTTATCCTTTAATATCACATTTTATTGTATTGAATGTTTGATAATATCTTGTATTTCTTTCCTCATTCCCTAATTACCATGATTGTAATATGCTGTGAATGTCCCCTTTGTCCTCATGCATGCTGGATTTTTATGTAATTATTATTTTATGTCCTTCATACATATTTGCCCTTCACTAACCTCCCCAGCATGGTGTCTCCTGCCCTATATTCACCTCATGTAGTCACTTAACAATGTATTTTATCAGCTCCATAGTAGTGCTTTACCCCAAACACCCCCTAAAATGTTTGGAAATGTTATTTTAGCTTTAAATTCAGGCAGAGTGCCAGAGGCTTTTTTTGTGGTGTCCCCAAATCATTTTTAGTAACCCTCCCTCCCCCAACTGCTAAGTCAGCTGATCCCAATTCTCTATCCTCAATCATCTATCTGTTGACTTTGCCAAACCCATACACACTATACCCACCTCTTTACTGGTCAGATTTATGGATGAATTCCCCAAAGCATGTAGTGCAAGGGCCTGCCTGTATACTTTCCAATGGTACTGTTTAAAGTTTTTGTATCCTATTATTATCTTGATAGGTAATAGCAGAATGTCCAAATGTCCTCAAATGTGTACAGTGTGTATTTATATCTTTGTATTATGACACTTCTTACCTGTCCAGTGGTCTGCCAATAGTGTAACTAAGGAGGGGCTGTTCCAAGTAATACCCATTATTTAGGCATTCATCTCTCAATGAAGTGAAGAGGGTTACCTGTCCAAGATTTCCACACACCCCCTATAATGTTAGAAATGGCCCATGAGAGGGGGGGGAGGGGGAATATGATAGGTGTACCTTATACTTTGGTGTTGTTAAATTCCCCTTAATAAATGCTATCTGGAGGTTGCCCTATAATGTTTGTGTCTAATCTGCTTGCCATGTTTCCGAGTAAAAATAGTAATGTTTATTGTTTTTTCCTCAACAGTTTCCTTCCACGCCACAGGAATGGCAGACTGTGGCCTCCCACTTTGCCCAGCGGTGGGACTTTCCTAACTGCGGAGGGGCAATTGATGGGAAACACATCCACATCGTCCCACCACCCAACTCGGGGTCGTACTATTATAATTACAAGGGGTTTAATAGTATAGTGATGTTGGCGGTGGTGTCGGCTAATTACGACTTCTTGTATGTGGACGTGGGGAAGAATGTCCGGATGTCCGATGGTGGAGTCATCGCCCAGACGGAGTTTTACAGGCGTCTCCAGAATGGCAGCTTGGACTTGCCAGCTCCAGAGGACAATGTGGAAGGACTCCCATTTGTGTTCGTGGCTGATGAAGCATTTGCGCTGGGGGACCACCTGATGCTGCCATTCCCAATGAGGACCCTCACCCCGGACCAGAGGGTTTTTAATTACCGGCTGGCCAGAGCCCGAAGAGTGGTGGAGAACACATTTGGAATCCTGGCCAGCCGGTTCCGCCTATTTCTGACACCTATCCATATGGCGGAGTATAAACTGAACCATATAATACTTGCGTGCTGTGTTCTCCATAACTTTTTACGGAAACATTCGGCCAACTATGCTGGCTCAGTTGGGCCTGAGGGCGGAATCCTACATCAAACCACACTGACGGCGCTTGAAAGTGGCCGTCCTGGCTTGCCCTCCCTGAGTGCCCGTAATGTCCGGATACGCTACCTGGAGTTCTTTGCGGGTAGGGGGGCTATCAATATGCCAGACAATATGTGAAGCCTTTTTATAATAAAAAAAAAAAAAATTCTTTGTGGACATTTACTGCTTGTGTTTGTTTTAGCTGACCCTGACATAAATGTTTTGAGTGCAGAAAATGTTGTGATTGGGTAACCTTATACAAAGCACTGTTGGCTGGTATTTCCTAAATGCAAAAACACATTTCACTACAAGTGCACTTGCAACTGCACTGAAACTGCACTTGTAGTGCAAAGAGGATTTGCCCTTAGGAAATAACCCCCATTTTTGCATAAAACAACTATTACATCACCCCAAAAGTGTTGTAGTGTTAAGACAATAATCCACACATTCTTGAGTAAGCCACTTTTTAATACCTGCACAATCACATGTGCATTTACCAAAGGTTTTTCAAACAAACCAACATGTTTGTTGTATAACAATTTTTGCAGTAGCATTAGCAAAATTCGAAATGTCCATTTCAGATAAATCAGGCCTGTGTAAAACCAACAAGAAAGTCAAAAATCTTGAACTTACAAAGTTCACATTAGGTAAAACCTGAAGGCTATATCAGACATCAGTATTTAGGAACTGGGTTTGATATAGCGTTCAGATGGGGGGAAATCACCCCTGGAAAAGCCAAATTTGGAAGATGCACACCAATTTACAAATGTCAACATGTGCTATCTGCCATCAGGGGGGATCAAGGGACGTGTTTTGGGGGAGCAAGCCCTTCCTCAACGCGACTTTATAATTAAGGAAGGGGTTGCACCCCCAAAACGCGTCCATTGATCTCCCGTGATGGCAGATAGCACATGTTGGCACACTGTGTGCATCCTCCAAATTTGGCTTTTTCAAAACATTGCAAAAAAATTTAAAAGATTGGCCCACAATCCAAAAAGTGATTTTGTGGGGTTTTAAATTCACCCCAAAACATCAATGATGTTATTATTTTTTTAATAACATCATTGATTTTTTGCTGGATGTTTTGCAGTTCGGCATTACACCCCATGATCTCCCCGATCAGGATCTGGGCACTTTGTGATGTGAAACGTTCTCTATCCCTCACATCACGATCACCTAAAAAGAGAGAAAGAAAAAAAAACAGGTCTCAAAAATCTGCCACCATCCATCTCTTTTACCTGAGCCTGTGGTCGCAGACACTCACCTGTTGTGGTGCCAATCTCCACCACATCTTCTTCTTCCTCCTGCTCTTCTTTGTTTGGGGGTATTTCACCTTCTTCCATAGGTGGGGGGTCTGTGGTCTCCTCGGATGAGGGGTGTCCTCCGAGTCTTTTCTCCCCTATGTAAAACAAAAATGGTATAATTAGCACACAGATATTTGATGGCAGAACTAGAAATAGGAAACATTGCTTGGAAGTGGGGTACAATTGTCTATTTTAGCTGAGTTCCAAGATGTATTTTTTTTATTGCCCTTTGTCAAGCTGCAATACTTTACCTGTTTGGTACAAGCTTCACAGATGTAGCCCCCCTATAGTATACACTGGAGCACCTGTGTGGCCCCCCTAATAAAAATGGTGTTCTGGGGTCCCACACTAGTGCTCCAGTGTCCAGATGTGAAAACAGCTGCTCAGTGTCATCTCCTTACACAGAATCTAGTTGGCATTTCATTCTAGTAACAAACCCATCTACACAAACAAATATTTGGCATCCAAGTAGGCCCAAAAAAAATGTGGGAAAATGCATATGGCCTAAACAATGGTGTTTTAGAGGCCGAAAGAAAAATGTTTGATACGAACGAATAATGGGCCCATGAACATTAAAGTTGCCCTTTTAAACGTTACAATTAATAAAAGCATATGGAGCAGCACGAATGCAATAAAGACAGAGAGAATAGGAACACAGCACAACTACTTACTTTTTTGCAGCACTCTCCGGATCTTTCGGTACTGCTCTGGCTCTCTTAACTTCAGGTCCGACCACCGCTTCCTGAGCTGATCTTTCGATCTTCGTACCCCAAAATTCCTGTGAAGGCTTTTGATCACTTTCGCCATGATCTTGGCCTTTCTGATGTTGGGGTTGGGGTAAGGCTCATACTTCCCGTCATAGTCAGACTTCCTCATGATGTCGACCATCTCCAACATCTCCCCAAAGGACATATTTGTGGCCTTAAAACGTCTCCTTCTGGATCGGGACGTGTCCGGATCCGGGCTTTCCTCCTCCTCGTTGCTATAATTACCACACACCTGCTCTAACTCCGCCATCATGCTCTTCACCCACTGCGCCGAACGAAAAGGGGCGGGGAATAGACTAGAAAGAACGTCAGGGGCGGGCGGAGTTACATGCATGCGCAGTGTGTATATAGCGTAACACGCGTGCGTATTACGTACGATCTGTGAGCGGAGGAAGGAGCATTGGACGCGCCGATCGTAAGAACGAAGGTAAGAGACAAACTTGTGCCTATACTGCTTCTAGATTGAGGCCTATATTGTAACAAGATTAGGAGAGTTTTGTCTGACATTAGGCTTTGTCTTTTGTTGTGTCTTGCAGTGAACATGGATATGCTACTCAAAGATAATGACTTCATGTCAGTATTCCTAGAGATGCTAAGGGAGCTGCCCTGTCTGTGGGAGATTAAACACCCCCATTTCAAGAACCAAGCAAAGAGGAAGGCAGCACTGGAGCAATTGTGTGAAATTGTGAAGCAGGTGATCCCCACGGCAGACATCACCTATTTAAAGATATTAATTGGTTGCCTGAGGAGCACATATCTAAGGGAGCGCAAGAAGGTTCTGGATTCACAGAGATCCGGAGCAGCAGATGACATCTATGTCCCCAGGATGTTGTACTACGACAGGCTGCATTTTCTGGCAGGCCAGACTGAACCCAGGCCATCCCTCTCCAGTCTTCCTTCCACGCTTCCTTCCCCCCCGGCTGAGGCTTCTGACGCCCAACCTGGGCCTTCCAGGCCACATGTGGAGGAGCCCAGATTGAGCCAGGTATAGCATTCCCCTAAATATTTCTGCTTGTCCAATCAATGATGTTAACTAGATGTTAGTTGGGAGTACTAATTTAGGATTGTGATTGATGATGCAAAACATTACAACCATGTCCCTTTTTCATACACAGGGAAGTCTCAGCCAGGAGGTGGCCGGGCCGAGCCGGCTGGCTGATCTGCAGGTCCCACCACCCCCCCTGAAAAGAGAAAGTGGCAGTAGGAGGAGTGCCCTAGAGGAGGCTGCTATAGGATTCTTTTGGAGGGCTACAGAGATCCTGGGAGCACCCCACACCATGGAGGAGAACATTGCTGCCTTCATTGCATATAAAATGCAGAGGATGGAGGAGGGCCAACAAGCCATGTGTGAGGCCCTCATATTGGAGGTTCTTGAGAAAGGTATGAGGGGCCAAATGACACCTCAGACACACCTTTGTGATGGTCCTCCTCCTCCTCCTGCAGGTCCTCCTCCTCCTCCTCCCTCTCCTCCAAGTCCCCCCAGTCCTCCTCCTCCTCCAGGTCCTACTCCTCCTCCTGCCACATCTCCAACTGCACAGCCACAGCCGGGAATGAAGCGTGAAAGGAAGATCAGACAGTGATTGCCCTGGGTTCAGTCTGGTCGGCCAAAAAATGCAGCCTCTTGTGGTACCACAGCCTGGGGACACACATGTCATCTGCTGCTATCCGGATCTCTGCGAATTCTGGACCAGACTGCCCTCCATAACATATGGACTCCTCAGGCCACCAATTTTGATGTTCAAGAATTGATGTCTGCCGTGGGGGTCCCAGGCTTCGTTAATTTCTCCTGTTGATCCAGTGTTGCCTTCCTCTTTGTTTGGTTCTGAGCCCTTAATAAAGGATTTTTGTTTTGAATTATACTCTCCTATGTGTTTTACTTCAAAAATGACAGTTGGTTTGTGAGGATTCAGGTACATTTCAAATATACAATGTGAAATGAACAAGGCACACCAACACCAAACAATCTCCTGGAGATTAAATAATACAAGATATCAATGGTGTTGGGGTAACTTGACACACAAAACACACACAAAAATATTCTGGAGTAAAAATAAAAATAATATTGAACAAAGATCAGCCTTGGAAAAAATCCAAACATTAAAGAAAAAAAAGGCTGAAAATCAAAAAAAAAAAAAAAAATTAATATCAAACTGTCAGATGTGACAACTAATAACAATATATTCAGGGAATCCCACTAAAAAAACACAAATAAAACTTTGTGAGAAGTGTGTGTCAATATGAGCAGCAAAACTACTTAATTCTTGTCACATTATAAAGAAGAAGAGAGTGCGCTGTATTAAACCATTTTTAACATTGCAGCGTGACGAAAGTGCTGTATCCATTGCGAACGCTAAGTTTACCAGAATGAGCTGTCCCGTCTCGGAATTTCTTCTGAGCATGCGTGGCACTTTGTGCGTCGGAACAGGCCACACACGGTCGGAATTGACGCGATCGGATTTTGTTGTCGGAAAATTTTATCTCCTGCTGTCCAACACATAGGATAGTATAATTCAAAACAAAAATCCTTTATTAAGGGATCAGAACCAAACAAAGAGGAAGGCAACACTGGATCAACAGGAGAAATTAGCGAAGCCTGGGACCCCCACGGCAGACATCAATTCTTCAACATCAAAATTGGTGGCCTGAGGAGTCCATATGTAAGGGAGGGCAGTCTGGTCCAGAAGTCCCAGAGATCCGGATAGCAGCAGATGACATCTGTGTCCCCAGGCTGTGGTACCACAAGAGGCTGCATCTTTTGGCCAACCAGACTGAACCCAGGGCAATCACTGTCTGGTCTTCCTTCCACGCTTCCTTCCGGGCTGTGGCTGTGCAGTTGGAGATGTGGCAGGAGGAGGAGTAGGACCTGGAGAAGGAGGAGGAGGAGGAATGGGAGGACCTGGAGGAGGACTGGGAGAACCTGGAGGAGAGGGAGGAGGAGGAGGAGGACCTGCAGGAGTAGGAGGAGGACCATCCCAAAGCTGTGTGTGAGGTGTAATTTGGCCCCTCATACCTTTCTCCAGAGCCTCTGATATGAGGGCCTCACACATGGCTTTTTGGCCCTCCTCCATCCTCTGCATTTTATATGCTATGAATGCAGCAATGTTCTCCTGCCTGGTGTGGGGTGCTCCCAGGACCTCTGTAGCCCTCCAAAAGAATGCTATAGCCGCCTCCTCTAGGGCACTCGTCCTACTGCCACTTTCTGTTTTCAGGTGTAGGGGAGGGACCTTGATATCAGCCAGCCGGCGCGGCCCGGCCACCTCCTGGCTGAGACTTCCCTGTGTATGAAAAAGGGACATGGTTGTAATGTTTTGCATCATCAATCACAATCCTAAATTAGTACTCCCAACTAACATCTAGTTATCATCATTGATTGGACAAGCAGAAATATTTAGAGGAATGCTATACCTGGCTCAATCTGGGCTCCTCCACATATGGCCTGGAAGGCCCAGGTTGGGCGTCAGAAGCCTCAGCCGGGGGGGAAGGAAGCGTGGAAGGAAGACTGGAGAGGGATGGCCTGGGTTCAGTCTGGCCTGCCAGAAAGTGCAGCCTGTCATAGTACCACATCCTGGGGACATAGATGTCATCTGCTGCTCCGGATCTCTGTGAATCCAGGACTTTCTTGCGCTCCCTTAGATATGTGCTCCTCAGGCCACCAATGAAAATCTTTAAATAAGTGATGTCTGCCGTGGGGATCACCTGCTTCACAATTTCACACAATTGCTCCAGTGCTGCCTTCCTCTTTGCTTGGTTTTTGAAATGGGGGTGTTTAATCTCCCACAGACAGGGCAGCTCACTTAGCATATCTATGAATACTGACATGAAGTCATTATCTTTCATTAAGATATCCATGTTCACTGCAAGACACAACACAAGACAAAGCCTAATGTCAGACAAAACTCTCCTAATCTTGTTACAATATAGGCCTCAATCTAGAAGCAGTATAGGCACAAGTTTGTCTCTTACCTTCGTTCTTACGATCGGCGCGTCCAATGCTCCTTCCTCCGCTCACAGATCGTACGTAATACGCATGCGTGTTACGCTTTATACACACTGCGCATGCGTGTAACTCCGCCCGCCCCTGACGTTCTTTCTAGTCTATTCCCCGCCCCTTGTCGTTTGGCGCAGTGGGTGAAGAGCACACGGCGGAGTTACAGCAGGTGCGTGCTAATTCGAACAACGAGGAGGAGGAGGAGGAAAGCCCGGATCCAGGCACGTCCCGATCCAGAAGGAGACGTTTTAAGGCCACAAATATGTCGTTTGGGGAGATGTTGGAGATGGTCGACATCATGAAGAAGTCCGACTATGACGGAAAATATGGGCCTTACCCCAACCCCAACATCCGAAAGGCCAAGATCATGGCGAAAGTGGTCAGGAGTCTTGAGCGGAATTTCGGGGTACGAAGGTCTAAAGATCAGCTCAGGAAGCGGTGGTCGGACCTGAAGTTGAGAGAGCCAGAGCAGTACCGAAAGATCCGGAGAGTGCTGCAAAAAAATAAGTAGTTGTGCTGTGTTCCTATTCTTTCTGTCTTTATTCCGTTCGTTCTGCTCCATATGCTTTTAGTAATTGTAACGTTTAAAAGGTCAACTTTAATGTTCATGGGCCCATTATTCGTTCGTATCAAACATTTTTCTTTCGGCCTCTAGAACACCATTGCATTTTCACACATTTTTGGGGGCCTACTTGGATGCCAAATATTTGTTTGTGTAGATGGGTTTGTTACTAGAATGAAATGCAAACTAGATTGTGTGTAAGGAGAGGACACTGAGCAGCTGTTTTCACATCTGGACACTGGAGCACTAGTGTGGGACCCCAGAACACCCTTTTTATTAGGGCGGCCACACAGGTGCTCCAATGTATACTATAGGGGGGGCTACATCTGTGAAGCTTGTACCAAACAGGTAAAGTATTGCAGCTTGACAAAGGGCAATAAAAAATATACATCTTGGAACTCGGCTAAAATAGATAATAGATAAAATAGAATTGTACCCCACTTCCAAGCAATGTTTCCTATTTCTAGTTCTGCCATCAAATATCTGTGTGCTAATTATACCATTTTTGTTTTACATAGGGGAGAAAAGACTCGGACACCCCTCATCCCAGGAGACCAGAGACCCCCCCCCCTCTGGAAGAAGGGGAAATACCAACCCAAGAAGCTGAGCAGGAGGAAGAAGAAGATGTGGTGGAGATTGGCACCACAACAGGTGAGTGTCTGCGACCACAGACTCAGGTAAAAGAGATGGATGGTGGCAGATTTTTGAGACCTTTTTTTTTGTTCTTTATCTCTTTTTAGGTGATCGTGATCCAGAACGCTTTACATCTGAAAGTGCCCAGATACTCATCGGGGAGATCATGGGGTGTAATCTCCAATTGCAAAACATCCAGCAACAAATCACTGATGTTATTAAAAAAAATAATAACATCATTGATGTTTTGGGGCGAATTTAAACCCCACAAAATCACCTGTTTTATGTTACTAAAATTTTTACAATGTTTAGAAAAGCCAAATTTGGAGGATGCACACAGTGTGCCAACATGTGTTATCTGCCATCACGGGAGATCAATGGACGCGTTTTGGGGGTGCAACCCCTTCCTCAATTATAAAGTGGCATTGAGGAAGGGCTTGCTCCCCCAAAACACGTCCCTTGATCCCCCCTGATGGCAGATAGCACATGTTGACATTGTGAACTTGGTGTGCATCTTCCAAATTTGGCTTTTCCAGGGGTGATTTCCCCCCATCTGAACGCTATATCAAACACAGTTCCTAAATACTGATGTCTGATATAGCCTTCAGGTTTTACCATATGTGAACTTTGTAAGTTCAAGTTTTTTGGCTTTCTTGTTGGTTTTACACAGGCCTGTTTTATCTGAAATGGATATTTCGATTTTTGATAATGCTACTGCAAACATTGTTATACAACAAACATGTTGGTTTGTTTTAAAAACCTTGCGGAAATGCACATGTGATTGTGCAGCTATAAAAAAGTGCCTTACTCAAGAATGTGTGGATTATTGTCTCAACACTACAACACTTTTGGGGTGATGTAATTGCTGTTTTATGCACAAATGGGGGTTATTTCCTAAGGGCAATTACACTTTGCACTACAAGTGCAGGTTCAGTGCAGTTGCAAGTGCACTTGTAGTGAAATGTGTTTTGGCATTTAGGAAGTACCAGCCAACACTATTTTTTATAAGGTTAACCAATCACAACATTTTCTGCACTCAAAACATTTCTGTCAGGGTCAGCTAAAACAAACACAAGCAGTAAATTCCCACCAAGAATTTCTTTTGTTTGTTTTTTATTTTACAAAGGTGTCACAGATTCTCTGGCATATTGATAGCCCCCCTACCCGCAAAGAACTCCAGGTAGCGTAACCGGACATCACGGGCATTCAGGGAGGGCAAGCCAGGACGGCCACTTTCAAGCGCCGTCAGTGTTGATGGATTTGGGATTCCGGCCTCAGGCCCAACTGAGCCAGCATAGTTGGCTGAATGTTTTCTTAAAAAATTATGGAGAACACAGCAGGCAAGTATTATATGATACTATACAAAGAAAGGCTGCGCTGCTGTGAATAAGTGAGTGTGGTCAAAAACCATTTATATGACCATAACATATACATACACAAATTACCATAAATACGTGACATATAGGATTACTTCTTTTGTATATGTGCAATCAGACATCAAATATGTTGAACAAGGTCCATACAAAAACGTTCCTTTTTTTATAAAAATGTCTTTCACCAGTAAAAGAATGAAAAGGCATCAATAATATTGATATAAAACACCACTCTTCTGTTGATGTGAAGCATGCACTGTTGTCACCCTGGAGAATGTGATAACAGGGAAATTCCTCCACCAAACAAAACGATCTGCCCCTTACCAGATATTTAGATCTCTTGTTTAAGGAGATCGTATATGCAGGTGGCTGTGTCCCCCAGCCACTGGGTCTTTATCAAAAATAAGGCTCCTAGGGTCTCTACTCAGGGGGTCCGCTGGATGTTAAGCTGGCACTCAAATCCCAAGAATGAAAGAAAAAGCTCCATAGCGTAATACTGACATTTATTGGTAAAAAAATCATAAAAAAATGCACTTACAATGTTGTAGAATTAAAATCGCGTGTGTACACAAACAATGCCGGCCGGCTCACAGCTGCTGCCCGTCGCTTTCGGGATCAGCGGTGGATGGTGGTGACGTCAGCACGTCGCTCCTCCCTACGCCGTTTCGACAAACTTGTCGTCTTCCTGGGGTACGGGCGGCGTGCTGACACACCACCTTTATACATCAAACATTTGTGCAGAGACGCCCTCTTCTGAAGTCAAGGCATCCGAAACTAGATTCGCCATCTTTAAAATGGGCTAAAAGACTCATATTCCATTCTAGTGACTGGTTGTATACTCTAAAATCTGTTCTTATCTAATACCTCATATCTAAACTTCCGCACCAAAATCGCAAGTTACTATACTGAAAGCCAACATAAATGAAAATATAAATGCAAATAAAAAATGTTATTAAAAATGCCAATGACAGTAAAGGGAGAGAGCCCTAAGAGTGTGGGAATCCCACCACACCTGTTTGTAGAACATAGTGGGTCAATAATAATTTACACCCCCACTCATGTATGAATTATGTTCTAACAGTTCAACTCATATAAGGGTAAATTTCTGAGAAATATTGAAATAATAAATAATTGAAATATATGGTTCAGTTTATACTCCGCCATATGGATGGGTGTCAGAAATAATCGGAACCGGCTGGCCAGGATTCCAAATGTGTTCTCCACCACTCTTCGGGCTCTGGCCAGCCGGTAATTAAAAACCCTCTGTTCCGGGGTGAGGGTCCTCATCGGAAATGGCCGCATCAGGTGGTCCCCCAGCGCAAATACTTCATCAGCAACGAACACAAATGGGAGACCTTCAACATTGTCCTCTGGAGGTGGCAAGTCCAAGCTGCCATTCTGGAGACGCCTGTAGAACTCCGTCTGGGCGATCACTCCACCATCGGACATCCAGCCATTCTTCCCCACGTCCACATACAAGAAGTCGTAATTAGCCGACACCACCGCCAACATCACTATACTATTAAACCCCTTGTAATTATAATAGTACGACCCCGAGTTGGGTGGTGGGACGATGTGGACGTGTTTCCCATCAATTGCCCCTCCGCAGTTAGGAAAGTCCCACCGCTGGGCAAAGTGGGAGGCCACAGTCTGCCATTCCTGTGGCGTGGAAGGAAACTGTTGAGGAAAAAACAATAAACATTACTATTTTTTCACAGAAACATGGCAAGCAGATTATACACAAACATTATGGGGCAACCTCCAGATAGCATTTAATAAGGGGAATTTAACAAGGCCAAAGTATAAGGTACACCTATCATGTTCCCCCTCCCCCCCTCTCATGGGCCATTTCTAACATTATAGGGGGGGGGGAACTCTTGGACAGGTAACCCTCTTCATTTCATTTTGAGATGAATGCCTAAATACAGGGTATTACTTGGAATAGCCCCTCCTTAGTTACACTATTAGCAGACCACTGGACAGGTAAGAAGTGTCTGAATACAAAGATATAAATACACATTGTACACATTTGAGGACATTTGGACATTCTGCTATTACCTATCAAGATAATAATAGGATACAAAAACTTTAAACAGTTCCATTGGAAAGTATACAGGCGGGCCCTTGCACTACATGTTTTGGGGAATTCATCCATAAATCTGACCAGTAAAGAGAAGGGTATAGTGTGTATGGGTTTGGCAAAGTCAGCAGATAGATGATTGAGGATAGAGAATTGGGATCAGCTGACTTAGCAGTTGGGGGAGGGAGGGTTACCAAAAATTTGTGGACACCACAAAAAAAGCCTCTGGCACTCTGCCTGAATTTAAAGCTAAAATAATATTAACAAACATTTTAGGGGGTGTTTGGGGTAAAGCACTACTATGGAGCTGATAAAATACATTGTTAAGTGACTACATGAGGTGAATATAGGGCAGGAGACACCATGCTGGAGAGGTTATTGAAGGGCAAATATGTATGAAGGACATAAAATAATAATTACATAAAAATCCAGCATGCATGAGGACAAAGGGGACATTCACAGCATATTCCAATCATGGTAATTAGGGAATGAGGAAAGAAATACAAGATATTAGCAAACATTCAATACAATAAAATATGATATAAAAGGATAAAAATCTTACCTTCATATACTCCTTCTGCAGGACCTGGATGATGGCAGAACAGGTCTCTGGGATAATGATCCCCAGAGCCTGGGGGGAGATGCCTGTCGAGAACTTCAAGTCCTGCAGACTTCTCCCTGTGGCCAAATACCGCAAGGTAGCGACCAACCTCTGCTCCGGAGTGATGGCTTGCCTCATGCAGGTATCCTGCCTGCTGATATAGGGGGTCAGCGAAGCCAACAGACGGTGAAACACGGGGTCCGTCATCTTGAGAAAGTTCCTGAAATCATCAGGATTATTCTCACGGATCTCACGGAGCAAAGGCATATGACAGAACTGGTCACGCTGAAGCAACCAATTCTTGGTCCATGAACTCCTCCCCACCCTGTTCATGGACTGGACTTGTGTCAAGGTCAGGACCCCAACACCAAGCCCCCGCACAGCACGAACTCTACGAGGAGTACGCATACGAAACATGGCTAGAAAGTAACAGAACGCACTGAAGAACAGCAAGGCCTGTGAAGAGCGACCTGAAAACCAGTAACGAACGAACAAGAATACAGTGACTAAAGTCACGCGGAACTTGCTTGCACGCACTGAAGAGCAGATACAAACCCACAAGCACAAACTGAACGGCAGAAAACGATCTGAAAGCCACGAGTCTGAAAAAGCGCGAATCGTCTCTCACCAAACTTTTACTAACACGAGATTAGCAAAAGGAGCCCAAAGGGTGCCGCGCTTGGTTCTGAACCGGCCTTTTCTAGTCTCGTCGTACGTGGTGTACGTGACCGCGTGGTTGTCGATCGGAAATTCCGACAACTTTGTGCGACCGTGTGTAGGCAAAACAAGTTTGAGCCAACATCCGTCAGAAAAAATCAGAGGATTTTGTTGTCGGAATGTCCAAACAAAGTCCGACCGTGTGTACAGGGCATTAGAGTCCAGTTGATAAGGTTATGAAGAAATTGTACTTAAGAACATACACACTTAGATAAAACAAAAGTGATCAGTGAAAGGAATATATCATGGAAGAAATCGAGAGGGTGAAGAATATGAATAGGGAAACCGAATCGAAGAAAGGGAAAAAGAAAGTGGGATTGAAGATAATTTAAAAATATATTTTCGTCCACACAACTGCCACTCACTGGATATTTTCTCTTTTTTGGACCATTCTCTGTAAACCCTAGCGATGGTTGTGCATGAAAATCCCACTAGACCAGCAGTTTTTGAAATAATCAGACTAGCCTGTCTGGCACCAACAACCATGCCACGTTTAAAGTCACTTAAATCCCTATTCTTCCCCAATCTGATGCTCGGTTTGAACTTCAGCAAGCGGTCTTTACCTTATCTAGAAGCCTAAATGCATTGAGTTGATTCCATGTAATTGGCTAATTATCAATTTGTGTTGTAACGCAATTGAACAGGTATATCTAATAAAGTGGTCAGTGAGTGTACTGTATACGTAATACTAAATGGGAATCCCACAATAAGATATAAAAAGGAACTAAAGGAACTTGTGAAAAGAGTAAAACATTTTAAGATTCTGAATGAGAAGGCATAAAATTTAGTACCCACTGCTTGAAGAATTCCAGTGATTTTTCTATCTGCCGAAAATTCATAAAAATAAGGAAAAACCACCTGGTAGACTGATTTTCTGGGATCAAGTCCATTTTCCCAAGACTATACTGTATACTGTTGTGAGTAGACTTTTTTATACAGCTGCTAGTACAGAGAATAGATGAATATTTGAGGGACACTAAGCATCTATTGCAGATCCTGAAGAATTTGCATTATAAAGAGAAATATTTTTTGGTCACTGCACTAAAAAGGCACTTGATCATTTTAGTACACTGTCCAGAATACAAAAGAAGTTTTTATTGAAAGGTCTAGCATTTAGACTTGAGTATAACTATTTTTGGTACAAGAAGAGGTTTTTCAAACAGGTCACTGGCATAGTGATGGGGGCTAGATTTGCCAAAAGTATAGCTAATATGTTTATGTTAAAGTGGGAAATGGAATCCATATTAAGAGACAAACCTAAGGAGCTCATCTGTTATAAACGCTTTATAAATGATGCCCTGAATATAATGGGAGGGCATGATAGAAACATTACAGAATTTTATGTAAAGGATGAAGAATAATAATAGATAGATAAAGAAAAATATAGAACAGCAATACTATTGGACTTTAATGTCCAACTCAAAAAGTTAGAAAAGATTATCAGAAAGCACTGGTCAGTTCTCAAAAAACAACAATTAGGTCCAATTCTTTCATCTAACCCTCAATTTATTTAGGTAAAATTCTGAGAAATTGTATAGTAAAAAATGCGATTGACCCCAAAGTCTACCTATGGTCTTTTTTCAGCAAAAGTGTTTTTTTACATGTGGATGATGCTGTGCTTGCAAAATGGTCGACAACAATAAGGGAAGGACAGAAAAAAGTATAATTTCCTCCACTGGGAAAAAATATAACATCCGTGACTTCATAATGTGACAAGAATTAAGTATTTTTGCTGCTCATATTCACACACACTTCTCACAAACTTATTTCGTTACTATTTATCATGATTCCCTCAATATATTTTGATTTCTCACATCTGACAACATATTTTTGTATATTTTTTATATATTTTTTGGCTTTAATGTAGATTCTTTTTTTGTGTTTGTATTTTATTTTTATTTTTTTTGCGATTTTGATTTGTACTCCCGAAAATGTTTGTGTGTGTTTTTTGTGACAAGTTCCCACAACACCATTGATATGTTGTTCTATTTAATCTGTAGGAGATTGTTTGGTGTTGTTGTCCCTTGTTAATTTCACATTTTATGTTAGAAATGTACCTGAATCCTCACCAACAAACTGTCCTTTTTGGATGAAAACACACACAGGAGAGTATAATTTACCTAAAAAATTGTATTAAGGGGTCACAACTAAACAAAGAGGGAGGCAACGCTGGAGAAACTGCAGAAATGGGCGAAGCCTTGGACCCCCAGGGCACACATCAATAATTTGAAAGCCAAATTGGTGGCCTGTTTACTGGAACAGGTTGGGACTTTAAATGAGACATGAGTCTCCATCCCTATGTATACTAGAAACGGGAGAAGTGGGACTTTGAGTGAGGTGTGCAAAAAAGGCCAAAGGATCAGTCACTGTATAACAAACCATTTATTGATTGACAATAGTCAGGTGGCACAGTGTAGTTCCAAAATGTACATAAAAACATCATAGGTGCTTGCATATATACATGGTGAAAATAAATAACAAAACCCCAATGATGCAGGACAAGAAATGGTTAAAAGGTTGACAACATCCATAAAATGCACAGGGTCACAATATTGCTATATAACACTCAATGAAAGATATGGTGCATGTAGTAAGACCGACGCGTTTCGTGTATCAAACACTCTTCAGGGGCAATAAAGCACGAACATCTAAAGGCAAGAAAAAACAAAAAATCCAAATAGTAAAAAATATAGTGCATGAGGAAAAAATGGGGTATGCATATAGGAGAGGCTAAAAAGCCACAAATCCCAGATGTATACTCACTTGACCAAAGAGTGTGACCACCATGGGTTCCATAGTCACAGGCCACCGACTGAGTCAGATCCTGGAGCTGAGGGGGGAGCACCCAAGACAAGGGGAGAGAAAGACTAAGCCAGGCGCACACAAGAGGAATCCCCATAGAGTAATTTATCCACACTGGTGTTGAGATGAGAGGAGTGAATCTGTGGTGGTGATAAAGAGTGATACATATATAAAGTATGCTCTAGGGCTAGCACGGGCCCCCAATCCCAAAATAATTGTAAAAAAAGTATTGGCATATACTACCCTCTTACCTAGGTAGTAGATAATGGCCATATATAATCTGCCCAGTAATGGATATGCTGCCTGGTGGTAAGCTAGCAGAGAAATGGGGGCCCCTTATGTACACCCAGCCGCCCCTCCCCCCAGCAGGGAAACTCCCCCCAGCGTCAGACAGTGTGGGCACCAGGCGAACCGAGGCCTCTCCCAGCGCAGCGGCACTCGCCGCCCACAGCTGCTGGGGACGCCACCGTACACGTGTCCGCACGGAATGTAAACACATAACCCCGACAGCGCGACCGAGGTCACGTGCACGGCGTGGAGGAATGACGCCGACGCAGGGAGGGGAACCCGCCCCCATCCCTCGTCATCCGCAAGGATGACGGAGAGAGGAGGGGGAGGGACCCCAACCTGCGTCGCAGCTCCCGGAAACCCGAGACAAGGGGGTGACCAGGGGGACATGGACTTCCGGTGGGGGGCACACTGCAAAAGTGCATCAAAGGGGTAAAGCTGGAACAGAATGCAAAGATATTGCTGTGAAGATGGAAATGAAACCACCAATAGAACAATGCATGCACCTCAAAGAGAGGAAAAAATGACAGGAACACGTGTCATACTAAACAACCCCCAATGGGAGGCCAACGGTTCAGGGCAAGTGTCCTGTGGACGAATGTCCATGTAAGTGAACTGGTCCAAGGTCTCAACGCACACCTCCATCCCTATATCGGGTTTACTGGAACAGGTTGGGACTTTAATCCCAATGTATACTAGAAACGGGAGAAGTGGGACTTTGTGTGAGGTGTGCAAAAAAGGCCAAAGGATCAGTCACTGTATAACAAACCATTTATTGATTGACAATAGTCAGGTGGCACAGTGTAGTTCCAAAATGTACATAAAAACATCATAGGTGCTTGCATATATACATGGTGAAAATAAATAACAAAACCCCAATGATGCAGGACAAGAAATGGTTAAAAGGTTGACAACATCCATAAAATGCACAGGGTCACAATATTGCTATATAACACTCAATTAAAGATATGGTGCATGTAGTAAGCCCGACGCGTTTTGTGTATCAAACACTTTTCAGGGGCAATAAAGCACCAACATCTAAAGGCAAGAAAAAACAAAAAATCCAAATAGTAAAAAATATAGTGCATGAGGAAAAAATGTAATGTCCGATCGGAGCGTGTTGTCGGAAATTCCGACCGTGTGTGGGCTCCATCGGACATTTTCCATCGGATTTTCCGACACACAAAGTTGGAGAGCAGGAGATAAAATTTTCCGACAACAAAATCCGATCGCGTCAATTCCGACCGTGTGTGGCCTGTTCCGACGCACAAAGTGCCACGCATGCTCAGAAGATATTCCAAGACGGAACAGCTCGTTCTGGTAAACTTAGCGCTCGCAATGGATACAGCACTTTCGTCACGCTGCAATGTTCAAAATGGTTTAATACAGCGCACTCTCTTCTTCTTTATAATGTGACAAGTATTTTTGCTGCTCATATTCACACACACTTCTCACAAACTTATTTCGTTACTATTTATCGTGATTCCCTCAATATATTTTGATTTCTCACATCTGACAACATATTTTTGTATATTTTTTATATATTTTTTGGCTTTAATGTAGATTCTTTTTTTGTGTTTGTATTTTATTTTTATTTTTTTTGCGATTTTGATTTGTAAAGGAGTCCTTATCTAAGGGAGGGCAGTCTGGTCCAGAAGTCCCAGAGATCCGGAAAGCAGCAGATGACATCTGTGTCCCCAGGCTGTGGTCATACAAGAGACTGCATCTTCTGTCAGACCAGACTGAACCCAGGGTCATCACTCTCTGGTCTTCTTTCCACGCCTCCTTCCACGCGGTGGCTGTGGTGGTGGAGTTGTGGCAGCAGGAGGAGGAGGAGGAGGAGGATGGTTCAACTCAACCACGTTGGTCTTGGGTGTTAGTTCCCTACTCACCCCCTTACATAGGACTTTATAAAGCAGGTCCTCACAGAGCCTGCGTTGACTCTCCTGCATGCCCTGCAATTTGGTGGCAGCCATGCAGGCAAAGGCCTCTTCAGGAGTGGGTAAGGCTCTGAGGGACGCAGAAGCCTCCTGGATCAGCCTGAACGCTGAATCCTGCACGGGACTCGGAGTGGCCTTCCTGGCTCGTTTATATGGCAGGTGGAGGGGAGGGACCTGAGACTCAGTCAGGCTGCGACTGGTCCCAGGCTTCTCTTGGCTGACACTTAGCCCCGCCTCCTCCTGGCTGCCACTAACCCCCGCCTCCTCCTGACTGCCACATTCCACAACCTCCTCCTGACTGCCACATTCCACAACCTCCTCCTGGCTGAGGTCTTCCTGTGTATGAAAAAGGGACATAGTTTTAGTATTTTTTCAATCAATCACACACAATTTTCACCTCCTGACTGCTGCAAATTGAATGTTAACAAATATAACAGACTATCCTTCTGAGCCCAGCATTTTTCATTCTTGTCCCAATTTTGGGTGCCCACTACTGTCTATTGATATGTCAAACACTTTTTTTAATCAGCAATTAGTGATCAATAATAACATCTAGTAAACATCATTTATTTATTGACCAGAAATCTGTAGAAGAATGCTATACCTGACTCCAGCTGGGCTCCTCCACTTCTTCCTGGCTGGAAGGCCCAGGTTGGACATCGGAAGCCTCAGCTGGGGTGGAAGGAAGCGTGGAAGGAAGAGTGGAGAGGGATTCCCTGACTTCAGTGTGGTCTGACAGAAATCGCAGTCTCTCATAGTACCACAGCCTGGGGACATAAATGTCATCTGCTGCAGCTCCGGATCTCTGGGAATCTGTGACCTTCTTGCGCTCCCTAAGATAAGTGCTCCTCAGGCCACCAATTTTGGCTTTTAAATAAGGGATGGTTGCTGTGGGGACCACCGGCGTCACCAACTCCAGCAGTTTCTCCAGCGCTGCCTGCCTCTTTTGTTTGTGATTATAGTGGGGGTGTCTCACTTGCCACAGACAGGGCAGCTCCCTGTACTTGTCTATGAACAGGGGCAGGAAATTGTGGTCGTTGAACCCATCCATTGTCTCTGCAAGACACAACACAAGACAAACCCTAATGTCAGGCAAAACTCCCCTAATCTTGTTACAATATAGGCTTCCATTTCGAAGCAGTATAGGCGCAAGTTTAGATCTTACCTTCGTTATCACGATCGGCGTCTCCGATGCTCCTTCCTCCGCTCACAGATCATACGTAATACGCACGTGTGTTACGCTTTATACACACTGCGCATGCGTATAACTCTGCCCGCCCCTGACGTTCTTTCTAGTCTATTCCCCGCCCCTTTTCGTTCGGCGCAGTGGGGGAAGAGCACATGGCGGATAGACAGCAGGTGCGTGCTAATTGTAGCAAAGAGGAGGAGGAGGAGGAAAGGCCGGAGCCTGAAACGTCCCGATCCAGAAGGAGATTTAAGGACTCAAATATGTCCTTTGGGGAGATGTTGGAGATGGTGGACATCCTGAAGAAGGCCGACTATGATGGAAAGTATGGGCCTTACCCCAACCCCAATGTCAGAAAGGCCAAGATAATTGCGAAAGTGGTCAAGAGTCTGCACCGGAAATTCGGGGTACGACGATCAAAAGATCAGCTCAGGAAGCGGTGGTCGGACCTGAAATTACGAGAACATGAGCAGTACATAAAGATCCGGAGAGTGCTGCAAAAAAGTAAGTAGTTGTGCTGTGTTCCTATTCTTTTTGTGTTTATTACGTTCGTGCTGCTCCATGTGCTTTTAGGAACTGTTGTACAGTTTAAAATGGGCACATTATTCGTTTGGATCAAACATTTTTCGTTCCAACTATAAAATACCATTGTTTAGCCCATATGCATTTGGCCACCATTTTGATGCCCTATACTTGTCTTCAAAGAATTGGATTTTGTAGATGGCTTTGTTACTAGAATGAAATGCAAACTAGATTCTGTGTAAGGAGAGGACACTGAGCAGCTGTTTTCACATCTGGACACTGGAGCACTATAGTGTGGGACAAAAGAACACCATTTTTATTAGGGGGGCCACACAGGTGCTCCAGTGTATACTATAGGGGGGTCTCCATCTGTGAAGCTTGTACAAAACAGGTAAAGTATTGCAAGTTGACAAAGGACACCAAAAAAGCTACATCTTGGAACTCTGCTAAAATAGACAATTGTACCTCACTTCCAAGCAATGTTTCCTATTTATAGTTCTGACATTAAATATCTGTGTGCTAAGTATACCATTTTTGTTTTACATAGGGGTTAAAAGACTCGGAGGACACCCCTCATCTGAGGAGACCAGAGCCCCCCCCCTCTGGAAGAAGGGGAAATCCCCCAACACAAGCTGAGCAGGAGGATGAAGACGTGGTGGAACTAGTCACCACAACAGGTGAGTGTCTGCAACCACAGGCTCAGATAAGAGATGGATGGCGGCATTTTTTTGAAACAAAATTTATTTTGGGGTTCCTCTCTTTTTAGGTGATCGTGATGTTGTGGATCCAGATCCTTTCACATCCGAAAGTGCCCAGATCCTGATTGGGGAGATCATGGGGTGTAATTTACAATTGGAAATCATCAAGCAAAACATCAATGATGTTATTCCAAAATATAAAAACATCATTGATGTTTTGGGGCGAGTTTAAAACCCTTCCAAATCACTTTCTTCTTTTGTGTGCTACCATGTGCTAAATGTTTTTGTGATTTTTCCCAAAGCCAAATTTGGAGGATGCACACAGTGTACCAACATGTGCTATCTGCCATCACGGGAGATCAATGGACGCATTTTGGGGGTGCAACCCCTTCCTCAATAATAAAGTAGCGGTGAGGAAGGGGTTTCTCCCCCAAAACACATTCCTTGATCCCCAGTGATGGCAGCTAGCACATGTTGACATTGGGAAATTTGTGTGCATCTTCCAAATTTGGCTTTTCCAGGGGTGATTTCCCGCCATATGAACGCAATATCAAACACAGTTCCTAAATACTCATGTCTGATATTGCCTTCAAATTCGACCAAATGTGACGTTTGTAAGTTCAAGATTTGTGTCTTTTCTTGTTGGTTTTACACAGGCCTGTTTTCTATAAAATGGACATTTTGATTTTGGATAATGCCACCACAAAAATTGTTATACAACAAACATGTTGGTTTGTTTGAAAAACCTTTGGTAAATGCACATGTGATTGTGCAGGTATTAAAAAGATTGTTAATCAAGAATGTGTGGATTATTGTCTCAACGCTACAACACTTTTGGGGTGATGTAATTGTTGTTTTATGAGAAAATGGGGGTTATTTCCTAAGGGCAAATCCACTTTGCACTACAAGTGCAGTTTCAGTGCAGTTGCAAGTGCACTTGTAGTGAAATGTGTTTTTGCATTTAGTAAATAACAGCCAACAGTGCTTTGTATAAGGTTACACAATCACGCCATTTTCTGCACTCAAAACATTTCTGTCAGGGTCAGCTAAAACAAACACAAGCAGTAAATGTCCACAAAGAATTTTTTTTTTTTTTTTTTTAGTATAAAAAGGCTTCACAGATTGTCTGGCATATTGATAGCCCCCCTACCCGCAAAGAACTCCAGGTAGCGTAACCGGACATCACGGGCACTCAGGGAGGGCAAGCCAGGACGGCCACTTTCAAGCGCCGTCAGTGTGGTTTGATGTATGATTCCGGCCTCAGGCCCAACTGAGCCAGCATAGTTGGCCGAATGTTTCCTCAAAAAGTTATGGAGAACACAACACGCAAGTATAATATGGTTCAGTTTATACTCCGCCATATGGATAGGTGTCAGAAATAGGCGGAACCGGCTGGCCAGGATTCCAAATGTGTTCTCCACCACTCTTCGGGCTCTGGCCAGCCGGTAATTAAAAACCCTCTGGTCCGGGGTGAGGGTCCTCATTGGGAATGGCCGCATCAGGTGGTCCCCCAGTGCAAACGCTTCATCAGCAAGGAACACAAATGGGAGTCCTTCAACATTGTCCTCTGGAGCTGGCAAGTCCAAGCTGCCATTCTGGAGACGCCTGTAGAACTCCGTCTGGGTGATGACTCCACCATCGGACATCCGGCCATTCTTCCCCACGTCCACATACAAGAAGTCGTAATTAGCCGACACCACCGCCAACATCACTATACTATTGAACCCCTTGTAATTATAATAGTACGACCCCGAGTTGGGTGGTGGGACGATGTGGATGTGTTTCCCATCAATTGCCCCTCCGCAGTTAGGAAAGTCCCACCGCTGGGCAAAGTGGGAGGCCACAGTCTGCCATTCCTGTGGCGTGGAAGGAAACTGTTGAGGAAAAAACAAAAAAAATTACTATTTTTTCACAGAAACATGGCAAGCAGATTAGACACAAACATTATGGGGCAACCTCCAGATAGCATTTAGTAAGGGGAATTTAACAAGGCCAAAGTATAAGGTACACCTATCATATTCCCCCTCCCCCCTCTCATGGGCCATTTCTAACATTATAGGGGGTGTGTGGAAATCTTGGACAGGTAACCCTCTTCACTTCATTGAGAGATGAATGCCTAAATAATGGGTATTACTTGGAACAGCCCCTCCTTAGTTACACTATTGGCAGCCCACTGGACAGGTAAGAAGTGTCATAATACAAAGATATAAATACACATTGTACACATTTGAGGACATTTGGACATTCTGCTATTACCTGTCAAGATAATAATAGAATAGATACAAAAACTTTAAACAGTACCATTTGAAAGTATATAGGCAGGCCCTTGCACTACATGCTTTGGGCAATTCATCCATAAATCTGACCAGTAAAGAGGTGGGTATAGTGTGTATGGGTTTGGCAAAGTCAACAGATAGATGATTGAGGATAGATAGAGAATTGGGATCAGCTGACTTAGCAGTTGGGGGAGGGAGGGTTACTAAAAATTATTTGGGGACACCACAAAAAAAAAGCCTCTGGCATTCTGCCTGAATTTAAATCAAAAATAACATTTCCAAACATTTTAGGGGGTGTTTGGGGTAAAGCACTACTATGGAGCTGATAAAATACATTGTTAAGTGACTACATGAGGTGAATATAGGGCCAGGAGACACCATGCTGGGGAGGTTAGTGAAGGGCAAATATGTATGAAGGACCTAAAATAATAATTACATAAAAATCCAGCATGCATGAGAACAAAGGGGACATTCACAGCATATTACAATCATGGTAATTAGGGAATGAGGAAAGAAATACAAGATATTATCAAACATTCAATACAATAAAATGTGATATATATGGAAAAAAATCTTACCTTCATATACTCCTTTTGCAGGACCTGGATGATGGCAGAACAGGTCTCTGGGATGATGATACCCAGAGCCTGGGGGGAGATGCCTGTCGAGAACTTCAAGTCCTGCAGACTTCTCCCTGTCGCCAAATACCGCAGGGTAGCGACCAACCTCTGCTCCGGAGTGATGGCTTGCCTCATGCAGGTATCCTGCCTGCTGATATAAGGGGTCAGCGAAGCCAACAAACGGTGAAACACGGGGTCCGTCATCCTGAGAAAGTTCCTGAAATCATCAGGATTATTCTCACGGATCTCACGGAGCAAAGGCATATGAGAGAACTGGTCACGCTGAAGCAACCAATTCTTGGTCCATGAACTCCTCCCCACCCTGTTCATGGACTGGACTTGTGTCAAGGTCAGGACCCCAACACCAAGCCCCCGCACAGCACGAACTCTACGAGGAGTACGCATATGAAACATGGCTAGAAAACGGTCGGCTGCTCAGAACGAAGTAACAGAACGCACTGAAGAACAGCAAGGCCTGTGAAGAGCGACCTGAAAACCAGTAACGAACGAACAAGAATACAATGACTACTTAAAGTCACGCGGAACTTGCTTGCACGCACTGAAGAGCAGATACAAACCCACAAGCACAAACTGAACGGCAGAAAATGATCTGAAAGCCACGAGTCTGAAAAAGCGCGAATCGTCTCTCACCAAACTTTTACTAACACGAGATTAGCAAAAGGAGCCCAAAGGGTGCCGCGCTTGGTTCTGAACCAGCCTTTTCTAGTCTCGTCGTATGTGGTGTACGTGACCGCGTGGTTGGCGATCGGAAATTCCGACAACTTTGTGCGACCGTGTGTAGACAAAAAAAGTTTGAGCCAACATCCGTCGGAAAAAATCCTAGGATTTTGTTGTCGGAATGTCCGAACAAAGTCCGACCGTGTGTACGCCCTATAAGAGTAATTTATATGTTGGAATGCCTATGTGGTATGCAGTATGTGTGAGGAACATCTAGAGCAGGGGATCAGACTAAGGAAACATGTCTACAATATTACAAAAAAAGCTATAAGAGCATAGGGGTTGATTTACTAAAACAGAAGAATTCAAGATCGCAAGCAGGTCTGCATAAAAAAACATTCAGCTTCCAGGTTGTTTTGTTAAACCTAATTAAACAAGCTGAAGCTAGAAGCTGGCTACCATGCACAGCTGCACCAGATTCTGCTCTCTCCAGTTTTAGTACATCAACCCCACAATGTCGCTAATCACTTCAGGCTTGTTTAAAATAAAGACCCCAGTGTCCTTCAATTTTGGGGAATAGAGAAGGTTAAGAAACACTGGAGAGGTAATTTTGTGAAAAAAATATTTCTTAACATACAGTATATTATTCAGTACATGTTTTGTACAGAGTTTACTAAAAACTGGAGCATGCAAAATCTGGTATAGCGCTGAATAGAAACCAATCAGCTTTCAGGTTTTTTGTAAAAGCTTAATTGAACAAGCTGAAGTTAGAAGCTGATTGGCTATAATGCACAGCTGCACCAGATTTTGCACTCTCCAATTTTAATAAATCAACCCACATGCAGAGTTGGTCTGTGACGTCAACATGCCACTGGGAAGAGTTTTTGAACCAAAAGACTGCAGTGATTGCAGTGAGACCAGGCTGTGGAGTGAATGAACGGGTGCCATTACATGTGGAAATACAAGTTCTGTTTATGTGAGTGTTATTTTAGGTCAACTAACTTTATTTTATATGGGGAGCACTAGATGGTCCTTTTATGTCAATTTGAGTGGTAAATGCCACACTATCAATCAAGTAGATGTCTCCGTAAGAGAAGGATTTTGTGCATCTGCTGGCATTCCATAAGAAGAGCGAGACAGAGGGCCTTGCTATAATATCTATATGATTGCAAGCATTTATTGACCTTCAATATGTAGGACTGGTCCCTGATGGTGAGTGCATATTTTTCACATGTGTGATGATCACAGGGTTGACACTGAATGAAGTTCATTTTCGATTAATATTTTCAGGAGATAAGTACTGCATGTATGGTCACTGAGAACAATGTATGTCCTATACACATCAAATTGGTGGTCGATACTGGAGTGGAGAGATATGTGAGGCACTGTCTTATGAAGGATCTTTAACAGCCTGTGAATTTCCCTTTGGAAGATTCATCTCTTGAACAACTGAAAGTTTTTTCACTGCCGGGATGAATGTCTTTTGTGCTATTTGAATAATAACTTTTAAACTTTGGATTTATCGGCCTATTGCCATTGGTGTTCCTATATCCCCCTCTGTGGTGCACCAAATATCTCCTATTGTCAATATCCTCCTGACATTTGAGCTGCCAATTTGATGTGTATAGGTTAAACATTGTTATCGGTGACCATACATGCAGTACTTATTTATTCCTGAGGAAGCCATCATATGGCGAAACATGTAGAGAAAAAATAGATGCTCTCCATCTACTATATGGTTATTGCATGATGATATTCTGCTGATTTTATCTATGTACAATAATTTGATATTTTTATATATCGGTTTTTGATTTGTTTATGGCATCCTAAAAATCCCACTATCTTTTTCCTATCACAATATTTAATGTAAATGTTTTTAGTTGTGAGGTTTATTAATTTTTTTTAGTACATATTTATTCACATTGTTTTATGTCATCCCTATAACATGTGAAGTGCTATACTTTTTCATTATATCATTTTTTTTAATTTCTTCATTTTCCAAAAAATTGCATCTTCAAAAAACTCACCATGTCTCTTACTAAATACTTTGGACTGTCTACTTTTTAATTGGGGAGATATTTGGACTGCCCTGGCATTTTAGGGCCTCAAGAAATAAGATAGGCAGTCAATTTTAAAATATACAAGCATATACCATAGTGAATATAACTTTTACACAGACTAAGAAATATGCACGTATTTTTTTTTTTTCACCAAAGAAATGTAGCAGAATTCATGATTCATGAAGAAAAAGTATTTCTTTGCAAAGTTTTTTAACAGAAAAAGAAAAAAAATTCCAAAACGTTTGGCCTTTTTTCCTTTATTTAGCCAAAAAAATAAAAACCCAAGGTTGATTAAATATCACTAAAAGAAAGCTCTATTTGTCAAAAAAAAATAATTATATAAAATTAACTTTGGAACAGTGACTGAGTATTTTTTTTTCAAACTGTGACAGCGCTGAAACTGAAAAATGGCCTGTGCTTAAAGAAGAACTTTATTAAAATACAGTAGTTGCAAAAATCATAATGTTCTCAACACACAACATAGTCAATCCAAGGCAGGGGTCAGCTCTATTTAACATAATTTACTACACAGCAATTAGAGTGTAGCTGTCAGGGCTATGTACAACATGAAGGACGGTGTTCAGCAGTCAGGATTATGCATACTACAGCCTCTTCTTTCAGTGGAAGGTAAAAATGCTGCAGAATCAGTGGAAGTTAGAACATCTTAGCTAAAATGTAACTTCAGGGGTCAGAGGAAGAGAAAAAATGCTTAACAACAGTAGTCAGCAGGAATTAAATATTTCCAATATTATTGGTCAGTGGGGAAAAAAAAAAACAAAATTGATGGTCGGTGTAACAAAATAAATGCTTGGCATCAGAGTCTGTGAAAAAAACAATGCTGTAAAGGATGAGTTTACCTTTTGAAAAAAATAAAATAAATGCACATTTTTTGCAGGTAAAAAAAAATGCATGTATTATTTTATTTCTATGTAGCCTGCAGATCATTGCACCCGTGATCAGCAGATCATGGGTGCAATCTCAGGCTTCTGCAGACTCTCAGGATAGCTGTCTTCCCATACCTTGTACATGCAGGCAATTACCTGAGAGCAGGAAGATCAAAAGACTAATGCCCCGTACACACGGTCGGATTTTCCGATGGAAAATGTTTGATCGGAGCGTGTTGTCGGACATTCCGACCGTGTGTGGGCTCCATCGGACATTTTCCATCGGATTTTCCGACACACAAAGTTTGAGAGCAGGCTATAAAATTTTCCAACAACAAAATCCGATCGCGTCAATTCCAACCGTGTGTGGCCTGTTCCGATGCACAAAGTGCCACGCATGCTCAGAAGAAATTCCGACACGGAACAGCTCGGTCTGTAAAATTAGCGTTCGCAATGGATACAGCACTTTCGTCACGCTACAATGTTACAAAATGGTTTAATACAGCGCACTCTCTTCTTCTTTATAATGTGACAAGAATTAAGTATTTTTGCTGCTCATATTCACACAGACTTCTCACAAACGTGTTTCTTTACTATTTATCGGGATTCCCTCAATATATTTTGATTTGTCACATCTGACATTATTTTGGTGTTGTATTTTTTTTTTTTTTTGGTTTTAAGGCAGATTAGTTTTTTTTGGCTTGTATTTTTTTTAAGGCTGATTTTTTTTGGGGGGGATTTTTATTTGTACTCCAGAAAATTTTTGTGTGTGTTTTTTGTGTCAAGTTACCACAACACCATTGATATGTTGTTCTATTTAATCTGTAGGAGATTGTTTGGTGTTGTTGTCCCTTGTTAATTTCACATTTTATGTTAGAAATGTACCTGAATCGTCACCAACAAACTGTCCTTTTTGGATGAAAACACACACAGGAGAGTATAATTTCCCCAAAAAAAACTTTTATTAAGGGCTCACAACTAAACAAAGAGGGAGGCAATGCTGGAGAAACTGCAGAAATTGGCAAAGCCTTGGACCCCCAGGGCAGACATCAATTATTTTCAAGCAAAATTGGTGGCCTGAGGAGACCTTATCTAAGGGAGTGCAGTCTGGTCCAGAAGTCCCAGAGATCCGGAAAGCAGCAGATGACATCTGTGTCCCCAGGCTGTGGTCATACGAGAAACCAGCTTTTGTCAGACCAGGCTGAACCCAGGGTCATCACTCTCTTGTCTTCCTTCCACGCTTCCTTCCACGCGGTGGCTCTGGTGGTGGAGTTGTGGCAGCAGGAGGAGGAGGATGGTCCAACTCAATCACGTCGATCTTGGGTGTTAGTTTCCCACTCACCCCCTTAGTTAGGACTTTATAAATAAGTTGCTCACACAGGAGGCGTTGACCCTCCTGCATGCCCTGCAGTTTGGTGGCAGCCATGCAGGCAAAGGCCTCTTCAGGAGTGGGTAAGGCTCGGAGGGACACCGAAGCCTCCTGAATTAGCCTGAGCACTGAATCCTGCATGGGAGTCGCCTTCCTCGCTCTTTTATATGGAAGGCGGAGGGGAGGAACCTGCAATTCAGTCAGGCTGCGACTGGTCCCAGGCTTCTCCTGGCTGACACTTAGCCCCGCCTCCTCCTGGCTGCCACTAATCCCCGCCTCCTCTTGACTGCCACATTCCACAACCTCCTCCTGGCTGAGGTCTTCCTGTGTATGAAAAAGGGACATAGTTTGAGTTTTTTATTCATCAATCACACACAATTTTTACCTCATGACTGTTGCATATTGAATGTTAACAAATATAACAGACTATCATTCTGAGCCCAGCATTTTTCATTCTTGTCCCAATTTTGGGTGCCCACTACTGTCTATTGATATGTAAAACACTTTTTTCAATCAGCAATTAGTGATCAATAATAAAATCTAGTAAACATCATTTATTTATTGACCAGAAATCTGTTGAAGAATGCTATACCTGACTCCAGCTGGGCTCCTCCACTTCTTCCTGGCTGGAAGGCCCAGGTTGGACATCGGAAGCCTCAGCTGGGGTGGAAGGAAGAGTGGAAGGAAGAGTGGAGAGGGATTCCCTGACTTCAGTCTGGTCTGACAGAAATCGCAGTCTCTCATAGTACCACAGCCTGGGGACATAAACGTCATCTGCTGCAGCTCCGGATCTCTGGGAATCCGTGACCTTCTTGCGCTCCCTAAGATAAGTGCTCCTCAGGCCACCAATTTTAGCTTTTAAATAAGGGATGGTTGCTGTGGGGACCACCGGCTTCACCAACTCCAGCAGTTTCTCCAGCACTGCCTGCCTCTTTTGTTTGTGATTATAGTGGGGGTGTCTCACTTGCCACAGACAGGGCAGCTCCCTGTACTTGTCTATGAACAGGGGCAGGAAATTGTGGTCGTTGAACCCATCCATTTTCTCTGCAAGACACAACACAAGACAAACCCTAATGTAAGGCCAAACTCCCCTAATCTTGTTACAATATAGGCTTCCATTTCGAAGCAGTATAGGCCCAAGTTTAGATCTTACCTTCGTTATCACAATCGGTGCTTTCGATGCTCCTTCCTCCGCTCACAGATCGTACTTAATACGCACGCGTGTTACGCTTTATACACACTGCGCATGCGTGTAACTCCGCCCGCCCCTGACGTTCTTTCTAGTCTATTCCCCGACCCTTTTCGTTCTGCACAGTGGGGGAAGAGCACATGGCGGATACACAGCAGGTGTGTGCTAATTATAGCAACGAGGAGGAGGGGGAGGAAAGCCCGGAGCCTGAAACGTCCCGATCCAGAAGGAGATGATTTAAGGCATAAAATATGTCCTTTGGGGAGATGTTGGAGATGGTGGACATCCTGAAGAAGGCCGACTATGATGGAAAGTATGGACCTTACCCCAACCCCAATGTCAGAAAGGCCAAGATAATTGCGAAAGTGGTCAAGAGTCTGCACCGGAAATTCGGGGTACGACGATCGAAAGATCAGCTCAGGAAACGGTGGTAAGACCTGAAATTACGAGAACATGAGCAGTACAGAAAGATCCGGAGAGTGCAGCAAAAAAGTAAGTAGTTGTCCTGTGTTCCTATTCTTTATGTTTCTTACGTTCGTGCTGCTCCATGTGCTTTTCTTACAAGTGTACATTTTTAAATGACAACTTTCATGTTCGTGGGCACATTATTCGTTCGTATAAAACATTTTTCTTTCGGTCTATAAAACACCATTGTTTAGGCCATATGCATTTGGCCACAATTTTTACGCCCTACTTGTCTGAAACTAATTTGGTTGTGTAGATGGCTTTGTTACTAGAATGAAATGCAAACTAGATTCTGTGTAAGGAGAGGACACTCAGCAGCTGTTTTCACATCTGGACACTGGAGCACTAGTGTGGGACACAAGAACACAATTTTTATTAGGGGGGCACACAGGTGCTCCAGTGTATACTATAGGGGGGGACTACATCTGTGAAGCTTGTACCAAACAGGTAAAGTATTGAAGCTTGACAAAGGACACTGAAAATGCTCCATTTTGGAACTCTGCCAAAACAGACAATTGTACCCCACTTCCAAGCAATGTTTCCTATTTATAGTTCTGCCATCAAATCTCTGTGTGCTAAGTATAGCATTTTTGTTTTACATAGGGGAGAAAAGGCTCGGAGGACACCCCTCATCCGAGGAGACCACAGACCCCCCACCTCTGGAAGAAGGGGAAATCCCACCAACCCAAGAAGAGCAGGAGGAAGAAGACGTGGTGGAACTAGTCACCACAACAGGTGAGTGTCTGCGACCACAGGCTCAGGTAAGAGATGGATGCCGGCATATTACCTTTTTTTTTGGGTTTCTCTCTTTTTAGGTGATCGTGATGTTGTGGATCCAGATCTTTTCACATCAGAAAGTGCCCAGATCCTGATCGGGGAGATCATGGGGTGTAATTTACAATTGGAAAACCTCAAGAAAAACATCAATGATGTTATTCAAAAAAATAAAAACATCATTGATGTTTTGGGGCGAGTTTAAAACCCCTCCCAATCCCTTTGTTTTTTTGTGTGCTACAATGTTAAAAATGTTTTAGCGATTTTTAGAAAAGCCTAATTTGGAGGATGCACACAGTGTGCCAACATGTGCTATCTGCCATCACGGGAGATCAATGGACGCGTTTTGGGGGTGCAACCCCTTCCTCAATAATAAAGTAGCTGAGAGGAAGGGGTTTCAACCCCAAAACACGTCCCTTGATCCCCCGTGATGGCAGCTAGCACATGTTGACATTGGGAAATTTGTGTGCATCTTCCAAATTTGGCTTTTCCTGGGGTGACTTCACCCCATCTGAACGCAATATCAAACACAGTTCCTAAATACTCATGTCTGATATTGCCTTCAAATTCAACCAAATGTGAACTTTGTAAGTTCAAGATTTGTGTCTTTCTTGTTGGTTTTACACATGCCTGTTTTATCTTAAATGGACATTTCAATTTTTTATAACGCTACCCCAAAAATTGTTATACAACAAACATGTTGATTTGTTTGAAAAACCTTTTCTAAATGCACATGTGATTGTGCAGGTATTAAAAAGATTGTTAATCAAGAATGTGTGGATTATTGTGTCAACGCTAAAACACTTTGGTGGTGATGTAATTGGTGTTTTCTGTGAAAATGGGAGTTATTTCCTAAGGGAAAATCCTCTTTGCACTACAGTTTCAGTGCAGTTTCAAGTGCACTTGTAGTGCAAAGTGTCTTTGCCTTTAGTAAATAACACCCAACAGTGCTTTGTTTAAGGTTACACAATCACGCCATTTTCTGGACTCAACACATTTCTGTCAGGGTCAGCTAAAACAAACACAAGCAGTAAATGTCAACAAAGATTTTCTTTTTTTGTTTTTTTATTTGATAAAGGCTTCACAAATTTGCTGGCATATTGATGGCTCCCCTACCCGCAAAGAACTCCAGGTATCGTAACTGGACATCACAGGCACTCAGGGAGGGCAAGCCAGGACGGCCACTTTCAAGCGCCGTCAGTGTTGTTTCATGTATCATTCCTGCCTCAGGCCCAACTGAGCCAGTATAGTTGGCCGAATGTTTGCGTAAAAAGTTATGGAGAATACAGCACACCAGGATTATATGATTAAGTTTATACTCCGCCATATGGATGGGTGTCAGAAATAGGCGGAACCGGCTGGCCAGGATTCCAAATGTGTTCTCCACCACTCTTCTGGCTCTGGCCAGCCGGTAATTAAAAACCCTCTGTTCTGGGGTGAGGGTCCTCATAGGGAATGGCCGCATAAGATGGTCCCCCAGCGCAAACGCTTCATCAGCAACGAAGACGAATGGGAGTCCTTCCACATTGTCCTCTGGAGGTGGCAAGTCCAAGCTGCCATTCTGGAGACGCCTGTAAAACTCCGTCTGGGTGATGACTCCACATCGGACATCCGGCCATTCTTCCCCACGTCCACATACAAGAAGTCGTAATTAGCCGACACCACCGCCAACATCACTATACTATTGAACCCCTTATAGTTGAAATAGTACGACCCCGAGTTGGGTGGTGGGACGATGTGGATGTGTTTTCCATTAATTGCCCCTCCGCAGTTAGGAAAGTCCCACCGCTGGGCAAAGTGGGAGGCCACAGTCTGCCATTCCTGTGGCGTGGAAGGAAACTGTTGAGGAAAACAAAAATAAATTACTATTTTTGCACATAAACATGGCAAGCAGATTAGACACAAACATTCTTGGCCAACCTCCAGATAGCATTTATTAAGGGGAAAGGGAAGGATTTTGTTGTCGGAATGTCCGAACAAAGTCCAACCATGTGTACGGGGCATAAGAGAGCACTCACCAACATCCTCGTAGTTCATTGAGAACTGCAAACCATCACCCACAATGGCTGGTAGTACTTGAAGGCAATAATTCACAGGAAACTATGAATGAATGATGTGGCCGTGTGGGCGGAGCCACGCATTGTCATGCTATTTTCAGATTGTGACAGCGGGTGCAGGGAGAGGATCCCCTGCCCACTGACACATGGACGGGGAGAGCCTGCAGATGCTGAAACATGTTACATGTTCCACCCTAATAAAAGGTGTGCAGCCTAGTGTGCTCAGCTGCTGCCAGTCTGTCTGATAGCTTCCTCTGTATCCAGGGAACTTGAAAAGTTTCTGGATGATAGGTGTGGAGCTATGCAGCTGGCAGCATGAATATGGATATATCCCTGGCCTATCCTAGAAAGGCAGGCTCTGATGGCATTCTGGGATACGTATAGACTGTAAGCTCTAACATGCAGGGCCTTCTGATTCCTACTGTATTAAAGTGTATTGTATTTGTACTTTCTACCCTCAAGTTGTAAAGAGCTGCGTAAACTGTCGGCGCTAAATAAATCCTGTATTATAATAATAATAATAATAACAATAATATTAATATGTATACATGTGTATACAATCTGTAAGCACACTGAGCTCAGGGTGTTTTCACAGAGAGGCCTCTAAGGCACACTGCCCTCCCAGGCAAAGTTGCCGTTATGTCTGCTGCTGTGAAGCCTCAGGTGCTCAACCTGAAGGCCTGGATGCTGAGATCCTGGTGCCAGAGAAAGTGAAGGGAAGGCTGTCAGCAGAAGATTAGTCTGGTATCACCTGAGTAAGGTGTCCCTTGTAAGTTGGAAGAGGCAACCAGCTTTTCCTTGGGCCCTGTGTAAATATAGACATTTTGAAAGATTTGGGGAACTTTGTGCTTTTGCCATCCTTCTGGTGCTAGAAAAACACAGCTGTGGGGCTATTTGAAGGGGATGCCGGCTGGTGTCCTGAGGACTTTGTTCATATCTTCATTTACTTAAAGGAAGTCTGCTCTTGTGGTTCTAAGAGAGGAATTCACAATTAAATACTTTGACTACTATTATTTAAAGCTGAAGGCTACTGTTTGCTACAAGCACAGACTTTCATATAGCTTGTCCTGAAGAATAAGTCCTCAATTGTACATAGTTCTTGTTTTTAGAGTAGCCCACTTAATTCTCTCATCCCTATCCAAGTCCTCTAAAAATAAAAAAACAACAAAAACAACACCGCTACACTGGTCATTGAAGAAACGTGTGAATGAGCCTGTGTGCCTCGCTATGGGGCAAAGTCTGTGGGGAAGACCTGGACAGTAATCCTGCAGCACCCATGGGAGTAGCGCTACAGGTGGAACATGTAACATGTTCAGACATCTCAAGTCTCCCGTATTTCTGCGACGGCTCCCGAACACCCGCAAGCACCTCCCGATCTCCCGGGAATGATCGGTGCGGCGAGGGAACAGCTATGAAGACAGACTCTGTCCCCGCAGAAGTCTCTGCAAACAGCTTTTGCTCCTAGCATCCCCATCAACACTAAACAATCTGTCCTTGTAATTAGGGCTCTGGCTGGCGGCCATTTTGTGGTGGACCAAATTGCATTGATTTTAATGGGAGAATTCTCAAACGCTAGAGAAGAAACGTTTTTCTTGTGCTGAGTCTCCTTACAGCATAGGACAAAAAAAAATATGTATGTATAATTAATTAATATATATATATATATATATATATATATATATATATATACAGTATATACACACACATACATATATATATATATATATATATATATATATATATATATATATATATATATATATATATATATATATACACACACACACACACATATACAATCTGCTTTGAAGTAAAAAAAATAACAAGTGTATATGCTGACATCTCACCAAAGCCCCCCAAAAAATAAAAAAATTAATTGTAAAAAAAATTCTAAAAAATTAAAAAGTGTAAAAAGATAAAATAAAATATCAGTGACACCACTCTCCCCTGCCCTACCAACACTGTCCACTGCCCCAACCCCCTCCCCCCAAAAAGCATTGTGAAAAAAATTAAGAAACAAATTAAATTGTAAAAAAATCAATTATTAAAAATAAAAAAACTACTGACACCGTCCACTGCCACATACTACCCACCCCCTTCCCCAGAAGCACTGTGGAAAAATATTAAAAAGGTGATTTAAAAAATATTTTACCGCGGGGTGGTTCCGGGCGTGAAGCGCCACCTCCCTGAAATGAGTTTACCACCTCCCTGAAATTAGTTTTTGCAGGTTGGGATGTCTGCATGTTCGAAAGGTGAACTTTTCCTTTAGGGTCAGCAACTAGTAGGGAAAGAGAAACATTGGTGTCTGTGGGATAAAAAAATACATTAATAAATTGGTATCAGTGGGGTGAAAATAAAATGCAATAAAAAGTTAGTTTTTTATAAATGTACACATGTTTATAACAAGTTCTTAATTTAACCACTTTCCACAAAATCACATACCTGTACGTCATTTTGCTGAAGTGGTCGTACCGGAGTGATGCCTGCAGTACCGTTTTTTAGAGCGGACGGTCGGCTTTCTAGTAGTAAGAACTGATGTGGCTAAGTAGCCGCTTGTCTGTTATTACAAGGAGCTGGAAGGGATGTCCGCCCCTCCCGCCGCCCTCCGCCGCTCCGCCTGGGTCTACCATCCCACAGGGAGACCCGACCCGAGCCACCAGCCAGCATATCTGCCGGGTGACCAGAGTCCCAAACAAATCTGGATTCGGCTTTGATCGAGTCTCCAATGTAGAAACCCGGAAGTGATGTCACAACGTCACTTCCGCTTTACTCGCCAGCCAATAGCACCGAATAAAGAAAAATGACAGTATTCAAAAAACGCTATTCTTGGTGTTTAGAATACTTTTAAGTGCAGAGCAGTGGTTTGGGGTCTTCTAAACCTCAGATGCCTCCATAAATAGTACCTGTCACTCCCTATTACTGTCACAAGGGATGTTTACATCCCTTGTAACAGTGACAACAATAAAAGTGACCAGAATTCTTTTTTAAAGGAACAGTGTAAAAAAGAACAAAAAAAAAAGGAAAATGAATAAGAAAAAAACAAATTCCATTTTTTTTAAAGCACCACGTTCCTCCATGCTTGCGCGCCAAAGAAAATGCATATGTAAGTCGTGCCCGCAAATGTAAAGAAGAGCAATAATTCTAGTGCAAGACCTCCTCTGTAAGTCTAAACAGGTAACTGATAAAATGTTTTAAAGCTTCACCTACGGAGATTTTTAAGTACCGTTGTTTGCCGCCATTCCACGAGCATGCACAATTTTAAAGCGTGTCATCTTTCACATTATACAAAAAAATTGGGCTAACTTTACTGTATTTTTTTTTTTCTAAAATTCATTGAAGTGTATTATTTCCAAAAAAATTGCGTTTAAAACAATGCTGTGCAAATACAGTGTGACATAAAATATTGCAACAACTGCCATTTTGTAGCAAAAAATACCAATTTTAACTTGTAAAACATCAAATGTCAGAAACAGGCCTGGTCTTAAAATGGTTAAAAAAATATATATAAAAAATCCATGTCATAAATCCAGAATCAATCAAGATGAACATTGCCCATCAATCAAAGAAAAAAAAAACTGTTGATATTTCAACCTATCCAATCATGCCACACTCCCACTGATAATGCCACACTCCTGCTTTTCAGAGCTGTCATTAGGGTTATATGCAAAGGGATGAGGATGTGGTAACATCACTGACCAAATATGGATATACTGTAGACATATTTTGTCTATAGCCATGGCCAAATTTGGTGAGTGATGTCTCCACCACCTCTTCCCTTTGCTTTTATGGTCAGGGAATTCTAGGCATTTAAGTGAAAGGGGGCAATTATGTCACTGGGTGTTAAAGTAGAACTTCACTCAGAAAGTGATGTCCCGCTGGTTTGTTCCCTCTCCCCAGTCTGTAACTGAGTTAAAGGTTTTGTTTGTGGGGAGAGTGAATAGATATTTTTGACTTCCTTTTCCCCACCCCTCCCCCTCCACAGCCATATCCCAGGTGGCTGCAGGACCATTCACAAAGCGATGCTCACACATGTGCAGCGGAGAGCTGACTATGGTTCCTTAGAAAGCCACAGTTGGCTCCCATAAACAAGATGGTGTTAGGAAGCACTGGTTGTGGGAAAACAGCACTGGACCCCAGGGATTGGTAAGTATCTGTTTTTTTTTTAAGTCAGCAGCTACAGTATTTGTACCTGCTGACTTTTAAAAACAAAAAATTAAACTGAAGTTCCTTTTTAAGGACTGCATCCCCTGGCAACCTTAACAACCATTGACAGCAGGATGCTCTCTAGTGCAATAGTGGTAGTAATATTACCAATATACAGTAGATGATGTTCAATTAACGCTGAAAAGGTAGATGTTTGGGCATTCAGACCAAACTTTAGGCTCAATCCTACTGCCTAATTAAACCATCAAACTTTTTTACACTTTAGTATTCAAATGTCTGATGTTAAATACAAAGAAAATGAGGGAGAATTAGACAATCTAGTTAAAAAAGGCCATGCTAAAAAGGAAAGAAGTTGCATTTTAACCCTTTTTCCCTTGAATATAATTCATTATGCTTGCTTTATCTGAATCCACAAAACCTGAAGTGAACAATGGTGGTAACTCTTCATAAATCAACAAAGTTCTGCAAAAAATGTTTTTCATTTCAAACAGGTGGAGATAGCAGCTTTATAAATAGGCAAGCCATCAGAAACCATATTTGCTGTGGGAAAAAAAAGCAATGACATAACAACTTCAGCTTTAAAAACTAGACCCAAAAGGATTTAAAGCTCTTTTAAATACAGTGTAATACAAAATGTAAAGTATATTATTCTAAATGTTCTATGGTTTATTAACTGTACTACATTGTGTCCTATCAGCGGAATGACCCTAAAGAATAATATATGCTGGTATAGTCTAAAAATAAAATTCTATTAAAAAAACAGTTATCTTAGATATTCTCTTGAAAAGCTTAGCTGGCAGGATGTGCCTTTTCATATAAACTAATTTTGTACTGTACCTTATGCTCCTTATCCATGACTCATGTAAAATAATGGAAGAATGAAATAGTTATTAATAAGTTAATGTCAGCTTCTTCTAACTGAACATTTGCCATTTGTAGGTCAGATATCACCACAAGGGAGTGTTTTAATAAGACATATACATTTATAGCGAAGTGTTCATTTATGATATGTCATAGAAGAGAAGCATACATGTTTACTAAAGCCATGTATTCATCATGCAATAGTTTTGTTATTGGTATTTGTTGTTATTAATAGTACATCATTTAAACCCCATATTTGGCCTTTTTTTAATGGTTCCATAGCTGGTTTTAAAACAAAACAATATAAAAAAGCTCACTACAATACTTACCTTCAATCCATGGTTGCCACCCACATTAATTATTTTTTGGACAGAGGACCTCCTGTCAACACTTGGGATCGGAGGGCTTGACCTTGTGCTCTGCATCATGAAACTTTGCCTCCATGAAGGAACTTCCTGTAACAAAGACTAGCCATTGCAGCTCTCTCTTTGTGCAGCGTAACTGGCCTTGTAGCCACACCTTTCTGTAAATGTCTGCAGGTAACCAGCAGTGGCTGGCTGGGTCCTTCCTAGAGCTCTGCTCTTCGCATCAGTTTTAATGCAGCATATTGAGGAAGCCACCTCTACTTCTAGAATATATTAACTGGGTTTGCAAAAACACTTGGTACACACAAAATTGTATTTGCTTTGTAGCTATTCATGAATATATTTAAATAAACGTTTTTCTACCCAGAGTTTAGTTTTACATTTTTAAATATGGAAGCTTTCAAAACAATGCATTCATTTTTTTTGTCAGGCATTATACAATTCTGAGAATGGATCTGAAAACCATATATTTATACACAGAACAACAAAGACAAACAATGAAATACAGCCATTTTCTCTCTGTCTAGTAATGGCTCCCTGATGAGTGGAACAAAGTAGTTTACCTGTTCAGGGGATGTGTTAGACTGCTAGAGATAGACTGCTGCTCTACTGGGGAAGGGAATTTGGGATGGCAACAAGCACACTGTTAAAGAAAAAAAAAAAAACAAGTCAAATAAAGTTTTATCTATTTTTTCTTTCTAATATTCCATAAGCTCTAAAACCTTAGGTAACAATAGTGTTTTACTGAACATTTTTTTTTTCCTTTAGAGCCCATTTAGACATTTCTGGTCTAAGTACATTAAGGCATGTGCAACAACATGCATTACATTGTGCGTGAAAGTGGTAGGATAGTTTATAAAGTTTGTTTTTGCATACTAGTACATTATGACAGACTTACCTAGAAACACAGCCCTCCAGCGCTGCACTCTCACGGCTCTCCCTTGTCCCTGGCTGCTTCCATCTTCGTCCGTTTTTTCATCTGGGTTTGCAATCTTCGGCCGCTTGATTGGCTGTGCGGGGGAGAAGTCACTTCTGCCCATGTGCACAGGAGTCACATTACAGCGGCACACAAAGTGGGCCCTAAATGTGGTCTGAGCTGCATATATGACAGATAGGGGGTTGATTTATGCACAGTGATGCACAGTGCATTGGGGTGTCATTCACAATGAACTGTACCACAGATATCACCGTGTATGAACATGTTGTCACTAATGATGGACCGAACAGACCCCTGTTTGGTTTGCACCAGAACTTTCGAACAACGCAAAGTTCGGACCCGAATAACGAACCCCATTAAAGTCAATGGGACCCGAACGTCAAAAATCAAAAGTGCCCATTTTGGAGGCTTATACACAAGTAATTGGGCATACAATGGTTATAGGAGTCTGGGTCATACCCTGGAGGACATGTGTTAATAAAAAAAAAGTTTATGAAAAACTTAATTTTTAAATGAGCAGTGATTTTTTGATTTTTAAAGTGAAAGCATAAAAATGAAAAAATCCTTCCAGTATAGTGCCTGGGGGGGGGGGGTCCCCTTAGTCTATCTGTAAAATGCCAGATCTGTACCATATCTAGAATCTGCTGCAGCAATAATTGCATTTATAAAGCCAAAAAAATTACATTTTCCCTGCAAGCTGCCTTTATTTTGCTCAGTAACAGCTGGGGAGCCAGTGTTTATGATGAGGCCACAATGTAATGCACTGGGAATAAGATTAGAGATGTTTGAGATACATTCTGGTGTCACTTTGACTTTGGATAAAAGTAACGGGTGCGTAAAAATTGGTCTTTGGGTGTCATGGCGCCTTCCCACCGTAACCCTATAGAGGTAATCTTGATGAAAGCAAGAATTGGCCTTGCTGTAAAAAATTGCAATTATATGTACCTGTCAAACAGGTGCTGAAAAAATACTCTTTTGGTGTCGGGGGCGCCTTCCCACCGTAACCATATAGAGGTACTCTTGATGAAAGCAAGAATTGGCCTTGCTGTAAAAAATTGCAATGATATGCACCTGTCAAACAGGTGCTGAAAAATTGGTCTTTGGGTGTTAGTTGTGCCCATGAAACCTATACCAAAAACATTCTTCCAGATGAAATGATTGAGCACCCTGAAAGCTGGTCAGCCTCAAAGTCCTGCAGAGATTCCACATCCAAAAAAACGTAATCAGTGACATCGGCATCAGGGGCTTCATGTATATGAAAAACTCTGCACCAACCTTAAATATAATAAAAATGGAAAATTAACATAAAAAACTGCTGTTCCCCTGAGAGAAGTAAAATACTCCTATTAATGTGTAAAATAAGTGAGAGTAGTGGGCGCTGTGATCATTAACTAATATGTGATCTAAACCAAACAGTGAAGCATCCTAGAAAATCTTAGCGGCAAAAAATGTATACACAAATTGTCCACCTGGACATAGATCAGTGAAGTCCATCCAAAATAGGGATGAGCTTCGAGTTCGAGTCGAACTCATGTTCGACTCGAACATTGGCTGTTCGCCCATTCGCCGAACAGCGAACAATTTGGGGTGTTCGCGGCAAATTCGAAAGCCGCGGAACACCCTTTAAAAGTCTATGGGAGAAATCAAAAGTGCTAATTTTAAAGGCTTATATGCAAGTTATTGTCATAAAAAGTGTTTGGGGACCTGCGTCCTGCCCCAGGGAACAAGGATCAATGCAAAAAAAGTTTTAAAAACGGCAGTTTTTTCGGGGGCAGTGATTTTAATAATGCTTAAAGTGAAACAATAAAGTGTAATCTTCCTTTAAATTTCATACCTGGGGGGTGTCTATAGTATGCCTGTAAAGGGGCGCATGTTTCCCGTGTTTCCTTCAGGTCTGGTATGGATTTTAAGGGGAACCCCGCACCAAAATTTTTTAAAAAATGGCGTGGGGTCCCCCCAAAAATCCATACCAGACCCTTATCTGAGCACGCAACCTGGCAGGCCACAGGAAAAGAGGGGGGGTGAGAGAGCGCCCCCCTCCTGAACTGTACCAGGCCACATGCCTTTAACATTGGGAGGGTGCTTTGGGGTAGCCCCCCAAAACACCTTGTCCCCATGTTGATGGGGACAAGGACCTCATCCCCACAACCCTTGCCCGGTGGTTGTGGGGGTCTGCGGGCGGGGTGCTTATCGGAATCTGGAAGCCCCCTTTAACAAGGGGACCCCCAGATCCGGGCCCTTCCCCCTGTGTGAAATGGTAAGGGGTTACTTTACCCTACCATTTCACAAAAAAAGTGTCAAAAATGTTAAAAAGGACAAGAGACAGTTTTTGACAATTCCTTTATTTAAATGCTTCTTCTTTCTTCTATCTTCAATCTTCTTTCTTCTATCTTCCTTCGGTTTCTTCCTCCATCTTCTTCTTCTTCTGGTTCTTCTGGTTCTTCCTCCGGTGTTCTTAAAATTAGTACTTTTGATTTCTCCCATAGACAATTCACTATAGCCGACACCACTATTACTTCATGACTTTTTTTTCCCTTTAGAAATGTCATTTTCCTGTCAGACTATTCTAAACACGGAAAAAAAAACACTTTACAGGCATACTATAGACACCCCCCAGGTACGAAATTTAAAGGAATATTTAACTTTTATTGTTTTACTTTAAGCTTTATTAAAATCACTGCTCCCGAAAAAACGTCCGTTTTTAAACTTTTTTTTGCACTGATACATGTTCCCTGGGGCAGGACCCAGGTCCCCAAACACTTTTTACGACAATAACTTGCATATAAGACTTTAAATTGAGCACTTTTGATTATTCATGTTCGTGTCCCATAGACTTTAACGGTGTTCGCGTGTTCGAACAAATTTTTTGCCTGTTCGCATGTTCTGGATGTGAACCGAACCGGGGGGTGTTCGGCTCATCCCTACTAGAAAGCTCTCTATCTCTGTTTTGGCCCAGAGGTAATTGTCCACCATGTGATGCAGACACTGCCGATGGGATGTGGAAGCTGACAGCCCTGGGCAGCGAGGACTAAAAAAATTCTGAAATGCCTCACTTACTCCAACGCTCCTCTCTTGACCAACAGAACACACAAAACTAAGTTTTCCAGGACACTGTAACCTACTGGAGTCAGGAAAAATGTTCAATAAAATCCTCTTTAACGTGTCCTCAAGAGATTTTATCTTCTGCACTCTCTGTGGGGACGGGATGAGTTCTGAGACCTTCATCTTATAACGGTGGTCAAGGAGGGTTGCCAACCAGTAATCACCCTTCTGCTTTATGACACGTATTCTTGGGTCCTTTTGCAGGCTTTGAAGCATGAAGTTGCGCATGCGCCTCAAATTTGCAGAGGCTTGAGAAGCAGACTCCTCGGGGTCACTCAGGATGACAGCATCTGGAACTTCCTCCTCCAAGCCATGTACTACTCCCAAGGGTCCTGGGGTTGGAAAGTCATTGCTTACAGATTGACACATGTCTTCCTCTTCTTCGAAGCCTATAAAAGTGCCAGAATCCTCCTCCTCATCCTCCGCCCCTCTCTCCTCCTGTGTGTTCTGTGACATAGGAATGATGGTGTCTGAATAAAGTGGGCCTTGAGAGGAAAGGAAGTCCTCCTCTTCCTCCTGCTGCTCTGCCTCCAGTGCAATGTCCATAATGCCACGCAGAGTTTGCTCCAGCAGGAACACAACAGGGATTGTGTCACTGATGCATGCACTGTCACTGCTTATCATCCTTGTGGCCTCCTCTAATGGTGACAATACAGTGCATGCATCCTTAATGATCAGCCATTGGCGTGGGAAAAAAAAGCCGAGGTGGCCTGAGCCTGTCATGTGCCGTACTGGCACAGGTACTCGTTGATGGCCCTCTGCATGTATAGCCACTGCAGCATCCCCAAAGTCGAGTTCCACCTGGTGGGCATGTCACAAATCAGGCGGTTTACGGGCAGGTGGAATTCCCACTGAATTTCAGCCAACCGAGCACTGGCTGTGTATGACCGCCTGAAATGGCTACAGATTCTTCTGGCCTGCTTTAGTACATCTTGCAACCCTGGGTATGTACTTAGGGAATGCTGCACCACCAAATTGAGAACATGTGCCAGGCATGACACATGTGTCAACTTTCCCTGTCTAAGCATGGACAGGAGGTTTGAGCCATTATCGGACACCACCATTCCTGGCTCCAGCTGGCATGGTGTGAACCACCTCTGGGCCTGTCCCTGCAGAGTTGCAAGAATCTCTGCTCCGGTGTGGTTCCTGTCCCCTAAACACACCAGCTGAAGCACTGCATGGCACCTTTTAGCCTGACTCTGAGAATAGCCCTTTGGGGGTACCTGATGTTCATAGGACAATTCTGCAAAGGAGGGCATGAAGGTGGCAGAGGAGGAGGAGGAGGAGGGGGTAGAGCTCACAGGTCTAGAATCATCACCACCAGCTGTATGGAGATGTGGGGGCACAACAAGCTGCAGCACCGAGCCCTGTCCTGCATCCTTTCAAGTTGCATGCATTGTTACCCAGTGTGCTGTGAATGAAATATATTGTCCCTGCCCATGCTTGCTGGACCACGTGTCAGCAGTAAGGTGGATTTTACGACTGACTGCCTTGCCCAACGATACAAGAACATTCCCTTCCATGTGATGGTAGAGAGATGGAACGGCCTTATGTGAAAAGTAGTAGCGACTGAGAACCTGCCATTGTGGTACAGCACATTGTGCAAATTCATGGAAGGGGCAGGAATAGCTTTGACAAGTTTGCATTCAGACGCTGGGCATGTGGGTGGCAGGGACTGTATTTTTTTTCCGCTGCAGCAGATGAAGCAGAGAAATTTGCTGGCTACAGTCTACAGCTGGTGGTGTGCTGCTGGCAGATGTGCTGCTAGGACCTGGGACACCCTGTGCTATACCATCATCCCTGTCAATGGAGGCTGCTGAAAGGTAATGACTCGGTATCCCAGGGGCAGACTGAAGTGCGTAGGGAGGAAGAGGAGGGACAGATTTGTTCCCCTTTTGTGTGGCTTTTAGATTGCCAACAGGCTGAGTGGTTGGATGTTTTTGCCACATTTGATGTGCCTGAGACACAGTTTTCAGATAGCAACAGTGTGATTGGCTACATATGTGCTGAAAAAGGCCCAGAGAGCTGAGCTTTGGGGAGCGGGCCGGGAGATAACAGCTGCAGAATGTGATGGAATAGGGTGGCTGCCCTGTACCTCTTTCTTGATGTCGGCCTCCTTGGGGTTTTGCCGCCTCACTTTCAGTTTCCTCCTCTGCTCTATCTGGCACCCAAGTCTCATCAGTGACCCCATCATCATCTCCATCTCCTCCATCTTCATAATAACCACTGGAGACAACTTGGCAATACGCTGTGGCTTGGGGAACATGAATGCCAATTTGTCTACCAATGTTCCTCCCTCTCTAGGCTCATGTTCCTGTCATCCTCAACCTCAGAACCTACACCTGAATCCAGTAATGGCTGGGCATCATCAAGGAGCAAGTAGCTGATGCTGTGGTCAAATAACTCAGCTGACTCCTCAATGGCTGATTTTGGGGCTGTGGCAGGAATAGATGTGGACAAGAAGGCAAGTTTATCCACTCTGGCAACTGCAGGGGACTGGACACTTGCCTCTGCTTGTGTGGCAGAGGATGAGGAGGATGAAGAAGGTTTAGTAAGCCAGTCCATGCTGTGGCTGGATAGCACAGGTAAACTCACTAAACAGAAGAAATTATGCCCTGCCTGAGGACTGACCACCACGTCCACCTTTGCCTGTGGACACATTTGTTGCTGGCCCCCTTACAGTGCCAAGGGAATGTCTGCCTCTCTGTGTTGTCCTCCCAGACATTACGAATGTCCATGTTTTGTTCCCCAAGTCACTTTATTTATCACTTTTGCCTTATGGCAAGGTCCTCCATCATGCTGAAAAGTCTTTGTTCATCACCAAACTGTTCTTGGATGGTTGGGAGAAGTTGCCCTCGAAGGATGTTTTTGTACCATTCTTTATTCCACTCCCTTGGCTGAGAAGCAACCCCACACATGAATGGTCTCAGGATGCTTTACTGTTGGCATGAACGGAACTGATGGTAGCGCTCACCTTTTCTTCTCCAGACAAGTTTTTTTCTGGATGCCCCAAACAATCAGAAAGGGGATTTATCAGAGAAAATGACTCTACCCCAGTCCTCAGCACTCCCCGTTCCTTTTGCAGAATATCAGTCTGTCCCTTATGTTTTTCCTGGAGAGAAGTGGATTATTTGCTGCCCTTCTTGATACCAGGCCATCCTCCAAAAGTCTTCACCTCACTGTGCGTACAAATGCACTCACACCTGCCTGCTGCCATTCCTGAGCAAGCTCTGCACTGGTGCTGTCCTGATCCCACAGCTGAATCAACTGTAGGAGTCAGTCCTGGCACTTGCTGGACTTTCTTGGGTGCCCTGAAGTCCTCTTTACAAATGCAGTGAAAAACGGAAAAATTTCCTATTAAATACTTACCGTAATTTTCCTTTCCTGATGGACTCCATGGCAGCATACGTATGGGTTAACCCCGCCTCCACTCCTCCCCTATAGGACCCCACTCCCATAAATCTTTGCTCTGAGCCAGAGGCCGCGCTCCATAACTAGCCTCCTCAAGAAACTGGGGGGGGGGGGGCTCCTGCTGCCATGGAGTCCATCGGGAAAGGAAAATTATGGTAAGCATTTGATAGGAAATTTTCAGTTTTCCTGACTGACTCCATGGCAGCATACATATGGGAACTAACTCTCCATACACCCCCTGGGTTGGCAATGCTATCCCAATGCGTTAATTTGTATCATCAACAGACAGGACATGCAAACTAAAATAAACAGAGGATAAGGAAACAGACTCTACACATTAATGAGCCATAAATGTATTGTTCGAGGACCATAAGGCCACCCTACAGACTACTTTGGGAACCACATGCTGCAAGGCTGCTCAAGATGTAGACCCACTCCTAGTCGAGTGAGCAGACACTACCTTCAAAGAGCAAAGCCCTTGGCTCTCTGAGCCTGCTGGATGGCATAGGAAATCTGTGCCACAATCATCCTAGATAGGGCACATTCCTCTGTCCTTTCGGGCAAGCTTTGTAGATATAACTTCGCAATGTCTGAGGGATTCCTAGAACTGAAGGAAGGCACTGCTGGGACTTGACTCAGGACTCCTTGATTACTAGACGTGCTGGACATGGATGTAGTATTGCACCCAGTGGGGGGGGGGGGCGTGGCTAGCCAGTGCTGAAGATGGACGCTTAGCTTCACAGCTTGTCAGTAAGGTAGAACACCGGAGCGACCCAGGCCCGCTAGAAGCAGCCATCCATCGCCATCTTCACCCCAGGGCAGCAGCACATCCTGCCGACAATGTCCTGCAAACGGATGGAGGAATACAAGCCCAAGAATCTGACTACAATTATGTTCCCTCCGAATTACAAGGTCAGTGGCTATCAAGATGGTGGCGGGGGCCTAGCAGCACCGCGAGAGGCATACACAGATCTCCCGGATGACACTTAGGGAGAAATAGGAATATCGGCACTACCCTTGTCCCCCACACAGGACCCAGGTGCAGATCCTCTTACAAGCAGCCCTGCCAAGGCCTGGATGCTGATGGATGCATCGCACCCACGGCCGCCTCAGGCCCCAATCGAGGCCCAGGCCTTTAATCCGCTGCAATCCAACCAGGTCTTACATAGCTCCATGGCATCCTTCCCCACCACAGGGCAGGCAATAATGGATACCACCTTAAAGGACATGCTCATGTCTTTACAAACATCATTGTTCACAGACCTCTCATCCCTGCTTCACAAAATCTCCACAGACATGCGTTCTATGGAACAAAGAGTCACTACCATTGAAACAGGCATGACAGAATGTTCAACCACAGTAAATGACCTAATTGACACATATGAGGAGGTAAAGGAAGAGCAGGAGTGGGTCCGGGCCAAGCTGGCCAAATTTAGAAAACCGCTCAAGACATAACAACGTTAAGCTACGGGGGGTCCCTGAATCTATCCTACCAGCGGATCTACCCAAGTACGCCAAAGACCTCATACACACCATCTTACCTGATGCATCTCCCAGAGATATCATTATAGACAGGATCCACAGAATAGCGAAACATCCTCAACTAGCAGCGTCTGTACCGAGAGATATGCTCATGCGGGTGTACTTCTTTCATATCAAAGAAAGAATGATGTCAGAAGCCAGGTACAAATCACCACTGCCCCGACCATACGATGGAGTCCAGCTCTTCCCAGACCTCTCCAAATATATGCTACAACTCAGAAGGAATCTGAACCCTATCACCAAAGGCCTCCACAACCATAAAATCTTGTATAAGTGGCGCTACCCTGCGACTCTCTTTATTAGCTAGAACGATACCACCCATGCAGTTAGTGGTCTACAGAAAGGCATGCATCTTCTGCACGACTGGGGTATCATCTAAGAGCCCCTAAAGCTGAAGTCCCACCTTTGCAGCAACGCAGATCTTCGCAATCACGCCGTAACCAGGGGACCAAAAGCTATCAACCACAGAGGAGTAACACCTGACCTCAACAAAGTTTTCTCCCTCACTGCATACTGTTCAATACACAGTTCTTCTTAGTTACTGTTTCCCCCTACAGAGGCCTAACTGACTCCAGCTTTTTTTTTTTTACTTATGCTGCCTCAAAACCTTTATTGAGCGAATAACACATAACAGAAAAGTTTCAAAAGTCATACCTGTTAACATAGATAATCTGACTTGTTGCTTTCTCTCGCAGCTCTAGAACCAAGCTCACAGCATCACGGATTTTACCCTCCAGCGGTCTCACAACTTCTGGTTCAGACAACCCTCCCCATCACACGCCTAATAACAACTAACTGTAATGCCCTGTACACACGGTCGGACTTTCCGACGGAAAATGTGCGATCGGAGATTTTTGTCAGAAATTCCAACCGTGTGTGGGCTCCATCGGACTTTTTCTATCGGAATTTCCGCCACACAAAGTTTGAGAGCAGGATATCAAATTTTCCCACAACAAAATCCGATTGTTTAAATTCCGATCGTGTGTACACAAATCCAAAGCACAAAGTGCCACGCATGCTCAGAATAAATTAAGAGACAAAAGCTATTGGCTACTGCCCCGTTTATAGTCCCGACGTACGTGTTTTACGTCACTGTGTTCAGAACGATCGGATTTTCCGACAACTTTGTGCGACCATGTGTATGCAAGACAAGTTTGGCCCAAAATCTGTCGGAAAAAATCCGACGGATTTTGTGGTCGGAATGTCCGATCAATGTCCGATCGTGTATACAGGGCATACGTGTTTACCTACCCTCTTCCCACTACCTTAATCCCTGAGCACCAGTCATGCCGCTTACCATTTTATCGCTCAACGCCAAGGGTCTAAACCACTCAGCCAAAAGACACTCCTTATGGCACACAGCTGAAAATCTCAACAGTGACATCATATGTATCCAAGAGACACACTTACTACCCACGTCAGCAGCCCTTTGTTCCAACAACAAATACTCCCTCTACCATGCTACTTATAACTCCAAAAAAAGAGGAGTCCTCATAGCAATAAAAAATAATGTAGACTTCCACCTGCTTCAAGAGGTTTCTGACTCCTATGTCGCTACTTAATTCTAACATGTACCTTCAACAAAATCAAATACACATTACTAAATGTGTATGCCCCCAACACCCACCAGATGAGCTTCCACCGGAAAGCCATACGCAAAGCCCAAGCAGTCTGACAGGGACATCTGCTCATTTGCGGAGACTTTAATCTGGTAGTAGATATACATATGGATACCACATCAGCAGCAAAGAGAAGAGAGTCCCCCTGAAACAATTTCTTGCATCACAAGATATATTTGATGTTAGAGATGTCACTATGGTTCTGAAAAGGACTACACCTACGTCTCCCCACATCATAAATCTTATTTGATAATAGACATGTTCCTTACAGATAAGTGGTCGTTACAAAAAATTAGCACATCTGTAATCCACACCATGACGTGGTCGGACCACGCCCCAGGCACAATCTCCATAAACGACACTAAGCACCAGCAGAATACATTTCTCTGGCGTGCTAACAATTACATACTACAACACCCAAACCACTCTCAGGAAATTAAGGAACACCTAAAAGAATACTGTCATGGAACATCCCTCACTCCGCTTGAGTGCTTCCGTCATATACCACTTCCTCCCAGTCTGTATACAGATATCAGATATTCCAACCTCTCTGAGCACAAAACAAGGCGATACTTGCTTGTTGCTAACATGAACTCACTTTATTTAGAATCAAAATTACAAGACTTTATATGGAACCTCCTCTAACAATACAACTGTAACCTAATTAACATAATTAACATGAACAAATTAACTAAAAAAATGTACCCAGACCAGATGACAGACTTGTGGGCACCGAGCTTCACACAGTAGTATAAACACAATAGCTGGAGCTAATTACAATTAACAATACAAACAACAATCTCCCCCCTCCTCAGCCTATTCATCAACAGTTCATCTCCTAGCCAGTCCTGGAGGCTAATGTGATCAGCTCACTCAATTACCAGGTTGAGTTCAGAATCAACCAAACCAATAATAGTCTCTACATACATCCTGGGAGATATTGTGGACAAATATTACCGTCCCATTTTAAGTAGTCCAAGATATATTTTCTCACTCACCCTGTGCCAGGATGGCACAGGGTGACTTAGACATAAGATGTATTCTGAGTTCCACGGGCTCTCCCGTCACATCTCTCCCCTTTCGGCAGAAGACTAACACAGGAGGAGACCCCAGACGGGTTGACTCCGAAGTTAGTAAGTAGCTCCAGTCCTCTAATGCCTGTACCCACACAGTACCCCAAATAAATTGTTCCAAACAAAGCATTACTCACCCAGCCAACCTCTGCCTCTCTCAGAGAACATATCTGCCGCTGGGGAGAGGCCTGGACTGGCCCTTCTCCCTGGAGTCCTTTCTGCCGCTGGAGAGAAGACAGGGTGACTGGGCTCACTCTGTCATGCTGTTGGGGATCTGGGCCCACTGCCCAGTATCCCTGGGGTATACAAGTGGAGACTGAAGTCCCATCCACCTTCACAGGAAATCCATCCTCTGTTAGTTGAGGGCAGAGTCCAGCAGTCCTCTGCCCTGTTGCCAGCCCTTCTGCTGGAAACCCCACACCATCTGTTCCGGCTAACTGTTGGGGAGGGAGGCAGACTGCCCCGCCTCCCTGGAACTCTGTAGTTGTTGCCGGTGCTGGGCAGAGGTTGGTAACACTCTGCCCTGTTGCCAGCACTTCTGCTGGGGACTCCGCATCCTCCGCTCCGGCTAACCATTGGGGCAGGAGGCTGGCTTCCTCCACTTCCAAACTGTGTAGCTGCCATTGGGGAGGTGAGCCAGCTGCTTCCTTTTCCATTCCCTCATCTGGTTGCTTGGACGACATGTCTATGGTACTGTCTCCCAGGTGCACTGATCTTTGCTGGGGAGGGAAGGCCGCTTCCTCCACCCTGGCCAACTGTTGGGGAGGGACAACACACACCTCCTCTCCCTTCTCCCCCTGTATCTGCTGCTGGGAAGTGATTGCCACCTTCTCACCCTGGGCCTCTGAAACTGCCACAGGTGTGGGGCAGAGGTCTTGGACCCTCTGTCCGGTTGCCAGATCTTCAGCTGGAGAAGTTTGTTGTAACTCCACAGATACTGCTGTTGGTGCTGGGCAGAGCACAGTGAAGTTTGGCCCTAATACCAGCTCTTCTGCTGGAGGCTCATCAGGTTGTTCTTCCTCAGCAGAAAAGTCTATTAAATCCCCTATCTCTATAACTAGTGTCTGGGGATAGAGGTTCACCATCTCCTGTCCATGGAACCCAGAAGATGTTATCAGTGCTGGACAGAGGTTAGCAGAGCTCTGCCCTGTTGTCAGCACTTCAGGTTTGGGGACGGTAATCTCTGTATTTTCCACTGCAGATTCTCTATCATGCTGCTGGACAGGCACATTCCTCCATCCAAGATCATCCCATGCAGAAACAGGATCATCAAAGTCAGTCAGCACTTGCTGCATCTGCCATAAGACCTCCGCCTCCATAGCTGCGGGGGCAGGTTGGCAAAGCACACTATTGCTCTGCCACATTGCCGACTCTTCAGCCAGGATTTCAGGGTTGTCAGCTGGTATTTCCTGATAGTCCCAGGCAAAGGGAGCCCAGCCCTGGCACTGAGCAATGTCTAGCATCCGTCTGTAGGCGATCTCTAGCTCCCATTCCTGAACGGCCAGAAACTTGAAATCTTCCTGTGCCCAGTGCACTTCCGAAATGTTCAGTAGCCCTTCTCTGAAATCCATGATTTCGTCCACCCGCCACTCCAAATCACTCCTAAAGTTAGAGTCCCCTGTCAGCTTTACATACAACAGTCCCAAGCCGCCGTAGCTTAAGCCTTCCGTTGGGCTGTCATCCGCTATCCAGGGACATGCTTGGGATACATGCCAACGGAGGGCTCTGTAGCTCTCATCCAGCTTTATCTCTGCCCAGACCAGCCTGCTTAATTCAGCTGTCTGCTTCTTGTGCGTTTTTTCTCCCAAAAAACGCACCCGCAGTCCGTACTGCGACCAGTACCTTTCCTCGATGGAGGGGAGAACTTTTCCCTGGTGTCGCTGCTCACGGGCTAGCACTTCTTTCCAGAGTTTGCAGTGAATAGAATCACACCATCTCAGCAGGACCAACTCTGATACTGGTCCTCTGTGCTGTATCTGCATCTCTCGCAACCTCCTTCTGAATTCCTCATCCATGGCGCGGCTGGTATCTGTACCTCTCCTCTCCTGCTATCTGGACCTTGGATCCAGATGGAAGTTTGGATGTCCCAGACTGCAGGAAGCTTTCCCGCTGCTTGCCACCAATGTCATGGAATGTCCCTCACTCCGCTTGAGTGCTTCCGTCATATACCACTTCCTCCCAGTCTGCATACAGATATCAGATATTCCAACCTCTCTGAGCACAAAACGAGGCAACACTTGCTTGTTGCTAACATGAACTCACTTTATTTAGAATCAAAATTACAAGACTTTATATGCCGTTGGATCCTCCTCTAACAATACAACTGTAACCTAATTAACATAATTAACATGAGCTAATTAACTAAAAAAATTTACCCAGACCAGATGACAGACTCGTGGGCACCGAGCTTCACACAGTAGTATAAACACAATAGCTGGAGCTAATTACAATTAACAATACAAACAACAACCCCCCCCTCCTCAGCCTATTCATCAACAGTTCGTCTCCTAGCCAGTCCTGGAGGCTAATGTGATCAGCTCACTCAATTACCAGGTTGAGTTCAGAATCAACCAAACCAATAATAGTCTCTACATACATCCTGGGAGATATTGTGGACAAATATTACTGTCCCATTTTAAGTAGTCCAAGATATATTTTCTCACTCACCCTGTGCCAGGATGGCACAGGGTGACTTAGACATAAGATGTATTCTGAGTTCCATGGACCCTCCCGTCACAAATACTTTGACCCTAATAGTGGATCAGTGGACGACCCCGTTATGGTGTGGAACGCGCACAAAACTGTATTTCGAGGTATCATAATGAAATTAAGTTCCCTATGTAAAAAGAAGAGGACGCAGCGCATTGATAACCTTACTTCACAAATTGCTAGTATTGAGACCCAACACAAAGCCAATCCACACCCAACACAACTGGCCCAGCTAATGACACTAAGACAAGAACTGAGGTCACTACTCCTCAACTCTTTCGAACAAGTACAGCGTAAGATTAAGGCCACCACTTAATCTACATCTAATAAAGCCGGGAAAAAATTAGCACAACACCTCAAATGGAAAAGGATCAAATCAAAGATAACCCATTAATTCCACCTCACACTAAAGAAAAACTGACCAAACCTCAGGCCATAGCAAAGGCGTTTAGTGATTATTATAGTGATCGCTATAACATTAGACAGGACCCCTCCACATTTCAACCCTCAGACGAGGACATTAATGCATTTTTGCAACAGATTAAACTCCCTACGCTGACGGAGACACAATTGACTTCTTTAAATGAGCCCTTCACTGAGCAGGAAATCCTTGCAACGATAATGTCACTACCCTCAGGAAAAGCGACAGGACTTGACGGTTTAACTGGAGAGTACTATAAGCAATTTTCCAGTCTAATAATTCCACACTTGACACAACTTTTCAATAACGCTGCCTCCTCTTCAATGCTCACTAAGGAATCGTTAAATGCTCTTATTATCACACTCCTGAAGCCAGGAATGTATCCAACCTCCCCTCAAAATTTTCATCCCATATTCCTACTGAACCTTGATGTAAAAATGTATGCCAAAACCATTGCTAGACACCTGATGGAGGTAATGCCAGACCTCATACACATGGACCAGTTGGGTTCACTAAAGGGAGACAAGCACCAGACGCCACAAGACGTATGATCAACTTGATACACCATGCTGAATCCAGCGGAACAACTTCTCTTCTACTTTCCCTAGATGCAGAGAAGGCATTCGACAGGGAACACTGGTCATATCTACAGAAGGTACTCCTTAAATTTGGTTTCAAGGACCACATATACAGGGCCACCATGGCCCTTTACACCACTCCATCAGCACAAGTTTACTCAGCAGATATGCTATCTAAACCGTTCAACATATCGAATGGTACCCTTTGTCACCATTAATATTCAACCTGCTGATGGAACCTCTGGCGGAGCATGTGCATTCAAATCCATTGATCACAGGATTAACGATAGGCAAAACTTCCCACAAGATAAGTCTCTTTACTGATCCTAACTAACCCAGCCTCTTCCCTGGCAGAAGTTCAAAAAGATGGGTTCGGAAAGATCTCATAATATCAACTGAACACAACCAAATGGCACATTCTAGATCTTAAGCTAGACGCCATGACAAAAAAATTTGCTACAGGTCTAATACCCTTTTGCCTGGCCAGACAAAAGCATTTCCTATCTTGGGGTCCATCTTACGCGATCGGTGAAACACCTCTTCTTGGTTAACTTTAAACCTCTTCTTACCAAGATGCGAACAGAAACCCAATCCATAATTAATTAAGAAATATCGTGGTCCAGCAGACTTGCAGCATTCAAAATGTTTCATCTGCCACAAATTCTTTACTTATTCAGGACTCTTCCCATCCCCATACCCAGTACTTTTTCAAACCTCCTTAAACTTTATTCATCAAATGTATATGGAAAGGGTCCAAACCTAGAAGCGCACACTCGAAAATCATGAAACATAAATCAGCGGGTGGATCGGGGACCATTGACTTTGAGGATTACTACATAGCATCAGTGTTGGACCAACTTACCGAATGGTTCTATCCATGCCCTAGTAAGCTGAGGAGTAAAATAGAAAGTCTGTCACTACTGCACCCAAATTTAAAATGGTGGTTGATGAACACCCCCTTAGGATCAAAAATACCGTCTGCGTTATCCCCCACCATAATAACCTCGGCTAATGCATGGAAAATGTTAACCCACAATAGCCACGTCAACCCTATCACTTCACTGATCCCACTCCCAATTGAATCTCTTCATTATTTATCAGCAGATTTATGTTTGACCCAGTGGTCCCAACAGGGAATCAAATCTATCCACAATTTATTCCAGGGTTCCCTGTCTGAAACCTTTCCCCCTTCTCCACCGCAAAATTAAATTACCCCCTACGGACCTATTTACATATCCACGTCAAACACTGCCTTGAATCAATCCAACTTCCTATATATATACATACAATACACCCGAAAGCATGGGAAAATCTAATGACCTCATCCCCCAAAACAAAAGGGATATCTCTATTCTATAATATTATTCATCAAAAACTACAATTCACAAAATCATCCCCCCACACTCACTGGGAAAATGATCTGGGACAAAAATACACAGAACACCAATGGCAACAAGCCTTACAATCAATATACAAAGAAACAAAATACTCTGCGCTATGGGAACTCACCCAAAAACTGTCCCTCAGGTGGTATTTAACCCCCTTAAGGCTTGCATCGTTTAGCTCACATACCCCAGACACGTGCTGGAGATGCAAATCAGCCAAAGGAGACATTTTCCACATCTTTTGGAAGTGCAACCATATCCAAAACTTCCAAGTCCTATCGGACATCATAAAACAACATACACCCCCTGCACCTGACAATCTTAAACCTCAACATAGATTCTGTGCCACAGCCCGTCAGACATGTGACAGCACACATCCTGTTAGCTGCCATATTGAGCATAACAAGACTGTGGAAAACAGAAAGGGCACCTTCCATTGAACACACCCTTGCCTTGGTCAACCTCCATTACAGTTATGGAATGACAATGGCCTCTAGTGGAGGCTTTCTAGCTAAATTAAAGAGAGCATGGTTACCGTGGGAACAGTGACCTGGAGTTGCAAAATTCCTATAACATAGTAGAATTTAAACTTAGTTTGGTCATGATTCAACAGTAAGTTAGGTTCAAATATTCTCGTAATGTCTAAAATATTTTTTTTTTTCTCAAATAATTTTTTATTAAAGAATTTGAGGGTTACCAATAGTAGAATAAGGAACCAGACAATAATACATACATAAGATGCATTAGGAACAATCATATATAGTGGTAATATCAATGGGAACATGAGGTGAAGGAGAAATAATGATCAGTGGTCAAGGTGGTACACACAAAAAGATATTATGGATTACTCGGACCTTGGAAATGCCGTTAGGCGATCAATTGGGTTCTAAGGTTTTCGAATGAGCCCATATGGAAGTGGAGTAGCAGTGCAATCCGTGAGACCGAGTATCATGCCTCATCCACACGCACCCCTAACAGGAACTAACTGTGCGCGGGTGAGGCATGTGTTCTATAAAAGTCATAACTTGGACAGGTCAGTCTCTTGGTCTTTGTTTGCGTGAGGTAAAGCCCCTCAGGTTTGGTGGGTAAGTTCTCTAACTGTTCATGGGTTTTTAATGTGATGTTCCCTGTCTGGGATCTGCCTGTGTGGGTAACAAATGGATATGAGGATTAGGGAGGTGATGGAAGGAGAAGGGAAAGGAATGGGTGGGAAGGAGCATGATCATTGTTGGGAGTAAGTTTTAAGGGTTCAATTTTGCGTCGCATATATATATATATATATATCTATATATAGTCCCCCAGGTTAAGCTATGGGGGCTTTGAAGCGATATTTTTGTATTCGGTCGATTGTTTAAAAAGTAACCAGCATGCCCAAGTTGCAGAGAATTTAGTTGGAGTATCCCGAGCCTGATGGATAAGATTCTCCATCTCCGCTATTTTCCCTATTCTACGGAGCCATGGGGAGTGTGGTTGATCGCCAATGTATGAGAATGCATAGTTTCGCTGCATTTATGATTCAACAGTAAGTTAGGTTCAAATATTCTCGTAATGTCTAAAATATTTTTTTTTTTCTCAAATAATTTTTTATTAAAGAATTTGAGGGTTACCAATAGTAGAATAAGGAACCAGACAATAATACATACATGAGGTGTAGGGTAAGAGATTTTTTATATGCAGATTGTGGTATGGATGTTTGGTGCAAGAGGTATTGAGCTGGTTTGAAATCTGGGGTGTAAGTTGTGATCTGAGAGGTAAGACGATGAACTTCAGTCCAGTATGGTTGGATTAGAGGGCATTCCCACCAGATATAGAGTAATGAGCCATGAGCGAATTATATCTCCAACAAAGTGGAGGGACACTGGGGTAGAATGTATGCACTCTGTCTGGGGTCCTATACCACCTGGAATACATTTTATACCCATTTTCTTGTGCATGGACATTTAGAGATCCTTTGTGGATGTGAGTGTATATGTTGTGCCAGTCCTTGTGAGTGAGGTCTATGGCTAGTTCTAGTTCCCATGTTTCGCATGTCGGCTAATTAATGGTGTGCATGTCAGAGAACAAGAGTGGGTAGATATCTGAGACAATGTGTCTTTGGGGGTCACTTCTCATGCAGATGGCTTCAAATGGTGTGTGATCTCTAGACCAATGAGACTGTGAGGAAGAGCTCTGAAGAAAATGTCTTATTTGAAGATATTTAAAGAAGGGAATGTCCAGATCGGGGAATCGGGTTGGGATGGTTTGGAATGGTATTAATTTCCCCTTGTCAAAGAAGGATTCCACTCTAACTGAATGTTGTGACGAACTGCTATTGTTGGTAAGTGATATGATTCCCAGGGGAAAGTCCGGGTTTCGATCAAGCGGCGTCAGTGGGCCGGGGGAAGAGGCAATACTCAAGCTATGCGAAAGATTTGTAGCGTGGCGTTTGTCAGGGGGTGTGACCTACAGTCTTGTGGGATTTTGTGCGGGTTTATCCAAGGTAGGTGGTGAATAGGTAAAGAGGAGAATGCCTCCTCTATATTTATCCAAGCTTTATTTTTGGTATGTAAGTGCCAGTCTATGATTCTCGCTAGATGGCATGACCAGTAATATTTTTGCATGTCAGGGAGGCCTATTCCCCCTTTCATTTTTGGGGTCACTAGTTTTTCCCATCTTACTTGTGATTGTTTCTCTGCCCAAATAAAGTGTAGGCACAATCTTTTGTAAGTGGAAAAGAATGAAAGCGGTAATTTGATTGGGATTGTTTGAAGTAAGTAAAGAATTCTGGGGAGGATGTTCATTTTTATGACCGTCAACCATTTTTGGAGTTCTGTCTGTATTGTTTTCAGAATGGGGAGAAAGTTTTTAGGGTAGAGGTCAGTGAGCTTGGACGGTAACTGAATGCCTAGGTATGTGATGGAGTATGTCTCCCAACCAAATGGAAAGTTAAGTTTGCATAGGTTGACTAAAGAGTCAGGTAAAGATACGTTAAGGGCCTTAGATTTGGCGAAGTTGATTTGCAAGTTGGAAAGATCTCTGAAGAAGGAGAATTCCTTTAAGAGGTTGGGAAGTGTGGTAATAAGGTCCTTAAGGAATAAGAGGACGTCATCGGCGTATGCTGCTATTTTGTGTTGGGTGTTGGCAATGTTCACCGCTTTGATGTCTTGGTTGGACCTAATCTTGCGGAGTATAGGTTCCATCGTGAGTATAAAAATGATGGGAGAGAGCGGGCATCCCTGTCTGGTTCCGTTCGACACGGAGAAGGCGTCCAACAGGTGGCCATTAATCCTGATTTTTGCAGTTGGGGACGAATATAGGGCTAGAATGTATTGTAGCATACGCTCTTTAAACCCTATTTTACGTAATACTTCTGACATGTAGTCCCAGGCCACTCTGTCGAACGCCTTCTCAGCATCAAGCGAAAGGAGGAATCCCGGCGTTTTGGAAGATGATAGCCAATGATGGATGTTAATTGCCTTCAGGGTATTATCCCTAGCCTCACGACCAGGGATGAATCCCACTTGATCTAAAGAAATCAGGGAGTAGGGGTAGAATGCGATTCACCAGTATCTTCACGTAGAGTTTTACATCTACATTTATGAGTGAGATAGGCCTATAATTAGAGACTAAGTTGACATCTTTGCCTGGTTTTGGGATCATCACTATGTGGGCCTCCAGGAGGTCTCTGCACTTGTCGGGTTGTGTGTGTAGGGAGTTGAAAGTGTTTAGGAACTGGGGTATGAGAGTCTCTAGGAAGGTTTTGTAGTAACTGACTGATAAGCCATTTGTTTAAGAGCCTCTGTAAGTTCTTCTCGCGTAAGGGGCTTGTCTAAATTGGTAGCCTGGTCGGAGGATATGGGGTGAGGGCTAAATTGTGTTAGGAATTCTTCTATCAGTTGTTTTCTGTCTCTAGTTGGGTTAATCTGTGGCCGGGTATTTAAATTATATAGTTTGCAGAGAAATAGTCTAAACTGGCCTGCTATACAGTTTGAGGACTCAATCTTGTTTCCTAAGGGGTCTGAAATGGAGTGGATGGTTGAGTTCGTCTTTTTAGTTCGGAGGGCCCTGGCGAGCATTTTACTAGATTTATTTCCGAATTCGTAGAAAAGTCTTTGTGCTAGGGCAAATTTACGTCTGGTTGATTTCCCTATTTCCTCAAGGAGATCCTCTCTGGATTTCAACAACTCCTGAAGGGATTGGTCTGCTAGCAATTGCTTGTGTTTCTGTTCCAGAGAGTGCATTTTGTCTGACAGCTTAGATATAGTTGCTTGCCTGGCTTTTCGTTGTTGTGCGGCTAATGACAGTAGCTCCCCCCTGATAACACACTTATGAGCTGCCCAGAGGGTCAGCGGGTCAGTGTCTGGAGAAGCATTCTCTTGGAAATAGTACGACAAGCAATCATTTAATCTCTTGATGTGAATCGGGTCTGTGAGGAAAGAGCTGTCTAGACGCCAGAGCTTGGGTCTCATAGAGGTTGGCGGGAACGTGAGAGTGGCGGTAATGGGATGATGATCCGATAATACCATGGGGTCTATTGTGGCCGTCAGGAGTGAATCCAGGTCTGATTGAGACATGAAAAAGTAGTCTAATCTTGTGTATCTTTATGTGAGGAGGGGAATAGAAAGTAAAATCCTTGGTATTAGGGTATAGTGTGCGTCACGTGTCGTGTATAGCTAGGTTGGAGAGATGTGTCTTAATTGCCCGGAGTGCGCGGTAGGTGATAGTGGAAGAGCCCGATGATGTGTCTAGCGAGGGATTGAGAGCCAGGTTGAAGTCGCCTCCGACAACCAATATGCCTTTGGCAAATGTAGTGAGGTTTTGTAATGTATCTCGAAAATAGGGAACTTGCAGTTTGTTGGGGGCGTAGAGGTTGGCCAGTGTAATAGGTTTGTTATGCAGTTTGCCCTTTAAAAAGATGTATCTTGCGTTGGTGTCTATCAGAGTGTCTTGAGCCTGCAGGGGGCAATTTTTGGAGATTAGGATAGAAACTCCTTTGGATTTGGAGTCCTTATTAGTGGCATGGTATACCGTTGGGTAGGAGGAATTGTAAAATCTGGGAATGTTATCTAATCTAAAATGCGTTTCTTGGAGAAAGACCACATCAGCTTTGGCTCTCTGTAGTAGTAGAAGCAGTTGTGATCTTTTTTCGGGGGTGTTAAGTCCCCTTATGTTTAATGAGTATAGCTTGACCTGGGGGGGGGTTGTCTGTTCTGGGTGGTGGCATAATGATGTCTAACTGTCACAGATCTCGTACGTTAGTGAGGTAGGTGCGGTAAAACGAGGCGAAGGGTGGGGGTTGGTATGCGGGGGGTATGGGTGGGAGAACTTAGGAGAAAAATACTCCTAGAACGTATACTGAACAGGTCAGGGAAACAATCCTTCACCTGTATGAGTAAGTTCGGTGGGGTACAGCGTAAGGATAGAGATCGCCCTTTCAAGAGAGGCAAACTCTAGTCCAGACTACTGTGTGGGGGTTGAGAGAGGCCACACGGAAAATAAGTGACTAAATGTTATGGCAGTCCGCTACATACATAGTCAACTGCGGGTGGGTGTGGATGCTTGGGAGTCCATAGGAGTGTATAGGTAATTGCTGATCTTAGAGATGTTGTATACATTGGTGTCATTCTTGGGTGGTAGGTCTAGTAGGGCTTTTCTGCCATATAGGGATTATGGACCTTGTACCGGTGTAAGAGATTGCTGTTTATGTCTAAAATATATGTTATGCAAAAGACACAAGATACAGCCCTCCCCCAGGTAACAAAAGAGGTCCCATTGGGGGTTCTTGGGGGAGTGAGAACCACAAAAAAGCTTTAACTCAGAGTTTTCTGTTAGTCGAGCATTTATCTAAGCATTAAATTGCCTATGATACTGTGTAAAGTGACGTACAATGTATACATTGTTTTCTCCTGATTCTATTATAAAACAATAAAAACTTATTGAGGGAAAAAAGAATTGCAACCAGTGACAGAAGGTCTGGCCTGAGGAGAAGGTGCACTGGGTTCCGGAAGCTGAACTGTGCTAGCAGGGGGAACCATGGCGTAACTGGCAAATGAGGCATCACTGCCGCTACCTCCACAAGCTTTGTTCGGAGTCTTTGTAGAAATGCGAGGTTGACCTGGACTGGAAGTTGACCTTACTGCTTTTCCAATGGTCCATCAGGACATCTGTGTCTGAAAACCTCCACATGTAGAGACCATTTGTTGTCCAATTTGACTCTGAAAAGAAAGTCTGTTAGAATATTTTGGACATAAGCCGCTAAGATGTAGGCTTGATTTTTCTGAGCCCAAGACATAATCGGCTCCGCTTCCTGTAATAGAGAACAGGCTGTGAGTCCCCTTGTCTTTTAATGAAGGAGACTGCCGTAGAGTTGACTAACCTTAGAGCACTGATGCTCTCTTCATTATATGGTGAAAGGCCTGTAAGGTGCAGAAGGCTGCCCATAGTTTTCAGAATGTTCAACACAATCTTAGAAATTGACAGCCCTGCCTGCCTTGAGCTATCGCCGAAAGGGGGCAGCAAGACCCTCCATTCCGTATTGCTAGCATCGAACAGGATTGTGAACCAGGTATGGGGCAACGCAATGGTAGATGAGCCAGTCTCTCCATTGCAGCCACCAGGGGACTCGCTCTCATGACTGGGGTTATGTAGATTATCTTAATTCTGCTTCCTGCTGGAGAAACTCCTTCTGGAAAGGCTGCCTTCTCCAGCTTCCACTAGTGCCCCAAGCCCACCCTTTTTGAATCCAATTAGAGCCTCAGGCTCTAATCATGTGCTTCATAAAAAAAAAAAAAAAACCACTGAAATCTGTGCGTCCAGTGCCCTGCATATAGATTAGGGGCCGGGCGCAATGACCAGGGGGGCAGCGCATCTGTGCCCCTACTAACAAAGCTGCTGCCACTGATGTAGACTTAATGTCCTGTCCTTTACAACATACTGTGATGAAACTGTGTGTATTTATACAATTGCCAACTCCCCCTATCCTTGTTCCAATGCACATATTCCACCTTGCCCTTTAAAGAATTCATCTGAGAAAATTAGAGCTTACATAACATTTTAGAAAGAAAGTTGCAAATTTAAATTTGCAATAAAAAATGGCTTGCAAACATCCTAATCTGCCTCCATTGCTTAAACGACCTGGGGACTGTCCATGAAACGAGTTATCCAATTTAGAAGACTTTTCCCTGTCAATTACTACATATAATTATTTGTGCTTATTGTAATTAGTTATTTTTGCATAAACTTGTTCAGTTTTACAGCATTAAAACATCCCACATATATGATTACCCGACTCCCTGTTGTTTGTTTTGCTTGCAAATATAACACTGTCTGAGAGTAGCAGAACGCTTGTGTTCATTACCATCAACCAAATGAATTATGAGACAATCAATTTGAGGGCTCTACAATTTTCCCTGAAGTACCCTACTGCTGGTAACCTCTTTTAAGGACTGCATATTTCTTATCATTTGACTATCCCTTTTGCCACAGTTAGTGCCTGTGAATTTGCAATCTTCTTCTTTACATGGTTTCCTTTAAAATGCCTAATTAAGCCCATGTTCTTTCTTCTCAACATTACTGGAGCTAAAAAGACATGAGGAAATTATGTCTATCACAAAGCAAAAAAAACACACACAAAAAAAAAAAACGTAGCAATGAAAGGCAGGGAAAGAGCAAATATGTTAGTCAGATTTGTATGCCTAATGTATTGTTTCCAAAAAGGTATATAAAACGAAAATGAACACTTGTTTTACAGTATTTACCTAGGAAAATCAATGCAGTTCACATTGTGTTGCATATTACATTGAAGAAAAGATCTCATGCTTTCACTTACATACAATAGGGCTTTTTTGAAAAATCAGGAAAATAATTAGAAGAGGACTTCATATGATATAGGGTAAAAATTATATGTATCTGTCTGGATTCAACAAAGGCTTAACTAGTCTAGACTCTACAAAACAAACTGCTATGAAAGGACTTGTATTATATACAATCAATATAAAAACAATATTAAAAAATTCTGTATTTTTTGTTATAATGACTGGTTTACCAACTTGGTTTTGTTACATCACAGGAAGTATTGGGGTGATGGGCGGTGATGAACGGGGGAGGATGAAGGGATGGGTGGGCGTAGGGGAGCTTAGACCAGAGAGAGAAGCCTGGTAACCCCCTAGATTTGTTCCTGGGGGGAAGATTTAGCATTTAGAAGCGAGGTGTCTGCACCTTTCAAGCTGCATTTTGCCTCCTCCCGGTTGAAGAATTTCAATATACTTGGTATTTATGATAAGGTTCTGGAAGATACACCTTTCAAATATACAGTATGTAGGTTATTGTATGTATTTGTTGTGTCTGAAATTTTAACGCATTTTGTAATTCATGATGTATAACTTAAACACAAAAAAAATCAGTATAAATTTGTAAATAATAACAAAAAATTTTAAAAAAAGCTGACCATGAAGAGTCATAGTTCACTTTTTAAGCACATTTGATTCCTGCACATCAAAGAAATTGTTAGTCTTGGGAGCCCTGCATAATACTAGTGTCAATGTTGTGCTGCCGTGACATATAGGGTGGGTGTGATTGCAGAAATCAATGCACCAAAAAATTTTTTTTTTTAAAAAGCGTGTAAACACCCAGAAGCTACCTCCTCATAAGTTTATTATGAACAAATCAAAAGAAACAAAATCACATTCCCCAAGTCTCTCCTCCTATCCCCCCTACATACCCACTAACCGACCCCCTCTGCTCATTGCCCACCCACATACAAGCCTCAATTCCTATCAGGGGGTTCTACCTCAAAAGGAGCTGGGGCAATGGGTACCCCTAAAAGAACCCCAAAAAACCCTGCTAAAGGGCACCTGCACGTGCATAGGGATCAGATGAAAGACCTACAGCAGCCTTTTTCAACCGTGGCTGGCAGGCACCCTGGGGTGCCTTAAGGTTTCTTCAGGGCCGCCTTGACAAAATGCCTAAACATTGCCCAAAAATTGTATACAAGCCAGTGTATGGATGAAGCCTGCCTTTTAGTTACAGAAGCCACAGGTTTCATTGTGCACCATTACAATCTTCTAGCTGCCGGCATCCTAACGACCAATGGCATCATCATTTGATCAGTCGCCTGAATAGCATCCTTATTTGACCCTCCCCTGCTCCTCTCCATTGGCATTGGGGTCATATTAGCTGAGTGATGGAGAAAAACTGAGGGAGAAGAGAAACATTGGAATACTAGTCAGTACTAGTTTGCAAAAGTGTATTTGCTTTGGAAGAATAAATCACCTCTAATATTGAGTGTCCTACTTGTGTGGATGTTGCTGCATTATTTAAAACTATTAGAATAGTTTTTACATTTTAGAAAGGGGTGCCTCGAGACTGTCCATAATTATTAAAGGGTGCCTTGACTGTAAAAAGGTTGAGAAACACTGACTTACAGGGACCTTGGTCTAGGTGGCAATCCACCTTAAAAACCACAATATGTGAATGGAGTGCTCGTAACTAGTCCAACAAAGCCCAAGTGGTTCGCCACATTATGCTGTACCTAAATAGGCACTGGCTGCAAAAATATATCGGACAGCAAGTAACAGAATCACTGCACAGTAAATGAATGTCCTATAGTCCATCAGATGGTGGATACAATTGTTTCAATGATCACTACTTATCATGGGTCAGCTAAAAAGGGATATAATCATAAAGCCATGAGTATGCTGTAGGGTGCACTCTTGAATGGATGAGTGGATGGATGAGCTGCTGAATGCAGTATGCGTGTATAGTAAACAAAGTCACCAGATGGATCTGGGTAGGGATGAGCCGAACACCCCCCTGTTCGGTTCGCACCAGAACATGCGAACAGGAAAAAAGTTCGTTCGAACACGCGAACACCGTTAAAGTCTATGGGACACGAACATGAATAATCAAAAGTGCTAATTTTAAAGGCTAATATGCAAGTTATTGTCATAAAAAGTGTTTGGGGACCTGGGTCCTGCCCCAGGGGACATGGATCAATGCAAAAAAAGTTTTAAAAACGGCCGTTTTTTCAGGAGCAGTGATTTTAATAATGCTTAACGTCAAACAATAAAAGTGTAATATCCCTTTAAATTTCGTACCTGGGGGGGGGGGTGTCTATAGTATGCCTGTAAAGGGGCGCATGTTTCCTGTGTTTAGAACAGTCTGACAGCAAAATGACATTTTGAAGGAAAAAACTCATTTAAAACTACCCGCGGCTATTGCATTGCCGACAATACACATAGAAGTTCATTGATAAAAACGGCATGGGAATTCCCCAAAGGGGAACCCCGAACCAAAATTAAAAAAAAAAAATGACGTGGGAGTCCCCCTAAATTCCATACCAGGCCCTTCAGGTCTGGTATGGATATTAAGGGGAACCCCAGCCAAAATTAAAAAAAAAAAATGACTTGGGGTTCCCCCTAAATTCCATACCAGACCCTTCAGGTCTGGTATGGATTTTAAGGGGAACCCCGCGCCAAAAAAAAAAAAAAAAAAACGGCGTGGGGTCCCCCCAAAAATCCATACCAGACCCATATCCGAGCACGCAACCTGGCAGGCCGCAGGAAAAGAGGGGGGGACGAGAGTGCGGCCCCCCCTCCTGAACCGTACCAGGCCACATGCCCTCAACATTGGGAGGGTGCTTTGGGGTAGCCCCCCAAAACACCTTGTCCCCATGTTGATGAGGACAAGGGCCTCATCCCCACAACCCTGGCCGGTGGTTGTGGGGGTCTGCGGGCGGGGGCTTATCGGAATCTGGAAGCCCCCTTTAACAAGGGGACCCCCAGATCCCGGCCCCCCCCTGTGTGAAATGGTAAGGGGGTACAAAAGTACCCCTACCATTTCACTAAAAAACTGTCAAAAATGTTAAAAATGACAAGAGACAGTTTTTGACAATTCCTTTATTTAAATACTTCTTCTTTCTTCTATCTTCCTTCATCTTCTGGTTCTTCTGGTTCTTCTGGCTCTTCTGGTTCTTCCTCCGGCGTTCTCGTCCAGCATCTCCTCCGTGGCGTCTTCTATCTTCTTCTCCTCGGGCCGCTTCGCACCCATGGCATGGGGGGGAGGCTCCCGCTCTTCTCTTCATCTTCTTCATCTTCTTTTCTTCTTCATTTTCTTCTCCGGGCCGCTCCGCACCCATGCTGGCATGGAGGGAGGTTCCCGCTGTGTGACGGCGCTCCTCGTCTGACAGTTCTTAAATAACGGGGGGCGGGGCCACCCGGTGACCCCGCCCCCCTCTGACGCACGGGACATGACGGGACTTCCCTGTGGCATTCCCCGTGACATCACAGGGAAGTCCCGTCAAGTCACCGTGCGTGAGAGGGGGAGGGGGTCACCGGTGGCCCCCCCCCCGTTATTTAAGAACTGTCAGACGAGGAGCGCCGTCACACAGCGGGAGCCTCCCTCCATGCCAGCATGGGTGCGGAGCGGCCCGGAGAAGAAAATGAAGAAGAAAAGAAGAAGAGAAGAAGAGAAGAAGCTGAAGAAGAGAAGAGCGGGAGCCTCCCCCCATGCCATGGGTGCGGAGCGGCCCGAGGAGAAGAAGATAGAAGACGCCGCGGAGGAGATGCTGGACGAGAACGCCGGAGGAAGAACCAGGAGAGCCAGAAGAACCAGAAGAACCAGAAGATGAAGGAAGATAGAAGAAAGAAGAAGTATTTAAATAAAGGAATTGTCAAAAACTGTCTCTTGTCATTTTTAACATTTTTGACAGTTTTTTAGTGAAATGGTAGGGGTAAGTACCCCCTTACCATTTCACACAGGGGGGGGCGGGATCTGGGGGTCCCCTTGTTAAAGGGGGCTTCCAGATTCCAATAAGCCCCCCACCCGCAGACCCCCACAACCACCGGCCAGGGTTGTGGGGATGAGGCCCTTGTCCTCATCAACATGGGGACAAGGTGTTTTGGGGGGCTACCCCAAAGCACCCTCCCAATGTTGAGGGCATGTGGCCTGGTACGGTTCAGGAGGGGGGGGCTGCACTCTCGTCCCCCCCTCTTTTCCTGCGGCCTGCCAGGTTGCGTGCTCAGATAAGGGTCTGGTATGGATTTTTGGGGGGACCCCACGCCGTTTTTTTTTTTTTTTTGGCGCAGGGTTCCCCTTAAAATCCATACCAGACCTGAAGGGCCAGGTATGGAATTTAGGGGGACTCCCACGTCATTTTTTTTTTTAAATTTTGGTTCGGGGTTCCCCTTTGGGGAATTCCCATGCCGTTTTTATCAATGAACTTCTATGTGTATTGTCGGCAATGCAATAGCCGTGGGTAGTTTTAAATGAGTTTTTTCCTTCAAAATGTCATTTTGCTGTCAGACTGTTCTAAACACAGGAAACATGCGCCCCTTTACAGGCATACTATAGACACCCCCCAGGTACGAAATTTAAAGGGATATTACACTTTTATTGTTTGACTTTAAGCATTATTAAAATCACTGCTCCTGAAAAAACGGCCGTTTTTAAAACTTTTTTTTGCATTGATCCATGTCCCCTGGGGCAGGACCCAGGTCCCCAAACACTTTTTATGACAATAACTTGCATATTAGCCTTTAAAATTAGCACTTTTGATTTCTCCCACAGACTTTTAAAGGGTGTTCCGCGGCATTCGAATTTGCCGCGAACACCCCAAATTGTTCGCTGTTCGGCGAACTTGCGAACAGCCAATGTTCGAGTCGAACATGAGTTCGACTCGAACTCGAAGCTCATCCCTAGATGTGGGTATTGTGCTCAATCCAAGTCCAAGTAATAGACATATAATATCGCAAGCCAGTCAGTCATGCAGAGGGAGAATGCAAGCCTTTACTGTATATAATTACCACTAACTAAAGATTCTCAACCAATGATTTTAGCAGGCCTTTGTGGGTGTTTGGTGATTGGCACCACTACCTAATCAGTAACTTTGCATGTGGGCCCTAATGGGGATATGGCTGATATGCTATTGATTTACACATGGGGGTGCTGCTCTCCAAACACCCAATTCTGATGTTTAATATAAATCTAAAGTCTGGAGATGCAGTCTTTCTTGAAATTTTTATATGCTTCCCCTTTCCAAACCAAATTGGTATCTCATGCATTTCCTAAAAATAGACTGATGCTGTTGTAGATAATCAGGTATATCTTGGACTTGTGATGCTCTCAATAGGTCACTAGTGTGACTTAGGTTACTGTCACTTTAAGAGCACAAGCCGGTGGGCAGGACTTTTCTCTGAACACATTAATAAAAATTGCTCAGATGCCTACACTTTATAACATGGACGCCGAACTCTCGGACATGGTTCAGTGAGTACCTTGGACATGTGACATCATCCCACACAATGCTGGGGCACTAGAGCATTGTACTTCTGCCCTGGCATTCCATGCTGCGCATCCTTCTACCACACAGAAGGTGGGTTTTTGCAATTTTTCTATACTCACACTAATTTACTTAGAGGTATAATGATTGGAGGATGTTCTGGGTGATTAGTAATCTGCAAACCCTCTTGAGTCTTTTTTTTTTTTTTAAAGATATATTTTTGAGTTGATGAATATACTTCTCCTATATAGACTTTTACATAATTGTGGTATCACCCTACTGACTGTGATTAGCCTCAATATATTAAGTCATCAGATGACATATGGGGCAGTAATATAGTCCTTGGTTGATGCATACCCACAGAGTATCGATACTCCTATATAAATATACATATTTTTGAAACATCTTCTATCTGTTGGCAGTCTGGGGAGCCTCTGTATGGGTCACCTGGAGCCTAGGATGTGGGAAGAGTGAACCTTGCTTTTAATGTTGCACGGTTACAATAATCATTGATCTTCATGTATGGTATGTCACCACTGTTATACATTACAGAGGAGACTCATGTCCATATATCATTGTTCATGGATCAATGTTAAATAATATATTCTATTCATAGAAACAAAAAGTCTGTGACCCTCTCCCGTTATAACCCTGAAGAAAGGATATTGATTTCTTTCTGAAACGCATTGGGTTGGAGAGGAGATACTGTCACTAAAGCTGTGTAAAAGTTCATGCAATTTCAGTCGTTCATATTTTTAACCATTTGTATAATTTACTACTTTTAAATGGATGTAATAAAATTCAATTTTTATACAATCTTTTATCTGCTTTCCAAGTTGCCTTAAAAATCCCACCAACTGGCTTGGGGGTTAGCATTTTCTTTACTGTTTTCAATTACTGTTGACATTCTTCATTTTATCATGGTATGTGGTCAATATACAGTGGCTTGTATTCTCCCTCTGCATGACTGACTTGCTTGCGATATTACATGTCTATTACTTGGACTTGGATTGAGCACAATACCCACATCCACCTGGTGACTGTGTTTACTATACACGCATACTGCATGCATCAGCTCATCCATTCATCCACTCATCCACTCAAGAATGAAACCTGAAGCATACTCATGGCTTTTTGATCATATGGCTTTTTAGCCGACCCATGATAAGTAGTGATCATTGATACAATTGTATCCATCATCTGATGGACATTCATTTACTGTACAGTGATTTAGCAGCTCTGCTATGTGCAATATGTTTTTGCAGCCAATGCCTATTTAGGTTCAGCATAATGTGGCGAACCACTTGGGCTTTGTTGGCCTTGTTATGAGCACTCCATTCACCCATTGTGGTTTCTTAGTTCGAGCGCCATCTGGACCATGGTCCCTGTATGTCATTCATCTGATCCCCATGCACGTGCAGGTGCCTTTTGGCAGGTTTTTTGGGGGGTCTTTTAGGGGTACCCTTTGCCCCAGTTCCTTTTGGGAGGACCGCCTCACAGGATTTAGAGGGAGCGATTGAGGCTTGTGTATGGGTAACAGGCTGGGGTGGGGGCAGGGAATGAGGGACTTGGGGAATGTGATGCAGTTTTTTTTTATTTGTTCATAATAAACTTATGAGGAGGTAGCTTCTGGGTGTTTATATGCTATTTTGGTATTTTATATTCTTGGTTTACATTTGATTCCTGCCAATATTTTGGCCTTATTTTACATTTAGATTCACTGCCCATCTCCTTTATCAAGAAAGGACTGGGGTAATTTGACCTGAGAGGTAAACATAACCAATTGCCCCCTCACACCATTGACACTTTCCTGCATGAAAAAAAAATGCACCAGTGACTAATCGTGCTAAAAGCTGGGAATTGTCTTAGGAATTTATATATATATATATATATATATATATATATATATATATATATATATATATATATATATATATATACACACACACTATATACTGTACAGTATGTTATGATGAGGGAGTGCAAGCAAAGCTGGCCGTACACTGACCAAAATTTATCCAGTTCAGCAGAACAATCAATGTGTGGCAGTCCTGGCAGGGGAGAATTCCTCTATTCACCTCATTTGTGGATCAAGAAATCTGTTTTTTTTTTAACCTGTTTGCTGAACAAAAAAATATGCTAAAAATGTATGGTCAACTTAAATGTACTTACGTGAACATAAAGGCTGCAGTTTGGTAACAAAATAAAAAACTAAATAAAATATTATATCATCCATTATAAGTACTCCTTATCATTCAGCGTTCTTTAACAAATGAGCACAACAGACTTCACAGCTTTTCATTTTTCCAGTATTAACTTCCTTTACAGCTCTCTGAATTCAGTCACATAACATCTCTGAGCCATGAAGGAAGTTGATTTTAGAAGATTTCAGGTCTGAACATGGAGCAGATTTTTTTACAAAGCCTAGCAGCTATCACTCACTACAGGTTCCGCTCATAATGAGGTCTGAATGGGGAAGAACCCCAAGTTAGGGCAACCAGCTCAGCATATGTTATTGGTACTGCCTCAAGATCCATACATTCCTTCCATCCAGAACAGTTCTCCCCTCTCCTCTATGCATTACATGCAACCTCCACTAATCACCCTAAAAGCCAGCAACTAAATCTTCCAGGTACTGGGCAAAGTCACTCACCCTGTGCAAATACAGTAAGTGCCCTACTTGCGAACGAGTTGCATTCTGGGAGCTTATTCATAAGTCCAACTTGTTTGTAAGTCCAACAAAGATTAGTGCTTGCAAACAAAGGCTGCAAGCACTGATCAGAGTACCAGTTTAAGAACACAATAGCACAGCTGGGGAGATCACTGCACAAACATTGCTTGTGTTGGTACGGCGATGTATCAGTTTTTTAAGTTCAGGCCGCTGGGTTAAATGAAAAACACTGTGCAAACACATCTTTGAACTTAAAGGTTCATATATATATATATATATATATATATATATATATATATATATATGTATCCCTTACTGTATTGATTTCAAGAAAGTCAGTATCTGCATATGATCTTCATGATTTCCATTAACATAAAACAAGCGTAGTGCTGTGGAAGTTGGATATCATCTATGTTATTACGTAGAATGGTCCCAAGCAATATTAAAATAAAAATTTCTTTAAAAAATGTATCTTTATACCTTTTATACAAAGAAAAATATAAACACCTATTAAGTAGTGGAAGCATTTCCAACTGGCAGTTACATTTATTTTTCATTTTTTTCCAGAGATAAACAAACAATCAAAAACAAATCAATCAATAAATCAAACATGCATTAAGAATGTAAGATTTGACAATAATGACAATATAAGATTAATAAAAATCCCTATTTAAGCATATTTTTAGAAATAAAATAGTCATTACATTTTAATAATTTTTTTTAAAAACTATATTTATGGTCAGTTCTGCAAAATAAGTAGTATATGATAAGGAGTGAGGTGGGGGTGGGGGTTATATATATATATATATATATATATATATATATATACATGCATATACACATGCCCTTGAAGGCCGTTTCATTTTTAATAATATTAGTTTTAGATAGAATACCTTTAACCAGTTGCCGCCCGCTCACCATCAAATGACAGTGGAGCGGTGTGGCTCTCGTTCTGGGATGACGTCATATGACAGCACCGCAGAACGGCCAATCTCGCACGCCCGCAGGAGGGGCGCAGCACAACATTTGCAGCAGCGCTGTGTTCCTAGGACATTATACAAAAACATATTTGGGGGGCACACCCTACAATGCGTTTAAATTCAAGATGGTGCTGCTATAAGACCTACAAACAGTACAAAATATTTTACAGCGCACACATTTAAAAATGACATTTCCTGCAAGGCTAGTTAAAAACACCTGAACATATTCAAAAAATACGGGGTTTGGTCACACTATATGGTCATATAGTGCTAAGCCCACTTACTGCGACAAAGTACCCCGAATTAGTGGGTCCTACTCTAGTAATACAATGGAAGATCCTTTGTCTCAACCATGGGAGCTGACAAAGGATTGAGACAAAGGATCTTCCATTCTATTACTAGAGTAGGACCCACTAATTCGGGGTACTTTGTCGCATTAAGTGGGCTTAGCACTATATGACCATATAGTGTGACGAAACCCCCGTATTTTTTGAATATGTTCAGGTGTTTTTAACTAGCCTTGCAGGAAATGTCATTCTTGAATGTGTGCGCTGTAAAATATTTTGTAGTGTTCCTAGGACATGGCGCAACCCCAATCTCGGTAAAAAGCCCTGATCTCACTTTTTAACCATGTGATTGGCTGTGTCCAATCACAGCCGGTCACATGTAAATGTGAAAGTGCCGTTTATTAGCTCTCCTGGGCTCACACTGACAGAGTATGTGGCGAGGAGAGCCGGTCATCGGCATTTCCTCGCAGGGGAGACCAGGACAGGTAATCAGGGCACTGTTCATCACTGCCCTGATTACAGTAAAGCCCCAGCAGTGCCCATCAGTGACACCAATGAGTGCCCATCAGTGACACCAATCAGTGCCCATCAGTGACACAAATCATTGCCTATTAGTGATGCCATTTAGTGCTGCCTTTCAGTGCCTGCTCGTCAGTGCTGCTCATCAATGCCCACCAGTGCCACCCATCAGTGCCCATTAGTGCCGCCTATCCGTGCCACCTATCAGTGCCCATCAGTACCGCTTTATAGTGCTCATCTGTGCCACATATCGGTGCAGCATATTAGTGCCTCCTCATTAGTGCCCTCTAATCAATGCCACCTCATTAGTGCCCATAAGTACCACCTAATCAGTATCCATCAGTGCAGCTTATCAGTGCCCATCAGTACGGCCTCTTCAGCACACATCAGGGAAAGAGAAAAATTACTTATTTACAAAATTTACTGACAGAAACTAAGAAAAAAATATTTTTTTTTTCAACATTTTCGGTCTTTTTTCTTTTTTTTAGTAAAAAATAAAAAACCCAGCAGTGATTAAATACCACCAAAAGAAAGCTCTATTTGTGTGAAAAAATGATAAAAATTGAATTTGGGTACAGTATTTCATGTCCGTGCAATTGCCATTCTAAGTGTGATAGCACTGAAAGCTGAAAATTGGCCCTGGCAGGAAGGGGGTTAAAGTGCCCAGTAGGCAAGTGGTTAAAGGTAAAGGCAGTTACCTTTAAAAACCTTGGTTTTGTGAGACCCTAAAAAATAAAGCATGATAGGGTGTTTTACCAGATTATCATTCTTTCAGGTTACTCATCAGTTTGTCAGTATTAGTCACCATCACCACTCAGCTCATGGCTTTCATTAGCTAGATGTCCCTCCTAGCTAGTTATTATTCTCTTTAGACCTCATCACTTCCCATTTATAGTTTGTTGTTTACCACCTGTGCCTTGTCACTTGGCCCTCATTACACACCATGTATAATTCATAACTCTCACATCACTTCTCACTCATTCATTTTTTCACTTATGAGACGCAATGATGTTTGTGGACAAAAAATAACAATGCCCAGTTTGCTTCTTGTAATGTCCAAAGGAAAAGGAAGAATAAAACAATATTAAAGCTGAACTCCCAGAAAACTTGTTAAAGCAGATTTACTTAACCAAACTTTAGTTCCTCCATGCTGCTAGATTGCATCTTCTTTCCCATGCTCCAGCAGTTTAAGGTCCTGATGTCCTGAAGACTGATACATGGTCCACGTCCCTGCATTGGACATGAGTACACAAAGCGTCAGTCCACCAATGGAAAATTGGGGAGCATCATCTCTCAAAGGTTCAGAAGATTGGGTAAATAAAAGTGCTTTTATTCTCCCCTAGAATAAACAAGCAGTCAACTATAAGGGTGAATTTTAAGATTTCCTGGAGTTGGGCTTTAAACATTACAAGAAAGTTAATAAGAGTAAACAGCTACTGTAAAACAAAAAGTTTTTCTCACAATTAACATGAACTATTTTTAATTCTTATGTTGCTAGCTTCAGTAGATAGATAGGAAGGTATATTATATTTCTTGTTTTAAACTTTATAAACTTTATTTTACATTTCTTTAGTTGTATCCTGGTTTCTAGCTTAGGCCAGAAAGATGTCATACCATCCAGGGGTCTTCGTGGGCTTTTTTTTCCTTCATCTGGAGGAGGGGAGGAGGGGTCTTGTCAACTAAACACACCCTTCTGTCTGTGTGCCTAAACTAAGGGCAGATGGATTCCAGGAAGTAAATAATACATGAATCCTCTGCCTTTACTCAAGATCGTCTTGGCTAGAAATTCTAGAGGGTTGTTTTTTTCTCAACAAAATAAAGCATGGAAACCTGGATGGGTGAGTTTGCTTTGACTATTACAAATTTATTAAAGGGGTTGTAAACCTGTAAAATGAAAAAATTAACAGAGCTTATCCCTCTATAGTGTTTACTTGCCTCAATCCTAAGCACTGAGTGTGATGTTTGTCTCCTCTGTCATCCTTCTGCTATCTGTATCACTCACTTGTGACAGGTCATGCTGACATCACAGAATCTCGGGAGATGGACCTGCCCTCCCCTACCCTCCCATCCAGCACACAGAATGGTGATTGACAGCCTCAATTGTACATGTCTCCCTAATGGGACTGTGTAGAAGGGGTGTGTTTATTTCCTTCACTCAAGTCTCAGATTACACTCAGCTCTTATCTCTATGCTGAGCAGTGTGTGATATCAGATCCCCGACCCCTGCCTGCTGGAGTTGAGAAAAGGCATTTGATCTGTGTGTTTTAGAAGGCTGTAGAGGAAAGAGAGCTGCATTTAAACAGCTACAACTTATGTAATGTTATTTGTTTCATCTCTGTATATCACCTAAGGCTAGTCACTGCACTGGGTATATGTAAAAATTACTTATTTACAAAATTTACAAAAACTAAGAAAAACTTTTTTTTTCAAAATGTTTAGTATTTTTTCTTTTTTTTTAGTAAAAAATTAAAAACTCAGCAGTGATTACCGTATTTTTTGCTCCATAAGACGCACCTGACCATAAGACGCACCTAGCTTTTAGAGGAGGAAAAAAAAGAAAAAAAATATTCTGAACCAAATGGTGTCCTAAAATATTTATCAGTGCCCATGAAATGCAGCCTGACCATTGCCATTAATGCAGCCTGACCATTACACATAAATGCAGCCTCTCTGTGCCCACCAATGCAGCCTCACTGTGCCCATGATTGTTGCCTCACTGTGCCCATCATTGCAGCTTCATGGTGCCCATCATTGCAGCCTCTCTGTGCCCATCATTGCAGCCTCACTGTTCCCACCAATGCAGCCTCACTGTGCCCATCAATCCAGTCTCACTGTGCCCACCAATGCAGCCTTTCTGTGCCCACCAATGCAGCCTTGCTGTGCCCACCAATGCAGCCTCACTTTGCCCACCAATTGCAGCCTCTGTGTGCTCACCACTGCAGCCTCTTTGCCCACCAAATGCAGCCTCTGTGTGCCCACCAATTGCAGCCTCTCTGCCCACCAATTGCAGCCTCTGTGCCCATTGCAGCCTCTCTGCCCACCAATTGCAGCCTCTGCTTCCACCAATCGCAGCCTCTGTGCCCATTGCAGCCTCTGTGCCCACCAATTGCAGCCTCTGTGCCCACCAATTGCAGCCTCTGTGCCCACTAATGTCAACCTCACCATTTTCTGGATAACATAGTGCTCTCCTCCTTCTTTCCTCCGGCGCTCGTATGTCACAGAGCTGAGTCTGTGTGCAAGGTCCCGCCCCCTAGACCGGCTCGTGTGATAGGCAGAACACTGATTCAATCTACTATCACACGAGCCGGGGGCGTGTCCTGAACATGGAGCTGTGAGGACGTGTCCGGTCCGCGCTCCGCTCCCGCCGCTACTTACACAGCAGCATACACACGATCCTGGGCCCTGACACGGCCCAGGACATGTCACAAAGGCGGCGGAATACAGCCCACAACTCCGGGACAGAGAACACTCAACAGGGGCAGCTGGATTCCTACTTTTCTGGGACCCGCGGCAAGGCCCCGGAAGAATCCAAGATGGCGCCGGTCAGTAAGACGGGGAAACAGCATGCGCTGGCACATAAGCAAACCACGCCAACCGCGCTATCCCCACAGCCATCACCCGGATTGGTGAGTGACTCTGTACCCCGACATCCCCGGGATCCACTGTGTCCAGAGCAGGGGGATCGGACATTGCTGACCTTATAGAGGAGGGGGACATTAAAAAGCACATCTGGTCCCTCCCCACTAGAGAGGATTTGGAAAGATTCACAGCCAGGGTGGAAAAGGTGTTCACAGAGGATATAGCACAACTCAAAGAGGACACTACACACCTGGGCAACAGAGTGGAAACTATAGAGCAAAGGCTGGATGAGGCTCTTCCCACTATGTCAGCATTGCAGCTTAGGTGTGCAGCTCAGGATCAAAAGCTGGACTTATTATTGTCACAACTTGACGATTTTGAAAATCACAGCAGAAGGGCAAACATCCGTATCCGAGGTATGCCAGAAGCAACAGCCCCCAGGGACATCATCCCTTCCCTGCAAGGCATATTCAGGGAAATCCTGGACTTACCAGATACAGAACCCATTGAGATTGACCGTGCCCACTGAGCCCTGCGACCACCATCCCAAGACGCTGACAACCCACGGGACATAATATGCAAGTTGCATAAATACACTCTCAAAGAACGAATAATGCAAAAAATGCGCAACAGACCTTATTTTGATTTCGATGGCGCCCACCTCTGTTTCTTCCAGGACATCTCCAGACGCACGCTAATGCAACGTCGAGCCCTAAAACCTGTCTTGCTGGCTCTCCAAGAAGCAGGCCTCACATACTGCTGGGGCTTTCCCTTTTACTTACAAGCCTTTAAAGATGGCTGTTCAACCACCCTGCGCACCAGAGATGACCTCCCTCACTTTCTCTCTGCCCTGGGACTTGGCAAAGTTGACTTCCCGGACTGGCGAGGGGACCACGCGATGATGAACTTTCCAAACATTGAACTCCCCCAGCCCTGGACGCAAATGCCTCAACGCCGAGGCCGAAGACGCAGTCGCCACCAGCAAGAGTCAGATGCTTCCCCTGGCCCCTCTACACTAAGAGACTGATAGTAACACCAAGATCCCAAATTGAGTCCTTACTCCCCTGTTTCGAAGGCACCCTTTATTCTCAGATCATTTACAGATCTGGAACTTCCTCTATAGTTTGACTGCTGCTGTGCCCGGTCTGACTTGGTTCCGATAACGAACTTCTGCCTACAAAAATCTGGACAAGGCTCTCACCCACATCCTGGAGAGACACAGTTGGAGGATGTTTCCAGACCTCCTTAGCTGCTAGTATTGCCCTCCCCGGGACTTCCCCAAATATACAATACCCCCAACCCCCTATCATGCCATATATAACCTCCCCCCCGTTCAACGGGTCACAACGCAGCATTTATGAGGTGGGGGCGGGGCGGGCCCTTTCTCCCTTCTCCCCTTCATGTCAGCCCACGATCCCCCAGTAGGCTGCCCATGTTTGGGCACTAACCCCATTTGGGATACCGGACCTGGACAAAATGGGTCCCCTCAAGAAGGGGGGCACATTGGGCCAAGTCTGTGCCTATACAGAACCATTGTTAGGTTCTCTTTACATTTAACTGTTGCATATGGTTATGCTGACGTTAATGCTTGTTTTAATTTTAATTTTAATTTTGTTTTTTCACTTTCCTCCTCTATTCTCTTTTCCCTCCCTGGCCTCTTTCTTGCTCTCCTCTTCCCTAACAGGATCTATTCGATTGCCGTCGCCCGCTCCGGGCTCCGCCCCCGGGACCGCAGCCGGCCTACACCACCATTCTCCAATGACAACGGTTAAGGTAATCTCTTATAATGTCCGCGGTCTCTGCTCACCCTGTAAGCGGAGCAAGCTGTGGTGGGAACTAAAAAAATCCAGGGCGCAGATAGTTTTCCTACAGGAAACACACTTCACACACCATTCCATACCCAAACTACCGACACATATCTATAGTCAGTGGTACCATAGTACCTCCCCGGTCAACAAATCCAGAGGCACCTCCATAGCTATCCACAAAAACTGCCCCTTCCAATATTCAGACGCCAAGATTGACCCCCTGGGACGATACGTCTTCCTGAAAGGAACCATTGCGGGTGCTAAATACACCCTCGCCAATATCTATTCCCCCAATTCGAATCAATTGACCTTCCTTGATTCAATCATAGAGAAACTAGAGGAGTTCAGAGAGGGGTCCCTAGTTTTAGGAGGCGACTTTAATGTGAGCCCAGACCCATCCCTGGATACTTCACACAGCAAGCTCTCCCACTCACACGCATTCCTTAGGCACTTTCGAAAATCCCTCCAGACGATGGGCCTAGTCGACTGCTGGAGGGCCCTTCACCCCACAGAGAGGGACTACAGTTATTATTCAGTGGTACATAATGTTTACACACGTATAGATTTGGTCTATTTTGACCGCCTGACCTTGGAGCTCCTCCAAAGCTCTTCCATAGGAAACATAACCATTTCAGACCATGCCCCGGTCCAGGCCTCTTTTATCATTCCAACAGGCTCCCGGAAAACGTGGAACTGGCGCCTTAACGAATACTTATTAGATGACCCTGTAGTGGAAGCCCAGATCTCAGACACGATAAAAAATTATTTCCAAGAGAACACATTAGGAGATTTGAGCGAGGGTACAATATGGGAATGTCACAAGGCCGTTGTACGAGGCGAACTTATTGCACAGGGGTCAAGATTAAAGAGAGAAAGGCAAGCTGACTATAATAGAGTTCTAAATGCACTTCAGCAGGCAGAACTTAAACACAAAGCGGGGGGTTCCTCAGATGACCTACGAGAACTAACGGAACTCAGAGACATATTCTCACGGCTGTTAGAACGACAGGCGCGTAAACAACTGAGACACTTATCCCACCGATACTACGAGCATGATAACAAATGCGGACGCATGCTCGCAAGAGCGCTTCGTGCAAAACGGGCCCAAATGCAAGTACACAAACTTTGCTCCCCTATGGGTGATATGACATTCCACTCCTCCAAGATAGCAGAGGGGTTCTCTACAACCTACAACCTACAACCTAGATGCGAACACTACCCAAGAAGCTAAAGAAAACAGACTGACCAAAATTCGAGACTACTTATCCACTAATGGACTGCCCTCCCTGACTGAAGACCAACTAGCTGACTTAGAATCCCCTATCACTACCACTGAACTTGAGTCCATCATCAAATCTTTACCCAATGGGAAAAGCCCAGGTCCTGATGGACTTACTATAGCATATTATGCCAAATTCTCCCCGCTTCTCACGAACCACATGTGTAAGTATTTCAATTCCCTAGTAAAGGGATGCAGAATCCCATCTGAAGCTCTTTTAGCACACCGAAAGAGGGTAAAGACCCAAGTGTCCCACAGAGTTACCGCCCCATTTTCTTACTAAATACGGACGTTAAAATCCTGGCGAAAATCTTAGCAAACCGACTGAAACACCTTGTCCCCCTTATGGTTCACCTAGACCAGACGGGTTTTATCGTAGGGCGCGAAGCTCGAGACAACTCAATCCATGCGATTCAACTTATACACTGGGCTAAAACTAAAGAGGTACCCCCCCTTACCTAATACTCTCCACCGACGCCGAGAAGGCATTCGATCGCATAGATTGGTCTTATCTCAGAGAGGTCTTGACCTCATTGGGGTTGGGCCCAAATATGCTAGCCTGGATACTGGCCCTTTACTCGGAACCTAGTGCACAGGTTAAGGTTAATGGAATTCTCTCATCCAAGTTCCCGATCGGGAACGGCACGAGACAGGGGTGCCCACTCTCCCCCCTCCTCTTCGCCCTGGCCTTAGAACCACTGCTACGTAGAGTGAGAGCAAATACAGATATCACAGGGCTGACGGTGGGTGCCGTGGAGCACAAACTCTCAGCCTACACAGATGATGTACTGTTTCACCTAACTAATCCCCTGATCTCGTTGCCGGTCCTGATGCGGGAACTCAAAAACTTTGGTACACTTTCTAATTTTAAAATTAACTATAATAAATCGGAAATTCTACCTGTCAGTCTGTCTACCCCAATGACAAACAGCTTAAAAGCGGCATTCCCCTTCACGTGGACAAACTCTTCTCTACGCTACCTAGGCATACAACTGACGGATAGCTTTGACACCCTATACGCCACAAACTTCCCCAGACTTTTGACAGAAATTAAACAAGACTTAATACATTGGACGAAGATAGCTTTTACATGGATAGGCAGGACGAATATAATAAAGATGAACGTACTCCCCAAAATTCTGTTTTATATGCAGGTGCTTCCCATACGCCTGCCCAAAACCTTTTTTAAACAAGTTTCCAGCTTGATCACCACCTTCATATGGAATTCAAAGAAACCGCGAATTGCTATGAAGGTGCTGAGACGTTCGAAACAATATGGAGGGCTGGGAGTCCCGGACTTACAACGATATTGCCAGGCTATTGCCCTGCAGAGAACTCTAAATTGGCACTTCCACGGACATTCCAAACTATGGGTGACTATGGAAAAATATATGGCGGGCAGAAACCTGTCCTACGCCCTGTGGCTTTCAAGGGGACCCCGGGGGTTTATCAGAATCAACGTCCCCATTAACGATATCCACGCTTGACACATGGGACAGAGTAAACAGAAGGCTGAATTTAGCCCCCCCTGTGTCCCCGCTGGCTCCATTGGGCGGATTCCTCTGGTTCACACCGGGGGAACGCGCAGGTTTTTTTGAAGCCTGGGTAGATGACAAGAACGCCAGCTGTGGCAAACTACTGAGAGGTGGGAAGCTTTTGCCCTTTGAGTCTCTGGGAAATAGGCCAGGTAGCCCACACCTACATTTCTGGAAGTACAGACAATTGCACCACTTTTTTGCAGTACACGGCAACTCTATTAGAGATATCTCAACACTCTCGCCTTTTGAGGGACTGTTTATACTGGTAGAACCGATCCCACACATGATTTCTGAACTTTATCAACTACTGGGGTCCTCGGCCTCGGCCTCTAAGCCTACTTATATAAGAGCCTGGGAGAAAGACCTTGGGAAGGAGTTTTCCGAGTCTCAACTAGCATGTATGTACCAATTCACACACTCCAGCTCGCTGGACTCTAAGATGCAAGAGACAAACTACAAATTATTAGCACGTTGGTACAAAGTCCCATCTGACTTGGCATGGATTTATCCTGCTAGCTCAGATCGGTGTTGGCGGGGATGCGGAGGCCGAGGCACCCTCCTACACTTGTGGTGGGAGTGCCCACGTATAACGATATATTGGCAGATGATTAAGGACCAGATTAAAGATATTCTCGGGATAGAGATCCCCTTCTCCCCGGAACATTTCCTCCTGCATATCCCTCCTGTACCAGTTAGTCGCTACAAAAAAAGCGCACTACCTCATTTGCTTAATGCCGCTAAGCGTCTTCTGCCTATTTTCTGGAAGAAAGAACAGATACCGAGCAAAGAGGAGTGGATACGCAGGGTTAATGCAATAAGGGAAGCAGAGGAATGGGTGGCAGTGGGCAAAAACACTACAGTTAAGCACACAGCCATATGGTCAATATGGCAAGAACACTTCCAAGATACTTCCTATGTACCCTGTAGCCTGGACATTTCCCTACTAAAATTGGCGGATCCTACATTGGGTCACAGCGCCCACCCTAAATAGCTCCCACCGCGGTTTCTCCCTAAGATCGAAATATAGATCGCACATGGACTCAGGTGCCTTCACCAGAACTAGGTGGCTGCCTGGGGGCGGATAGTCTGGAGTGGATGATCGGAGATACACGCGTAAACAAGGTTTGATCCTTTCTACCTCTCCTTACCCCACCTACTCTTCTTGCCACCCCTCCCCCCCTTTTCTATACTCTTCCCTTTTTACCCCTACTCCTCCTACCCTATCAAGTGATGTTATTAATGGCACTGTTTGTTGATTGCACAGAGTGTTAGCAACTAACATAACTTACCGGTTAAAACCGAGAAGAAGCTGCTCTCCTGACCGGGGGGGCCGTGTGGGCGGGGACGGGCTCGTGGTCCCGGGGGCGCGCCGGGGAGGACAGATGGAGGCCTTGTGCCCCCCTCCCCCGGTGGGCGCACCCGGCGGTGGCGGTTCGGACAGGCCGCGGCTTACCTCTCCCCGGTCCGGGAGATCACTATAGCTCAGGTTGTGGGGTCTGCGGTGAGCGGGGGCTACAGCTGGTCGCCGCCCCCGGGGAGCTGTAAACCTCAATGTAGCATATACTGGTAACACCGAAGATACTAACTCTCACGGTCTCAACAGATATCTTAACACAGCCCTAGACTATCCTCCCCCCCTCTCTTCTTTTCTCCCTCTGTCGTTTCTTCCCAATTTTTTTCTTTTTTTTTCTTCTTTTTACATTATTTTTGTTAAATACAAATATGCAGGTTATTGCTAATGTTGATATAGAAAAAGTCTGTCGCTAACGAATTTGTATTAAACTGTATTTGTCGAGATGTGATGGACAACAATAAAGAAAGTTTAAACATACTATCACACGAGCCGGTCTAGGGGGGCGGGACCTTGCACACAGACCCAGCTCCATGACATACGAGCGTCGGAGGACAGAGAGAGGGGAGCGCTGCAGTCGCCGGTAGGCCAGTCCGGCCCTGCTCACAGGGGCTTCAGATGTCTGTCCTCCGCTCTGCTGCCTCTCTTTTGGCGGTGGTGGCAGGGGGGTGTTGCCATCAATGGCAGGGGGCGGTGCCTAGCATACATTCGCTCCATAAGAAGCAGAGACATTTTCCCCCATATTTCTGGGGGAAAAAAGTGCATCTTATGGTGCGAAAAATATGGTAAATTCCACCAAAAGAAAGCTCTATTTGTGTGGAAAAAATATAAAAATGTCATTTGAGTACAGTATTGCATGACCGCCCAATTGTCTTTCAAAATTTACACTGTCCAATCACAGCTGATCACAGTGTAAACAGCATTTGCCAGTTATCAGTAGGGATGAGCCCGATGTTCGAGTCGAACGTAAGTTCGACTTGAACATCGGGTGTTCGCCAAATAGCGAACAATTTGGGGTGTTCGCGGCAAATTCGAAAGCTGCAAAACACCCTTTAAAAGTCTATGGGAGAAATCAAAAGTGCTAATTTTAAAGGCTTATATGCATGGTATCGTCATAAAAAAGTGTTTGGGGACCTAGGTCCTGCCCCAGGGGACATGTATCAATGCAATAAAAGTTTTCAAAATGGGCATTTTTTCAGGAGCAGTGATTTTAATAATGTTTAAAGTGAAACAGTAAAAGTGAAATATTCTTTTAATTTTTGTACTCGCGGCTATAATGAATTGTCGGTCCCGGCAATACACATAAAAGTCATTGAAAAAAACGGCATGGGATTCTTCACAGTCCATTACCAGGCCCTTTGGGTCTGGTATGAATATTAAGGGGAACCCCGAACCAAAATTAAAAACAAAAATTGCGTGGCGGTCTCCCCAAATTCCATACCAGGCCCTTCAGGTCTGGTATGGATATTAAGGTGAACCCCGTGCCAAATTTTTTTTTAAAAATGGCGTAGGGGTCCCACCAAAAATCCATACCAGACCCTTATCCAAGCATGCAACCTGGCAAGCCACAGAAAAAGAGGGGGGACAAGAGAGTGCCCCCCCTCCTGAACCGTACCAGGCCACATGCCCTCAACATGGGGAGGGTGCTTTGGGGTAGCGCCCCCCCAAAGCAACCTGTCCCCATGTTGATGGGGACAAAGCCTCATCCCCACAACCCTTGTCTGGTGGTTGTGGGGGTCTGCGGACAGGGGGCTTATCAGAATCTGGAAGCCCCCTTTAACAAGGGGACCCCCAGATCCCGGCCTCCCCCCCTGTGTGAAATGGTAACATGGTACAAATGTACCTCTAACATTTCACTAAAAAAGTGTGAAAATAGTAAAAATGACAATACAGGGCTTGGGACAAGTCATTTATTAAAAAATAAAAAAATAAAAGTGTCCCACGAAGTCCATTCACCTTCTTCTTTCACTCCGATGGACTGAAAAAGAAAAAAAAAAAGCCGCACGCCACCACCGATCTGCCTCCATGGGAGGCACCCGCCGTAATGACCGGCCTCTTGGGTAACAGTTCTTTTTTAACTGAGGGCGAGGCCACACGGTGATGTCGCCGGGTGACCCCACCCCCCTCTGATGCATGGGACATCCCTATGGCTTCCCTGTAGCGTCAGAGGGGGAGGGGTCACTTGGTTACATCACCGGTTCACCCCGCCTCCCTCTGACGCTACGGGAAAGCTATAGGGATGTCCCCATGCGTCAGAGGGGGCGGGGTCACCCGGTGACGTCATAGTGTGGCCCCGCCCTCAGTTATAAAAGAACTGTCACCTGAGAGGCAGGTCATTACGGCAGGTGCCTCCTATGGAGGCAGGTCGGTGGTGGCGTGCGCCCCTTTTTTTTTGGTCCGTCAGAGCAAAAAAAGAAGAAGATTAATGGACTTCGTGGGACACTTTTATTTTTTTATTTTTTAATAAAGGACTTGTCCCAAGCCCTGTCTTGTCATTCTTACCATTTTCACACTTTTTTTGTGAAATGGTAGGGGTACATTTGTACCCCGTTACCATTTTACACAGGGGGGGAGGCTGGGATCTGGGGGTCCGCTTGTTAAAGGGGGCTTCCAGATTCCGATAAGCTCCCACCCAGAGACCCCACAACCACCGTTATAAAAGAACTGTCACCTGAGAGGCAGGTCATTATGGCGGGTGCCTCCCATTAGACATGTGCATTTCGTTTTGTTCCGAATCAAAATTCGGACGAATTTTTCATTATTCAGAAATTCGGATGCATACGAATTTCCGAATTACAAAAGTGATGAATTTAAACGAATCCGAAAAAAAGCGAACAAATTCGAATCGAATTTGAAAACAAATTCGAATCAAATTCAAAAACATATTTGAATCAAATTTGAAAACATATTCGAATCGAATTCGAAAAAATAATCGAATTTGAAAACAAATTTGAATCAAATTTGAAAACAATAGAAATCGATTTTCTAAAAAATACAATAAAATAGAATATAAAATCATAAAGCAATAGAATACATATATATAATATATTTTTTATTCTGTTTTATTGTTTTTCTATGCTTTTCTTTTCTTTTCTATTATTTACTATTCTTTAATAGTCTTTCTTTTCTATTCAAATTCAAATTCATTCTATACGAAATTCGAATTTCGGAACATGGCTTCTAAAGATCGAACTTCGTATAGAATGAATTTGAATAGAAAAGATTAGACTAGAAAAAAAAATAATAGAAAAGAATAAACTAGAAAAACATATATTGTATTTTATTCTATTCTGTTCTATTGTTTTTCTATTCTATTCTTTTTTATTATTTTCTATTCTATTCTAATCATTTCTATTCAAATTCAAAATCATTCTATACGAAATTTGAATTTCGGAAAAGTTGCTGCACTTAAAAATTTGTTGCTTTATTCCATCAAATCTTTAGAAAAAGATTACAAAGCAAGTAGAGTCATTCCAAACAGAATCATTACAATCATTTGTTCAGACAAAGATTACGTTTCAGGCTGATTTGTTCGCACCCTTCCTTAGATCAGTCAGAACACATCTGAACTTTATTTTTATATATACAAGGTCGGTGGGAGGACCTGTTTGCTGACACTAGATTGAAAGCTGTGTGTGTTTCTCCTCTACACTTCAATCTATATACATATATATATATATATATATATATATATTATATTTTTTTTCTATTCTGTTCTATTGTTTTCTATGCTATTCGTTTCTATTCTATTCTAATCTTTTCTATTCAAACTTGATTTTAGTCTATATGAAATTCGAATTTCGAAAGATGTTATTTATATATATATATATATATATATATATATATATATATATATATATATAATATTTTTTTTCTATTCTGTTCCATTGTTTTTCTATGCTATTCTTTTCTATTCTAAACTTTTCTATTCGAATTTGAATTAATTCTAGATGAAATTCGAGCATGAATTCAAATTTGAATAGAAAAGATTAGAATAGAAAATAATAGAAAATAGACTAGAAAAACAATAGAACAGAATAGAATAAACTATAATATATATATATATATATACATATATATATATATATATATATATATATATATATATATATATATATATATATATATATGTATATATATATATATATATATATATATGTATATATATATATATATATATATATATATATATATATATATATATATTATGTTTTATTCTATTCTGTTCTATTGTTATATATATATATATATATATATATATATATATATATATATATATATATATATATATATATATATATATATATATATATATATATTATGTTTTATTCTATTCTGTTCTATTGTTTTTCTAGTCTATTCTACTTTACTCTATTCTAATCTTTTCTATTCGAATTCAAAATCATTTTATACTACATTCGAATTTCGGAAGATATATATATATATATAATTCTTTCTATGCTGGTCTATGGTGTTTCTATGCTATTCTTTTCTATTATTTTCTAATCTTTTCTATTTGAATGCAAATTCATTCCATACGAAATTCGAATTTTGGAAAATGGTTATATAGAAATAGAATGAAATCGAATTCTAATAGAAAAGACTAGAATAGAAAAAACAATAGAACAATATATATAAAACATCTTCTGGAATTGGAATTTGGTACAGAATGAATTCGAATTTGAATAGAAAAAATTAGAATAGAATATATTATATTTTTTTCTATTCTGTTCTATTGTTTTTTGCATGCTATTCTTATTTTCTATTCTATTTGAATCTTTTCTGTTGGAATTCGATTTCATTCTATATGAAATTCGAATTTCGCAAAATGGTTATATATAGTTTATGTTTTCAAATTCGGTCAAATTTTTTTCGAATGCAGTAGAATTTTTTTGAATTTGATAGTTTTTTCGAATGCGGTAGAATTTTTTTGAATTTGATAGTTTTTTTCAAATGCGGTCGAATTTTTTCAAATTTGATAGTTTTTTTCGAATGCGGTAGAACTTTTTTAGAATTTGATAGTTTTTTCTGAATGCGGTCGAATTTTTTCGAATTGGAATACGAAACAAACCAATTCCCGAAAACGAATGTAACGAATGCAACTAATTTAACTGAACGAATTTAGTTAAATAACTAATCGAAACTAAACTAAACTAAATGAATTTTTTCATCCTCCACATGTATACCTCCCATGGAGGCAGGTCGGTGGTGGCGTGCGGCCCTTTTTTTTGGTCCGTCGGAGCGAGAGAAGAAGAATTATGGACTTCGTGGGACACTTTTATTTATTTATTTTTTAATAAAGGACTTGTCCCAAGCCGTGTCTTGTCATTCTTACCATTTTCACACTTTTTTTGTGAAATGGTAGGGGTACATTTGTACCCCATTACCATTTCACACAGGGGGGAGGCCGGGATCTGGGGGTCCGCTTGTTTAAGGTGGCTTCCAAATTCCGATAAGCCCCCCATCCACAGACCCCCACAACCACTGGGCAAGGGTTGTGGGGATGATGCCCTTGTCCCCATCAACATGGGGACAAGGTGCTTTGGGGGGGCGCTACCCCAAAGCACCCTCCCCATGTTGAGGGCATGTGGCCTGGTACGGTTCAGGAGGGGGTGCTCTCTCATCCCCCCTCTTTTCCTGTGGCCTGCCAGGTTGCGTGCTCGGATAAGGGTCTGGTATGGATTTTTGGGGGGCTCCCCGCTCCATTTTTTTTTTTTTGGCGCAGGGTTCCCCTTAAAATCTATACCAGATCTGAAGGGTCTGGTATGGATTTTGAGGGGGATCCCCACTCCATTTTTTCTAAATTTTGGTGCGGGGTTCCCCTTAATGTCCATACCAGACCTGAAGGGCCTGGTATGGAATTTGGGGGGACCCCCACGCAATTTTTTTTTTTTAATTTGGGTTCAGGGTTCCCCTTAATATTCATACCAGACCCAAAGGGCCTGGTAATGGGCTGTGGGGGAATCCCATGCCGTTTTTTTCAATGACTTTTATGTGTATTGCTGGGACCGATAATTCATTATAGCCGAGAGTACTTTTAAATTACTTTTTTTCCTTTAGAAATGTCATTTTGCTCTCAGACTGTTCTAAACACAGGAAACATGTGCCCCTTTACAGGCATACTATAGACACCCCTCCCAGGTATGCAATTTAAAGGAATATTTCACTTTTATTGTTTCACTTTAAGCATTATTAAAATCACTGCTCCCGAAAAAATGGCAGTTTTTAAAACTTTTTTTTGCATTGATACATGTCCCCTGGGGCAGGACCCAGGTCCCCAAACACTTTTTATGACAATAACTTGCATATAAGCCTTTAAAGTTAGCACTTTTGATTATTCATGTTCGTGTCCCATAGACTTTAACAGTGTTCGCATTTTCAAACAAATTTTTTGCCTGTTCGCATGTTCTGCTTCAAACCGAACCGGGGGTTGTTCAGCTCATCTCTAGTTATCAGTAATCCTCGTTTGACACGCTGTCCGTGCCGATAAGTGGCAGTCCACACAGGGGACATCTACACTAATAATCAGGTCACTAATCATCAGTGTCCTGATTATCAGTGCAGCCCCAACAGTGCCCACCAGTGCTGTCAATCAGTGCCCATCAGTAGACATTTCATTTCAGAATTTCGTTTTCGTCCGAAAAAAAAAATGTATTTAGTTACTCCCGAAATTTGTTTTTATTTATTTAAAAATGGCATTCGTCCAAAAATCCAAATTAATTAAGGTCGAATCTGTCATTGAAGGCTTATGGTGTCTGTTGAATGTTCAAAGAAGATTCGATGGAGCAGCTAAACTGTACTTATACATTTCTGGCCGAATTTTCCGCCTACAATCTAGCTGTAGTAGAATTCTAATGTTGTATGACTAGTAATAATTATATTTATTAATTATTTTACTAGTCAACCAACATTAGAATTTTTCTATAGCCTATGGGTGGATGCATTTGACCAGAAATGTACGACTGCAGCGTCATACAGCTTAGCTGCTCCGTCGAATCTTCTTAAAACTTTCGACAGACACCATAAGCCAAAGATTCGACGTTTGTATGTTTTCGTTGCTTTGTCGAATCTTCGTCGTTCATGTTCAATGGTCTATTCTACCCCAACAGTCAGCCAACTTTCACATTTGTTTCTCAATCTCCAAAGTGCAATGGTGGGCGCTGCATCCGACGTTGTGTCAGATATTGATATAGCATTATAACATATAATCTATAATAATAAATCCCCCCCACAACACGGGCAGCCTTTGAGGCTATCACAACACTAGCATCACTAATATCACTATCAAGTTCACAACAATAACACACTAGCAGCAGATTATTATGAAAAAGTTAAGCTGATCTGTAGCTTGCTTCACTATTGTTCTGCTGGTGTGCTTATGCTTAATTGCTAAATAATTCAGGTTCTCTGACAAACGGACTAGCTAAGATTGACTGTCTTCTGAAATGATTCAGTGTGTGTGTCTCTCTGCTAGCAAATCGTAAGTGAAAGTATGTTGGCTATACGTGTGTACTTAGTTCTAGCTATTTTACTGCCCCTCCTCATTGGTTACAATCGGCCAATAACATTCATCATCATCATTATTTTCATTTTACTTCCCCCACCTAATTCCAGCAGTGATCTTTTCTCTCTATGTCGAATCTTTTCTCTCTGGGTATAATAATCTTGGACTAATAGAGTTAAGGTTAGGCACATTCGACCACAGGTTCGATAGACACAGGTTGTTATTGTCAGCGTCATGTCGAATCTCCTATCTATATCGAACTGTTGTCGCAAGCAAAATGAAAATAAAGCATTTGTTTATGTCGGATCTTTTGGTTTTCGTATCCCGCACTTTCGTTATCATTTGTTAAAACGATAATGAAAATACCTGAAATTCGGACGAAAATGCATTCAGACGAAAACGAATGCACATGTCTACCCATCAGTGCTATCTATCATTGCCGCCTATCAGTGCCACCTATCGGTGCCCATTAGTGTCGCCCATCAGTGCCGCCTATCGGTGCCCATCAGTGTCGCCTATCAGTGCCTCCTATCAGTGCCCATCATTGCTGACTATCAGTGCCCATCAGTGCTGCCTATCAGTGCAGCCTCATCAGTGCCACATATCAGTGCCGCCTGATCAGTGCTCATCAGTGCAGCCTCATCAGCAGACATCAGTAAAGGAGAAAAATTACTTATTTAAAAAATGTCATAACAAAAAATAAGAAAACCTTTTTTTTTTTTTTTTTTTTTTAAGTCTTTTTTTTGTTTGTTTAGCAAAAAATAAAGTTCATTAGTGGTGATTAAATACCACCAAAAGAAAGCTGTATTTGTGTGAAAAAAATGGTAAAAATGTAGTTTGGGTACAGTGTAGCATGACCACGTAATTGTTGTTCAAAGTGTGAGAGCTCTGAAAGCTGAAAATTGGCCTGAGCAGTAATGTGGGAAAGTACCCGGTAGGCATGTGGTTAAATAGGGTTTTCTATTTGTAGTAGTAAGATACAGTTAAGTTCCACTTTAAGCACTTCAATATCGGGCACTTTCCCCCCTTCCTGCCCAGACCATTTTTCAGCTTTTAGCGCTGTCACTTTTTAAATGACAATTGCGCGGTCATGCTACACTGTACCCAAACAACATTTTTATCATTTTTTTTCCCACAAATAGAGCTTTCTTTTGGTGGTATTTGATCACCCCTGGGCTTTTTATGTTTTGCTAAACAAATAACAAAAGACCAAAAATTTAGAAAAAAAAAGTTTTTTTCTTTGTTTCTGTTATAAAATTTTGTAAATAAGTACGTTTTCTCCTTCGCTGATGGGCATTGATGGGGCTGCACTGAAGGGCACTGATAAGGTGGCACTGACGAGCACTGATTAGGTGGCATCAATGAGGTGGCACTGATGGGCACAGATAAATGGCACTGATATGCAGCACTGATGGGCATTGATAGGTGGCACTGATGGGCACTCATAGGTGACACTGATGGGTACTCATAGGCGACACTGATGGGCACTGATAGGTGGCACTGATGGGCACTGATAAATGGCACTGATATGCAGCACTAATGGGCATTGATAGGTGGCACTGATGGGCACTCATAGGTGACACTGATGGGTACTCATAGGCGACACTGATGGGCACTGATAGGTGGCACTGATGGGCACTGATAAATGGCACTGATATGCAGCACTGATGGGCATTGATAGGTGGCACTGATGGGCACTCATAGGTGACACTGATGGGTACTCATAGGCGACACTGATGGACACTGATAGATGGCACTAATAGGCATCACTGATGAGTAGGCACTGGCAGGCATTACTGATGGGCACTGATTGGCATCCCTGGTGGTCCTGGATGGCATACCTGGTGGCATACCTGGTGGCATACCTGGTGGTCCTGGGTGGGCATCCTCGGGTGGGGGCTGCGCTGATAATCAGCATAGACCCCCCCTGTCAGGAGACAGGTCTGTCAGATGCGATAGAGGAGAAACCAATGCACGTCTTTTCCTGTTTACACTGTGATCAGCTGTGATTGGACACAGGTGATCACCTGGTAAAGAGCCTCCTTCAAAGGCTCTTTACTGGGAGCAGATATGGGGTGTATCAGACTGACACACCATACCACCAATCGCTGCGCGATCGCAGCTTGTCCTGCTGGATGTCATATGACGCCCAGTCAGGATAACTGAACCACCGCCTGGCCGTCATTCTGCTATAGGCCGGGCGGGTAGCGGTTAAAGAAAATACTAAAAATAACTAATACCTTATGTGTAGTTCAAACTCTTCTTTTATAGATACCTGTGCACCAAAGTAGGAGGATAAATAGTCTTTTTTTTTTGTGCTAGCAGAAAAGTTCAAAATAAAGCACAAAAATACATTTCACTGTAACTTTAGGCAATCACGGATTTGAAATAACAGTAGATTCATGAAAATGCACATCAGCAATGTTCTTTTGACAAGAACATAGTCCACTTATTAACTTTTAGGTATTTTCTGAACAGTGAGTCGCATTGCATCCACCATAGTTCAAATTTTAATCCCTCTGGGTAGAGCTGCAGTACCCTGCACACATTTTTGTCCTTAGATATATGTAAATGCACATGCCAGTCTAGTGAATCATATCTCCGCTAATAGCTTTTCTTTCTCTTTGACAAACCTTTGTGTTACATTTCATTCAAGCTCTGTTGTTAAGGTTATATTTTTATAGGAACATTGAAACCCATGTTAGGTGAGTTATGGAATGCAATTACAATTTAAGAGAATATTTACGTACATTAGTTAACATCAGTGGAACATAGCACTTGCATATCAACGCTTAATTGCTATAAGCATAAGTGACATAATTGCTACAAGGCATGCATTTCCCATAATATGAGGTAATTTCATGCACAATGAACATCCTAAATATCCACTGTGTGTTAGAGCAAAATGAAAATTTTAATCACTGGATGTCTTGCCGTATTTTAAAGTTGGTTAATTTCTGTTGTGATGCATATGCATAATATTTTACTTTAATTAAGTCAGATCTAGGTATGGTGCTTTAGCATCCCAGGAAAGCTTAGAGGCAGGCTTTTTTTTCTCCAAAAGTCATCAAGTTTTCAGCATTAATCAGAAAAGATTTGTCTAGTTAAGGGAGTTAAGAAGTTATTTGAAATGAAAACTGATGGTGTGTGCTAGCTTTCAAAAGCGATTAGGCGCATGCAGATGCTTGAGAACATTGTTAAATGTTAACAACAAAACAATTAAGAAACTATTTGCAAATGTATTAATTTAATAAATGTGTTATACTTAGGGTTCTGTTCTATCCTCTGAAATATAACCTACCAGCAAACATTAAGCAAACTTTGCAGACGTTGTTGGGAGGGTAAAGTTGCAGGCATGCAAAATGAAGGTATTTTCAACAAAAAAACATGTTTCTTTATTCTTGATTGGTTCCTATTTAGCATGGTCGTTTTTTTTTTTTTTTTTCCGTAATTTTTTCTTTTACAAATTCACCTATGCTTTGTTCACAGAGGGCAAAGCAACTGATTAACTTTGATGCAGAACTCCACAGACTCATAGGGGTTGATAATGTATTAAAGTCAAAAGGGCTGTTCATAGAAATTTGCCCCAGAGTTAAGTGAATGTGGTCTAATTTAACTTTAAATAGAAAACCCAACCATGTGCAAGGAAAATAAAAATAACAACATTTTGGCTCTGGATAATGGAAGTCAGCAGGGCTTCACCTCATTCACTAAACTCTTTCCCTTGCAAAATGAATAGTCTATTTACCGTTAGTAAATCAACCTGGTATACTTACCTTCCTTTCACTTCTCTGACACTCTCTACAAGAGAGGAAGTCGCTTGTAAGCTTTAGCCCTGGTTCACATTGGTACAATTTGGCGACAATGGCAGGCAATGGCACCATCCAAAGCGGTGCGAAACTGCATTTGTGGCGCCGCACCGATTTCAAAAAGTCATTTCTGAACTACTTTTTGTGATTTCGGGGCTGCAAATTATATTGACATCTGTGCAGAAACCCGCATAGATGTCTCTGAAATTATGACCAAATCAGGACTGACATACGGGAGTGAAATTGTGAGAGTTCAGCTGAACTCGCACGGCTTCATTCCCGCAGCTCAGTGTGAACCTGGGCTGAAGCACATTTGGAGCTCACGTGGTGCTGGATTTACATCACTAGATGCCAAAATTGATGGGGATTACATTGCTGGGCACACTGGTTAACATGGAAATACATCTGCACATTATTAAAATTTGTTTTAACAGCAGGTAAGTGTGTGTTTTATTGTAATGAAAGGACTTTTGAATTCACTGTGCTTCTGTGTTTATGTACTTTTAACTCTTTGTAATAATGAGTAAAGGGTACCAATGTACTAATTTTCCTGGAAGGGGGTAACTATCCGGTTGCAACCTTACTTTTAAGAGGTCTTCCAGATTCCACCATAAGCCCCACGTAACTCCCATACCTCCTTTTTGGAGCACTGAAGGTGGAGAAGATGCTCTCTGCCCTCCTTTTCCTGGCCACACAGGCAGTATGCCTGGATAAAGTTATGGTAGGAACATTAAGCGAAACCCCATGCCTTTATTTTCCCATACTTTTTCGTAAATGTGTACTCTCACTTTAATTTTTTTTTTACTGTAAAAGCTGGTTATAAATTGGGGTAATTGCCATTTTTGTTTACTTTGCTGGAATTGCTGCGGGAACACATTAGACACATTCATCTGCCCTAGTGCTGCGCTGGGCTTCTGGAGTGGTCCTGCTTCCTTAACCACTTAAGGTCTGCCCTTTAGCAGTTTTACTGCTACAGGGCGGTACCTCTGCGTCAAAAGTGTCAGAATGTCCACCACAATATTGAAATCCCGATATAAGTCACTGATCACCACCATTAATAGTAAAAAAAATAAAAATAAAAAAAAATATCCCATAGTTTGTAGACGCAATAACTTTTGCGCAAACCAATCAATATACCCTTATTGGGATAGGGATTTTTTTGTTAGCAAAAATATGTAGCAGAATACACATTGGCCTAACATTATAAAGAAATTAGATTTTTTCGATTTTTTTATAGGTTTTATAGCAGAAAGTAAATTATATTGTTTATTTTTTTTCAAAATTGTCAGCTTTTTTTGTTTATAGTGCAAAAAATAAAAAATGCAGAGGTGATCAAATACCACCAAAAGAAAGCTCTATTTGTGGAGAAAAAAAGGACATATGATTTATTTGGGTTCAGCATCGTACAACAGTGCAAAAGTCAGTTAAAGTAGCACAGTTCCGTATCGCAAAAAATGGCCTTGTCATGAAGGGTTTAATGGCACCCTCACCCTACTCAAGCAGGAACATAGAAGAGCTGAAAGAGCATGGAGAAAGAATCCTACCAAGGAAAACCACACAAACTATAAAGGACTCACGGTGAAATACCACAAAGAAATCTTCATAGCCAAAAAAGAACATTTTTCGAATATCATCTCAACTGCCATAAACCGGCCACGGGAACTCTTCAAAATAGTCGCCCAGTCAATGAACCCGTCCTGCTTAGAGCCCCCAGCAAACGATACTCAAGAATTCTGCAATGAGTTATCAAATTTCTTCATCGACAAAATCGACAACATCAGAAAATCTATCCAACAGTAAAAAACAACAAACCTCACCCAACCAAAGCCAAAAGAGGACATCAACACGAACATCACACAACCGCTGGACTTCTTCTTGACCCCGATCACCACTGACACGACTAAAACCATTATGAGAAGCCTTCGAGACAGCACTTCACCAAATGACATCATTCCCACGAAACTCCTGAAAGAATGCTTCGACATCCTGGCTCCCACCATAACACACCTCATAAATCAGTCGTTCAAAGAAGGGATTGTGCCAACCTCCCTCAAGCAAGTCACCGTCAAACCCCTGCTAAAGAAACCCAATCTCGACCCCAAGGACCCTATCCACTGCAGACCGATAACAAGCCTTAACACCATCTCCAAGATCATGGAAAAAGCGGTAGTACAACAGTTACAACACCACCTGGACACACATCAACTTCTGGACACTCTACAATCAGGCTTCCGCCCAGGCCATGGCACAGAAACGGCACTTCTAAAAATATGGGATGATGCCCTCGAAGCTGCAGATGACGGAGAATCATGTCTCCTGATACAGCTAGACCTTAGTGCAGCATTTGATACAGTGGACCACAATACTCTACTTGTCCGCCTCACAGAAGTTGCAGGAGCCACAGATTTGAGTCTAAAATGGTTTGCATCCTTCCTTGAGAATCGCTCTCAGACAGTGAAACTTGGAGCATTCACCTCCGACACCCAGACAATTTCCTGTGGAGTCCCCCAGGGTTCACCTTTGTCGCCATTGCTATTCAACATCTACATCCGCCCACTCCTCAAAATCGTCAAAAAATCAGACCTCTGCTTCCACTCATATGCTGACGATACCCAAATCTACTTTCGCATCACCGGATAAAAAGACCACCATCATCAACTAGAGCCATGTCTCACTTTGATAGGTGACTGGATGACCATCAGTTCCCTAAAACTCAACGGGTCAAAAACAGAACTTCTCCTCCTAAACGCTAACCAAAATCCCAAAACCAAGTCTCCATGGATACCTCCCACCATCTTTGGACAGACCATCTCCCCGAGCACCAAAGCCAAGAGTCTTGGAGTTATCTTTGACTCAGAAATGACAATGGATGCACAAATAGGATCAGTAGTCAGCGGATCTCACCATCTCCTCCACCTGCTACGCAGACTCATTCCCTTTATCCCAGAAAAGGACAAAGCAGCAGTAGTTGGAACAATCATCAATTCCCGTCTTGACTATGCTAACTCACTCTACATAGGCTTACCCCAATATCAGCTTGCGCGCCTACAGGCCATTCAAAAAGCAGCGGCAAGACTGCTACCAGGAAAAAACCCTGGGAGTCCATCTCCCCATCACTGAGGAGCTTACACTGGCTAACAATAAAGAATCAGATCACATTCAAGACCCTCTGCCTCACCCACAAGTGCATACAGGGAAATGCCCCTCAATACCTCAGAGAGAAAATAAAACACTACACACCCAATCGCAATCTGCGATCATCCAACCAAAACCTCCTCCTCGTTCCCAAATACCGCAACAAAGCAAGGGGAGAATGTAGATTCGCAGTCCAGGGACCTCAGCTATGGAATACTCTTCCGACTCACATCCGCATGGAAGAAAACCATCTGGCCTTTAGGAAAAAACTAAAAACCTTCCTCTTCTAACAAGCTGCTCAGACACAAAACGCATTAGCTCCTTGACGCGATTCAGTTCGCATTTGCAGCGCTTTACAAATCATTTCATTCATTCATTCATTCAAGGGGGTAAATCTTCCGGCGGTCAAGTGTTTAAGAAGGAATAGGCTGCCTCTAGGCATTTTATCTGGCTCTCAGGTAAGTCTGCTGGGAAAAAACAATGTTTTGTTGGGTCTGTGCAAGGTCTTTCCATGTGCATATTACTCTAAAAGGTAATTATAAAAAAAACGGTACTAAACCAAAAAACAAAAATGTACCACTGGGATATGCAATTAGCGGACCTCCAGCTGTTGCAAAACTACAAGTCCCATCATGCCTCTGCCTCTGGGTGTCATGCTTGTGGCTGTCAGAGTCTTGCTATGCCTCATGGGACTTGTAGTTCTGCAACAGCTGGAGGTCCGCTAATTGCATATCCCTGATGTACCATATAATGACACTTACCAATTCCTAGATGTGATGGCTGCATTGTTTTTCTTTTTTGGGGATTTTTCCTTTTTTTTCACCTGGCCAATAACATACTTCCTGTCTTAGAGTGTCTGCATTCTGGATGAGGCAGTAAATCAGATACCTTGGGACAGCAGCATTATCAGTGTTAGATTATTATTATTATTTTTATACCGGATTTATATAGCGCCAACAGTTTGCGCAGTGTTTTACAATGTAGGGAGACACTACACTAGCTTGTGGAAAAGTAGGCCAATGAGGAGGGAGTTACAATAGTCAAGGCGAGAGATAACAAGGGAGTGAATAAGTTGCTTAGTGGTCTCAACAGCTAGAAAGGGGCGTATTTTGGAGATGTTTTGGAGGTGAAGTCTGGACGATTTGGATAATGATTGGATTTAGGGCTGAAAGGTCAGGTCAGAGTCTAGGATTACACCTAGTACATGAGGGGAGGGACTGATGGTTGTATTATTGATCTTGATGGAGAAGTCAGGGGGAGGGGGAGGGGCACGGGCTGGAGGAAAAATTATGAGCTTGGTTTTAGAAAGATTGCATTTGAGGAAATGGTGTGACATCCATGTTGATATGTCAGTTAGTAATGCGAGAGGAGACTGAAAGAGTGATGTGAGGAGTAGGGAGATAGATTTGTGTGGTCAGCATAGAAGTGGTACTGGAAGCCATGGGAGTTTATTAATAGACCAAAGGTGGAGGTGTAAATGGAGAAGAGAAGGGGTCCGAGGACAGAACCTTGAGGTACCCTTACAGAAAGAGGAAGTGGAAAGGAGGAAATACAGAGTTATAGGTCACACTAAAGGAGCTCTGTGATAGGTAGGAGGAGAGCCAGGAGAGAGCAGAGTCTTGAAGGCCAAGAGAGTGGAGTTTTTTGAGGAGGAGGGGATGGTCAACAGTTAAAAGGCTGCAGAGAGATCGAGTAGTACGAGTATGGAGTAGTGGCCATTGGTTTTAGCTGTTAGTAGGTCATTAGTGAGTTTCAGTAGGGCAGTTTCAGTGGAGTGTAGCAAGTGAAAGCTAGACTGTAATGCCGTGCCGGAACAAATCCGTCGGACAATTCGACCGTGTGTGGGCTTCATCGGACCTGCAGCGGACCTTTTCTGTTGAAAATGTGACGGACTTTAGATTTAGAACATGTTTCAAATCTTTCAGACGGACTTGAGTCCGGTCGAAAAATCAGTTCGTCTGTATGCTAGTCCGACGGACGAAAACCGACGCTAGGTAGTCAGTGAGGTAGGAGCTAAAGACGGTTATAGCCTAAGCGTTCTAAATGTTTTGACGCAAACGGGAGCAATGAGATGGGTCTTAAGTTGCTCAGGCTGGTGGGATCCAGTGAGGGCTTTTTAAGCATGGGAGTGAGCAGGGCATGTTTTAGAGGGGAGAGGAAGGTGCCAGTAAAGAGGGAGAGATTGAAGATGTGAGTGAGGGAGCATAAGATAGAAGAAGAGAGGGACCATAGTAGATGTGATGCAACAGGATCCAGGAGACAGGTGGTAAGGCGGGCTTCTGAGAAAAGATGGACTTAACTAACAAACCGAAGCTGAACTCTAGCTAATAGTTTATAAGCAGTTACAGCAAACTGTTTTTTTTCCCTTTGGGATGAAGGTTTTACATAAATTAATAAAAATTGACCATTGTAAGCACCCCTGTCAGTGTTAAATGGTTTATCTCAACTCTCTAACTGCAACTTTGTCTGGACAGCTTGGTCTGTTGAAGGAAGTTAAATTTAACAGGCTTACTGGCCAGATCACTAGGTTAAAATAAAGGAAAAAAGACTAAAAAAGAAACCAAATGCAGTCTCTAATTCTGAGAATTGCTAAGTTGCAATTTAATAATTTTTTGTTTTGTGTTTTAATAGTGCTTTGTTTTGGGTTTTAATAGTGCTTTAGGGCAGTTGCACGTTTGTTTAATTTTTAACATTATCTGACCCTGGAATTAAACTTTATATTGTCACTGCTATGGTGACTGCTTCAACTGGATGAGTCTAAGAAACACTATTTAGTATTAGCACAAGCTTTTTCATCAAGTGGTTATAGACCTGCTTTGACCAGATAGAAATTGGCAAGTGGTTCAGTGAGGTTGTCCCTGTTCTAACTGATGCTAAACTGTTTTGCCACTGGCCAATTTCTATCAAACTCTCGTTAGAAGACTGCAGATGATACAGCAGTGTAAAAATTTCCAGCAGCAACAATGAGAGAGAATTGGCTGATATATATTAGAGAAATGGCATACAGGCAGGTGTTTTACTAAACAAATTATTATACTGCAGTGTAGAATTGGCCAGCAGCAGGATAATTTTAATGAGCAAGAATAGATCCAAATTTACAAAGATAATACAGGTATGGATTTACTATAAAATTTAAGATACTGCAGAGAATACGGCAGTGTAAAATTGACCAGCATCTGGACAGTTTTAGACATAATAGGCCTAACCTATGTATGCCTAACTTTTATTTTTACTATGAAAAGAGGGACCTGCAATGAATACAGTTGATAATGTGAGGTGATATTGGTGCATACTGATTAAGCTTTTAGTTTTATGCTTTTTTTCTTTCAAACGATATAGAAGTGTGCTACCAGAATGCATTTGCATATAATTTGAACACCTTCAAAGGCACTATCAATATCAAATAAAAAACAGAATACCTCCAAAATACGGAAAACCCAAAATACTACCCCTTTCTCCTCCTGAAACAAAAGCCCAGCAAAAAAAAATTAACAGCAAAATTTGACCACTGACCTTAAAGCAATCACAGCATAAAATTAAAGACAGATAAGCTCAAAATAATAATAAAAATAAGTCAACAAAGCCTACAAAGCCAATAATCAGAATTAAAGTAAAGTTTCCTCACTGAGACTAACCTGAGTTTACCAGCTTTCCCTATCTTTTTCCCTGCAGCAGCTTTCAATACACTTATACAATGGCTGCACTGTGCCGCCCCCCCCCCCCTTTTTATAGCGGTGGAGCTGGCACATAACAAAGCTGCATTATTAGTTCCTCTAAGCCAGATGACTAAAGTTTAAAGGTTCTTGCAGTGCATTATGAGTATCAAGAATTCAGGATGAGCAAATTCCCACATTAGTTCACTAGGTCTATGAACTTGCAGGATTTGCCTAAGATCCATGGTAGACCTGAACCTCATCCCAATTTTTAACCACAATCATTGGGAATATAAGGCTACTTTCACACTGGAGCCGCTCATTTTAGCGGCACTTTAGCGCTTTTCAGCCGCTAGCTGGGTGTTTTTAACTCCCGCTAGCGGCCGAAGAAGGGGTTAAAAGCGCCAGGGTTTGCGGAGCTGTCAGGCTCTTTGGAAGCGCTGCCCGTTCATTTCAATGGGCAGAGCGTTTTGGGAGCGCTAAATACAGTGCTCCCAAACTTCCTCAAAGATGCTGCTTGCGGGACTTTTCCTAATGTTTTGCAAGCGCACCACCCCAGTGTAAAAAGTCACACTGAAATAAATGGGAATCAGTTTTCAAGCGCTTTACAGTCGCTATTTCTAGTGCTAAAATCCCTAAAAAACTGCCTCAGTGTGAAAAGGGTCTAAAGGTAAAACATGTTCTTAGATATATTTACTTTCATTTTCTAACTCACATCATGAGAAATGCTTGCTTTATTTATTGTAAAGAACCAGAAGTTTTAAACCCATTTGTGCAATATCAAGTAAATTTCAGATCATATGCTAGCATTCACTGATGTTTCTTAGAATAACTCCAGAAATAATGCAATGGGTAAAGCATTACATTGCAGGTGTTCTAACTCCTGTAAGTAATGTTGCACAAAAAGGGCTCCTATAATATTTAGAGCATTTGGTTTTGCAACAGTCAAAACTGTTAGCTTTTTCAAGAACAGTTAAAGGCATCATTCACCTTTACCAAAAAACTGCATATGCAGAAAAGGGTTGTCGATAAAAACAAGCGGTGCAGCAGGTTGCCACTGGAGTCCTCTTCCACTCCTCCATGGCGGCATCACGGAGCTGGTGGATGTTAGAGACCTTGCGCTCCTCCACCTTCCATTTTAAGATGGCCCACAGATGCTCAATAGGGTTTAGGTCTGGAGACATGCTTGGCCAGTCCATCACCTTTACCATCAGCTTCTTTAGCAAGGCAGTGGTCATCTTGAAGGTGTGTTTGGGGTCGTTATCATGTTGGAATACTGCCCTGCGACCCAGTCTCCGAAGGGAGGAGATCATGCTCTGCTTCAGTATGTCACAGTACATGTTGGCAGGGAAAAAGGGGGTTCCCCCAAATGGACTTTTTAGGCAACTAATAATATTCTAAATAGAAAAGTACAAGAATAATATAATAACAATACGTTTTATAAATAATTTTTTTAATTATTTGAGGTCTGAATATCACAACATTTATATTCTCTCTGTTATTAACATCATGTAATCATTTGTTCTTATTATTGGACATTTTCATTATAACTCCTATATGACTACATTATTCCATCTGTGTATATATATATATATATATATATATATATATATATATATATATATGCATATTTTTTGTTATTTAATCATCTGTACAAATTGTTGCTTGTGGGGTTCCCCTTCTCTCTTATGGCATCAGGGCACAGGTCTTTTCCTAAACATTATATTTCAAAACTTGGTTTTATTATCTATGCAATGCTAATGCTGACTTGTACATTTACTTCCATTGTATTTTCATTCTGTTTATATTTTACGTTTAGGGACCTCTCCCTGCATGTTCTCCCTGTGCTTCAGCCGACCATTTGAATTGCCCGGCACACAAAGCCGCCTGGTTATCTAACCATAGCCGGTACTTTGGAGGCTGATGGACGTTTCACATCAACGCCCACGACCTCCATCTTGGCACTCCGGCGGACATGCGCAGTCGGCCAGTGAGGCTCACTGTGTCGGTGAGCTGGGTGTGCGTGACGGTGCTCCGATGTGCATACATTCGCACATGCATGGTGGGGGTCACGCAGCGCACACCCAACTCAGGGGGCCATCATAGGATCTCCCGGCAGTCTCCTCCCCAATATCAGCTGTTTGCAACTAAGTTGCGCCAGCTGATTGGGGACCAGCTGCCATAAATACACAACCAGCGCACTCCCACATCTAGCACTTGTCTGCTGAATGTCGGGACGTGCGGTTGGCTCCCTTAATGTTTTCACAACCAAGGTAAAATATCACCTATCACTATTTTGCATACTGCTGCCTGGTTACTTTAACCTCTTAAGTCTAACTTACTCATATCAATAAATAGACACATCATGTTTTTGAGGCTTATATTGATAAATAGGCATAGCATGTTTTTTGAGATTGCCAACAAAACACACCTCTGTGTGACCTTCCATTTTACTTTTGTAGTTGTTGATGTTGGCTCTCCACTTCGCCTGGCTGCCAGCTTTACCAGCACACTTACAATATCAGTAGGTATTTTTGTTCAGTCTTTTACACATGTTTTGAGCAGCAAATACTTTAAGTTTGATACATTTCTTACCTTGAGTTACAACTTAGCACACCCCCTTTCTTTACTTCTAGGGATTTCTACTTCTGGCCCCAGTATATTCTTTTGGCCGTCCTGTTGCCTTGGAATGTAGGGAGAACTCCACCCCTTGGAGGACAATAACAGTCTGCTGCCCAGACCTCTCTGATTCCCTCCTGCCCTAAGATAGCACCCCCACCGACACAATTATCTTGTGCTGTTTGTCTACACTTTTTAATGTTGCTACAATTAAATATTGAAAATTATCTCACCATTCAACTTGATGTAAGTGAACTATCTTAACAGTTAAGCATTTGACCATGTATCTTACGTTGGTAAATGTTTCACTCAAATATACTGATTCTGTATTCTAATTATGCTTTAGATGAATTCCTCCTTCCTTTGCACCCCTGAAGAAGGACCATATTGTATCCCGAAACGCGTTGAGTGTAAGGAGGTCTTTTCATATAACCCCCTTATTATGGTGATAGTTATGAATTGTATTTAGATGAATCAATGTTTCATTTTCATTTTTTTAATCAGGTCTAATTATTAATAAAACGTATTGTTATTATATTATTCTTGTACTTTTCTATTTAGAATATTATTAGTTGCCTAAAAAGTCCATTTAGGGGAACCCCCTTTTTCCTTTTCTTGAATACTGGATGTGGCACTTTTAAACATAGACTTGCCATTCACTTTTCTTTTTCAGTACATGGTTCCCTCAATGAACTGTAGCTCCCCAGTGCCAGCAGCACTCATGCAGATCCAGACCATGACACTCCCACCACCATGCTTGAATGTAGGCAAGACACACTTGTCTTTGTACTCCTCACCTAGTTGCCGCCACACACGCTTGACACCATCTGAACCAAATACGTTTATCTTGGTCTGATCAGACTGCAGGACATGGTTCAAGTAATCCATGTCCTTAGTCTGCTTGTCTTCAGCAAACTGTTTGTGGGCTTTTTTGGGCATCATCTTTAGAAGAGGCTTTTGGGATGACAGCCATGCAGGCCAATTTGATGTAGCGTATGGTCTGAGCACTGACAGGCTGACCCCCCACCCCTTCAACTTCTTCAGCAATGCTGGCAGCACTCATACATATATTTCCCAAAGACAACATCTGTATATGATGCTGAGCATGTGCACTCAACTTCTTTGGTCGACCATGGCAAGGCCTGTTCTGAGTGGAACCTGTCCTATTAAACTACTGTATGATCTTGGCCACCATGCTGCAGCTCATTTTCAGGGTCTTGGCAATCTTCTTATAGAATAGGCCATCTTTATGTAGAGCAACAATTCTTTTTTTCAGATCCCCAGAGAGTTCTTTGCCATGAGGTGCCATGTCGAACTTCCAGTGACCAGTATGAGATAGTAAGAGCGATAACACCAAATTTAACACACCTGCTCCCCATTCACACCTGAAACCTTGTTACACTAACGAGTCAAATTACACTGGGGAAGGAAAATGGCTAATTGGGCCCAACTTGGACATTTTCACTTTTAGGTGTATGCTCAATTTTGTTGCCAGCGGTTTAGACATTAATGGCTTTGTGTTGACTTATTTCGAGGGGACAGCAACTTTACACTGTAGCTGTATACTCACTACTTTACATTGCAGCAACGTGTAATTTCTTCAGTGTTATCACATGAAAAGATGTAATAAAATATTTACAAAAATGTGAGGGGTGTACTCACTTTTGTGAGATACTGTAAATCCTTAGCAATGTCCTAGATGTTTTCCAGTCAGGCTTTATGAGTTATGTAAAGGCTAAATTCGCCTTTTCAGGCAGAATTTTACATTTTATAATAAATAGAAGCCTTTTCTAATGTCTTTTCTACTCAAGCCATCCCAATGAGCTTATCTCTCACCTACCTAGTCCATGGAAGCTTTACATTTTCACCTCTCAGTTCAAAATTTAAAAAAAAATTCTGAGCCCTGACCTTTTGTAGTATTATGTGACCTTCCAAGAAACTTCATATCCTATCACAAACTGCCTTACTGCTACCAAGAATAGGGCATGTTCTGTGGACCACACCTCCCTTATTACTGGACTGCCTATTTTTTATTTCCAGCCACTTTCCTACTTCTTCCTTTAAGGTGGCCATACACTGTACAGTCTTTACAATCTTTAGATCCTTTAGAACTAGATCAACCTTGTAATGCAAAGGTCTGCCTGATTTGATACAAAATGAATAGATTGTTCAGGTGGGTCCTCCTATTCCATAGTTTTGGTAAATCTAAAGAAAATTGTACAGAGATTGTACAATCAGATTGCATTGGTTAAATGTATACAACTACATGGGAGGGAGTGAATGAAAGACCCTTAGCTATTATTGCTCTTGCATAAACACACACATTTCTCTTTCAGGCCCCATTCATACAGCATAGTGGGAACGCAAAATTTTGCCTTTAGTTATAATTTAAAGAAACAAGCCACATACAGATATTGATCTATTTCAGCTATTTAGACATTTTTATTTAACTGCTTGCCGACCAGTGCACGACAATGTACATCAGCACAATGGCATGGCTGGGCAAATGGGCATACCTGTATGTCCCCTTTAAGACGCGACTTAGTGGGCCCGCCGCGTACTCCATGAGCATGCCCGTGGATCCCATGGACTCGATGTCCTCCGGGGGGCCCGCAATTGTGACACAGAGTGGGAGAATGAGGAGATGCCTATGTAAATGAGGCATTTCCCTGTTCTGCCTAGCAACATGACAGGGATCTACTGTCATCAGTGATCCCTGTCATGTTGCAGTGAGCCTATCCCCCCCCACAGTTAGACTCGCTCCCTAGGACACACTTAACCCCTTGATCGCCCCCTAGTGTTTAACCCCTTCCCTGCCAGTGTCATTTACACAGTAATCAGTGCATTTTGATAGCACTGATCGCTGTATAAATGTCACTGGTCCCAAAATAGTGTCAAAAGTGTCCGATGTGTCTGCCGCAATGTCGCAGTCATGATAAAAATCGCAGATCGCCGTCATTACTAATAAAAAAAATTTATAATAAAAATGCCATAAATCTATTCCCTATTTTGTAGACGCTATAACTTTTGTGTAAACCAATCAATATACACTTATTGCATTTTTTTTACCAAAAATATATAGAACAATACATATGGGCCTTAACTGAGAAAGAAATTTGTTTTTTTATATTTTTTATTTATATTTTTTGGGGATGTTTAATATAGCAAAAAGTAAAAAATATTGTTTTTTTTTTCAAAATTGTCGCTGTTTTTTTGTTTATAGCGCAAAACATAAAAACCACAGAGATGATCAATTACTACCAAAAGAAAGCTCTATTTGTGGGGAAAAAAAGGACCTCAATTTTGTTTGGGTGCAACGTTCCACGACCGCGCAATTGTCAGTTAAAGCGACGCAGTGCCGAATCACAAAAAGTGCTCTGGTCAGGAAGGGGGTAAATTCTTCCAAGGCTGAAGTGGTTAAAGGGAAATACATTCACGTTTAAAAAAAATGGCAAAAGGTCGAGTTTTATGGCTGGTATCGACTGCCATAAACCCTCTTTCCCTGCCATCTTTTTTAACAATTGTACACTATCTGTGGCGCTTACTCAGTGCAGTATGCAATCCCTGTTCCATAAGGTGTCAGGAGTAAGAGCCAGGTGCCAAGACCAATAACTCCAATGCACATGCATGGAAGTTGCACTATCAGTGGCCAGTTAACGGAGAAGACTGGAACCCCCCCCCCCAAAAAAAAAACCTCCAAAACCAGAAGAAAACCAGAAATTGGCTGCAGTGGCAAAGAAACCAAGGGAAAGCACCGCTGGAGGAAAACACTTTGGTAAGTAAATCTGCCAAAATGTGTACATATTTGCACATTTTAAATATAACTGCTTAGTTATTACAAATTCCATGAGGAAGGACAAGTAGTGGCGTTCCAAAGCGTGTCTTTGCTCCAAAGTGATATAATCTACCATGGTTCCATGCCTTAAAGACAATTGCTCTCTCGGGGTCAGGGCTTTGTAATCCCTAATCTATACCTTACTAACACATTTGATTTTGTGAAGCGTTAGCAAAAAAACAAACAAATGAAAACACCTTGCATTATATAAATAGTATATACTATATTTCTTGTCTTATTTATAAGGGCTCTTGAAGCATTCAGAAGTGTTAGAGACATAGATTTTTTTTTATTAGTTTCAAAAGAATAAAATAAGTATAAGGCACTGAATGATGAGGTCAGGTAGTACAGTACAGTCAAACCAGTGAAGGAAAAGGACAACACAATAGCTTGAGCCTCTTACTGTACATCATATCATCGAGTTTGAGTATCGCCAAAATGGGCAGCTTGATAACGACTGACCTTCATAAAAAGGGAAAATAGAACATGATATGACAAATGGAGGTAAACCTAGAAACTATGTGCGAAGGGTAGGGATAGTGGAAGTGGGGAGGGGGGGGGCAATAATAGTGCCTAGGGTACCTATCAATGAGGAAGCATGGATTAAAGCTCTTGCCTACAGCCAGAGAAGTGTCTTAGGTAGGGAGCACCATTCATACAATCATTGAATAACTAAAGCTCTGCCAAAGGGAAGTACACAGCCTGGGAGACATCATTCTTGATATATTCTATTTACAAATATCATGCTTGCCAATATCAAATATGTCAGAAAAAGGGGCTTTAAATACTTTAATGAATTACCCCTTTGAGAAGATCATTTTTTTTTGTATTTGGATTCACTCCTTTCCACACTTGTTTTTATACATTCTAATGCTTTAGCAACATTCAAGTAATTTTACACACTGCCATTGTCAGTAATAAGCCCAAAAAAGTGCACATCAATGGATTGCACAGATGTATACAGTGCCTTGCAAAATTATTCACCCCCTTGGCTTTTTACCTATTGTGTTATATTACAGCCTTTAGTTCAATGTTTTTTCAATCTGAATTATATGTGATGGATCAGAACACAATAGTCTAAGTTGGTGAAGTAAAATTAGAAAAATATATACATAAAACTATTTTTCAGAAATAAAAAATGATAATTGGCATGTGCGTATGTATTCACCCCTTTGTTATGAAGCCCATAAAAACCTCTGGTGCAACCAATTACCTTCAGAAGTCACATAATTAGTGAAATTATGTCCACCTGTACGCAATCTAAGTGTCACATGAGCTGTCATTACATATACAAATCTTTTTGAAAGGCCCCAGAGGCTGCTACACCTAAGGGACAATGTTGTTGAGAAGTACAAGTCAGGGTTAGGTTATAAAAAAATATCCAAATATTTGATGATCCCTAGGAGCACTATCAAATCTATCATAACCAAATGGAAAGAACATGGCACAACAGCAAACCTGCCAAGAGATGGCCGCACACCAAAACTCACAGACCGGGCAAGGAGGGCATTAATCAGAGAGGCAGCACAGAGACCTAAGGTAACCCTGGAGGAGCTGCAGAGTTCCAAAGCAGAGACTGGAGTATCTGTACATAGGATGACAATAAGCCATACGCTCCATAGAGTTGGGCTTTATGGTAGAGTGGCCAGAATAAAGCCATTACTTTCATCAAAAAACAAAATGGCACCTTTTGAGTTTGCGTTAAGGCATGTGGGAGACTCCCAAAATGTATGGAGGAAGGTGCTCTGGTCTGATGAGACTAAAATTTAAATTTTTGGCCATCAAAGAAAATGCTATGTCTGGCGCAAACCCAACACATCACATCACACAAAGAACAACATCCCCACAGTGAAACATGGTGGTGGCAGCATCATGCTGTTGGGATGTTTTTCAGCAGTTGGGACTGGGAAACTGGTCAGGGTTAAGGAAAAGATGGATGGTGCTAAATACAGGGATATTCTTGAGCAAAATCTGTACCACTCTGTGTGTGATTTGAGGCTAGGACGGAGGTTCACCTTCCTGCAGGACAATGACCCCAAACACACTGAGTGGTTTAAGGGGAAACATGTAAATGTGTTGGAATGGCCTAGTCAAAGTCCAGATCTCAATCCAATAGAAAATCTGTGGTCAGACTTAAAGATTGCTGTTCACAAGCGCAAATCATCCAACTTGAAGGAGCTGGAGCAGTTTTGCAAGGAGGAATGGGCAAAAATCCCAGTGGTAAAATGTGGCAAGCTCATAGAGACTTATCCAAAGCGACTTGGAGCTGTGATAGCCGCAAAAAGGTGGCTCTACAAAGTATTGACTTTAGGGGGTGAATAGTTATGCACATTTCTAGTTACAAAAGAACAGACTTTTTTCTGTTATTTTGTCCTCTTTGTTGTTTGCTTCACAATAACAAAAAAAACAAAACATCTTCAAAGTTGTGGGGCTTTTTCTGTAAATTAAATGATACATATCCTCAAACAATCCATGTTAATTCCAGGTTGTGAGGCAACAAAACACGAAAAATACCAAGGGGGGCAATACTTTTGCAAGGCACTGTACTAGCATAACTTAAAGTAATGACTAATGTCTGTGAAGACTGTAAAAAATATAAGCAAAAGAATTGCATGAATTAATCCTATTTTAAGCAATAACTCCACAAATACGATATGGGATGTAATTTTCGCTAAAGTTACAGGAATATGTACACATATGTACATATAGTATCAGAAAGCTAAATATTCCTTTTCCTGTTACAGTAGGCAGGTTTCCCTTTTCTCATGAGGTAACATTTGGGACTGTCATAGAAAATTCCCCTGGTGTGAAAGCTTAGATTCCATAGGGCTTTTGCAGCCATGTCATCAATGACAAGGTTCCAAATCGAGCTGTGCACAAGGGACCGCTGAAAATGGAATGTGACTATAGGAACTACAGATGAGACAAGGAGATACCCTGCAGATCTGTGCCTTTGAATAACAAAGAGTTAGCTTTTCAAGAACATGTCTATTTTTACTTAATAGTTAGGTTAAAGTTGGCCATGCACTAGAAGAATTTAATTTGAAAACTTTTCTTGTATTCAATTTTTGAATTGTTAGTTTTCTACTGCAGTGAAGTGAATATTCAAAGGAGTAGGATGGAAATTTTTTCTCCAAAGAACACATTTCTAATGGCGAATGTGGTTTTCATTTGGGAAATTACATTCATTCCAATTGAATGTTAAAAGCAAAAATAAATTTTGTATTGGTTTACAAAACCTTTTTATTACATTTTCATTGAACAAAGTGGCATTAGATGGTACATAAATTGCAATGAGAAGAAATGGGAAGCACAAGAGACATAGAACAGTGTCAGTTGAGATACACATTAAAGTTGTAAATTTAGAAATACTTCTTAACAATCTTAGTCCCGATGTTAGTGGGAGCAAATTAAATTTTGAAGTACTTTCAAAGGACATTCGTCAGGTCATCAAACGTATTGATTAGAATTTTCATACAAATGTTCGTACAAACATTTGTTAAAAAATCTACTATTGGGTGGCCAGCTTAACCCAGATGACACAATTCTTGTAATGGCCTACCCATATCTGCATATCTCTAACAGGCTTTAGACAGCAAGCCCCCTCATTCATATTCTCTTCTTGAACTGGTCAAACACACTGTATACAGTATATCCATGCATACAGCCATGCTGCAGCTTCAGACACCAATTACATTTTTTTTTTTCCGGCCAAAACTGAGCGTGTCTGTTTATAAGATGACAACTTTACTTGTACTGAGAATCTGTTCCCAACTCTGCACTTGTTACAGGTTCATTGTTAGAATTCAAAAAGACCCCAGGCTCCCAGGCTTAACAAAGTAAATTAGCAGCACACAGTAGTGGCATAGCAATGACACACTGAACAGTGTGAGTAGCCTAAAAGAGCAGGTTTGAAAAGAACATAAAGTGGTTGCTAACCCTTACATACAGTATACCCAGTGAAGTGGCTGGTGATACACACAGATAAAACAAATCCTCCTACATAAGTTGTACCTGTTTATCTACAGTATTCTCTCTTCTACAGTGGTTCAAAGTCAAGAATTTATAAAGCTTGTCTGAGTTGTCTTAAAAAAGATATAATTAAACTCTGAAGAGCTCAGTGAGGAGAGCTGAATGGAGGGAAGGGGCACACCCACCTACAGGAACAGAGCTGAGGCTGTCAATCAGCTGGAGCTCCCTCCCTTATCATGTTTTTTCTCCTAGTGGAAAACTTGTCAGAAGTGACTAATGCTGATATCAGTGGACCGAAGCAGCAGACAGAAATTACACTTATGCCGCGTACACATGACCGGACTTTCCGGCAGACTAGGTCCGACGGTCTTCCCGACGGACTTTCGGCTGACTTCCGACTGACTTTCCGAATGAACGGACTTGCCCACACATGACCAGACTTTCCGGCAGACTAGCTCCGACGGTTTTCCCGACTGACTTTCGGCGGAGTTACGGCAGACTTCTGAACGAACTGACTTGCCCACACACGGACTAAAGTCTGTTCATTTTGAATGTGATGAGGTACGACGGGACTAGGAAAGGAAGTCAATCTCACCGCTTTTATCAGTGAGATTGACACCTTGCGAGCCCCGTCGCGGGAGCCAGCGCAGAGAATACCAGGCCCTTAGGTCTGGTATGGATTTTAAGGGGAACCCCCTACGCCAAAAAAAACGGCGTGGGGGTCCCCTCAAAATCCATACCAGACCCTTATCCGAGCACGCAGCCTGGCTGGTCAGGAAAAGGGGTGGGGACAAGCGAGCACCCCCCCTCCTGAACCGTACCAGGCCTCATGCCCTCAACATGGGGGGTGGGTGCTTTGGGGAAGGGGGCGCCCTGCGGCCCTCCCACCCCAAAGCGCCTTGTCCCCATGTTGATGAGGACAAGGGCCTCTTCACGACAACCGTGGCCGTTGGTTGTCGGGGTCTGCGGGCGGGGGGCCTTATCGGAATCTGAGAGCCCCTTTAATAAGGGGGCCCCAGATCCTGGCCCCCCACCCTATGTGAATGAGTATTGGGTACATCGTACCCCTACCCATTCACCTGGTGAAAAAAGTGTCAATAAAAAAAAACACACTAGACAGGTTTTAAAAGTAATTTTTTAGGCAGCTCTGGGGGGGCTTCTTCCGACTTCGGGGGTCTCTTTTGACTTCTCCGCTCTCTCCGGCATCTTCACTCGCTCTCTGACCTCTTCTCCCGGTGTCCGGTTCTTCTGCCGGGCTCCTCCGCCATCTTCTGCTCTTTTGCCGCTCTCTTGCTATCGTTAGCCCGGTCTTCTCCATCATCTTGGGCTGGGACTGTGACGTCATAAGGGGCAGGCTCACCGGGTGACATCACCCGATGACCACGCCCCATGCCTATATAAGTCGTTGCGCACCGTGCACACAGCATTACAGTGGGAGAGAGCGTCGTGTCAACATCGTAAGAAAAGAAGAGGGAACAAGACGATGGAGAAGATCGGGCCAACGCTAGCAAGAGAGGGCAAAAGAACAGAAGATAGCGGAGGAGCCCGGCAGAAGAACCGGACACCGGGAGAAGAGGCTGCAGAGCGGGAGAAGAGGCCAGAGAGAGTGGAGAAGTCGGAAGAGACCCCCAAAGTCGGAAGAAGTCCCCCGGAGCTGCCTAATAAATTACTTTAAAAACCTGTCTAGTGTGTTTTTTTATTGACACTTTTTCCCCCAGGTGAATGGGTAGGGGTACGATGTACCTCATACTCATTCACATAGGGTGGGGGGCCAGGATCTGGGGGCCCCCTTATTAAAGGAACACATATCCGCGGAACACACCTTTAAAAGTCTATGGGAGAAATCAAAAATGCTAATTTTAAAGCACAAGCACAAGGTGCTTTGGGGGACCCCTAAGCACCCTCCCAATGTTGAGGGCATGTGCACTGGTACGGTTCAGGAGGGGGGGCGCTCTCTCGTCTCCCCCTCTTTTCCAGCGGCCTGCCAGGTTGCGTGCTCGGATAAGGGTCTGGTATGTATTTTGAGGGGGACCCCCACGCCATTTTTTTTAACATTTTGGTTCCTGTGGGAATAGCCACAAGTAGTTTTAAATGACTTTTTTCCTTTGAAATGTCATTTTGCTGTCAGACTGTTCTAAACACGGGAAACATGCGCCCCTTTACAGGCATACTATAGACACCCCCAGGTACGAAATGTAAAGGAATATTACACTTTTATTGTTTCACTTTAAGCATTATTAAAATCACTGCTCCCGAAAAAACGTCAGTTTTTAAAACTTTTTTTTGCATTGATCCATGTCCCCTGGGGCAGGACCCAGGTCCCCAAACACTTTTTATGACAATACCATGCATATAAGCCTTTAAAATTAGCACTTTTGATCTCTCCCATAGACTTTTAAAGGGTGTTCCGTGGCTTTGTCGCAGTAAGTGTGCTTAAGCAACATATAGCAATATGGTGTGACCAAATCCCCATATTTTTTGATAATGTTTTTTGAAAATGTTTAAGTGTTTTAAATAGCCTTGCAGGAGGTAAATGTCTTTTTTGCATGTGTGCGCTGTAATCTTTTGTTCTGTTCTTTTACCAGTAAATGGGGGACACGACATTAATTATTACAATGATACTTGGAAACTTAGGTGGTAGGAATGAAAATGTTTTCACCGACCCTAAGATTTTCCAGGTATGTATGAAGATAATTTATCAAGTTTTGCTAACATTTGTACAGAGCTTTCCTAGCAGGAGACAAAAGCAACATGCATATTTTTTTCAGTAATGTTCTTCCAATTTCAGTGGTTTAATATTCTGTCTAGTCGACTGAAATACATTTCTTGCTTGTAACATCATTTTAGCTTTTCCTGTACCCGATATTCGCACACACCACAGGTGAATATAAGAAATCATTACAGCTTGATGACTGCTGAAATAATGGAAGATAAAAAAAAGATGCATTACAACCAGGGAAGATGGCATGATTTGTAAGCATCTCCAAAATGAAGCCGTTCTCTTAAAGTGACCATCTCCAGGGCGGCTATGATATTGTAGCATCCCTAATAACCTTCATCTGCACTTGTGAGCCAAGTGAGCAGAGCACGTATCCCATTACCTGTCAAGCGAGTACGTAGAGTTCTCCTGGCCCCGCTGTAATAGCAGGCTGCTGGTGAACGGAGTAATAAACACCTACTGAGAGGGATGTAGCGTGAAAAGATCTCATCACCTGCCATTAGAACACTGATGAATAATGCAGCATTTTCTGTGGCAGATGTCAGGGGTGGGAGGAAGAATCACTTCAGTAAATGCTCTGGTGAGCACTTCAGCTCAAAGTGAGAGCTGATAGCAACAGATGCATGTGACAAAATTACACTCTGTATTGTATTTTAGGAAGAAATTGGAACATTTACTTCACAAATAGCTGGCTGGCAGGTCTGACTGCTACTTTTTTTTGGGGGGGGGGGAGCTTTCAAGTGAGAGGGAATTTAAGGGACGCTATAATGCAGGGCATTAAATCTCGTCTACGGATTCAGCTGTTTAAAAGATTCGTTTGTCTCTCTGTCTCCTTCATACCTGAATATACCACCTTTGGAAATTAGAAAAAGGCAATTTTATTCACAACCTGTGCTTTAATATCCTAGCTCAATATAAATGTCACTCAGTGGGTACTGGGAACATTCAAAGTGTCCATCTTTGTTTAGAAAAGTATAATTCTTAGATCATCACCTTGTGACTATTAATAGACTTGATATACAACACTGTTTTTCCAGCTACAGGTAAAGTCGATATGGCGGCTGTGCTATCTGCACAAAACGTATTCTTGGTGATACATTAATGGAAAGGTACACTCTCTAATTTATGTGCACACAAATGTACACACTTATTTATTCAAAGTTACTGTAAATAAATGCGACCTTAACTACTTCAATACTAGGCACTCACACCCTTTCCTGCCCAAGCCAATTTTCAGCTTTCAGCGTTGTTGCTGTTTAAATGGCAATTGCGCGGTCATGCTACACTGTGCCCAAACAGAATTTTTATAATTTTGTTCCCACAAATAGAGCTTTCTTTTGGTGGTATTTGATCACATTTGCTAAACAAATAAAAAAACATTTACAATTTAAAAAAAAAAAAGTTTTTCTTTTGTTTCTGTTATAAAATTTTGTAAATAAGTAAGTTTTCTCCTTCACTGTTGAGCACTGATAAGGCGGGACTGACGGCACTGATAAGGCAGCACTGATGGTTACTGACGGGCACTGATGATGGGCACTTATAGGTGGCACTGATGGGCACTGGTAGGTGGCACTGATGGGTGGCACTGATATGCAGCACTGATGGGCATTGGTAGGGCACTCATGGGTGGCACTGGTGGGCACTGATGGGTGACACCGATGAGCACGGAAAGGCTGCTCTGATGGGCACTGATAAGGCAGCACTGATGAGGTGGCACCAATGAGGTGGCACTGATGGTTACTGACGGGCACTGATGATGGGCACTTATAGGTGGCACTGATGGGCACTGGTAGGTGGCACTGATGGGTGGCACTGATATGCAGCACTGATGGGCATTGATAGGGCACTCATGGGTGGCACTGGTGGGCACTGATGGGCACTGATAGGCGACACCGATGAGCACTGAAAGGCTGCTCTGATGTGTACTTATGAGTGGCACTGATAGGCAGCACTGCTGGGCACTGATAGGTGGCACTGATGGGCACTTATGGGCACTGATACATGGCACTGATGGGCACTGATATGCGGCACTGATCGATGGAATTGATAGGCATCACTGATGGCACTGGCACTGGTAGGCATTGGGGATGGGCACTGATTGGAAGCTGCCTGGGCACTGATTGGCATTTCCCTGGTGGTCTAGGGTAGCATACCTAGTGGTCCAGTGTGGTGGCAATCCCTGGTGGTCCTGGCAGCATCCTCGTGCTCCTGGGCGGGTATCCGAGGGAGGGCTGCGCTGATAAACACGATCGGCTCTACCTCTATCTATCTCAGCCTATCAAAGGCTCTTCCTCTTTATATCGTGATCAGCCATGATTGGACATGTCTGATCACGTGGTAAAGAGCCTCCGTCAGAGTGTAGAGTCAGACTGTCACACTGCACCACCGATTGATGCGATGTGCGCCCCCACGGTGTGCGAGAGCGGTCGTTCTGGAGGGCCGTCATATGATGTCCACCCAGAACGTGAGCCGCGCAGCCCAGCTGGCTGGCAGGCGGGAAGTGGTTAAAGTGTATGCTCAACCAAAACTTTTTTTTTTAGTTTCGGAAAAATAGGGATGGGTTTTAATCTCATCCCCAGGTTTATCCCTGCTCTCTTTTTCCTCACTAGGGGGATTCATCTCTATTTGTCCTCTTTATCATTGTCACAGAGAAAGAAGATGAGGCAAAATCCTTAAAGCGGAGTTCCAGCCACATTATTTTTTTTTATGTATCCGAGCATAATGCATTTTTATCATAAATAACGATTTTATATGTTTGCTAGTGGATGTTGCTAATATATTTATATAACAGGCAGTGACGGAGGAAGGTCCTGCCCCATTGATATGGAAACCACCTTAAATCGCGTCATTTCCTTTTGGGAAATAACGCAATTTTTTATCACAGTATTGCCCACAGACTCCTGGGAAATGATGAGTCACATTTCCCAGGAGCAGAGGTGATGAAGGAAGTGACGAGGAGTGCCGCAGACCAGGAAGTGGCAGATTAGGAGCACTACATAGCAACAGAGCGTTGGTGGTGATTATAAAAAGAAAAATTTCCCCCAAATGTTTCTATATAGGATTAAAGGTCTGTGATTATGTAAAAAAAAATTTAAGGGTGGAACTCCGCTTTAATGTTATGGTTGTCACCTGAACAAAAATGAGGGGTAAATCCTCCAATAGGGTCATCTGTTCTTGTGACAAATGTCTAAGAGGGGAATTCTCCTCACTTTGTAGAGATTGTCTCTCACTTCCTGTTGCCCCTCTAGGATAGAAAGTGAGAACAGAAAATATAAACTGGCAGGAACTTTTTTTTTCTTTTATACATTCTTTTATTTAAAGATTTTAAAGTTTTACAATGCAAGGAAAACATGTATAGGCATTTTCAGCATATGAATAAATGAACAACGTAAAAAATAAAAATGAAAAATAAAAAAATAAAAACTTTAACCAGTTGCCACCCATACAGTACATTTACCGCGGGCAGGCGGCACGGGCAGGGTGGATCACATACATGTACGTCATCCAGCCTGGGGATGATGTACGCTGCTCCCATGACGGACACAGCTAATTGAGGCTCCCGCTACAAGGCCACTTTGAGCGACCTGGGGTTTATGTGATCACTGTGCAATCACATGATCACAACGTCAATAAAGCTATTATCAATGAATGTCACTCATAACAGCTGTGCTTCCTATACAGTGATGCTGTGGTTGGCCCACGGCTATCACATGGTACCTGGGCCAATCAGAGCACCATGTACCATATGATTTGCTGTAGCCAATCAGAGATTACTAGTAATCACAGCTGTTATGAATGTAACCTATTCATGACAGTTCAAAACTTTCAAAAATTTAGAAAAAGTTTCAAAAATTTTTATAAAAAAATATATATTTTTTAAACTACTGATCTCTGCCACACCAGTCATATAATTACACTGTAATGCACTGGTGACAGCATGCATAAACTTTGAAAAAACAAACACATTTTATTTTTTTCATTTCTTCATTTTCTAAAAAATTGTGACAAAAAATACAAAAAATACAACTTCAAGGAACTCTCCATGCCTCTTACTAAATACTTCAGACTGTCTATTTTCCAAAAAGGGTCACTTTTGGGTGGGTATTTGTACTGTCCTGGCATTTTAAGGGCCTCAAGGAATGAGATAGGATATCAGTGCATCAGAACTGATCAATTTTCAAATATATATATCTATAGATCTATAGATATATATATATATATATATATATATATATATATATATATCCAATTAATATACACTTATTGGGATTTATTTTTACCCAAGATATGTAGCAGAATACATTTTGGTCAAAATTTATGAAGAAATTCAATTTTTTATTGGATATGATAATTTATTTTATAACAGAAAGTAGAAAATATTTTTTTTCAACATTTTCAGTCTTTTTTCATCTATATAATAAAAAATAAAAAGCCCAGTCGTGATCAAATACTGATTATAATACTGATTGCTCTTGTAATGAATTGTATTGTAACTGTACTGTCTGCCCTCATCTTTTAAAGTGCTGCGCAAACTGTTGGCGCTATATAAATCCTATATAATAATAATAATAATACTATGTAAAGTACAGTGTCTGTGTTTTTAAAAATTATGAAGCTAAACACCTTCTTTGCACAAGGCTGCTGTGTGGTCACATGTCCTCTCTCTGCTCTCCTTCTTGATCTGAAGAGTACAATGGGAGGGGCTCAGATTTCCCTCTGACGTATGCAAGCTACACATTCTGCACACGGCAGTTTATACATTTCCAACCATTTAAAAACTGAGCCTTTAAAATCTATCTATAGCTAGTGGTTTACAATTACACATGAGTTACACACTATGCAAATGCATCCATAAGTGATTCAATAGTGGTATTTGGGGAGATCCAGGACATAGGCCACTGCTCCATTCTCTATTTCTCAGTACACAAAGGAGTTGATTTACTAAAACTGGAGAGTGCAAAATCTGATGCAGCTCTGCATAGAAACCAATCAACTTCCAGGTTTTATTGTGAAAGCCTAATTGAACAAGCTGAAGTTAGAAGCTGATTGGTTACCATGTACAGCTGCACCAGATTTTTCCAGTTTTAGCAAATCAACCCCACTGCCTCTTAAAGCTCCAAACAAAATGTTTGTATTAACATTTGCTGTGTCACAAGTACTGTAGTTACATTTCATGAGATGTATGCCACTTTCAGAAATGTTGCTTTTTCTTTTTATTATTTACTATTTCATTGATGCCGGATAGTACAGATTTCACTATAGTTCCAGCACTGAGACTACAAGGTATACAACTGTTAATACACAGAAGCCATAATATTGTTTATCCACCCATCTCTCTTCATTTCTTAATTTCTCTTTTCATCATCTCATCATTTACAGGATCACTTGTATTTTTGTAATAGCATACCTCCCAATTATCTCATCTTCCACAGCACTGTCTGGGGACCTTAACCAAATCCGGGCATCTCACGTACCCACCCCGTGTCCCAGCACTGGGTGCTGAAAATTATTCATTATGATTGTCATCAACAATTTACTCATAAATATCATCGTGGAGTTCTGCATATTGTGTCTGATGCGGGGCTACATTGGCCCCACACACATTTGCCTCAGTTCACTCCATTTTGAGTAACGCATTGAGTAACATCCATTTTGAGTTGCCATGCACTCCTGGTTAGGGGCAGAGACCAGTGGGTCTCACAGCTGTGCCATCTTTGGGCTCCACCCTCCTCATCCAAGTGGTACTCTTCTGTTACTATAGATATTGGGAGTGATATGGAGCGTAGCCAGGCATGGTCCTGTAAAGTAACTTGTGCCAGGCTTGCATTTCCCCACTTAGAGACATCTTCCCATGTAGCTGTGGACCATGGCAGCAACATAGCTGGAAAGAGTTTCAGTTTAAAAGCAATGGTTTTGCACAGAGCAGCTCCGATCCTCCCCTGCACGGGTTCCTCACTGGTGCTCCTGGCTTTTCCCCCCCACGACTGCCCCCATAGCAAGCTTCTTTGCTATGGGGGCATTCGTGCATGCTCGCTCTCAAGCCCCACTCTGTGTGTCCATTGACATTAGACCCACCCCCCTACCCCGCTCCCCACACCCTCCTCACTGGCTGTGATTGACAGCAGCAGGAGTCAATGGCTTCTGCTGCTATCTCTGAGCCAATGAAGAGGGAGAGAGCCTCTGCTCTCATGCACTTTGCTCAATTAAGATCAGGCGCAGGTAAGTATAAGGCAGGGGTGGGGGGAGCTGCATGCAGAAGGTTGTTTACCTTAATGGAAAATTTAAATTAAGGTTAAAAAAAAAACTTTTATCTTTGGAATCTGAATTTCATGGTTGCCCCTGGTTATTACCAACAAGAAGCTGATAACAGGTCATATTGAAGTTCTTACACTGCTTGTGTTTAAAAAAAATTTTTTATGATGTAATAACTAATGAAAAGCTGCATTAACTTGTGTCTTTTATATCTTCCTGGGGTTCATCTTTAAGGCCACTTTCACACTGAGGTGCTTTACAGGTGTTTTAGCGCTAGAAATAGTGCCTGCTTAGCACCTGTTAATGGCCTCTCCTGTCACTCTAGTGTGAAGGCCCGAGTGCTTTCACACTGGAGTGGTGCTCTTGCAGGACGTGAGAATAAGTCCTGCAAGCAGCATCTTTGGGGCGGTTTAGGAGCGGTGAATACACCACTCCCAAAAGGCACTACCATTGAAATCAATGGCCAGCACTGTCAAAACCTTTGCAGGCGGTTTTAACCCTTTTTTAGCCGCTAGCGAGGGGTTAAAAGCGGCCCGCTAGCGGCCGAAGAGCGCCGCTAAAAAAAGCGCTAAAACTAGCAGCACTTTACCACTTGCGCACCCGCTGCTTCAGTGTGAAAGTGGCCTAAATGCTAAAGGAATGTCGTAAAATCATCCTTCCATATGACCTGTATTATTCATAAGTGAAAAATGGGGTAGTTGCCCATATTCCTTAGCCTTTTTCTTTACAGGATATATTTTTCCCCAAAATAAATTGCAAACATTCCTTTGAAAGAAATTATACATTCTGTACAAAAATGTTTTCCATTTTGTATGCTTTGCTTATATATTGCACACTGCGCTCATTACACACACGGCACTAATAATGTTTTGATTACGTCTTCGCATTCTTTTAGATAAGAAACTAGCCTGCCTATGTTATGCCCCTTGTTACCCTAAATGTACATTTATAATATTAATGTGAAACCTACAGAAGCATGTGAATAAAAAAACTTCAAATGTGCTGAATAAACAGAACAGTTATTTGGAAAGATTCTGAGTGTTTCTTTTTATGTCTGTTCCCTACTGTAGTCGTTATTAATTTGGATAAATGATAAACCACTGATAAATATGAGAATAGGAGTTTACTATCTATAAAATTTCCGTACAGCCTCCCTGAAAGCTCCTACCCCCCAAAAAAATCGAATTATATTTTCGTAAAAAATACACCCAAATTATTATTATGGACACAAACACAGCAAAATTACTGCTAACGCTAAAAGATAAAACTGTATTGAGTTAATAAATAAAGTTCTATGTGTGAATGAGATCTTGGAGCTCATTTACATGGATGCTGTGGCCTGTACATTGTGAATAACTGGTTTGCTTACGTCGCTGCAGCTGCCTGGAGCTCTGTGCAGGCAGCCTAGGCTATGAGGACACAACAGCAGGCCATGATTTGACAGGCGTGTGGGAGCAAGTCTTTGACCTTGAACACAGACAGTGTGCACTCAGGGCCACTCACCCATGCCTGTACGCCTGTCAAATTAGGAGCTGAGGCTGTGTTCGTACAGGCGCTGCGCCCCCTTAGAGTAACTGGCAGCTCCAGCCGCATGAACAATACATTTATTCACACGGCCAGAGTAACTGTGTGAATGAGTCCTGAGGGCTCATTCACATGTGAGGTTGGGGGTGGCAAAACCCTAAGGTTGAGCTGTGCTTTTCCTGCCCACCAACCGCTACCCTCTTTCAAGGGAATAGCATTGCTCCGCAAGTGCCCTGCAACTACGTGCAAAGCACATGATTGCGGTGCACTAGTGTGGGGTAAAAGCAGGCAGCTTGTTAAATGCTCTCTGAAGAGTGATCCAAACACTTACTGCGCTTCAGAGAGCATAACACATGTGAACAAGCCCTTATTTTTTGTTTAGGCTGGGTTCACACTGCAGCACTCTCCGGCTCACAGCAGGAGTCTGGTGCGTCTCCATTCACCATTTCAGGTCCGATTTCAGCCAAAATTTTGGGCTGAATTCGGACCTGAAATGGACCAAAAGACGCACAGGACTCCTGTGCAATTCACACCGGATCTGCTGCGGAGATGTGTGAACTGGTCACAATCTCCTGCTATGCAAATTGGATGTGGAGAAACTCGCTTCCAATTCGCAATAGTGTGAGCCCAGCCTTAGTTATTACTAATTTCTTTCGATTTTTTTTTATTTTCAGAATGTTATTTTATTTATTTGTTTTTTAAGTTTTTTTTTAACAGCCCTGTTGGGGGGCTTTGGTGAATGGTCAGAGGTCTAAACTGACCCCTAAGGTCTCACTTTTAAGACAGAGAAAGGAAATGACAACACAGCTTCCTCAGTTTCTTTCTCTGAAGCCTCAGCTGCACAGATGTTTGAATAAGAAGCGCTCTGAGGCTTCATGTTCATTCACAAACGGAAGCAGTGTAACCATAGTTTACAATGCTTTAGTGATAAATTGACACAATGAACAATTGGTACCGATCACTCACTTTGTTCATTCAGAAACGGAAGGGGCTGGTAAATAGAACATATTTACTGGCACCCCCAGCAGATGCCAGCAGGAGAGGAGAAGAGGGAAACCTGTGGGGGAAAGGGCAAATGAGGGGGGCCCAGACAGTGGGTGGAAGGGGGACATACAGGGGGGGCCCAGATAGCAGGTGGGTGGAGGCACAGACACTTGAATGGATCCCCCTGTGGCGCAGCCAGAGGTTGGGAGGAGAGGAGGAGAAACTGGCAACACTGCAGGGAAGCCTGTGAAAGGCATTTAAGAGCAATGAGAGGCTGACAGCTCCCACAGCAAATCATCTAATCAATTAGCCCTGGACACAGGCTGCCTCATGTTAAATTTAAGGAGTTTGCTGTATACCAAAATTGTTTTAAAATATACCACTGCTTGTCATACCTGTTACCAAATGCTGAACATTCCAGAGATTATAAATTGATATATCAAGATGCCCACTCAGGATTTTATGAGTATGCACTTGTCTGTGTTTTCTTGATGGCCAGAGGTTTGACCAGTGGCAAATGTTATTGAAAGGGCACAATAAATAAAAGTAATTTTAGAAGTAGTTTATAAGTACGAAGTCCCAGAAACTATAGAGTGACAGTTTGGAATAATCTTATAAACCATAGCCAAGTGATTAAGTGGATTGTTTAAAAATATTTATGGAAATATTTACAGTATACAATGGTCTGGTAGGACGTATCTACTTGTGGGGACACCAAGGAGGGGACACGTATCCATTGGCATGCTGCACTGCACCACATAATGATTCGACCCTTCTGCTATCTGGCACCTGCTTGAATATCTCCATACCAGCTCGCCTCTATATTATTAAACGCTTATACTTCTAAACTACCTTTTCCATACCTTTTCCATACATTTCATCAAATGTGGATGTTCTTAAGCAGTTGGCCAGCTTTAGAACAATGTACAAGAGGTTGTGAGGGAGTGATTACCTACCTAAAATCATTGGTTCCGTGAGGATTTCTCACGTCATTTATCATCAATATAGACCCTGGTATCTGCCTTGTTAATGCAGCCCCATGTCGGCCCTCTTTGACCTCATGATCACCCTGGAGCTTCTGTCCGGTTATCTGTCCTGCCACAATGTACATATAATATGTATGATATCCTTACCTATCTAGCTCCAGAAGAAGTGCTCTTTAAGCGCAAAACTAGTAGAGCAAGTCTTCTGAACATCTGAAAAACAGAATCAACATTTTCTGAACTAGCTTTATTTACCCCTGATCTATTACCCATTGTTGTACTCATTCAGGTATTATATGTGTTATTTCTTTGGGGTAATTGCTAATTTTCAGGTTTCTTTCTGGCCTATCAGCGTAGTCAATTCCAGTCCAGTCTGACTCCGGGCCGCTGTTTGATCATTGAGACACATTTTGTCACTTTCACAGACTTACATGTTTTTTAATTTGTTTATGTCTTCAATATTTTTAATAAATTAAAAATTGTAAAGTTTTAAGTATTCCTATAAAGTCCACTCTTTTCAATTCTCCAAAGGTTTTGACTATCTAACAGGACGTGGCATAGTATGCTCCATTGTGCTGTCCATAGTGCCACCCTGTGGTGACCATGTTTTTTTGCATGTATACCATCTATTTGACATCCAAAAATTTGGAGGAAAGGTCACCTGGTTTCAAGCCAGACATGCAAAAAAGTTTATTAACCGGTTCCCGACCGGCGCACGCCGATGTACGACGGCAGAATGGCACGGCTGGGCAAATGGGCGTACCTGTACGTCAATTTGAATTGCCCGCCATGCCATTGCGTGCGCGCCGCCGGCAGCGCGCGCGCCGGCCGGGAGCTCCGTGAGTCGGGTCGCGGGTCCCGCGCACTCGATCGCCGCGGGGATACCCGCGATCGCCTCACGGAGAGGATGAACGGGGAGATGCCGTTGTAAACAGCATCTCCCCGTTCTGCCTAGTGACAAGTGTCACTTGATCTCTGCTCCCTGTCATCGGAGCAGAGATCAGTGACATCACACATACAGCCCATCCCCCTACAGTTAGTAATCACTCCCTAGGACACACTTAACCCCTCCCCGCCCCCTAGTGGTCAACCCCTTCACTGCCAGTGCCATTTACACAGTAATCAGTGCATTTTTAATTGCACTGATCGCTGTATAAATGACAATGGTCCCAAAAATGTGTCAAAAATGTCCGACATGTCCGCCATAACGTCGCAGTCACAATAAAAATCGCTGATCGCCGCCATTACTAGTAAAAAAACAAATTATTAATAAAAATGCCATAAAACTATCCCCTATTTAGTAAACGCTATAACGTTTGCGCAAACCAATTATTAAACGCTTATTGCGATTTTTTTTTACCAAAAATATGTAGAAGAATACGATCGGCCTAAACTGAGGAAAAAAAATGTTTTTTTATATATTTTTGGGGGATATTTATTATAGCAAAATGTAAAAAATAATGCGTTTTTTCAAAATTGTCGCTCTTATTTTGTTTATAGCGCAAAAAATAAAAATCGCAGAGGTGATCAAATACTACCAAAAGAAAGCTCTATTTATGGGAAAAAAAGGACGTCAATTTTGTTTGGGAGCCACGTCGCACGGCCGCGCAATTGTCAGTTATACTGACGCAGTGCCGAATCGCAAAATACGCTCTGGTCAGGAAGGGGGTAAAATCTTCCGGGGCTGAAGTGGTTAAAAGGCTTTGTTTGTAGGAGATAGAAAAATATAAATACATATTTAATGTATTTTAAACATTAGTTCAGCCACGATAAAGTCAATTTTTATTTTCATTTGTCTTCAATTTTATGTTCAATTGTTTTACTATGCTGTTAAGTTAGTATGCCCACCAATAAGCTACAAGGCCATTCTAGACAAAGGATCTGGGTCTTCCACCAATTATTGTAAATATTATTTTTTCAATTCTTTGTCTTCATGTAAGTTTTAGTTACAATAAAAGGTCATGTTGTAATGATGTAGCTGCTCACAGCTATTAGCTTTTCCTCAATGGAGCCTCCTAGACAGGGACTTGCCCCACCTAAATGTAAGGATGTTCCAGGTTAAAGATGATAACAGGTAAGGTTAGTGCCGATTCACACAGGGGCAACACGACTTCAGCGCGACTTTGCAAGGCGACTTCAACGCGACATCAATGCGACTTCAGCGTGACTTTAAGCAACTTACAACGCGACTTCAGGTCGCCTCCAGGACAGGCGACTTTGGCTGTGGCCAATCACAGAATAATCAGCTCTCTGGGAGGGAGGGGTTTGCCATGGTAAACTATTTTCTTTTCCTGTAAAGTCGCTTCAATATAGATGGAGATCCGACTTGGAGGCGACTTCCATTGAATTCTATGGGAACAGGTCGCCTAGAAGTCGCCTTGACGTAGTACAGGAACCTTTTCTGAAGTCGGAGCGACTTCAGTAGTATACATTAAGAGGGCTCTCATTGACTTGGGGCGACTTGAGGGCTGACAAGTCGGATCCCAAGTCGTTGTAGTGTGAACCGAGCCTTAGTGATCGAAATTTAAAATATTGATCAAAAGTGGGGAGATTGTGAAAGAATAAGATTTATGCTCCTCTTCATTAGCATATGCAATGTAAAACAAACATGTTTTCTATAATAATGGTCATGTACATGCAGTCAATAATAAAACAAATTTGTAATGTATACCTAAATTTCATCTTCTGGATGGTTAAAAGATCCTTACTCTTGTTCTCCAGTATTGGTAGTTGGCTGACCTCAGTGCTGAATAGATGCATCCTATGCATTAAGATGAAAAAACATCTGACGATTACCGCCCCCCCAGCCCCCCGTTTTACTTACCTGAGCCCTGAAAAGTCCCGCATTGCAAACGCGCTGGATCTTTGCCCGGGGTCCTCGGCTCTTCATTGGATAGATTGATAGCAGTGCAGCTATTGGCTTGCACTGCTGTCAATCAAATCCAATGACGCAGGCGCCGGGGGGCGGGGCCCAGACCTGTGCTCGGCAGCTATGGACGTTATATGCAGGACTCGGGAGCTTGCCCGCAAGATAACCCCCTGGGAGAGCGCTTCTCCCAGGGGGTTATCTGAGGTGGGGAGGAGCTAAGAGAGCCGCTGGGGGACCCCAGAAAACGCCATTCGGGGCCACTCTGTGCAAAACAAGCTGCACAGTGGAGGTAAGTATGACATGTTTGTTATTTTTAAAAAATAAAAATTGAACCTTTAGTGTCACTTTAAATGGCTATTAGTGCTTAACTGCCTACTTGCACCAACTGGCCAAATGCATCTGAAAAAAAAACATTTTTGTCTACAAGCTAGATCTAAGTATTTTAAACTTTTTTGCCTTTACATTTGTCTAGAGATGAGCTTTATACCCCATACCTTCGAAATTTTTCTCAACAGATTGTTTTCCTGAATATATTTTTGATACAAAGTTGATAAAGGGCTGGATTGGACACATTGTTTTTGGGGAAAATATTAGGATGTTAGATCTTTTTTCAACAGCAAATGTAATATTCCAGAAAAGAAAAGAAGTATTTCACCGAACTGAATACCTTTCTTTTGTAAATTTCGCAATTTCTGAGTGCTGCATGAGTTTTGTTGGCTGAAAATATGGCAAGGCTCATCAAGTAATGAAAACAAATGGATACCTGTAACTACTGTACATTTAAAGGGTAAGTAAATTTAGACCACAAAGATTAGTGGGTTTACGATACACATATTGTATGCTGCTAAATCAGTTACATTAGACCTCAATAGTAGTTTTGGGACCACTGTAGAAAACTCTAAGCTATCTGGGGCTCAAACTTGGTAAATTTCAATTCTAAAGCTTTTTTTTTAACCGGATGCAAATCTGTAGTGGATACATCTGGATAAGTAGCACCAATCAGCAATCAATTTCAGAGTAATTAGCTGTACAGAGTTTTTGTACAGCGTTCTGGCAATGATAAATTTACATTATTTGCTTAATATAGAAAGTAAAAAAAAATATGATTTTCAAATTGTTATACATTATAAGATGCATCCTGTTTTTAACATACGTGATTTCTTCAACACTACTCAAAAATGTGTTAATTCTCAACTATTAGGCTTTTTGATTACCAGCGGTTGTTGGCTTGCTATATTTTATTCATGTGCATATTCATGAGCATAAATCATAAAGCTGAGTATTAAGAAAGGAAATGTTTTAAAAGTATTTCTTCTCTTGATATTTCCCCACCGATGCTTAAGGATAAAAGGCCATGTATTACTGAAGTGATGTCTCTAAAAAAGGTCTCTTGAGCCATCTCTAATAATCTCCATTATGTATAATGACCATTTTGATAATAGTCCTTAGAAGATGTAATGGCCATGGTAAATGCTTATTACCTGCTTGTTCATGCTGGAAGAAGCATGCATAAGACTAGGGGAACAGTCAAATGGTATTTGAGCTACTCTTAGAAGAAACAGGAAATGCTTGCTATAATGTAAAAAAGAAGACAAAAGCTGCTTCATACAAAAGGTATGCATCAGTACTCTAAAAAGCCAGGAAGAAAATTTCCAGGTTGAGCCTCTGTTTACATGAATTTTCTCGTTTAAAATATACTGCGTTCATATAGACAGGGTTATCCAAGTGAATGCATTTTTTTTGGTTTGAAATACTTGCAAATAGCACTAAAAGCAGTTCAACAATATAAGAATATTGATTTTCCACATGGGTTTGTTTATAAGTTATTTTCACCCAATTTTAGTTTTCCTACCTTTTGGGTGGCCAGGGTTAAGAGGGATAAGCTTCGGTTTTGAACCAAACTAAAATTCATGCTGAATTTTGCCTGTTTGGCGTTCAGTGAATAGTCAAGTTAAATGGGCTGCTCGCCTTTCCACCGAGCAGCTTCCTGGTCAGACTTGGTAGGGGGCTGGCGGCTGCCAGCTTCCTAGCAACCAGTGACCATTTCTGTTTAGGCTGTCAGATTGGTATTCCTGGCTGACAGGTGAATGTAAACAAATGAACGGGGATCACAAAATATGCCCATGACCATAGTTGGTGAATGGCTTTGGCCATTTTTGGTCAGTGACAATGACCATATATGACAATGACATTAGCCTTTCACTTGTCAGGTAGATCTATGTCAGAAGGGTCAATTTACCACAACTGTAGAGTGCAAAATCCAGTGCAGCTCTGCCTAAAAAAAACAATCAGCTTCCATTTTTTTTTTGTCAAAACATAATTGAACAAGCTGAAGAAGTTAAAAGTGGAGTGGCTACCATGCACAGCTGCACCAGATTTAGCACACTCCAGTTTTAGTAAATTAACCCCAAAGTGTTTTTTGTTTTGACGGCACCATTCATCATAATTGGTGAGGATCTGCATCACATGACAAAGTGACTGACGGTAGATTTAAATCATGGGACTTTTTTTTTTCGTTTTTTTTTTAAAGTGTGTGCTGTCTTTATCTGCTGTTTACAGTTTTTTGAGAATGAGTAGGGTAATCATGTAATCATTCTTGTGGGACATGAAGTGGTATCTGGGGGTCCTTTTATTTTTAGAGGCAACTTCCTGATTTTGAGAAGCCACCTTTCATTGAGGCAGGAATGTAGAGAAGAGACCATTGTCCTCATCAATGTGGGGAAAATGTACTATGCCAGGGGGCTCCTAGCATAAGGTAATAATTTACCCCATTTTATGGCGACAGCCCCCATTTTGAGAATTCTGCCTCCAGAAAACACCTGCCCATGGTTTGTCTCTGGCTGCGAGCTGGTGCAGTATATATATTACACAGTGCAGATATCTCAGCCACTCCAAAATGGCATGCAATAAACATACACGTGTTGGTACCCATTCACTGCTCAGCTCCAATATGTACAGGGCATTGTGCATAAGTGATGACATCCTAAGCAATATTATATTGGGTGTAGTGAGCTCATTCATGTAGGCACAGAATATGGTTCTGTATACTCTGTAATGTGTGCAGATGGATCAGCACAATACTTTTTTACACTGACTACACTGCCAATTCCAGGGGCAAGGGCAGTGAGGAGGGAGCCCTAGTCCACTGGTGATTAATGTGATGGTTAAAATACCAAATACATTACTTTCTATTGTTATGTTCTCCTGACTAGGGACGAGCCTACTTGTTCTCAGTTTAGGACAGGTTCATCTAACTGTACTGCAGAATGGGTCTTGATTAAAAACCCATTAAAGTCAATGGGAGGGGAATCCTAGAAATCAGTAATGGAAATAATCTAGGCTAATAGGCAAAGAACTGGTAAACATAAGGTATAAGGAACTGGACACTGCCATGGAGAGCATGCACCAAAGGAAAGTGAGCAGCGATTTTAATAAAAGTGAAACATTAAATATGCAAAATTCCTTTAAATAGCATACCTAGGGAATGCCCTCACCCTGCCTGTGATGAAGCATATCTGTATAATGTATACGACCTACTACAGAACTAACCATTACAAACAAAAGAAATGCTGCTTTAATTGCCAGGAAATAACAGCTCCTGATTGTGTTGCTCTATTTGTAAAAAAGGCAGCCAGGGATTCCCTTCATCTTTACCAGACCCTTATTCCAGATGAGGATCCGGTCTATATGTTAATGGGATGTGGGTTTTCAGGTAAATTGTTAGACATGGTCCAGTTGGTTGTTTTGCAGGCTAGCTGGTAAGTGTGCTGGGAAATGGTTGGTTGTTTGTGATATATGTTAATAGGGGACTCCCACAGAGAAAAAAAGTGTTGTTCCCCCTAAAAATACATACCAAAGCCTTATCCTTGATGAAGGTATGATATTATTGACAAGGGGAACCCCACAAAAAAAAAAAAAACAGCAATACAAACTGCGCACTCCCCAAGATGCATGCAAACCCTTATCCGAGCATATATAGCCTGGCAGGCAAAAAAAAGGAAGGGGGATGGGGACAAGAACCACTTCCCCAAAACCCTATCAAGTGGTTGTAGTGGTCTGTAGACAGGAAACCGCTAGAATCTGGAATCCACTTTTAAAAATAAGGGGGCCCCCAGATACTGCCCCCATTATATGAAAAAGTAATTTACATATTGCCCCTGCTTATTCAGAACAAATGTGAACACACACACTTTTTCATAAGACTTTACCCACTTCCAGACCAGCCGCCACAATTTTACTGTGGCAGGTTGGCCTGGCTGGGCAAATCAACATTACCTTACCTCGCTTTTCCTTTTGGCCTCTAGGGGCGCATGCATGCCCACAGCGTGTGCCCAGAGCCGATGCGAGTGCCCGGTGGGCCCGATGACCGCCGGGCACCCGTGAGCGCTCGTGACAGAGCGAGAACTGGGATCTGTGTGTGTAAACACACAAATCCCAGTTCTTTCAGGGGAGTAGAGAGAGATTGTGTGTGCATACTAAGTATGCACACCAATCTCTCTCTCCTCGAAGACAGTCCCATCCCCCCTACAATTAGAACACACCTAGAGAATACAGTTAACCCTTGATCACCCACTAGTGTTAACCCCTTCCCTGCCAGTGACATTTATACAGTAATCAGTGCATTTTTATAGCACTGATCACTGTATAATTGTCAATGGTCTCAAAAATGTGTCAAAAATGTTCAATTTGTCCGCTGCAATATCGCAGTCCCAATAAAAAATGCAGATCGCCTCCATTACTAGTAAAAAAAAATAATAAAAATGTCATAAATATATCCAATCTATCCCCTATTTTTTAGATGCTATAACTTTTGCGCAAACCAAACAATATAAGCTTATTGCAAATTTTTTTTACCAAAAATATGTAGAAGAATACATAGCCTAAACTGAGGAAAAAATTATTTTTTTTGAAAAAAAAATTGGAATATTTATTATAGAAAAAAGTAAAAGATATCGGGATTTTTTTACTAAAGGCAAATCCACTTTGCACTACAAGCGCACTGCAAGTGCACTTGGCAGTGCAGTCACTGTAGATCTGAGGGGGACATGCAAGGAAAATAAAAAACAGCATTTTTGCTTGTACATGATTGTATGATAAAATCAGCACAGTTTCTCCTCATTTCAGATCTTCCCCTTGGATTTACAGCAACTGCACTTCCAAGAGCACTTGCAGTACACTTGCAGTGCAAAGTGGATTTGCCTTTAGTAAATCAACCCCACTGTGTTTTTTACAAAAATTGTTGCTCTTCTTTTGTTTATAGCGCAAAAAATAAAAAATGCAGAGGTGATCAAATACCACCAAAAGAAAGTTCTATTTGTGAGAAAAAAAGGACATCAATTTTGTTTGGGTACAGCATCGCCAGTCCGCACAACTGTCAGTTAAAGCGACGCAGTGTTGTATCGCAAAAAATGGCCTGGTCATTGAGCAGCCAAATCTTCCAGGGCTGAAGTGGTTAAAAAAAAAAAAACAAAGCTCCAATGATATAAATTCTTCATCAATCACATCATCAAGAGAATGCAGAGATGTAGATCTACTTCAATCATGATGAACAATGTCCACCGACTCACTAAAAGAAAAAGCCTACTAACCAATGGACACATCTAGTCCTAATGACTGCTCATGGCTCCCTGAGCTGTCATCTACAATGTACACAAAGGGGCTTGATCATGTCGCTAGCCAAATATGGTCATGGTCATACTTGATCAATGTCATTGCCCAAATATGGCTATGTTTGTTAGTGATGTTCACTTTGCTTTGGAAGGAGGTTACCAGCTCCCACCATCCCTATTTGCATGGTTTTGTTTTTAACCCTCTATGCAACCAAACCAACGAAACATAAATTCATAAAAAATCTATCTTTATCCACTTCCTGACTGCCCACCACAGATATAACTAGTATGTGATCTGACACTTCAAGGGCACGCATTTGCCGCGGATACTGCGGACTTGATGTCCGCCGGCACCCGTCAATTGTACAGTACAAAGGCAGGATGCTCATGTAAACAAGGCAGATTGCCGTTCTGTCACTAGGAAAGGTATTGATCCTTTGTTCCTGCAAGGTAGGAACATGGATCATTGCCTTCCTATAGTAAAAGCACCTCCCCACAGTGAGAAAGCACAGGCTAGGCATGCCTTTAACCCTTTGATCTCCCCCAATGTTACCCCTTCTCAGCCAGTGTCATTAGTACAGTGACAGTGCATATTTTTTAGCACTGATCACTGTATTAGTGTCACTGGTCCCCAAAAAGTGTCAAAAGTTTCAGTTAGTGGCCGATTTGTCCGCTGCAATATCGCATTCCTGCTATGTTGCTGATTTTGCTGCCATTACTAGTAAAAAAAAATAAATAAATAAAAATACCTTACCGTTTGTAGGCGCTATAACATTTGCGCAAACCAACAAATATACACGTATTGGGTTTTCTTTTACCAAAAATATGTAGCAGATTACATATTGGCCTAAATTGATGAAGAAATTCGATTTTTTCAAATTTTTTATTGGATATGTTTTATAGCAAAAAGTAAAAAATATTGTTTTTTTTTTTTTAAATTGTCTGTATTTTTTTTGTTCATGGTGCAAATAATACCGCAGAGGTGCTCAAATTACCACCAAAAGAAAGCTCTATTTGTGGGTAAAAAAAGGACATCAATTTTATTTGGGTACAATGTTGCACGACTGCGCAATTGTCAGTTAAACGCAGTGCCATATCGCAAAAAATGGCCCGGTCATGAAGGTGGAGGAAATCTTCATGTTTGTAAGTATGATTTAGTGAAATGGTTCTATTTGATGTGGTAAGACATGTAGACAAGATGCTATTGGGGGTTTTCTTTGATATTTCAGAGTGGCATCTTCTGTCCCTGAGGAAAAGATCAATTGAATGAATCTTGAAACGTGTTGGACGTGAGCGAGCAACTTGGGGAATATCAAAGCTTCATATAATATGCAGTTTTTGGAGAGTACTAATCTGTATCTGCTTACTAAATGTAATTTAAGCCAATTACGGCTATCTATGGTTTTACAGAATGTGTATTTTAATAATTTTGTATTAAAGAAAGATTGTTTATGAATTTATGTTTTGTTGGTTTGGTTGCTGGCAAAATCCCATAGAGGGTTAAAAAAAAAATATGGCTATGTGGCCATATTTGAACAATGATGTCAGCCACTATCCCTTTGCCCGTTTGTTTACATGGCTGGGGAGCCCTAGCCAACAAGTTATTAGGACCAGTGACATCACTGGTTGCCAAAGGTGCGGCGGGTGCTGGCACCCTCTTCTTCCTTAGCAACCACTGACAGCAGAAGCTGTCATCTATAGTAGTGGTAGAAAGAACATTCAGCTGAACAAGCAAAGTTGAACTCATCCCTACTTCTGACCTCTACTGTCTGTGCATTACTTACTCTTGACCTTTGTTCTCTGTGTGTTATGTATTGCTGACCCCTGCACTCTGTGTGTTACTTACTCCTGATTTCTGTTCTCCGGGTGTTACTAACGCCTGACTTCTGCTCTCCACACATTAATTGCAGCTGACCCCTGTGCTCTGTACCTTACATGTTCTTGACCTCTGCAATCTGTGTATTACTTACTCTTTTCCTCTGCACTGTACATGTTATACACTCCTGACCCCTGTACTCTATATATTACACATTCCTAACCTCTGCACTCTGTGCATTATACACTCCTTAACCAAAGCAGAGTAGGCAAGGAATAATTTAAAAATTGGCCACATCCACAATTTGCCATTGCATGCTATGCAGCATCATTTCTCTGTTCATGATGCCTAAGGCATTTTGTCTTAAAACCTTGAATATCTGCCTCTTGTTTTAAATGTCTGTGACAAATTGTTTAAGGGTGTGTTACAAATAGGGGGCAATAGGAACCTAATGCGCTAAGTAGTTAACCCTTTACAGAGCCGGCCAGACAAAACAGAGCTGGTCACACACACCTTCTCCACTTATCTGCCATATAAATATGTGTAAGGACACCTATGATAAGGAGGGTGGCTATTACTCTGCTATGTCAGCATAAAGCATTGCACTGACAGAAGCAGGCATTGCAAGCATTGGTGTGCACAGCCTATTGCATTAGGATGTGCATCACAGAGCACAAACACACATGCGTGTATATCAGCAGAGCAGTGAATGGTGTCAGTAGACGAAGATTGGTGTCAGTAGGGTAGTGCTTTCTTGTTTGTATTATTTACTATTATTTTTTATAATTGTTTTTTTTTTTAATTATTTTTTACAATTTTTTTTTACAGTGTTTTTAGGAGCCCCATTGGGGGCTTTGGGGAAATATCAAGGGCCTAAACAGACCCCTGATGTCTCACTTTTGAGGCAGAAACTGAGGACTGAGATTCCCCAGTTCCTTTCTCTGCAGCCTGCAGTAAACATAGTTTACTATGCTTCAGTTAAGAATAAAGGCAGGAGCAATCGATACAGATCACTCACTGTGTTCATTCAGAAAAGGAAGGGCCCAGTTAATTAAATTTTTACCAGCTCCTTCCCCACTCCTGAGAGAAGAGGAGGGAAGCTGGCACCACTGCAGGGGAAAGAGAGGAAGCAGGGAGAATCGGCACCACGTAGGATGATTAGGGTGTGCCTAGGCATATCCGGCACCGTCTGTGCGCACGCTTATGATTGCAAGTCATTTCCAAGTAAAAATCAGTCTAGAATTATACAATACAGGGAAAGATTTATAAAATGCTAAACAAAAAGTTGCAAGATTTTTTTTACAAGTATAGAACATGTTTATTGAAAAAGTCACCAGTGCAGAAACAATGCAGGATACAATATTTAATATTGCTAATACATCAAAGACGTGAGTACATTTCAGAATAAATATGACACAACAGCTAGAATCATAAGACATCAAGAAAATTAAAGCAACATATCGATTCAGGTGTGGAAAGCATCATTCATAACAGTCATAGCTTACAATTATGTGGTGCAATAATTTGGACCACAAGGAGGGTTAAGGGAAAAAAAAAGAGGTAGGTAGGAGAGGGAAAAAGTATAGTGGGTACAATAGATTAGGGATGGGCCGAACATCCCCCGGTTCCAGAACATGCGAACAGACCGAAAGTTTGTGTGAACATTCGAACACCGTTAAAGTCTATGGGACTCGAACGTGAGAAATCGAAAGTGCGAATTTTAAAGGCTAATATGCAAGTTATTGTCCTTAACCACTTCAGCCCCGGAAGGTTTTACCCCCTTCCTGACCAGAGCACTTTTTACAATTCGGCACTGCGTCACTTTAACTGCTAATTGCGCGGTCATGCAATGCTGTACCCAAACTAAATTTGCTTCCTTTTCTTCCCACAAATAGAGCTTTCTTTTGATGGTATTTGATCACCTCTGCCGTTTTTATTTTTTGCGCTATACACGGAAAAAGACCGAAAATTTTGAAAAAAAATGATATTTTCTACTTTTTGTTCTAAAAAAAATCCAATAAACTAAATTTTAGTCATACATTTAGGCCAAAATGTATTCGGCCACATGTCTTTGGTAGAAAAAATGTCAATAAGTGTATATTTATTGGTTTGCGCAAAAGTTATAGTGCCTACAAACTAGGGTACATTTTCTGGAATTTACACAGCCTTTAATTTATGACTGCCTATGTCGTTTCTTGAGGTGCTAAAATGGCAGGGCAGTACAAAACCCCCACAAATGACCCCATTTTGGAAAGTAGACACCCCAAGGAATTTGCTGAGAGGCATGTTGAGCCCATTGAATATTCATTTTTTTTGTCCCAAGTGATTGAATAATGACAAAAAAAAAAAAAAAAATTACAAAAAGTTGTCACTAAATGATATATTGCTCACACAGGCCATGGGCATATGTGGAATTGCACCCCAAAATACATTTAGCTGCTTCTCCTGAGTATGGGGATACCACATGTGTGGGACTTTTTGGGAGCCTAGCCGCGTACGGGGCCCCGAAAACCAATCACTGCCTTCAGGATTTCTAAGGGCGTACATTTTTGATTTTACTCCTCACTACCTATCACAGTTTTGAAGGCCATAAAATGCCCAGGTGGCATAAAACCCCCCCAAATGACCCCATTTTGGAAAGTAGACACCCCAAGCTATTTGCTTTGAGGCATGTTGAGTCCATGGAATGTTTTATATTTTGACACAAGTTGCGGGAAAGTGACAATTTTTTTTTTTTTTTTTGCACAAAGTTGTCACTAAATGATATATTGCTCACACAGGCCATGGGCATATGTGGAATTGCACCCCAAAATACATTTAGCTGCTTCTCCTGAGTACGGGGATACCACATGTGTGGGACTTTTTGAGAACCTAGCCGCGTACGGGGCCCCGAAAACCAATCACTGCCTTCAGGATTTCTAAGGGCGTACATTTTTGATTTTACTCTTCACTACCTATCACAGTTTCGGAGGCCATGGAATGCCCAGGTGGCACAAACCCCCCCCAAATGACCCCATTTTGGAAAGTAGACACCCCAAGCTATTTGCTGAGAGGCATGGTGAGTATTTTGCAGCTCTCATTTGTTTTTGAAAATAAAGAAAGACGAGAAAAAAACATTTTTTTTTCTTTTTTCAATTTTCAAAACTTTGTGACAAAAAGTGAGGTCTGCAAAATACTCACTATACCTCTCATCAAATAGCTTGGGGTGTCTAGTTTCCAAAATGGGGTCATTTGGGGGGGGTTTTGCCACCTGGGCATTCCATGGCCTCCGAAACTGTGATAGGCAGTGAAGAGTGAAATCAAAAATTTACGGCCTTAGAAAGCCTGAAGGCGGTGCTTGGTTTTCGGGGTCCCGTGCGCGGCTAGGCTCCCAAAAAGTCTCACACATGTGGTATTCCCGTACTCAGGAGAAGCAACAGAATGTATTTTGGGGTGTAATTTCACATATTCCCATGGCATGTTTGAGCAATATATCATTTAGTGACAACTTTGCGCAAAAAAAAATAAAAAAAATAAAAAATTGTCTCTTTCCCGCAACTTGTGTCACAATATAAAATATTCCATGGACTCGACATGCCTCTCAGCAAATAGCTTGGGGTGTCTACTTTCCAAAATGGGGTCATTTGGGGGGGTTTTGAACTGTCCTGGCATTTTATGCACAACATCTAGAAGCTTATGTCACACATCACCCACTCTTCTAACCACTTGAAGACAAAGCCCTCTCTGACACTTTTTGATTACATAAAAAAATAATTTTTTTTTGCAAGAAAATTACTTTGAACCCCCAAACATTATATATTTTTTTAAAGCAAATGCCCTACAGATTAAAATGGTGGGTGTTTCATTTTTTTTTTTACACAGTATTTGCGCAGCGATTTTTCAAACGCATTTTTTGGGGAAAAAACACACTTTTTTAAATTTTAATGCACTAAAACACACTATATTGTCCAAATGTTTGATGAAATAAAAAAGATGATCTTAGGCCGAGTACATGGATACCAAACATGACATGCTTTAAAATTGCGCACAAACGTGCAGTGGCGACAAACTAAATACATTTTTAAAAGCCTTTAAAAGCCTTTACAGGTTACTACTTTAGATTTACAGAGGAGGTCTACTGCTAAAATTACTGCCCTCGATCTGACGTTCGCGGTGATACCTCACATGCATGGTGCAATTGCTGTTTACATTTGACGCCAGACCGACGCTTGCGTTCACCTTAGCGCAAGAGCAGGGGGGACAGGGGTGCTTTTTTTTTTTTTTTTTTTTTTTTTTTTTCTTTATTATTATTATTTTTTTATCTTATTTTTAAACTGTTCCTTTCATTTTTTTTTTTTAAATCATTTTTATTGTTATCTCAGGGAATGTAAATATCCCCTATCATAGCAATAGGTAGTGACAGGTACTCTTTTTTGCAAAAATTGGGGTCTATTAGACCCTAGATTTCTCCTCTGCCCTCAAAGCATCTGACCACACCAAGATCGGTGTGATAAAATGCTTTCCCAATTTCCCAATGGCGCTGTTTACATCCGGCGAAATCTAAGTCATAAAATGCTCGTAGCTTCCGGTTTCTTAGGCCATAGAGATGTTTGGAGCCACTCTGGTCTCTGATCAGCTCTATGGTCAGCTGGCTGAATCACCGGCTGCATTCTCAGGTTCCCTGTTGAGACAGGAGAGCCAGAGAAAAACACGGAAGATGTTGGGGGGGGGCATTCCCTCCCACTGCTTGTAAAAGCAGTCTAGAGGCTAATTAGCTGCTAGGATTGCTTTTACATGTAAGCCGATCGCTGGCTGAAAAGAATGATACCAAGATGATACCTAAACCTGCAGGTATCATTCTGGTATAACCATTCAAAGTCGTGAATGGCGTACCTGAAGACAAAAAAATGGTTAACAATAAAGCACAGTAAACGGTAAGGTATAAAAAATTGCATACCTGAAAAACAAACATGATAAAACATAATAACAATAAAACATTGCAGAATAGAATACAGTAAAAAAGAGCAGAACAAGAGAGAGAGAATAGAGAGAGAGAGAACAATAAAACGACAACTATTTTTTTTTTATTTTATATTTTTGTATGTTTTTTTTTTTTTTTTACACTTTTTTTTGTAACTAACTTTTATAACTGTAACCGGTTCCAGGTTCGGGTCTCTCAAAATGCGATGGCATCTTGGGAGACCCTGTGAAAGTGTGCCTAGTCTGTGCAATGCTGTACCCTACGCTAATACTCAACTAATGAATGGTAGCGTTCAAAATATTCACCAATGCAAAGACCAGGATTGTCAGGACAGGAGGGACAATAATAGCGGGTGTCACGCCTATTATCCACGCTTGCTGCAGACACAACATCTTTTTTGGGGGGGTTCGTTGGGTAGGGGTACTCGGGAGGACATAAAGAAAATGCCTCTCATGCAGCCGACTGCATTTGGTTGGGGATGTGAATGGGGGAAGTACGGGCGCTGCCGAAGCGGTGGGTTCCCAATTAGGATTGGCGAATGCAGCAGGAAGGGCACTATGGGCACGACGGGCCTGTGTTTGTCTTTTTGGTGGCAGCGGGACACTACTTGTGCTTGCCACCTCACCAGCTTGAACTGCACTTATGGGACTCGCCACGTCACCAAGTGTTACTGCAGTGCTGGTTTGACTACGACCGGGGTGTACTAGGCCGCTGGTGCTTGCCAGTTCACCAAAACGCTACAAAAAAAACTGTTAGCGATCGCACGGATCAGGCCTGACTCTGTGAACGCTGCAGTTATGCGTTTAGTGTTTTGTAAGTGACAGTGATCGATCGATACTGCACTTGGGTGGGCTGGGCTGGGCCGGGCGGAGGGGCAAAACGCAGGTGCTAGCAGGTATCTGGGCTGATCCCGCTAACACTGCGTTTGTGGGAACCCTAAACTGCTGGGGACGCTAGTATAGATCTGATCAGATCAGATATTGATCCGATCAAATACTATACCACTAAGGGAGCTGTACGGTGCGTGCGTGGGTGTTAGCGGTACTGGCGCTAACCTGACGCTGCCTGGGGCTGGTGCTTGCCAGTTCACCAAAACGCTACTAAGAAAACTGTTAGCGATCGCAGGGATCAGGCCTGACTCTGTGAACGCTGCAGTTATGCGTTTAGTGTTTTGTAAGTGACAGTGATCGATCGATACTGCACTTGGGTGGGCTGGGCAGAGGGGAAAAACGCAGGTGCTAGCGGGTATCTGGGCTGATCCCGCTAACACTGTGTTTTTGGGAACCCTAAACTGCTGGGGACACTAGTATAGATCTGATCGGATCAGATATTGATCCGTTCTGATGCTATACCACTAAGGGAGGCGTATGCTGCGTGCGTGGGTGTTAGCGGTACTGGCGCTAATCTGACGCTGCCTGGGGCGATGCATATCACCGCCGGGCGATCAGGGGGCTAAACCTTTATTCGGTAATAAACGGCGGGTGCCCTGACACTATAAAAAATAAACGAACTAACCAGCGTCACCCGTAACGGTTATACGGTGATCAGTGGTGAAAGGGTTAACTAGGGGGCAATCAAGGGGTTAAAACATTTATTAGATAGTATATGGGGGTCCCTGTCGCTATAAAACGCTGACGGCGAACCTAAATATTTACCTCCCTAACTAGCGTCACCAGCGACACTAATACAGCGATCAGAAAAATGATCGCTTAGTGACACTGGTGACAGGGGGTGATCAAGGGGTTAAAACTTTATTAGGGGGGGTTAGGGGGGTATCCTAGACCTAAAGGGGGGTAATACTCACTGCCCTAACACTGTAACTGTCACAAACTGACACCATGCAGTAATCAGAAAAAAAAAAAAAAAAAAAAATACTGCTGGTGTCAGTTTGTGACGGGGGGGGTGATTGGGGGGGATCGGGGGGCGATCGGGGGGGGGATCGGGGGTGTAAAGTATGCCTGGCATGTTCTACTGTGTGTGTGTGTGTGTGTTGTGCACTTACATGTCTTCTCTCCTCGGCGCTGGAACGGAAACTGCCGAGCCGAGGAGAGATGACATCACATCCTCTGCCTGTGTGAAACTACACACAGGCAGGGGAGGATTCCGATTGGCTGGGAGCAATCGCGAGGGGGGGGCCACGATCGGATGGTCTCCCCCTCGCCTCCCGACGCTCCCAGTCAAATGCCGACCGCCGCTGGCACCGGGGGGGGGGGTCCGATTGGACCCCCCGCCCGCGGGAGGCAGATCACGTACGGGTACGTGATTCTGCCTGCCCGTGCCATTCTGCCGCCGTATATGTGCGTTAGGCGGTCGGCAAGTGGTTAAAAGGGTTTGGGGACCCGGGTCCTACCCCAGGGGACATGTATCAATGGAAAAGAAAGTTTTAAAAACGGACGTTTTTTCGGGAGCAGTGATTTTAATGATGCTTAAAGTGAAAAAATAAAAGTGAAATATTCCTTTAAATACAGTACCTGGGGGGTGTCTATAGTATGCCTGTTAAGTGCCGCGTTTTTCCCGTGTTTAGAACAGTCTCTGCATAAAATTACATATCTAAAGGAATAAAAGTCATTTAAAACTGCTTGCGGCTGTAATGTAATGTCGGGTCCCGGCAATATGCATGAAAATAATTGAGAAAAACGGCATGGGTAACCCCCCAGCCCATTACCAGGCCCTTTGGGTCTTGTATGGATATTAAGGGGAACCCCGCACCCAAATTAAAAAAAGAGAAGGCGTGGGGCCCCCAGGCCCTATATACTCTGAACAGCAGTATACAGGCAGTGCAAACAAGACAGGGACTGTAGGTTTGTTCATTATGTAGAATCTGTTTGTAATTTGGAACAGGTACATTTTGTAAGTGTAGCTCCAGCCAAAAAATCTATTTTAAAGCTTTTTGGAAAACATAGGGAAGGGTTATCACCCCTGTAACATTTGTTTTTCTGTCTGTGCCCCTGTTCAAAAGACTTCACCTCACTTTCTGTCCCAATGACAATTGGATTTTGAAAATCTGGGGTTTTTAAGGGAAACAAGGATTGGTGTTAAATCAGTGGAGGAGACACCATTTTCCCATATTAACTCTTACAGGAGAGAATTTCCCTTCCTAGGGGTAGATTTCCACTTCCTGTTGCCTCCATTTGTAAGTTGGATTTTTGAAAATAGGGGACCGCCTGTATGTACTATACGACCTGCCCTATACACTCTGTGGAAAATTGGGCCTTAGGTGTTACCAGAACACTGTAAGCCCTCACAGTTACTCTTGCTGGGCGCTGGAACAGGCCCTGCTGTGAAATATTATATCAAGAATTGTAATTACATGCCCCTGTTGAACAGGGGCAGAAAAATTGGGCCTTAGGCGGTGGTGGTGGTGGTGGTGGCACAACACTGTAAAGCCTCACAGATACTTTTGTTGAGCGCAGGAACAGGCGCTGCTGTGAAATATTAGATCAAAAATTGTAATTACATGCCCCTGTTAAACAGGGGCAGAAAAATTGGGCCTAGGCAGTGGTGGTGGTGCCACAACCCCTCACAGATACTCTTGTTGAGCGCAGGAACGGGCTCTGCTGTGAAATATATCAAGAATTGTAATTACATGCACCTGTTGAACAGGGGCAGAAGAATTGGGCCTTTGGTGGTGGTGCCACAACACTGTAAGCCCTCACAGTTATTCTTGGTGGGCGCAGGAAGGGGCCCTGCTGTGAAATAGTAGATCAACAATTGTAATTACACGCTCCTGTTAAACAGGGGCAGAAAATTGGGCCTTAGGCAGTGGTGGTGGTGCCACAACACTGCAACCCCTCACAGATACTCTTGTTGAGAGCAGGAATGAGCCCTGCTGTTAAATATTTGATCAAAAATTGTAATTACACGCCCCTGTTAAAGAGGGGCAGAAAAATTGGGCCTTAGCCACTGGTGGTTGTGCCCAGAACCAGTAATGTTCTTAGAAGCTATCAACGTGAACATTGAGGAGGAATAGAATAGTCACTCAGCATAACAGGATAGTCGCTCAGCATCATCATAGGCAGTCTTCAAGTGATCTCACATTCATAAAAAAATGATTTGGTTACATCAGCATCAGGTGCTTGGTAGCTGGTGATCCAAGATTGATTCATTTTTATGAAGGTGAGCTGATCAACTGAGTCGGTGGACAGGCGCACTCTGTGATCGGTTACAAAGCCTCCAGCAGCACTGAATGTGCGTCCCGAAAGAACGCTGGATGCAGGATAGGCAAGTAGCTCAATTGCAAACTGTGCAAGCTCTGGCAAGTGATCCATCCTCAAGACCCAATAACCCAGTGGATCTTCGGTTGGAATGTCTGATCTTGCCCCTAGGTATTCCTGCACCATGTACAACACACGCTGGTGCAGGGGCGGATCCAGGGGGGGCAACAGGGCAATTGCCCCCCCCCCAAAATAGTAGCACTGACATCTGATTGATTTTTCACAGTCACACTCGCTTGCTCAGCAGCTCAGCCGTGCCTCTGCGGCTGCCTCCCCTGCCTGAGTCTGTACGATACGTTAAATACAGTTCTGTAAGCAACACCTTATTTTCAGCCAGTGCCTCTCCCGAGACTAGACTCTGGATCCGCCTTTGCACTGGCGATGGTTGTTGAAACCGATCAGACCTTGGGGCTGCAGACTAAAAAATTGTCTGAACACATTGGTCAGATGGCCACCTTCTCCACCGCTCCTTCTGTGACTGACCAAAGCCTCAGCAACACGTTGTCCAGGAGGATCAGGAAATTGTAACCTCCCAGGCTCTGGAAACGCATTGCACAAACCTTTCTGCAAGGCCTCCCGAAGATGTTTCATCCTCTGCTCCCACTGCGATGGCTGGATAAGTTCCTCCACCTTACCCTTGTAATGTGGATCAATAAGGGTTGCCAGCCAGTACTGATCCCTCTCCATGATGCCACGAATCCGAGGGTCCTTTCGTAGGCTTTGCAGGATCAGGGAGGCCATGCAGCGTAGGCTTGCTGAGGCATTCGGTATGGAGTCCTCTGGGTCACTAAGGACGACCTGATCCGCAGCCACCTCCTGCCAGCCACGTACAAGTCCATGGGTTTCTGGGGCCTGAAAATGATCTGCTGCTGATGCTGAGTGCTAGGCTCCACCTCCATGCTGACACAATCCTCCTCCTTCCCCTCCTCCTCTTCCTGTGTGATAGGCGGGCCTGCAGGAATACTGTCTGGATAAAGGGGGCATTGACAGGTAAGGAAGCCCTCCTCTTCCTCCCACTGTTCTGCCTCAAGTGCCCTGTCCATTATTCCATGCAGCGTGTGCTCCAACAGGTGGACAAGAGGGACAGTATCACTGATGCATGCACCGTCACTGCTCACCATCCTTGTGGCCTCCTCAAATGGTGACAGGAAAGTGCATGCATCCTTGATCATCGCCACTGGTGTGGCGAAAAAAAGCTAAGCTCCCCTGACCCTGTCCTGGTGCCATACTCGCACAGGTAGTCATTGATGGCCCTCTGCTGTGCAGCCGCTGCAGCATTGCCAACATTGAGTTCCACCTGGTGGGCATGTCACAGATGAGGAGGTTCTTGGGCAGGTTGCATTCCTTTTTGAGGTCAGCCAGCCGAGCACTGGCATTATATGACCAGCGGAAATGCCCACAGACTTTCCTGGCCTGCCTCAGGAGATCCTGTAAGCCCTGGTACCTGCACAAGAACCGCTGCACCACCAAATTAAGGACGTGAGCCAAACAGGGAACATGGGTGAAGTGTCCCTGTCGGAGGGCGGAGAGGAGGTTGGTGCCATTGTCGCAAACCACCATTCCTGGCTGAAGCTGATGTGGCGTCAACCACCTCTGAGCCTGCCCCTGCAGAGCTGCCAGAATCTCTGCCCCAGTGTGGCTCCCGTCCTCTAAGCAGACCAACTCAAGCACCGCATGGGATCTTTTTGTGCTTGCGTAGCCCCTAGAACGCCTATGGAGCACCGCTGGTTCCGAGGACAAATCTGCACAGGAAGAGGCCATAGAGGAATAAGAAGAGAAGGTGGTGGAGGAGAGAGGTGTGGCAGAATCACCACTACCAGCATTTTGGAGGCGTGGTGGTGGAACAAGCTCCAACAATACTGCACCCTGTCCTGCATCCTTACCAGCTGTCAGCAGGTGGTAAGGATGCACTGGGTTCACGACCCAGTGCGCCGTGAAAGAAAGGTAACGTCCCTGCCCATACCTGCTGGACCATGAGTCAGCTTTGCCTAATCAGGGTGCAGTAAATAGCTGGTTGTTTAGAAGAAAGACAGAAAGCCAGCCAAGGTGTTCTTAACAATCGATGAGTCATCAGCTGTCAATGGGCTTCCCCGCTGACAGCTGAATAAAAAAAAACATTGCCGGCAAATAAAAAGTGAAAAAAATGGTGTGGGTTCCCCCCAAGATCCAGAAGCAAGCACCCCCCTCCTGAACCATACCAGGCCACATGCCCTCAACATGAGGGCATGGGTGCTTTGGGGCGGGGGGCTCTCACCAGGTGGCTCCTGCCTTTACCTATATAAGAACCGTCAAACAGTAAGCCATGGCAGTTTGCCTTAGTTGACAGCGGAGCAATTTTTTTTTCTTTTTCGGGTCAGCGGTGGAGGCACCATCATGACTGATGATAGATCTACATCGGGGACACTGTTTTTTTATTTTTTTTATAAAGGAATTGTCAAAAACTGTCTCTGTGTTTTTATTACTTTTTGACACTTTTTTGGTGAATGGGTGAGGGGGGAGGTCTGGAGATTCCAATAAGCCCCCTGCCTGCAGACCCCCACAATCACAGCCCATTGGTTGTGGGGAAAAGACCCTTGTCCCCATCAACATGGGGACAAGGTGCTTAGGGGTGCTTTGTTGAGGACATGTGGTTCAAGAGGGGCACTTGCTCGTTCACCCCCCCCCCTTTCCTGGCCTGCCAGGCTGCGTGCTTGGACTCCCAAGGCACTTAATTTCAAGGATTTTTTCATTTTTATTGTTGCACTTTAAGTATCATTAACTACTTCTTTACTGCCCACAGTACATATACTATGGCAGGGCGGCCAGGCTGCGCAAAACAACGTATCTGTACATTGTTTTCAACTTCCGGTTTTTGGGGCGCGCGCACCACTGGCGACCTGCTCCCTCTGTGATTGTACTTAGCGGGAGCCAATCAGGAACCCAGATGTCCCTCTTCCTGCAGTCAGTCCATTCCCCACACAGTAAGAAAGCACACCCAGGGAACACACTTAACCCTTTGATTGCTGCTGATGTTAACTCCTTCCCGGCCAGTGTCCTCCAGACACTGTGATCACAGAGTGCACCGCTCTGTAAAATAAAGTGCCTCCTGTAATTAATATAGTTAAGGTGGAATTCCAGGTACAAAATAAAAAATAAAAAACACTTTATTTCTATGAATAATATAATTAACTTTTATATTATTTTATATTATGCATTACTAGAATTGGTAAATGTCTTTTTCGAAACAACAATCTAATCTAGACATTCAGCAATCCTTCTCTGCTTCACAGACAATAGTGTGCCTGTGCAGCTGAATGTGACTGCTTACAGGAGCTTCCTGGTATAGTAGTCAGTATCTGTGCAAGCAGCACAATCCACCCCCAACCCATCCATCTCAGTCCCTCTGGTGTATCACCTGGCCCCAGTCCTGCCCACATCCCGCCCCATCTATGATGTCATATGTTTTCTCATGAATGGGGACACATAATCAGCTCCATATTATATATGTGTTGTATTCATAGTGCCTCTCTGCATGTGACTTACTATTCCTTTTTTGTATCAGTAATTTTAAGTAAATAAGGTATGTAATCTTTTAGCCATGATAAATTGATATTTCTATGAACAAAAAGTGATCAATAGACATTATGGGAGAGATTTACTAAAACTGGAGCATGCAAAATATGTTGCAGCTCTGCATAGAAACCAATCAGCTTCCAGGTTTTAGTAAATCCCTCCCTTTGCAAGAGATGCATTTCAGAACATCAAAGGGACATACTCTATAGGGAAATGTAAAATTTTACGATACTCCTATATTGAAGCTATGCACATATGATTCCCTTTTGCACAGGAACAAGGAATAAACAACCTGTTCATATTGTTTAAAGGGTAGCTCCACTTTTGTGGGGAAAAAAAAAATAATAATATGGCATATACAATTGCGACAGAAGTCTTATTGTAACTGAATGTTATTAAAAATTACGTTTCCTTTTCAATCTGCAGCTCTGTAATTTTCTGTAAAATGCAAGGCAATATGGATACCTGGAGGTGTTCTGTATACAGAATGTGTATAGAACGCCCCACCAGAAATGTAATTTCCGGCTTGTGTGATTGGCTCATTGATTTTCCCAGAAGTCTGCACTAAGATACAAGTCAGATTTCTGGCATCCCCTGCAGCAAAAATTTCATTTTTGGTGAGATACTCCAATAGGAAAACACATTTAAAGGGATGCAGACCCTGCAATTTTCCTCATTAGAGTCCTACACGTGCAGCAGCTGATTGATAGTTACATAGTTACATAGTAGGTGAGGTTGAAAAAAGACACAAGTCCATCAAGTCCAACCCATGTGTGTGATTATATGTCAGTATTACATTGTATATCCCTGTATGTTGCGGTCGTTCAGGTGCTTATCTAATAGTTTCTTGAAACTATCAATGCCCCCCTCTGAGACCACCGCTTGTGGAAAGAAAGTCCACATCCTTGCTGCTCTTACAGTAAAGAACCCTCTACATAGTTTAAGGTTAAACCTCATTTCTTCTAATTTTAATGAGTGGCCACAAGTCTTGTTAAACTCCCTTCTGCGAAAAAGTTTTATCCCTATTGTGGGGGTCACCAGTATGGTATTTGTATATTGAAATCATATCCCTTCTCAGGCGTCCCTTCTCCAGAGAGAATAAGTTCAGTGCTCGCAACATTTCCTCATAACTAATATCCTCCAGACCCTTTATTAGCTTTATTGCCCTTTTTTGTACTCGCTCCATTTCCAGTACATCCTTCCTGAGGACTGGTGCCCAGAACCAGACAGCATACTCTAGGTGTGGCCGGACCAGAGTCTTGTAGAGCGGGAGAATTATCGTTTTATCTCTGGAGTTGATCCCCTTTTTAATGCATGCCAATATTCTGTTTGCTTTGTTAGCAGCAGCTTGGCATTACATGCCTTTGCTGAGCCTATCATCTACTAGGACCCCCAGGTCCTTTTCCATCCTAGATTCCCCCAGAGGTTCTCCCCCCAGTGTATAGATTGCATTCATATTTTTGCCACCCAAATGCATTTTTTTTACATTTTTCTACATTGAACCTCATTTGCCATGTAGTTGCCCACCCCATTAATTCGTTTAGGTCATTTTGCAAGGTTTCCACATCCTGCGGAGAAGTTATTGCCCTGCTTAGCTTAGTATTGTCTGCAAATACAGAGATTGAACTGTTTACCCCATCCTCCAGGTCATTTATGAACAAATTAAATAGGATTGGTCCCAGCACAGAACCCTGGGGGACCCCACTACCCACCCCTGACCTTTCAGAATACTCCCCATTTATCACCATCCTCTGAACTCGCCCCGGTAGCCAGTTTTCAATCCATGTACTCACAATTATGAAACCACTCACATTAGATTCACTTACCACATGGACACAGCCAAACACACAGAATAACAAAAGGTAGGAATCTGCAAGAAAGTTAGTTAAAAATCTTGTAATGTAAACAGATCACCCAGAGGGGAATGTTTTTTTCAACAAAAAGTGGAATTACTCTTTAACTGATTGGTTATGAAATGAAGAGAACACATTACTACAGGTATTGAACTCAGCTTTTCAAAATTAACTTTTTGTCCTCTAGAGACAGACTATTACTTTTTATGTTCAGTTATACTCATTTATCTGCATATGGACTGTATATAATACCAGCTTGTTTGCTACAGCTGTGTGAGGACTCATCTCCATTGAATCAAGTGGAAGTCTGTTTTGTCTCAAACAATCTCATATCAGCATTGTTTGGCTACTATTTACAAACACTGTTAAAATTGTACTATTCATGGTTTCAGGCTATATTATCCACTCTTTCTTACTTTGATTTATATTATATACACACATCAAAGTTTATGGTGTTAACTAAATCTCTTTCCAAGAACTGGGTGCTTTTGTGCAACTTTTATTTATCTATTGGGATTCAAACTACTTGGTGGTCATAATACATTTATACTTACCATTACAATCCTGTGACATTATATGAATTTGTGACTTGGCTTACCTTTGGTAAACACATGAACATTATCAATATATATATATATACTGAGCTGCAATTTCAGGGATATACGCACCAGATCAAGGGCATTACATGTACCCGAGCAATATGATATTGAATTTTCTTATATGATGGCATATGCTGCGAGACAAAAAGGGATGCTTTTATGTATGTTAACTATTCTTAATAACAACATGCTCTATATAAAGTTGTGAATTTAGTAACTTCGATATTTATCAAACATACATCTATCAAAGTGATATAAAGTGACATATTTTAAGAATAAATTTGTGTATGAAAGCTGATTAACCCATCCATGTGTTTTTGCATTATGGGATTAAAATCAGGCACACAAGTAGAGAATATAGAAAATTTCCAGTAATGGTTTAACCAAGTCCCTGCCCTGAAAGTCAAGACTATGAAACCCTCTAATAACCATGCATTTATGTAAAACTAACATTAAACAATAATTTAGTGATAGCAGTAATGCAACAAGATCTTGTAGCTCAATCTCTCATTTATATTTACCTGAAGACAATAACGCTGTGCAAGCTCAGCCTGAGAGGATTGATTTTATAATTTCATTTGGGGGTCCTGTTCAAAATGGGACCTAGTACACATGATTAAATGCTATGCATGTAGCCACTACAAACATTTGAGTGCTTTAATACTGTGCAAATAGGTAGCACGTTATTCTGTAAGATTTTTCTATGAATAAATTACACACTAATGTTGACTTCAAGATTTTAAAACTAGTGGTGGGGTTCCTGCTCTAAATGGGTTCTACTTCAAATGATTAAATACTGAACATGTAGTTACTACAATGTTTTTTTTTCTGTGAAAATTTTCAACTCTATTGTTCATTTCTTGATGTTAGATTAGCTGGTTGCAGTCCTATTTAAAATGGGGCCTAATACAAGTTATTAAGTACTTTGCACATTGACACTACAAGATTTTGGGAATTTCTTTTTAGCCAAATAATTACACTCTAATGTGAATTTATTGACTTTAACCACTTGACCTACCTTTATGACCAGAGCACTTTTTGCTATTCAGCACTATGCTAATTTAACTGGCAATTGCATGGTCATGCAACACTGTACAGTGTACGCAAATTAAATTTATATTATTTTTTTTTTCACACAAATAGAGCTTTCTTTTGGTGGTATTTGATCTCCTCTGTTTTTTTTTTTTTTTGCTATATAAAGGAAAAAAGACTGAAAATTTTGAAAAAAAAAAAATATTTTCTGCATTGTGTTATAAAACATATCCAATAAAATCAAATGGCCAAAATGTATTCTGCTACATATTTTTGGTAAAAAACAAATCCCAATAAGTGCATATTAATTGGTTTGTGTTAAAGTTATAGCACCTACAATCTATGGTATATACAGTTGTGCTCATAAGTTTACATACCCTGGCAGAATTTATGATTTCTTGGCCATTTTTCAGAGAATATGAATGATAACACAAAAACTTTTCTTTCACTCGTGGTTAATGCTTGGCTGAAGCCATTTATTATCAATCAACTGTGTTTACTCTTTTTAACTCATAATGACAACAGAAACTACCCAAATGACCCTGATCAAAAGTTTACATACCCTGGTGATTTTGACCTGATAACATGCACACAAGTTGACGCAAAGGGGTTTGAATGGCTATTAAAGGTAACCACCCTCACCTGTGATCTGTTTGCTTGTAATTAGTGTGTGTGTATAAAAGGTCAATGAGTTTCTGGACTCCCGACAGACCCTTTCATCTTTTATCCAGTGCTGCACTAACATTTCTGGATTCTAAATCATGGGGAAAGCGAAAGAATTGTCAAAGGATCTGTGGGAAAAAGTAGTTGAACTGTATAAAACAGGAAAGGGATAGAAAAAGATATCCAAGGAATTGAGAATGCCAATCAGCAGTGTTCAAACTCTAATTAAGAATTGGAAAATGAGGGGTTCTGCTGAAACCAAACCACGGTCAGGTAGACCAACTAAAATTTCAGCCACAACTGCCAGGAAAATTGTTTAGGATTCAAAGAAAAACCCACAAATAACTTCAGTTGAAATAAATACAGGGCTCTCTGAAAACATGTGGTGTGGCTGTTTCAAGATGGGCTGCATGGTCAAGTCGTCAGAAGAAAGCCATTACTACACAAATGCCACAAAGTATCCCGCTTACAATAAGCCAAACAGTACAGAGATAAGCCTCAAACCATTTGGCATAAAGTCATTTGGAGAGATGAGACCAAAATTGAGCATTTTCGGCACAACCATAAACGCTACATTTGGAGAGGAGTCAACAAGGCCTATGATGAAAGGTACACCATTCCTACTGTGAAACACGGAGGTGGATAGCGGATGTCTTGGGAATGCGTGAGCTATAAAGGCACGGGAAATTTGGTAAAAATTGATGGCAAGATGAATGCAGTATGTTATCAAAAAATACACAGGAACATTCGTGTTCATCAGCCAGGAAGCTGCGCATGGGATGTACTTGGACATTCCTACATGACAATGATCCAAAACACAAGGCCAAGTCCACCTGTCATTGGCTAAAGCAGAATAAAGTTAAGGTTCTGCAGTGGACCTCAATAGCATTGAGCCACTCTGGGGAGATCTCAAACGTGCAGTTCATGCAAGACAGACCAAGAATTTACAGGAACTGGAGGCTTTTTCCCAAGAAGAATGGGCAGCTTTACCCTCTGAGAAGATAAAGAGCCTCATCCACAAATACCACAAAAGACTTCAAGCTGTCATTGATATTAAAGGGGGCAGTACATGGTATTAAAGAACTGGGGTATGTAAACTTTTGATCACGGTCATTTGGGTAGTTTCTGTTGTCATTATGATTTAAATAGAGTAAACACAGCTGATTGATAATAAATGGCTTCAGCTAAACACTAACCATGAGTGAAATAAAAGTTTTTGTTAGCATTCATATCCTCTGAAAAATGGCCAAGAAATCATAAATTCTGCCATGGTATGTAAACTTATGAGCACAACTGTATTTGAAAACTGATCAGTCCTGATGTACCGACAGCCTATCTCATTTCTTGAGACCCTTAAAATGCCAGAACAGTACAAATACCCCCCAAATGTACACTTTTTTGCGAAGTAGACAGTCTGAGGTATTAAGGCTCGGTTCACACTACAGTGAGAGTTCAAAGTCGCACCCCATTAACTGCAATGGAATCGTTCTAATTGGTGTGACTCAAGTCACAGACACTTAGAAAAAGGTTCCTGCACTACTTTGGGGCGACTTCATCCTGACTAGCATTAACTTCTGTTAAGTTACGGCAAAGTTACGCTTTAAGTCGCCCGACTTTTCATTCATGGCAGTGTGAACCCAGCCTTACTAAGAGACTTTTTTGGAAAATGATGAAATTTAATAAAACACGTTTTCAATTTTTTTTTTTACATACTGCCACTACAGTACAGTGTCATCATATGACTGGTGTGGTGATGATCAGGGATACTGACTGGTGACAGTATGTAGAAAAAAAAACATACATACATATATATATATATATATATATATATATATATTTACATTTTTATGTCTTTTTTTTTCTTTTTTTAACAATTCAATTTTTTAAAACTTTTTTTAATTTTTTTTTTCTTTTTCTGATTTTTTTTCATTTTTTTTTACATACTTTCATCAAAGTAGTTTAATGTCACCATAGTGACACGGTAGTCTTCTGGGCATGACATTTTGATTGCTTTTACTGTGATCATCACTATAACATCAATGTTTTGAACTGTCATGAATGGGTTACATTCTCAACAGCTGTGATTACTATTGTGTGCTGTGATTGGCCCACAGCTATCACATGGTACAGAATGCTGTGATTAGACCAGGTACCATGTAATAGCTGTGGGCCAATCACAGCCTCACTATAGGAATCACAGCTGTTATGAATAAAATTCATTCATAACAGCTTTGTTGACAAAGCGGCTGGGTACCAGCAACCGCAATGCAGTGTGTCTACTTGACACCCCTCAGCTGGATGACATGTACACGATCCAGTGTGCCTGTGCCTCCCGCAGTAAAAGTACTGTGGATGGGCAGACCTGTTTAAAATTACTGGTGGGAGTGCTAATCAAAATGTTGCCTTGCACAAATGATTCAATATTATATATGGACTGTTCAGAGGTTATTCACACATAGATAGTAAGACCCCTTTCACACGGGCAGTTTTCAGGCACTTTAGAGCTGAAAATAGCCTCTGCTAAGTGCCTGAAAACCGCCTCCCATTTATTCCATTCATTCCAGTGTGTCTTTTCACACTGGAGCGGTGCACTTGTGGGATGTTCTGAAAAGTTCTGCAAGCAGCATCTTTGGGGTGGGTTGGGATCGCTTTATTTAGTGCTCCCAAAACGCTCTGCCCATTGGAATGAAAGCTCTTTAAAAGCGCCGCTAAAACGGCCAGCGTTTTCAGTGTGAAAGCAGTCTAGAGAAAAAAGGTGCCAAAACCATATGATTCACTCTTCCTAGTAGACCCCTTGGACTATTGGGTGACAGTTCTAGACCATTTACTGTAGCTTGCACAGTACACTTACATTTTCAATAGTTGAATACTGCACAAAAATATTCTGGGGCCTTTTTCTTTGAAATATTTGTACTCTAATATTGATTTCTTGATTTTAACCTGGTTGGTGGGGGTCCTGTTCATAATGGAGCCTGGCACAAGTTATTTTATGACAAGAAAAAATCTCCTGCGCAAAAGTGTTATATTCCAGTAAAAGGACATGGAAATATAGCCTCAAGCTTTGCTGCCCTCTCAGACTGGGGATGTCCCAAAGCCACTGTAAAGAACAAACAAAAGAGAGCACACCAGCCTAGTGCATTATCCCACTTTTATTAAGAAAGTGATAATAGATTATACTCACAAACATATGAATTAAAATCATTCATGGAACTACTCGTCTGTAGCCCTGTAGCTCCATAAACATCAAACTACAGAAAACAGGGGGACCTATTTGGGGTCCCTAACTGGCTGGTGTGTTTCGAAGGCTGCATCTTTGTCAGCTCTGAGGAAGAAGGAGATGTCTTCAAAGTGCATGAGCCAGTTAGGGACCCCAGTGAGGTTCTCCTGTTTTCTGGAGTAGTAGGGGGGCCTAGTACATTTGAATCAACACTGTACATATAGGTACTAAATTATTCAGGGGCTTTTTTGCTAAATAATTTACAATCTAATGTAGATTTCTTGAAATTTGTTAAAATGGCTGGTGGAGGTTTTGTTCAGAATGGCACCTAGTACAAGGGATTTAATATTGTGCACATAGGCACTACAATATTTTTTGCTTTCTCTTCAGCTAAATAATTACATCCCAATGTAGATTTCTTGACCTTAATTTGGGGGGATGGGGATCTGTTTAAAACAAGGCCTAGTACAAGTTATTAGATACTGTACATGTAGGCACTACATTGTTTTTCAGCAAATAAATTATGCTCAAATTGTTATATCTTAGAATCAGCGCTAAGAGTGGTACTAGGCAGCCAAGCTGATGAGTGAGTAATTTACCTGTGGGCAGTGTGTGGTCATACACTAGAAGATTTGGTGCCAATCACCAGTGGTGGAAAATATATATCTGAGAAGAACTTTGCACTTTATTATTTTATGAACTTTTTCCACTGTTATTCATATGAACTGTGATTGTACACATACACATGTTTTCACGTTGCTGACATTTACTGTGATTGGAGTTTTTTTACTTGTGTGTTAGTTCAGCAGATCGTGGGTACAGTGCTTTACAGGATGTAATGTAAAAAAATAAAAAATGCACATTTTTTTACTTGCAAAAAGATGTACATTTATATATATATATATATATATATATATATATATATATATGTGACGGACCTGGCCGGGACAGAGGCTGTTGGAGAGGACTGGGTGCGGGCCTGTTGCCTTTTGATTATGGGCCCTAGCATTTGGGGAAATGGTGCTCTCTGTGAGCTGTATGCCTGGGGACCCTGGGGTTGGTGTTACTTTGGATTCGGCTCCATGTCCCCCCAAAAACACACAGACTCTGGGAACCCTTTATATGCCATATTAGAATGGTGACTGATTTATACCATTGGGACTCGTACTGTTAAATGCTAATGTCATCAATTCTGCTATAATGTGTTTATTGTAAATAAGTCTAGTGTGGCTCTAAGAGTCTTTTCACCCATTGTTGTTTGTGTTAATTAACTGTGTGAAGCTCGGTGACCACAAGTCTGGGCGAAAGGTCATGTCTCAGTCACCTAGGCTGTATAAAGAATTAGATAATTAGCTCATGTTAATTAAGTTACAGTTGTATTGTTAGAGGAGGTTCCAACGGCATATAAAGTCTTGTAATTCTGGTTCTGAATAAAGTGAGTTCTTGGTAGCAACAAGTAAGTGTCGCCTTGTTTGTGCTCAGAGAGGTTGGGATATCTGTATACAGACTGGGAGGAAGTGGTATATGACGGAAGCACTCAAGCGGAGTGTGGGACGTTCCGTGACATTGATGGCAAGCAGCGGGAAAGCTTCCTGAAGTCTGGGACATCCAAACCTCCAACTGGATCCAAGATCAGCATAGCAGACTTCAGTCACCCCAGCGGAGATATGGACCTGGCATCAGAGTTCCCGGGGCTGCTGCGGATCATCCTTTCAACATACACCAGGACTGTGTCTGAGGATGAATACCTGGAGCTTAGGCAGCAAATTCGGGTGGAGCTCTGGATTGCAGCCCTCCGTCTCGCTGGTATAAAACAGGGCAAGTGCTTTCCAACCCAAGAGCAACGGGCCAGTGACCAACGGGCATTGCGGATGGCATTCCTGGGAGAGCAGCCCCAGGAGCAATGGGTGACTGAGTTGGACAGGTTGGTCCAGCAGGAGATAGAGCTGGACAATCGTTATCAGGCTCTGCAATGGCACACAGAGGAGGGATATTTAGGGGAGACAACAGAATGCTCTCCGGAGGGATATGACTTTGGCGGCCCTGGATTGCTGTGGGAGAGCCTTACAGATCTTTTTATGTTTGGCGATGAAGGGGAACCTGACCTTGAGGACCTGAGAGACTATAGAGAGTCTATGCTCGGTCTTGCAGGGGTCTCAGAGCTCAAACCTGATCTGGACCATTTGCTAAGGAAGGAACAGCATCTGGAAAGGGCATACAGGAAACTGCTAGAACAAGTTCAGCAGCATGCCAGAGAATCGGCAGTGGAAAATCCGGAGATTGCCGTCCCCAAACCTGAAGTGCTGACAACAGGGCAGAGCTCTGCTAACCTCTGCCCAGAAATGATAGCATCTTCTGGGTTCCATGGACAGGAGATGGTGAACCTCTATCCCCAGACATCAGTTGCAGAGACATGGGATTTGATAGACTTTTCTGCTGAGGAAGAACAACCTGATGAGCCTCCAGCAGAAGAGCTGCTATCAGGGCCAAAGTTCACTGTGTTCTGCCCAGCACCAACAGTGGCTTCGGCCTTCCTGAGAGAAGAGGTAGTCGGCCTTTCTCCCACAACACTGACAGGGACATGTGATTTTCTGCCAGCAGCATCTATGGAGTTAAAACAAACTTCTCCAGCTGAAGATCTGGTAACTGAACAGAGGGTCCAAGACCTCTGTCCCACACTTTTACCAATTCTAGAGGCTGGGGATTTAATAGACGTTTCTGTAGAGGAGGAACCACCTGGCAAACCCCCAGCAGAAGTGCTGGCAACCGGACAGAGGGTCCAAGACCTCTGCCCCACACCTGCAGCAATTGTGGAGGCTCAGGCTGAGAAGATGGCAATCACTTCCCAGCAGCAGATACAGGGGGAGAAGGGAGAGGTGTGTGTTGTCCCTCCCCAACAGTTGGCCAGGGTGGAGGAAGCGGGCTTTCCTCCCCAGCAAAGATCTGTGTACCTGGGAGACAGTACCATCGACATGTCGTCCCAGCAGCCAGATGAGGGAATGGAAAAGGAAGCAGCCGGCTCACCTCCCCAATGGCAGCTACACAGTTTGGGAGTGGAGGAAGCCAGCCTCCTGCCCCAACGGTTAGCCGGAGCGGAGGATGCGGAGTCCCCAGCAGAAGTGCTGGCAACAGGGCAGAGTGTTACCAACCTCTGCCCAGCACAGGCAACAACTACAGAGTTCCAGGGAGGCGGGGCAGTCGGCCTCCCTCTCCAACAGTTAGCCGGAACAGATGGTGTGGGGTTTCCAGCAGAAGGGCTGGCAACAGGGCCGAGGACTGCTGGACTCTGCCCTCAACTAACAGAGGATGGATTTCCTGTGAAGGTGAATGGGACTTCAGTCTCCACCTGTATACCCCAGGGATGCTGGGCAGTGGGCCCCGATCCCCAACAGCATGACAGAGTGAGCCCAGACACCCTGTCTTCTCTCCAGCGGCAGAAAGGATTCCAGGGAGAAGAGCCAGTCCAGGCCTCTCCCCAGCGGCTGATATGTTCTCTGAGAGAGGCAGAGGTTGGCTGGGTGAGTGATACTCTGTTTGGAATAATTTGTTTGGGGTACTGTGTGGGTACAGGCAGTAGAGGACTGGAACTATGGACTAACTTCGGAGTCAACCCATCTGGGGTCTCCTCCTGTGTTAGTCTCCTGCCGAAAGGGGAGAAATGTGACGGACCTGGCTGGGACAGAGGCTGTTGGAGAGGACTGGGTGCGGGCCTGTTGCCTTTTGATTATGGGCCCTAGCATTTGGGGGAATGGTGCTCTCTGTGAGCTGTATGCCTGGGGACCCTGGGGTTGGTGTTACTTTGGATTCGGCTCCATGTCCTCCCAAAAACACACAGACTCTGGGAACCCTTTATATGCCATATTAGAATGGTGACTGATTTATACCATTGGGACTCGTACTGTTAAATGCTAATGTCATCAATTCTGCTATAATGTGTTTATTGTAAATAAGTCTAGTGTGGCTCTAAGAGTCTTTTCACCCATTGTTGTTTGTGTTAATTAACTGTGTGAAGCTCGGTGACCACAAGTCTGGGCGAAAGGTCATGTCTCAGTCACCTAGGCTGTATAAAGAATTAGATAATTAGCTCATGTTAATTAAGTTACAGTTGTATTGTTAGAGGAGGTTCCAACGGCATATAAAGTCTTGTAATTCTGGTTCTGAATAAAGTGAGTTCTTGGTAGCAACAAGTAAGTGTCGCCTTGTTTGTGCTCAGAGAGGTTGGGATATCTGTATACAGACTGGGAGGAAGTGGTATATGACGGAAGCACTCAAGCGGAGTGTGGGACGTTCCGTGACAATATATATTACAAAAGGTGAACTTAGCCTAAAGATTTACATCATAGCTATTAAACCTTTTAGGCCAGGCCACATTTCCATATTGTATCAGAAAATGAAAAATACGTGTTTTTTGAAAAACATAAAAATGTCATACATTTACACCACAGCTGTCAAGTATCTGTTGGTAGAGCCTGACATGTAGAGGGTGGCCTCTCTTACAGCTCTGGCACAGGGACCTGTCACGCTTACCCCAAGTGCAGTTGGTTAGATACTTTAGCTGTTTAGCTATTGTGTTCTTCACCTTTAGAAGCCCCCTTTCCCATAAGGCAAGCAGGCCTACCTGTACTCGGTTGCCCCCAGAACCTATACAGAATGCTATAGTGCCTGGCTACCACGCCAGGACAGGCACTAACTGAGCAAAGAAAACAGGTGCTTGCGGTTGGCAGACAGCCAGAGTGGTTCAATGACAGGCCAGGTAAAAGGCAGGCAGAGATCAGAGAATAGTTGTTATCTGGTCCGAGGTCATACACATGGAAATCCAATCTAGCAGAGCGGGGCAGACAAACGGGGAGCTTGATCAGATAATACATACGTTATCACATTCTATCACAAGCATGAGACTGTAGGCTTGGCTAGCTTATAACAGGTTTGTTCACCACCCTGAGACTGACCTCATTAATCACCTTACAGGTGGACATACAGACCAAGGAGAATGCCAAAGCCAAAACCAGGATGCTGGAACCAGCAGCTATGCTGGTACACATGCTCCTGACAAGACCACTGGTAGTGAGACAGTGGTCGCAAGAGCACGGTACGAGTGCCTATAGAGTGTCCAGCAGACCACACAGTTGAGGAGCAGGTGTTTCGCCAGGAACAGATCAGATGGCCAGAACAGCAGATGGCAGCAGGGACAGCAGACCCAGAACTTGGCAGACAGCAGGCCGGCAGTTGCTTGGGGACAGGTGACTGGTCAAAGGTGCAGGAAAGGCCGGTAACAGGTGAAAGACTGATGACCAGCAAGAACCAGGTAAGTAGTGTGCTGAGCTGAGCAGACAGATAAACAGGATGCGTAGTGAGACGAGCCAAGTCAGCAACAGGCAGTCAGGTACCGGCATGGATAGGAAGCAGAAGAATGGTCAGGAAACAGGCTGAGGTCAGTAACACTGGAGAAGGCAGATAGCAGAAAGCAGAGCAGAGTCCAAAGACAAGCCGAGTCAAGGCAGGTAGCGTTAATGCATGGTCAGGGAAAGCTAGGTCAATAACAGGAATCAATACAGGAATGGGCACAGGAACACAGAGAGAGCTGCAGATCAGACAGCCCAATCAGACAGCACTGACTAGTACAACTTCTGCACTTAAATAGTTCATTTGGCATTAGTGTCAGCGGTGGGTGTGCACGTGCGCTCTCATACACGCATGGCTATGCACAGCAAAATTAGCACCTGCAGTCCTGCACCTGCAGACCTGTGTGCTCCTTGTGCCTTCATCTGTACTATGGCCAGCACCTCCCTGACAACAATTTCTGATGACTTGTAAATTAAAAACTTGTGTCTTTGTGTCCTTGGACACTTTTATTGGATATGCCAAGATTTCTTGTGGGAGAATGTAAGCAGATTACAAATTTTTCCAGACTTAAAAGAAGGACAAGTTTTACAGATACTACATAGATTGTAATCCTTTTCAGACAGGCCAACATTCCTGAGGGAGAGATCAAGTTGACTGCAGCCAGAAATAAAAAAAACTATTGTCTTTTTTAACAAGATTAAATGAAGACAGTATATCTTAACATATTATCACCACAGCTTTTTAGTCTGTTTGAACAGGCCACTATATGTGAGTCAGAGCAGTCAGCTTGCATCTTACAATGAAAAATATTGGGTAGCTTTTTCCAGACAGAAGAGGTTTACATAACAGCTTTTATATCATTTGGACAGGCTTATAGTTCCATTTTTCTTTAACTCCCCTAAAAGGACATATTCAAGTATTTCACAAAAACTGAAGACACTTAGAAAAAGAGGAACTTGTAAATTAGCAAGCAGTTAAAACAAGAATATAAAATAATATATATATATTTTTTATAATTAGCAATATCAAGCAATCTCTCTTACAAGACCTTACCCCATATATTGTGCAACATAAAAATCAAAGCTGTTCTACCCTCTACATAAAAGTGCTAAAAGTGTTGTGCAATACCCCAACTTACAACCAAGGGTTAAACTATTTAAATTTTTATTACATGTATTCTATGCAAAAAAAATGAATTACATATAAAGTGCATAGAATAAAGTATCCACTCTTAAGTTAATAAGAGAGATAAAGGGCTTGTGCTGTGTTCAATAAATAATTAAAAGTGATATAAATCCATAAAAATGTGTTCCAGTCTGTGAAAACTCAATGCTGCAGTTCAAGGGTGTCTACTTTTTTCCTCCTGTATAATGCTCCACGTGTTCATGCTCTAAAAGTGTCCACCACAGCCTCACCACAGGTGCCCCCACCAGGGTTACACACATTGGATTCTATTGACCACCCAGGAGTACTTCTGGGATGGTCAAATAGCGCTTTAACTTTTACTCCACTTCAGATCATTTTCCTATAGCCATGGTTCCAAAATTCACCAAAAGGGATAAACCAGAATGGATAATATAATGCAGTATTTCTTTTAATTGAAATAAGCCCCCAGTGGTCATTTTAAGGTACACAGGCAGCATCCAACAGCTTAGCTCCTAAAAGGAGACCAAAGGGGGACACTTAGGCAGCAATGGGCAACCATGAACCTCATAAACCTCATGAACCTTATCAAAAGGTGCGCTCCTAGTAAATGGGTACCAGTAGGCTACCAGTCTCGCCACAGGATCATCTCATATTCAGGTGACGATCCAATCTTCACCCATCATGGTGGGCAATGCCTTTTAGGCAATATAAGTAAAATGAAGCTGCACTACCTTCTTCAAAAAAATGCTAATAGTGGTGTGCAATACTATACCCAGAAATCCCACAAGAAGGGCTGTATGAGAGCGCTGCTGCTCCAAACTGACCAGAAGTCAGTGTGTGTTCCCACTGGCGGAAGTTGCATGACCAGGAGTTCCTGCCCCCTACACTTTTTCAGACGTCATTGCCTCCTCAGTATTACTATAACAGCACTATTAGCGCTTTTTTTTGCAGAGGGTAACACAGCTTCATTTTCCTAATATTGCACAATTTATAGGCTGAAATAAAATCCAAATTAACAGCAGCAGCAACCTCTTAGAACCTTCATGGTCTTGATCCCCCTTTTTGGGATCCACTGCCCTGGACCTGTATAGCACCCCGCCAGAAGCACTTTGGTCAGTCATTACTGCACAGGGTTCCATATATACAGGATCCAGCGCTGCATGGTCCCTTTACAGGTTATCCCCGTGTCGACTCCATCCATCACAGTGGAGTCCACGTACATCTCTTTAAGCCCAATAGCCATAAGAACAGATACACATAAGACCAAACAATTGAGCCCAATCTGGAATCATCTGAGCACATGGCAGCATGCATGCAGAGCTGCACATCCGTGACCATCACCTTCTGACACAAGCAAAAAAACTGAGGTACTTCCTTATGGGAGAGATTATATAGGGGAGGACTTCCTTTCTTTTTGCCAGTGCCCACTTACATGTAGGTGGTGCATATAAACCAGGTAGCCGTGATTTATAGCAGGCTCTGTGTCCCTTGATATTCAAAATAGAAACATTGATTATAAATTCCATTGCTTTAGAGATGTGTATACATTAATGTGGACCTGGCATCGGGTATATGATTTCTTGAAAAGTGCAAGCATGATAAATAATATGTAAGTGTAACACTTCTTGGTATTTATTACTTCTCACAAAGTACTTGGTCAGCATCTACTTCTTGGACTGAGATTCGGGATTAGAGATGACACAGCCATGTACAGTCAGGTCCATAAATATTGGGACATCGACACAATTCTAATCTTTCTGGCTCTATACACCACTACAATGGATTTAAAATAAAACAAATAATATGTGCTTTAACTGCAGACTTTCAGCTTTAATTTGAGGGTATTTACATCCAAATCAGGTGAACGGTGTAGGAATTACAACAGTTTGTATACATGCCTCCCACTTTTTAAGGGACCAAAAGTAATGGGACAGATTAACAATCATCCATCAAACTTTCACTTTTTAATACTTGGTTGCAAATCCTTTGCAGTCAATTACAGCCTGAAGTCTGGAATGCATAGACATCACCAGATGCTGAGTTTCATCCCTGGTGATGCTCTGCCAGGCCTCTACTGTAACTGTCTTCAGTTCCTGCTTGTTCTTGGGGCATTTTCCCTTCAGTTTTTCTTCAGCAAGTGAAATGCATGCTCAATCGGATTCAGGTCAGGTGATTGACTTGGCCATTGCATAACATTCCACTTCTTTCCCTTAAAAAACTCTTTGGTTGCTTTCGCCGTATGCTTCGGGTCATTGTCCATCTGTACTGTGAAGCACTGTCCAATGAGTTCTGAAGCATTTTGCTGAATATGAGCGGATAATATTGCCCGAAACACTTTAGAATTCATCCTGCTGCTTTTGTCAGCAGTCACATCATCAATAAATACAAGAAAACCAGTTCCATTGGCAGCCATACATGCCCACGCCATGACACTATCACTACCATGCTTCACTGATAAAGTGGTATGCTTTGGATCATGAGCAGTTCCTTTTCTTCTCCATACTCTTCTCTTCCCATCACTCTGGTACAAGTTGATCTTGGTCTCATCTGTCCATAGGATGTTGTTCCAGAACTGTGAAGGCTTTTTTAGATGTTGTTTGGCAAACTCTAATATGGCCTTCCTGTTTTTGAGGCTCACCAATGATTTACATCTTGTGGTGAACCCTTTGTATTCACTCTGGTGAAGTCTTCTCTTGATTGTTGACTTTGACACACATATACCTACCTCCTGCAGAGTGTTCTTGATCTGGCCAACTGTTCTGAAGGGTGTTTTCTGCACCAGGGAAAGAATTCTTCGGTCATCCACCACAGTTGTTTTCTGTGGTCTTCCGGGTCTTTTGGTGTTGCTAAGCTCACCGGTGCGTTCTTTCTTTTTAAGGATGTTCCAAACAGTTGATTTGGCCACACCTAATGTTTTTGCTATCTCTCTGATGGGTTTGTTTTGTTTTTTCAGTATAATGATGGATTGCTTCACTGATAGTGACAGCTATTTGGATCTCATATTGAGAGTTGACAGCAACAGATTCCAAATGCAAATAGCACACTTGAAATGAACTCTGGACCTTTTATCTGCTCCTTGTAAATGGGATAATGAGGGAATAACACACGCCTGGCCATGGAACAGCTGAACAGCCAATTGTCCCATTACTTTTGGTCCCTTAAAAAGTGGGAGGCACATATACAAACTGTTGTAATTCCTACACCGTTCACCTGATTTGGATGTAAATACCCTCAAATTAAAGCTGAAAGTCTGCAGTTAAAGCACATCTTGTTCGTTTCATTTCAAATCCATTGTAGTGGTGTATAGAGCCAAAAAGATTAGAATTGTGTCGATGTCCCAAAATTTTTGGACCTGACTGTATATTCTGATGTCTGTGCAGTTCTTTGGCATGTTCACTAATATCTCACACAGATTATTGTCCCAGCCTTTCCCCTTTATAGAGCTACAATGTTGCAATCTGATCATTAGGGAAGAAAAAATGCTTTGTCCTGCCTGCAGGAGGCTGATGGCATCTTCACAGCCCAGGCAGTCTTTTGACTGGAATTCAGCCATGGCTTGATAATGACCTTTTTTGAAAAAAGTATACTGTTGCTGTATATCATGATATGTCAGGGAATTTGTGCAAACAAACTTGTAAAATTATCGAAAGGGCCACTCTAATTTGTGGAACTATTGTGGTATTTTTAATATATTTTTTAACATTGTACACAAGTGGTTGAAAAGCCTGCATTGTATGCATTAAGGTGAAAAACCTTCTGTGCTGCAACTCCCCCCCAGACCCTCCCCTTTCCTTACTGATGCGTTGTGCACAAGTGCAGCGGCTCCGGCCACTGTCTCTCTCCTCATTGAACAGATTGATTGCAGCAGAAGCTATTGGCTCCCGCTGCTGTCAATGAAACAATCAAATTCAGTGACATGGGAGTGGGAGGCAGGGAGCGGGGGCGGGTCCTGTTGTCTGTGTCATTGGACGCAGCAGCAGGTCACAGGAGTGAGGCCGCAAGGGTGCCCCGGGGGGGGGGGTTTCCGCGAGGGTACTCAATGAGTAGAAGGGGCCTGGAGCGCCAGCGGGGAACCTCAGAAGATCAGGGCTGCTTTGTGCAAAACAATTGCACAGAACAGGTAAGTATAGGCATGCTTGTTATTTTTATTTGAAAAAAACAAACCTTTACAACCCCTAAATATAGTATTTATTTTAGGACTCCATGGATGTAAATTAGATTGTATCTGTGGTTAATAATCTGCAGAAGCCTTAGCAAACACCAGAATCCAATCATTTTTTAAGTTGATAAATAGCAACATATTTCTGGCTTGTATACATTATAGGTATAACTGTACTGAATTGTTAAGTATATACTGTACTGTATACACACAGCAGAGAACAATAATTAAAACAGATGCAAAAATGTGAGCTAACCTTATAAATTATTCTTTGTTTTTGTCATCTGTATGTAACATTGAATGATACTTTATCTAAAAACTAGGGAAAGTCTACTTGACAATTAAAAAGTAGAGCTACTGAAAGAATTTGGCAGCAAAACGCTTATCACTTTTTATGATCTTACAAAATACTTACTAATGATGTTTTTTCCATTTTCCACCACCTGCACATTAAAATGGAAGAAATAAATATGCTTCCATCAAGTTACAGGTGTTCATCTTTAGTTGCTGACATCAAGAGTGCAAATTTTGGGATTCCTGCCATCTACATATAAAACAATCACATTGCTACACTAATACTAAGGACGCAAGTGTTCATTTCTCAAAAAAGTAATTAAAGTGGTTTCAAAAGGCAGAAAAGGCTTTTTTACCTTAATTCATTTTCTGCTTCTCTGCATTAAGGGAAAAAGCCTCCAGTTTTCTGCTCCCCTGCAGCCCCCCCCCTTAATACTTACCTGAGCTCAATCTTGATCCAGTGCTGTGCCTAAGAGCAGCAGCTCTCTCCATTCTGTCTCCCCTCACAGAGCATGGAGGCAGCAGAGGGTCAATGACACAGACAGCATGGCTCAGGATTGAGCCCGCATGAGTACCTCCATAGCAATCAGCTTGCTATGGCAGCACTCAGAAGAGGGGAGGAGCCAGGAGTGCCAGCGGGGGACACGAGAAGAGTTGAATTGGGGCTGCTCTGTGCAAAATCATTGCACAGAGCAGGTAAGTATGACATGTTTGTTATTTTAAAAAAATAAACAAATCAGATTTGTTGTGCTATCAATAAATACTAAATAAAAGCAGCTAACACAATATTGTTGGGTGCAATAACAGAAATACGGGGTATAGGTGTAGCGCTATTAAAAATGAGAAAATAATACAAAAGTTTGTATATTCAATAATGAGGAAAGTTCCAAATTTGATTAATTCTGAATCTGTTAGGAATCTTTGTTGAGATGAAAAGGAAAGAACCCATCACCAACACCCAAAAAAACTGACCCTTACCGTCAGCAAATGGGTTATACAGCACAGTATTAGTAGGTTGTACCCACATTTCCTCACAATCAAAAGAAAATCCCCTTGATGCCTAGAATTCCTCACTCCACTGATCGACCCAGAAATATATATAAGCCTTTTCCCATAAAGCTATAGCCATAAAAGTACATTAGCCATAAAAGTGCACTCCAAAGACATAGCACGATAATCACATATGCAAGGGAATGAAAAAGAACAAACTCATTCCGCAAACATCCCAAGCAGAAACTACTTTATTCATCATAAACTCACGAATAAAAACTCACATGTAAGAAGTATAAGTCAGGCAGAAAAGGAAAGCGACCAGCGCTTCCTATCAATAAGATGGCCGTGGCTCCCTCGTCCTTTCCAATGCGTCACTCGTCCCTTAGTTCCACTCTGTTAGCTGCTTTTATTTAGTATTTATTGATAGCGCAACAAATATGATTTGTTTATTTTGTTTGTTTGGTATTTTTTGTGTTGCTGCTTATTTGTTGTTCTGTATTTGACTTCAGGGCTGCATATGTCGTGAATACTGAGGGCATTTTTGATGAGGCCAGTGGCTCTAATGATGACATTAGTGGTCAATTCATGAGATTAAAAAACGTAATGACCACTGAGCTTCATACAAAGTGGAATATTGCTTTTTTTTTGAGAAATACCTCACGGATAAAATGGTCCCTCATAGCTTAAGGTGGGATGTTACCCCCTTGAGTGACGTTTTGGATACTGGTGAATGGTTTCAGTTTTTTAATGATGCTGGTTTGAAACTCATTCAACATCTATTGGGGAAGAAATTGCAGAAACTGTTAAAGGTGGATACAGAGATCTGCGCCCTCAAAGAGAAACTGAACCCATTCAAAGGTAGTGAGGATTATGCTAAAAAATCAGAACTCCTGAGGAAACACCTTGAGAAGGAGGAGGTTGAGCAAAGAAATAAAAAAAATTTCTTAGAGATGTTTCTGATTACAATAATAAAGAGGTAATAAAGAGGTTTTTAAATGGCAAACTAAAGCTAATTTGAGTACCAATACTGCACAGGTGGATGTGGTCAGTGGTGGAGGGTTATCTACCCAAGCTCAGATTCTTGGTATTACCCAGGCCTCTCTATCATATTTACCTTCCAGTCAACCACAGCCACAAAGATCCTCATTTAAAGGTGGGTCTAAGGGAGGTGGGGGTAAGAAAAGAGGGGGACAACACAAGCCTCACATTCCTTTTCCAACTACTGTCCATAATCGTTTTGACCCTTTAGGAAGAAGGGACAGCCCCCCACCCAAGTAACAGGTATATCACCTAGTACCGTGACAACTGGGGTAATGATTATCATCAGCAACATAACTACTCCCGAGAACACCGTCTAGAGGGAATTGGTGGCAGGAATCCAACCATCCCCCTGCATTCAGTTATTCTGAAAGGGATGGCCCAGTCGGGAAAGACTTTGGTAGAAGTTTTTTTCCCGGGATTCAGAACACCAAAAGGGGCATAGACCAAAAGGGGTTCCAGAGGGGGGAGGAGAATCCGCACAAAAAAGGAGGCGGGTCTGAGAGACTTGGGCATCTTTAATCTTAGTAAGGCCACTCTGACCAATGAAGAAAAGAAAATGTTCTCAATCATGGTTTAAAGTTTGCCCCCTCTAAATCCTTGAATAAATTTGAGACATTCATTGATATTCAAAAATGTATCCGTAAAATCATCATTCAGCGCTATATGTTGTGTAATCCCTATCATTCTAATATTGAATTCCCATCAACATTGGAGGGAAGCAGTGAACCATTTTTTAAAGCAGGATTCTCTTCATGTCCAACAGAGAATGTTTAATTTGAGACGTTTGGACTTTGCGATGGAGCGGAATTATTTTTGGTATAATGGCTCCTACTATGTCCAAAGTAGGGGGGTGGCCATGGGGGCAAAATTTGCCCCTAGTATGGCCAACCTTTTTATGGCCAAATGGGAGGAGGATGTCGTCTATGGGGAGCCCAGGTCAGAGCTGGTGTTCTGGGCAAGATACATAGACGACATCCTCCTCCTGTGGGATAGTACCTTGGAATCCCTCAAGTTTTATTCTCGGCTTGAACAATAATGATAGGGGTATTGTTCTGACCCATGAAGCAAGTAATGTGGAAATTCTTTTTTTGGATTTGAGAATTAGAGTGATTGACAGGCAGATCATCACTTTAACCCATTTCAAAGAAACCGTTCGGAACGGTTTCATAGATAATAAAAGCTGCCATTATAAGACCTGGTTGGAATCAATTCTCAAAAGCCACTTTCTCAGGTTGAGGCGAAACTGTACGAATCATGAGGATTTTGACAGGGAAGCCTCAATCCTTAGGAAAAGATTCCTTGAGAAGGGTTATGGCTCAGGTAAGCTCGATGGAGCGCTTATTTTGGCCAAAGCAAGAAATAGGGAAGAACTTCTGACTGCCAAACCAAAAAAGACGGATGATTCATTCAAATTTTCCTTCATCACTGGTTATTCCAATCAGCATTTTGCAATAAAAAAGATAATGCAAAAACATTGGAAAGTGCTGAAGGCTGATCGAGTCTTGGCATCTGCTCTACCAGAACGACCACGGGTTGTTTATAGGGGGTTCCACCATTGAAACTACAGGTTGCACCCCACATTGTAGTTCCACCGAAGCCACCTTCTTTTTTTCAGAGCATGGGAGGCTTTTACCCATGTAGAAAATGCCCTATCTGCAAATTGAAAAATATTAGGAGTAGGAGGGTTGATTCCTTCCAGTCGACCTCACAATTTTTCTAATTAAACCATTTATCACATGTTCAAAAAAATATGTGGTGTATGTGATTAAATGTACATGCAGGAAACAATATACAGGGCAAACCAAACGCATGTTGCATGTCAGGCTCAGTGAACACGTGGCTAACATTAGGCGAGGCTTTGCCAAGCATAGCCTCTCTAAACATTAGAAAATAGTAAAAACCTTCGCGCCAGTGGTGTCGATAGCAGATAATATATATGAATTACATATACTGGTGATACATCTAGTAAGAAAACATTCCCAACAATAAAGAAAATTTGTGGAAATATATAAACAATCAGTGTAAGCTGCTCCCCAGTTTTTGAATAATCAAAAAAATAGATAATCAAAAAAAGGAATGTAAGGAAGATAGGGGGCGCTAGATACCATATTATTCAAGTGCTCTAAATAAATAAATCTCCTGCATTACCAAAAAAATGGAAATGTAAGAAAGCTAGGGGGCGCTAGATACCATACTATTCAAGTGCTTTAAATAAATAAATAACCTGCATTACCAAAAAAATGAAAAACATAATAATGACAAATCATAATTAGATTACACATAGGAGTGCCCACAATAGTGAAAAAAATATATAGTGATTGATTGTCCACATAAAAAAGTGTTTTGAAGTGGTTGAAATGATATCTTTCAATAATATCCCAATCTTGTTGCTGTAAACGAAAGGTTTTCCATCACCAAAGGAAAATAAGAAAAAGGAAAACACCTCGAAGTAGTAGATATCTGCTTACCAGATACCAATGACTCCTTTAGTTAAAAAGAGAGTCACTAGCGCTTGTGCAGGGTTGTGCCTGCTCACATGGATGGCCGGACTGTGGTTGGTATTATAGGCATGGATCGTTCCCGTCAAGCTCATTCAAGATAGGATAAGGATACATAGGAAACAAAAACAGTCTCCATAGCGTAAAACCATTTATTAAAAAAGTAAACAAATTAAAAAGCCAAATGGCCACTTACATTGGTGGGTGCCTACCCGGCACTGGGGCTGCTTGCATGTCAGGGTGACTTCACAGTCAGAAAAAGCCTTTCATGTCTCCTCCACGCTGGCGTGCGTTCCAGCTTACACAGGGGGGCAGCCAAAGGATCCGGATGTTGTTGGGTGATAGGACATGTGACCACGTACCGCTCCGACGTACGTTTCGTAGTGAACGTCTTCAGGGACGTTCACTACGAAACGAACGTCGGAGCGGTACGTGGTCACATGTCCTATCACCCAACAACATCCGGATCCTTTGGCTGCCCCCCTGTGTAAGCTGGAACGCACGCCAGCGTGGAGGAGACATGAAAGGCTTTTTCTGACTGTGAAGTCACCCTGACATGCAAGCAGCCCCAGTGCCGGGTAGGCACCCACCAATGTAAGTGGCCATTTGGCTTTTTAATTTGTTTACTTTTTTAATAAATGGTTTTACGCTATGGAGACTGTTTTTGTTTCCTATGTATCCTTATCCTATCTTGAATGAGCTTGACGGGAACGATCCATGCCTATAATACCAACCACAGTCCGGCCATCCATGTGAGCAGGCACAACCCTGCACAAGCGCTAGTGACTCTCTTTTTAACTAAAGGAGTCATTGGTATCTGGTAAGCAGATATCTACTACTTCGAGGTGTTTTCCTTTTTCTTATTTTCCTTTGGTGATGGAAAACCTTTCGTTTACAGCAACAAGATTGGGATATTATTGAAAGATATCATTTCAACCACTTCAAAACACTTTTTTATGTGGACAATCAATCACTATATATTTTTTTCACTATTGTGGGCACTCCTATGTGTAATCTAATTATGATTTGTCATTATTATGTTTTTCATTTTTTTGGTAATGCAGGTTATTTATTTATTTAAAGCACTTGAATAGTATGGTATCTAGCGCCCCCTAGCTTTCTTACATTTCCATTTTTTTGGTAATGCAGGAGATTTATTTATTTAGAGCACTTGAATAATATGGTATCTAGCGCCCCCTATCTTCCTTACATTCTCTAAACATTAGGCCTTAAAACATAATCGAAATCCAGAGGGCACTATTTTCTTGGGTATCGATAAATTTTGTGGACACTGGAGGGGCAGCCACATGGTGAGGGAAATTTCCCATTTGGAAACTAAATGGATTTTTTCAGCCAAAACATACACCCCATTTGGTATGAATATCGAGTGGGATGTAAATGCATTTATCAACAACAGTTAGGGTATGTTCATTTATTTTTTTATTTTTATTTTTTATATTTTATTTTTTATTTATATTTTTTTATTTTTTATTTATTATTATATTGTAGGATTATTTATCCATTTAAAATGATTGTATCATATATTATGTACATTTTTCCTGCTATGTACCATTGATGTTTATTTTAACCATGAGAAGTCGTTGCTCCTCAAGTCCCTATGCGTAATCTCCTCTCCCACCAGCTCAACTATCATTCTTATTATATTCATTTTATAGTATTTTTTGGTATTTTTTATTCCGTTGGGAATATTATACATTTCCTATTTGCCATAATTGTTATTATATTACATGAGATTATTTTTTACTGATAATCAATAGGCTCTTGTCTGCATGACTTTTTAGTTATGTGAGGCTTTTGTTGGATTTTTGTTGATGTAGTTTGGTTTTTAATTTTTGTACCTCTTTTTTGTTGGTTGTAGCCTGTTTGCATGTCGGTGCCTGGAGGGGAGTTGATTCTGTCCTCTGGTACGCATTCGAGGTCCATTAGGTTAGGCAGCCTTTTCTGCCTTGTATAGCCCTGTGTAGCGCGTTCCCAGGTATGGATGATGCTTGTTTCCTGCCTGTGGAGTGCATATAGGACTGCAATTTTAGGTTTGTTTCCGGTTAGTGCGTTCCAATCACAAGGAGATAGTCATTTCGGCCCTTTGGAACGCACGTAATTTTAGTTTCTGTATCCGTTCCCTATATAAACATCCGAACGTCACGTGTCACGACCACGCCCCTGAAGACGCACGTTTGTGACGAAACGTTGGGCGGAGCTAAGGGACGAGTGACGCATTGGAGAGGATGGGGGAGCCGCGGCCATCTTATTGGTAGGAAGCGCTGGTCGCTTTCCTTTTCTGCCTGACTTATACTTCTTACATGTGAGTTTTTATTCGTGTTTGCGCAATGAGTTTGTTCTTTTTGATTCCCTTGCATATGTGATTATCGTGCTATGTCTTTGTAGTTCACTTTTATGGCTAAACCATCCTGGGAAAAGGCTTATATATATTTCAGGGGTCGATCAGTGGAGTGAGGAATTCTAGCCATCAAGGGGATTTTCTTTTGATTGTGAGGAAACGTGGATACAACCTGCTAATGCTGTGCTGTATAACCCATTTACTGATGGTAAGGGTCAGTTTTTTTGAGTGTTGGTGATGGGTTCTTTCCTTTTCATATCAACAAAGATTCCTCATTAACAGATTCAGAATTAACCGAATTTCGAACTTTCCTCATTATTGCATATACAAACTTTTGTATTATTTTCTCTTTTTAATTGCGCTACACCTATACTCCATATTTAAAAAAAATACCTTTAGAATCACCTTAAAAAGTAGAAGGCAGTTACATGAATCTACCACTGACCAGTATTATTTGTTTATGCCCATTCAATATAATAATAAATACATTAGGCATTTTACAAAAGAAAAAACTGATTACACTAGACAACAATGATTTAGCATCTTAAACACTTTTTGGTGTATCTAATAGATTTTTGCCTGCTAATCATGCAAATAACCTGTTATTTAACCTATCATATACCATTTTATAGAAATCTTCTGTTTTTTGCAATTTGCAATCTTCAATACCCGTTGGTTATGCTGCACACATGAAAGAAACATGAAAACATTGAACCGTTGTTGAAGTTCTTCCACTAAGTGCAACTGGAATATCTGTGGGGATCTGAAAGTCGTGGTACTGCATGAAATGCAGCTTGGATATACAGTGGAGCAAAAAAGTATTTAGTCAGCCACCAATTGTGCAAGTTCTCCCACGTAAAAAGATGAGAGAGGCCTGTAATTGTCATCATAGGTATACCTCAACTATGAGAGACAAAATGTGGAAACAAATCCAGACAATCACATTGTCTGATTTTTGAAAGAATTTATTTGCAATTTATGGTGGAAAATAAGTATTTGGTCAATATCAAAAGTTCATCTCAATACTTTGTTATATATCCTTTATTGGCAATGACAGAGGTCAAACTTTTTTTGTAAGTCTTCACAAGGTTGTCACACACTGTTGCTGGTAATTGGCCCATTCCTCCATGCAGATCTCCTCTAGAGCAGTGATGTTTTGGGGCTGTCGCTGGGCAACACGGACTTTCAACTCCCTCCAAAGGTTTTCTATGGGGTTGAGATCTGGAGACTGGCTAGGCCACTCCAGGACCATTGAGATTAGAGGGGCAGCGCCCCTGATGGACGGGCCGCCACTGCAAGTGACACTGTTTTTTCTGTTGATGAAGCTTCAGCCCTAAGTTCCAGTAGGGACTTCAATCATCTGCATTAGCAAAGTGCCTGTGGGAGTACCTGAGCCCTCCTTTGTGAGGCCTCTTTTTTTCTCTCTCTCTGTGTGGGTCTCCTCTCCTGTGCATAACTTTATGATCACAAAAACATATATCTAATTATAAAAATCATTAACAATGAAAATGTGCTGCTGCCAAATCTACAAGTCTGCCACACACTCCTTAATCGATAAAGAAAAGCAAAATGATTCACTATAACCATCAGTGTACTTTGAAACTCCAAAAAAGTACTGCTCAAATCAATCCTCAGCATTCCCTTGATGTGAGCAGTACTGAGCAGAATCCAGCATTGAAGGGGACAGAATTGAGGAGATTCTTATAGTGAATGGCTTATTATCGACAAGCTGCCGCCTCTATCTATGATGCTCCCTGTGGTGGTCTGAACGATAATACATGCAAGTGAGCTGTGGTGCACCAGTTTCTGTGCACTTTTTATGGTGAGTGCATTTTTTAACTTTGGTTCTTAATAAATTAGTGGTTTTAAATGGAAAGCACTATGATTGTTATATGTTGTATTTCTGAGCATTATCTCTGGATCTTTGGGGAGCACATACACAGTCTGATTGGAACGAGAGAAGAGCTTATCCATTTGGTATATCTGATTACATTCCTTAAAAGGAAAATGCACATGTGACCTATTAATTATAGGTCAAAAAGTGAGGTGAGCTGCTAATGTTGGTTTTGTGTGCAACACATAGTATGTCAATTTCGCATACAAAATAAGGGTTAAAAAGCTGAGGATAATTATTAAGTGACACAACATGTGGACTTTTTGCTTTTGTTCTTTATTTATTTTTATTGTACTTGGAATTTTGCAGTACACTGACGGTTATAGTACAGTGTCTACATTTTTTTTGCTTTTCATTATTATTCCCCTCATTACTTTCTGGCTCCAATATCTCTGACTTGATATCTAGTTGCCTACCTTTGACAGACCTATCTCAACAGACTTTCATACTATCCCAATTTGACGTACACCCCAGTACATTATGACTACTAACATAACTAACATGGTTTTTAACTGTTTAAAAATGTTGTCCCTGAACATAAAATGGCTTAATACCCCTGAAAAAAGAATGCAACTCTTTTCTGACACAGGTCACAAATTGCATTTGTACAGAAGATGCAGGACTTCGTTCCTAAGCTGAAAGACCATAAGTACACTACTGTATTCCATGCAATGAGCACTTCCTCTAAAACTAAATGAGTCTCGATCATCTTTTCAAAACATGTCTTTTTTACTTTCTTGGACAGTAGTGTGGACAAGGATATCTGGCAAGTATCTGCAAAGATCCTGGCCAACTGCTTGCTTCCCTTCCTCCCCAGTCATGTCTCATTGGATCAGGTAGGATTTGTGCCAGGAAGTGAGACAAGTGATAAAATGACAAAAGCTCTAAATCTTTATCACTAGATGCAGACCTGACAGAGCGGGAGGGTGCTTCCTATCAATGGATGCTGAGAAGTTGCTTCTCATAGGCTGGCCTGGAACTACATGGCTGAAGTCCTGTGTGCTTTAGGCCTGCAACAACACATTCTGACATGTATCTGGGCTCTCTACTCCGCACCTCAGGCAAGAGTAAAGATTAATGGCCACCTGTGAGATGCTTTCCAGAATCAAAATGGCATTAGGCACTGTAGGCAGGGCTGTCCCTTGTCTCCTTAAATTTTTGTATTGACCCTGGAGCCCCTCCTCTGCCAGAAGCAAACCAACCCAAATATTAATGGAATCAAAGTGAGAGGGGAAAGTGTATTAGTTGGCATCCTTTGCAGACAATATATTACTATTCCTATCAGAGCCTTTAGTGACAATTCAAAATCTTTTACAGGAATTTCACCTATTCCAAAACCTAACCAGAAAATCTATTTCTCGAAATTATTTGCTTTGAACATTTATCTTCTTGATGACCTAGTAGCCCAGTGCTGAACCAATTTCCAATTCCTTGTTAAAGATTTTTATTAACGTTTTCATGAATATGACAGTAAGTTTACAAACTTTCAATGGGATAAGTACAACATCAACAGTAATGATATGAGGATCATGTACAATCGGTTGGATTCGAGTAAAGCAATCAACATGGTATGAATGTATTTGGATCTTAAAGGGGATATAAGAGAGAAAGGGACTTGAACAGATGGAACATGGTGGTCCTTAAAGAATGTCAAATGGACCTTCATTCCACCTCCCCACCCCTGTGGACAGATGGGGGCACATCCGACAAGTCATAATGGAGGACTAGTACTAGGATGAAAGTGTGGCACCTGGGGTATGGATGCACTGGGTTAATAGGGAACCGTGCCACAAGTACTACAGTCAATCATTACATATCTGCTATGGGTGTATAAGTAATAATGAAAACGTAGGGTTAATTGCTATGTTTCCAACCTCAACAGCGGGTAATAGCTTTGAAAGGAAGGGGATATCCCAATGAAATGAACTGCAGGATTGGGGATAGGGTAGGAAAGCGGGGGAGGTGATCCAATTTCCCATTTCAATGGTCAAAAGTAACAATTACAAATATTGGCATCCATCTAACCACCCAACTGTCAGACCTGTTTTCTATATTTAAATTAAATGGAATGTCCTTCCTAGGATATTATTCTTCTTTCAAACACTCTCATTGTGGCTACTGCATCCTATTTGCGTAAACCTAAGAGTCTGTGTTTATCTTTCTTATGCTCCAATCAGGCCCCAGGATTTGGTTATCAAACTCTTTACCTTCCAAAACACAAAGGTGGCATCTGATTGCCCGATTTCCAAAAATATTTCTGGGCTTGCCATCTCATTAGGATAGTTGACTGAAATGTACATGCTCCATCTAAATACTGAGTCTCTCTAGAACAAAGTGTAGCATCTTCTAGCTAGGTGCTAGTGTAAATAGTTTTTTCTGATAGTGTAGGTAAATGTAGGTAAATTTGGCTTGGCTGGCAGCCAAGCTGTGTTTAATCTGGGTCAGAGTGAGTGACTCAGGGAGGTTGGATGACTCATCAGGCAGCACCTCTGGTACCTCCTCCTACTTGCTGGAACCTTGGAGAAGCTTCCAAAAGAATGGGAGCAAGGTTAGGAGAAGCTGCCTGGACTATTAGGGAGGGCCCCAGCCAATCCCCAGCAAGTGGGCTGGCAAGGGGCAGGCACCTCTTAAATACTCGGGGTGTCATGCCAGCAAGGGGCAGTTGGGTGGAAGCTGGAGATGGAGTGCTGAGAAGGCTGTTGGTGGCCCTTGAGGGTGCCCCCTAGTCTGGGGGTGTGAACCTTGGGCATGGGGCTTGGGTGTTGAAGGAATCCTCTTACAACACACAGTGGGAGAGGGTGAGCACATCCAGGAGATGCCCAGGGAGAAGACAGCTGGGTGGCTGGGGAGTGTTCAGTTTGGGAGAACTGTGGGAAGTAGCCAGGAGGGCTGGCAGTGCCCGAAGAGGTGGTGCTGGGATCAGAAGCCACAAGGATGTATCTGGACACTAGACTTTTTCTCTACACACCAAAGAGGCCCACAGTCCCTGCCTGTAAAGGGCTTTTGCTAATCTGGTTGAGTGCATTTTGCCAGATTTACTAAAGTGTCCCAGCTGAGTCTGTGTTTTCTGCAAGCAAGTGAGTGCTGTAGGAAGAGGAGTGTATATAGCTGTACATAGAAAGAATTGTTCATTAAGTTTCTGAAGTCAAGTGGGCATCCCATAACTTCCCTAATCCTTATCCAAGTTTTATCCCCTCAATAAATACAAAAACAAAGTGCTGGACTGTTCGCTGACTCGAAGTGAGCCTGTGAAAATTCTGTGTGCCTGGCTGTGCAGGGTGGGGATCCCTATTCACCAGCGGCTCCTACGTGGGGTGCACTACAAAAGCATCATGTTGGAGTGAATAGGCTCTCTATCTTGGATCCGGCCTTGCTTTATCCAGGCAGCACTAAAAACTCACCTGTTCATTGGGGCTACACTCCAATGCTACAGAATGACATGTAAACTGTTCCTCTCCTACATGCCTGGACCCTTGACTCCACTTCGCAAAAAATTTGAATTTCCTCCTGGTTCTGCGCGCATTTTTTTAAGGGATATGCAGCCTAGGACGCAATTGGCAGCCAAGGATTTTTTTTCAAAGGGTCGATTCAGAGACAAAGTTGAATAGACTACCTCTCAGGATAGTCACCAAATCCCCCTGTGGAGATACCTGCAGATCAGGTATTATATCAACAACCCTAAAACAAAACATTTATGTACTAGGGACCTCACCAGACTGGAAACCTTTTGCACAGCCAAGTTCATGCAAAGGCACATCATCTCCACTTTGTATTCTAGTATGTTTACAGCTGTCACGGCCAATAAGGGGGTGACATGTATTACCTAGGATGTGCATTTGGATCACACATTTACTGAGGACTGGGAACATATAAACGTGGCATTCACCAAAGGCCTTTTGTCTGCCAATGTCCTAGGGTGTAGTTGCAAACTCATATCGAGATGGTACAAAACCCCATCCCTTTTTCATAAATCATTCCACATGACCTTTAGCGTTTGCTAGCGTTGTAACCATGCAGAGGGTACCCTGTTGCATATATGGTGGACCTGCCCAGACATACTAAAATCCTGGGAAGCATTCCAAGAGGTTATCACCAGAGTGATGCTGTTTGACCTAGACTTCACACCTGTGCAATATTGGCTGCACCATATTCCCTTACCTAACCACTAGCCATGCATATGTTTAACGCAGCCAGAATATGTGTGCCAGTCCGCTGGAGTTCTAACCAATTGCTCACTTTCGCTGAATGGTTCTCCTGGTCTACATTATCCAAGACATTATACAAATATAAAACTACATTGACATGCTGGGTACATTTCAAAACAATGACGTCTTACCATTACTTAGTTGACTAACATCTGTACCTTATCTGCACTGCACTATGAAGCTTGCACCAGTAGGTGAAGCAAGCCAGAGAGGGGCAGCTTCCAGGGGGGAGCCCCCATCATTCTCCACACCATTCTTACCGCACCTATGACTTTCCCTTCCCATTTGCCCCCCCACCCACCCCAAACCATCCCTCCCTTTTTTTTATCCTGTGACCATACGCTCTTCCTCATCAAATGGTCTCCAAGGTGATGCAACAATCACCGATATTGTAATGATAGATCTGAAGAGAGCTAACTGGTATAGTAAAAGAATTTCATCCTCCCCCAGCAAGGGAGCATATTTGTTGTTCATGTGTAGCTTTTACAACATTCCTGCTTCTAATGGCAATACTGAAGATACTGAGTTTGGCATCCAAAATCGTACATGAATACCCGTAAAGACATAATTCAGTAGGCACCATCCCTTCCTGTATCCCCCCCCCCCTTTTTATTTTCCTTCCTTGTCCAGTCCCATTATTCATTAGATTTTGTTCTCTTTTATACCCCTATGGTGCTTTTAATTAGTTGAACAATTCTCAGGTGCTTATGAGTTGTATCCTATTTCACTATGCCAATGTCATTAGGAGACTTTTTTTTTTGTTTTCCCCATGCAGGTACTATATGCACCTGAGGTGTTTGTTTGCAACATTTGTATAATCCCCTGTCTTATTTTTGTATATAAAAAATTGAATAAAGGCTTTTGTGAAAAAAAAAACAGATGGTCACTCCAAACATAACTGATGAAAATTTTAGAGAAAGCGATAAATAAGAAAGGTTAAGGTTTTCATCATTTGAGACAGATGTTACCAAGAATAACTAATGTCAAGATTTAGGAAGGCATTTTTCCTAGTCCACAGATCAGATACATTATCAATGACAAGTGGTTTGGTGATCTGTTAATGGGATCAAAGAAAATTACCTGGAAAGCAATCAAGGCTGTCATTGAGATTTTTTTTGGTAAAAAGCACCAAACTACATTCAGCTGGTTGATGACCTTTCTTACAGTAATTGCAACATGTCACTGAAAATTCATTTTCTGCATTCACACTTGGACTTCTTTCCAGAATATCTAGGTGCAGTCAGTGACAAACATGGTGAAAGTTTTCACCAGGACATTGCCAGAATTGACGTTATCAATGCACCTGGAATTCATCAATGCTAGCTAACTATTATTGGACACTGTAGTGAAACACTTTTAGCCCTGTTGAACTCACTCAGCTTGTCGAAAATATAAGTGATTAAATACAATACAGTATAGTCATTAAAAGTTCATTTTAAATTTCTCAAGATAACTATGTGATACAGTCATTCTGAAATTCTACGTTGTATTTGTGTTCTGTTTGAAGTAGCAATAATCATAAAAAGTTTTACAAGAAGCAAATCTTTTGATAAAATTTGTTATTCGGAGCTATGTTAAACAGAATCTAGACCCACCAGTGAAGGGGGAGCAACTAAGAGATTTGTATATAACAGAGTCAGGACTCACTTTCTGTAGAACTCTTTTCTGAGCCTGCCCGTCCTTGAGCTTGCCACCTTTTTGCTTGCTGGAACTTAGACCAAGTGGAACTGGAATAAGTGGTGAGTTAAAAACCAGAGTTTAAAACAGGAGGTTATAACAGGAGTCAGCAAACCTGTAAGTAACATCTGAAATTTCCTGTAAGTAACATTATTATTGTAACTGGGAAAATGGGGGTTAGGAAGATTGAAGGTTTGTGCTGTGCACAGTGTGCCACATGTGTACAACAATGGAGCAACAGCTCCAGGATGGATACCGCTGCAACAGATGTGAGCAGGTTGCCCTTCTGGAAGCTCTCTTTAGAGACCTGGAGGAGCAAATTGCAACACTTGGCAGAACTGACAACCTTAAACGGGCTCCTCTGTTTACTGAGCAGGTGGCTAGTGGGGTTAATGGGGAGGGTGGAGGGGTAAGTCAAGATTATCAGGTAGGAAGATAGGTTAATACAGTTAGAGGGAGTGGTAGGGGCTCACAGAAAAGGAAGGCCAGCCCTGGGTTTGAGCACCCTAACGGATTCAGCAAGTTGGGTGAAGATGTGGGGGTAGCCCTAGATGTCACTGCCCCCTCTAACAGCCGGGAGAGCAGCCCATCTAGTGGGGGTAGTGAGGGGGGTGCAGGTAGGCCTAGACAGTTGATGGTAATAGGGGATTCTATAATCAAAAGGACTGATAGAATAATTTGTCGCACAGGATCGCATGACAGAATATATGGAAGGCGGAGGCTCTTTGAGAACCAATTTAAAGAACTAGGCAGCAAGTTGAGGGGAAGAACTTCCAAGGTGATATTCTCTAAAATATTGCCTGTGGCATGCGCAACACGGGAAAGGCAGAGGGTGATTAGAGAGCTGAATGCATGGCTAAAGACCTGGTGTTAGGAGGAAGGATTTGGGTTTTTGGAGTACTGGGCTGACTTTTTGTTGGGGTGCAACCTATATGCTAAAGATGGTTTGCACTTAAATGGAAGGAGGTCTACTGTTTGGGGGAGAGGTTTAGGGAAGGCTGGAGGAGTATTTAAACTAGGATTGTGGGGGGAGGGTGAATTTGATTATAATGGGTCAGACAGGTCAGACAGGGGTCAGCCCATATTGGTGGGTGGAATGGGGAAAGATGGGGGGAGGGCTATGGAAGATGATATAAAGGTTTGTAGGAAAATAAAAAATATGCAACATACATGTGACATGTGACAATGAATTAAAGTGTTTGTTCACCAATGCCAGAAGTCTGACTGGGCTATTAATATTCCTGGCTATGCTCTCTTTCGGAAAGACAGGATACAATGGAGGGGTGGTGGTGTCTGTCTTTATGTGAGAAGTGATCTCAAAGCGAGTGTGAAAGAGGACCTAGTTGATGGAGAGTGTGATGAGTTTGAAGCATTATGGGTGGAACTGTACATGGGTGTGCGTACTACAAAGGTTGTCATTGGAGTTTGTTATAGATCTCCCAGTGTTAGAGAGGAGGTAGAGACTCAGCTCCTTGCAAAGATGGAAAGGGCTGCAAGGGCTGGGACAGTGATAATAATGGGGGATTTTAACTACCTGTAAATTGACTGGAGTAATGGCACTGCTGGGACAGTTAAAGGGCAAAAATGTATAAACCTATTACAAGACAATTTTTCTGCTGGACCTGGTAATCTCAAACCATGCAGAGGTTATTACCATACCAATATTCATATAAAAGAACATCTGGGTAGCAGTGACCATAACATGATTTCATTTAAAAGCACTTACGTACCACCTGCCGTCATTATACAGCGGCTGTTTGAAATGGAATATAGTTGTTATGGCAGCAGCTAGCTGCCATAACCCCGGTATCCACTTCTTCAGTGGGCAGTCGGCTTTCAGATAAAAGTGGTCTCAGTAGCGGATTCGGCACAAGATCACTTTTATCAGTGGCAGGAGGGGGCCTCCCGCCGCTCTCCGGTACCCTCCGCCACTTACCGGAGCCACCGCCAGTGGTGGAGGCGATTAGATCCTGTCCCCTGCTTGGTTGGTTGCCGAGTGAGGGGAAGATGGCCCCCACTCGGCTCCATCCCATTGCAGGGTGGAAGCGAAGTCAAAATGTCACTTCCGCCCATAGCTCTTAAAGGGCCTTTTTTTTCCCCCAAAGACATTTTTTTTTATTGCATTTTAGTGTAAATATGAGATCTGAGGTCTTTTTGATCCCAGATCTCATATTTAAGAGATCCTGTCATGCTTTTTTTCTATTACAAGGGATGTTTACATTATTTGTAATAGAAAAAAAAGTGACACCATTCTTTTTTTTTTTTTTAAAGAATAGTGTAAAAATAAAAATTAAAAAGTAAAATAAATAAGAAAAAAATTAATTTTTTTATTCAAAATACGCAAATACGATGTGACAGAAAATATTGCAACAGCCGCCATTTTATTCTCTAGAATGTTTGAAAAAAATATATATAATGTTTGGGGGTTCTAAGTAATTTTCTAGTAAAAAAAAACAGATTTTAACTTGTAAACAACAAGTTTAAAAAATAGACCTGGTCCGTAAGGGGTTAATGTTAGCTGTAAGCAACAAACACATACGGGTACCTATAACTTTAACTTTAACTTTAAGAGAGCAAATTTTCCAAGGATGACAGCTCCCAGGACTTGGACTTGGAGGGAATATTGGCATCAATGGACACTGAACAGAAATGGGAATTTCCCTCATACCCCTATTGCACAGTTACGCACAGGCAAGATAGAACAGACACAGATCAAACAGGAGTAGATGTAGTTAATTTATCCTCTTACCCTTTGTCTCCAGTCGAAAACTAAGGTACTTAAATTGGGCCTCAGCTTTTATCCACTTCAGAAGATTGATAAGTTTGAACTTACTAAAGATTTGCATCTTTTTGCAAGAAATTTTAACATACAAATACATCTTCGATAAAGATAGGGGACAAACAGGAACATGGGAAGAGGATATATACAAAGGATTCAAGGCCCAAGACTTCCGCACGTTAAAAACCCTCATCCAGTTACTGGATGAGAGTGAGAGATGTGATGGAGGTGAGTTAGTGACCTCTTCTTCATTGGATGAGGAGGATATGAATATGGAAATAGAACCTGAGCCATTAAAATTTAAAGCCAAATCTAAAAAATGTCCCCAACTTCAGACCTTCCCAGCTGTATGGGCATTCCTTAAACAAACCCTGAAGCAAATTGAGAGTTTCTCCTTCCCTCTTCACTTTGTGGGCAATTTGACACACGTGCAAAAATCGGCTCTGATGAGTTTAACTCTAAATGACCAGATTGTTGTGAAACCGGCCGATAAGGGTGGGAACGTGGTTGTAATGGATCAGGACAAATATATACATATGTGTAAGACAATTCTGAACAATAATGATTGGTAACACAGGTCCCTGAGGATCTGTTGACTGAATTAAGGTCCCAATACAAAACAATTTTGGCTGAAGCATATCAACAGGCCCTTATTGATAAGGACCTTTTTGAATACCTAGAAGTAACATGGCTCATTACACCCATACGGAAACAGCTAGTAAATATGTGGATAGCCAGTTAAGACCTCACGTACCTTAAAGATTATTTGGAATTGCTTAAAGTGATTGAATGACTTACTATTCCAACTGGAGCCATATTAGTAGCCATTGACATAGAGGCCCTTTACTCTAGTATCCCCCGTCATAAGGGAATTGAGGTTACCTCAGGTGTCTTGCGGGAACTGGATAAAAATAATTGGAAACTTTGCAACTTTGTTGCAATCCTTTTAAAACATTTTGACTTCCAATGTCTTTCTCTTTAATGGGTCCACATATCTCCAGGTATAGGGGGTTGCGTTGGGGACTTTTTGTGCCCCATCATATGCCAACCTGTACCTGAGGGGGGTGGGAGAGAGCACTGTTTTTGGATGATGGTGCGTCGATGTACCTCTGCCACATTTTATTGTGGTGGAGGTACATCGACGACGTGCTTGTCGTCTGGACAGGTACCACTAATGAACTCTCTGATTTATGATTTATATCTGTCAATCAATTCAATCTTAAATTCACTATGCAATCAGATACACACAGTATCCCCTTCCTTGATTTACTTCCTTAATCATGATGACTCTATTCATATAACGCAAAGAAACTGCCGGTAATACCATCTTACATTATTCTAGTGCTCATCTCCGCTCCCTGGTACACAGTATCCCATTCAGTCAATACCTCAGACTGCATTGAAACTGTGCCAGGGAGACTTCGAGATGGAAGCAAAAGCCCTTTTTGGCGACTAATCAATGGGGATACAGTAAAAAAGTCCTGAAAAAGGCATATCAGGGGGCCAGGTCTAACCAACGTGAGAAACTTATCTTCAAATCGAGGACTCAGAATAACAGTTCTACTACTAAACTAATTACCTCCTTTAGTGCCCATCAGGATCAGTTTCGTACACTGATAACTCATAATTGGCACTTCCTTGCAGAAGATCCTGTGCTTTCTAAATACATATCAGATCATCCAGAGATTGTATATAGGAGATTTTGTTCCATAAGGGACAGTTTAGTACACAGCCACTACTCACCACTAGAAATGGAAGTGGAAGGAGCAGTGGGTGGTAATGGCACATATAGATGTGGGAACTGCGATCAGTGCCCTTGGATTAGGGAGGGTGAAGGATGCTTATTACCCAGGTGGCCATTTGAAATTAAGGACATATGCTGATTGTCGCACTATAGATGTGGTGTATTTGGCTACATGCACCTGCGGTGCATTTTATATCAGCAAAATTAAACGCACATTTGCAAGACAAATACAAGATCACCTATACTATATTGATGTTGGCCTGCTATACACACCCATTTGTAAGCATGTTATCCTTAATCATGGTTTTTATCCTTCATTCGTCTCATTCTTTGCTCTTGAAGTAATTCCCCAAAAGGATAGGGGAGGTGACTTTGATAAAAAGATCCTTCAACAAGTGAATAATAAGTGAATCTATAATCAAAAAGCAACCAGCCCGCCAGGAATGAATACAGCATTATCTTTTAAACCTTTATTTATAAGGAATTTGTTATAAGGAATTTACCATTTAGGAAACACTTACATTGGCCATTACTCTTCCAAATAATCTGATTATTTTCATATAATACAACCTCCTCTATATGATTTTTCAACTCACTGTTGTCATATTTTTTCTTTCCTTTTCACTTTCTTTTATTATTTAGTATTTTCATCATTATTATGTTTGAGTCTTTAATAGATTGTTTTTTACTACGAGAGTTAGTTATTTCAGTAGTACTAACTATTTGGCTGGCTATTCACAAATGATTTGGCATCATTGAGAGCTGGATATCTCCTTATCTGTGATCGTTATTTGATTGGCGTTCGAATGCCCCTGGTGGACGGGGAGGCTTCCCTCTCCTCGGTTCCCATCTGCCAATTATATTTTGGTGGATGGGTGGCGCTTGCACCTTGAGACTTACACCAGTCATCTATATTGCGGCTGGAGGCTTTTGGCGCATGCGCATTCTAAGGGGCACCCACACCGGATGTGATGTCAGTGAGCCATTTATGGCTCATCACTTCTGGTGGGACTGTATATATAGGGCACTAGGTGGTGGGCTCAGCAACAAGACTACGGCAACGGTGAGGGATTAGCTGGATATCAAGTTGTAATTGCACCCTGTCTACCAACTATTTGCTGGCTTTCCCGTTTTTGTACCTCCATCTCCTGTTTGGAGATTTTCAGGTAGTGAGTCATTTTCCTTACCTTTTTGTATACCTTATCTGTATAGTGTTAATTGAATGCATAGAAAGTTGGCTAAATGTGTTTGTAACCAGCAGTTTCATATTCAGTCACCAGTTATAAAGTAATAATTCTAGTACTGTTTATGTTTTATGCTATAGTCTTATATGCTCAATAATAATAATTTTTTGGGGACATTGTATGGCCATCCATGTGATGACTTCTCTCGTCCCCCGTGTTGCATGATATGAGCCTATGTGCCATACATGTTAACCTATATGAGAGTGAACTCATTTGGTTGTGTTTTTCATCCATATTAATACGTGCCACTTCGCTAACATGAAGGAACGCTATCATCGTTTAAATCTTACAAAGAATGTAACAGAATATGTAAAAAGGAAATCAGGGACTCAAAAATGTAAAACGAATTTAAGATTTCAAAAGATGGTAGGACAAACCCCCCAAAATTCTTCAAATATATTACTAGTAAAAAGGTCAGGTCTGAGAATGTAGGCCCTTTAAAAAATAATCTAGAGTGGGTGACTGGGGACAAAGAGAAGGCAAATTTATTAAATACTTTCTTCAGCTCTGTGTATACAAAGGAGCACGGGGAAGCTCATGCCCATAATGAGGGTGGTAGTGATACAGTCCCAAATGATCCACAATGGCTCAAAAGTGATATGGTCCAGAAATATTTAGACAGAATAAAGGTGGATAAAGCACCTGGACCAGATGGCATTCACCCACGGATCCTAAAATAATTGAGCTCTGTTATTTCAAGGCCATTGTTTTTAATATCTAGGTTAAACCAGACTCGTTAATGACTGGAATGGTACTACTGGATTGACGCAGGGACAATGTGGTTTACATATTTAAAAAGGGATCAAAGTCTTTACCAAGTAACTATAGACCTGTTAGTTTAACTTCTTTAGTTGGGAAGATACTGGTGAGTTTAATAAAAGACCACATAGACGAGTTCTTGTTGGAAAAAAATACTTTACGCAGCAGACAGCATGTATTCATGAAAGACAGAAGTTGTCAAACAAACCTGATTTCTTTTTATGAGGAGGTTAGTACAACCTTGGACCGAGGGGCGGCTGTGGACGTAGTATACCTGGATTTTGCAAAAGCGTTTGACACAGTTCCCCACACATGGCTCATGTGTAAGGTAAAGTCTACAGGCTTGGAAAGATCAATTTGTAAATGGATAAAAGAATTGGCTAAAAGACAGAATTCAGAGAGTAGTGGTTAATGACTCTTACTCTGAATGGTCTAAGGTTATCAGTGGTGTACGCCAAGGTTCAGTGCTGGGGCCCTTACTTTTTAATTTCCTACAAATGATATAGGGTCTGGTATTAAAAGTAACATTTCTGTCTTTGCAGATGACACCAAGCTATGCAATGGAATAACGTCCTTACAGGATGTCTCCAATTTACAAGCCAACCTCAACGCAATTGGGCAACTAAGTGGCAAATGAGGTTTAATGTTGATAAATGTAAAGTTATGCACTTGGGGGCTAAGAATATGCATGCATCATACATACTAGGGGGAGTACAACTGGGGAAATCAATGGTGGAGAAGGATCTGGGGGTTTTGGTAGATCATAAGCTCTCCAAAAGATCTCCAAATACGGAAAGGTTTCTTCACAGTAAGAGCTGTGAGAATGAGGAATAGACTCCCTCCAAAGGCGGTTCTGGCAAGCTCAGTAGATTGCTTTAAAAAAGGCCTGGATTCTTTCCTAAATGTACATAATATAACTGGGTACTAACATTTATAGTTAAAGTTGATCCAGGGAAAATCTGATTGCCTCTCGGGGAATCAGGAAGGAATTTTTCCCCCTGCTGTAGCAAATTGGAGCATGCTTTGCTGGGGTTTTTTGCCTTCCCCTGGATCAACTGTGGGTGAAGGATTGTGTACATGGGATTGTATTTTTTATTTTTTGGTTGAACGAGATGGACTTGTGTCTTTTTTCAACCTGACTAACTATGTAACTATGTAACTATATGACTATGAGGCAGTAACAGCCCGTTAAGCTTCAAGTGTTATATGAAGGACAAAAGACCCCTTGTTTTGAAGAGGGGTTTCTTTTTTATTACTGTTGTAATCCTAAATATGCTTAGTAATATTCGAAACAGATGCGGCCCGTCCATAGGGGGCACACAGGCCCCCGGGCATGGGCCCCCTATGGACGGGCCACCACTGCTTGGCGCTCGCAGTTCACTCAGCTGTGTTAGGAAAGCAAATGACTATTCGCTTTCCTAACACTGTACCACCTCTCCACCAATCAGGTGCTCGGGTCTGTTACCTGTCACCTGATTGGCTAAAATGGCAGGTGCCGCTATTGGACACCTATCAGGAGGAGAGGATGGGAGATGAGGCAGGAGACACATAAAGGACCCCGCTGGTCGCCATCTCCTGCTGCCCCACAGACACAGGGTAAGTGCCAAGGCAGATGGCGGGGGGCACACTGGCAGCATTTAATGGGCACACTGGCAGCATTTAATGGGCATACTAGCAGCATTTGGTGGGCACACTGGCAGCGTTTGATGGGCACACTGGCAGCATATGATGGGCAGTTGGGCATACTGGCAGCATTTGATGGGCACACTGGCAGCGTTTGATGGGCACACTGGCAGCGTTTGATGGGCAGTTGGGCACACTGGCAGCATTTAATGGGCACACTTGCAACATATGATGGGCACACTGGCAGCATTTGATGGGTACACTGGCAGCGTTTGATGGGCACAGTGGCAGCCTTTGGCACAGTAGCTGCGTTTGATGACACAGTGGCTGCATTTGATGGCACAATGGCAGCGTTTGATGGGCACAGTGGCAGCGTTTGGCACAGTGGCTGCATTTGATGGGCACAGTGGCAGCGTTTGATGGCACAGTGGCTGAATTTGATGGCACAGTGTCAGCGTTTGGTGGGCACAATGGCAGGATTGGGCACAGTGGCTGCGTTTGATGGCACAGTGGCTGCATTTGATGGCACAGTGGCTGCAATTGATGTATTTTTTTTCAAAAATTTTTCAGTTTGTTTGCGCCCCCCAAAAAATTTTGAGCACCAGCCACCACTGATCAGAAATAAAAACAGAAGATAACTTTATTTCATTTTAAAATAATAAAAAAGCTAACTATTAAAGTTGCTGCATGTTGTAGGTGTGCTGGCATCTTAGAGCAAGTTGGGGTTCCCTGCTGTCTGTGTTCATGTGGATAATGGATTTTACTGTATTAAATAGCAAAACCTGTTAGCTTCAAACATCATGGCTAATGGCAGATTAATCTGTCATTTACCACTTAGCTAATACACCTCTTCTCACGTGGCATATTTGATAAACTACTTTGGGGCTTAAAACTGATACATTTTTGCTAAATTATTTTTAAATCCCAGACACTGGGAATCTTGCATCTCATGTTTGAAAGTTCTTCTTCAATTCCATGCATAATATTTAACCTTAATTCATCATTTTCTACTATAAACTAACTTAAACAGTAATGCCCCGTACACACGATCCAACATTGATCGGACATTCCGACAACAAAATCCATGGATTTTTTCCGACGGATGTTGGCTCAGACTTGTCCTGTCGCACAAATCTTGTGGGAAATTTCCGAACGTCAAGAACGCTGTGACGTACAACACGTACGAAGAGCCGAGAAAAATTCAACAGTTCAATAGCCAGTGTGGCTCTTCTGCTTGATTCCAAGCATGCGTGGAACTTTGTGCATCGGAATTGTGTACACACAATCGGAATTTACGACAACCAATTTTGTTGTCGAAAACGTTGAGATCCAGATCTCAAATTTTGTCTGACGGAAATTCCGATGGAAAATGTCTCATGGAGCCTACACATGGTCGGAATTTCCGACAACAAGCTCCCATTGAACATTTTCCGTCGGAAAATCTGACCGTGTGTACAGGGCATAACAGTTTTGTTATTTTTAACCAAGCTGTGGCACAAGAAACATAGAAAAGTGATGGCAGAAAAAAAAACAAGTGATCCATAGAGTCTGCCCGTTTTTTATTTTTTTTTTATAGGGTTTGTATTTTTTTTTTTTTTACTTTTTTTCTCTGAGTATAGATTGATGTTTGTCCCAAGCATTTTTGAAGCCCATTACTGTTGACTGGCTCGTTGACTGGAAGTTTATTCCAAGCATCAACTACCCTTTCAGTAAAATAATACTTTCTAAGATTAGTTTTAAACTTTCCTCCTTTTAGTTTGAGGTCATGTCCCCGTGTTCTTAATTTTAGTTTCATATGGAAAATACTGCCCTCCTGAAACGTATTCACCCCCCTAATGTTTTTACTGTAAAGGTTTTGATCATATCTCCCCTTTCCCTTCTTTCCTGCAAACTGTACATATTAAGTTCCTGAAGTCTCTCTTGATATGTTTAATCCTCAAGACCTTTCACCATTTGTGTTACCCCTCTCTGGACTCGCTCTATCTTATCAATATCTTTCTGTAAGTGAGGTCTCCAGAACTGGATACAGTATTCTAAATGAGGTCTCGCTAAAGATCTATATAGGGGAATCAGACCTCCTTCCTCCTGCTGGTGATCCCTCTAGTGATGCATCCTAGAATTCTATTCACTTTCCTCACTGCCTGAGCACACTGTTTGCACATTTTGCAATCACCTGACATAAGTACCCACCAAATCTTTTTCCTCTGTAGAGCTGGCCGATATTGTACCCCCAATGTTGTACTCTTTGAAGACATTCTTTTTCTCTAGGTGCAATTGTTTTACATTTAGAAACATTGAACTGCAGTTTCCACTGCTTTGAGCAATCTTCCAGCAATGCCAAATCATGTTCCATGTTACAGACACCTCCAGGGGTATCAACCCTATTACACACCTTTGTATCATCACTCAGCAAAAAGACATGCCTTGCCCAACAAACCTTTAGTTATATAATTTACATGCCGATTAAATAGAACATGACCTAGTACAGAGCCTTGTTGTACACCACTAGTGACTGGGCTCTGTTCTGAGTGAACCCCATTTACAACCACACTCTGGTATCTATGCTTTAGCCAACTGCATATCCATGGAACCACCCAAGGGCTAGGTCCTAGCTTGTACAACTTTTGTATTAGATCATTCTGATTAACTTTATGGGGGGGGGGGGGTGGATGATGCTACTGACACAACTTCCGGCCTCAGGATCACATCACTTCCAGGAGGGAACCTCCCCCCATCCTGGGACTATTATTGACCACTATAGGACTGGGCAGAGACCCCAGGGAAGGGTTTGTTTCGGGGCAATCCTCGGGAAGCCCAGGTGTATTTAAGAGAGGGGTGGTCCCCCTCCCTCACATCTGTCCAGTGCTTTTGGAAGTCAGTGCTGTGAGATACTAGCAGATGAGTGGTTTACTTTATCACTACTGGGTTATATGTAATAACTAGTAGATCTTGGTTACTACTAGATGTCATATTGAAATGTACCTTTAATAAATTATTGAAGGTAATCATCCCATCCTCACCAAATGGGATGATGTAGACAGTTCCCCCATGCACTTTACCTGTTCAGGTATGGTACAGTATGTTTGTGTTTGGGTATATTAACATGATGTTGTAGATTTTTTTTTATCTCAGCATTATGGCGGACAGTACTGCATATTTTTCTTTATATGTGAATTTTTTGGTTTGTATCTTACTGCATAGTATGCTGTACTATACTGATTATTTTGGGTTGAAGTATTATAATTTGTACTTTTGCTTTTCCTATAGATGCATTTTCTTTTTTTCAAGCCATATCCTAACATACTTGTGGTCCAGAAGAAGTGGAATGCTCATGAAACATGTAGACTAACTCTTAAGTTAGGATACAATAGGTATCGTGTATAGTTTTATTGTATAACACCTGAATTTTTTTAACATTTGTAATAAAGCTTTGTTAACTATTTAAATATTTGTATGAAGAGTTGAAATTAATATTTTCCTGGGATATTGATTTACAAATTCCTTTGTAATTTTTGGTGTAAAGAACATTTGAAATAAAGATGCTTCTTTTTAGTAAGGGCATACAGAAATATGCATCTCTACCCTCTTTCTCCTTGGCACTCAGTAAATCCCAATGAGGGAGAGTCTTGTAGACTTCCTTCCAAGCTTTCTTCTTCTGAACTCTGTCAGAGCGTCTTGCAAACCCAGTGTCTCTGAGTTCAGGCCTCTACTGCACTGCAGCACTCAGGTCACTCTGAGTGACATTCCTGTCCATTTTGATGTCCTCCTAAGCAATGGCAACAATAGCCCACAAACTGTGCACTGACACACCACTTGCATCCACCCAGGGTGGTGGCCACTTCGGTAGCCAGTGTCCAAACAGGATTTTTTATAATAATAATTCATGAGCAAAAAAAAATGTACACATGAAAAATGTAAACACTCACATAAACCTTTACATGTGCAAGTCATTATTATAGCACAAGAATGGCACATCGCTTTCTATAGAGTATTGTCTGTCTTCATGCCTAAAAACTTTCTTAAGCAGTACTCTGAAAAAAATCTACTTTGGATTCCTCTAGAAAAATAGAAGTGCACTGGGTGCCATATGATTGTGTCTAAAGAATCTTGTACCTGTAGCTTCAAAGTTGCATATCTGAAGACCTTCTAAAGCTGGGTACATACTGTCTGAAAATTAGCCAGTTCAGCTTATTGGGGATCTTCTCCCTGTACCCGCCTTCACAATTTAAAAAAAGTTCTGTGAATGAAGGAACTACAATTACCATCTTCCATTGCGGCAAGGGGCTTAATCTTCCTGCTTTCCAGTACCTGTCTGCCTGTATAAGAGTTATGAAGAGACAGCTTTTTTTGACAGTCTGCAGGATGGTGGCATTGCACCCATGATCTGCTGATCAAGGGTTGCAATGCTCTGCAGGCTCCAGAGAAAAAATAAAGAATGCACATTTTGTTACCTGTAAAAATATGTGCATTTATTTTTTTTTTAAAGATGAACTTAGCCTTTAATGTTCTAAGCTTTGTGGGAAAAATGAAAACTGGAAGATGATTGATTAATTCCTCTTATTATGTAAGAATAGAGATCACTGCTTTTCAAACTCCTTTACAAATCAGTGCTTAAACACATTTATGCTCTATACAGCGCAATTACAAATTACTTGTACCAAATTTGATGTCTTTCAACAAGATGCACTATAAAAACATTAAAGAGAAATAGAAAAGAGGTGGAGAGCAAAGAAAAAAATAAGATGGTGTGAAAGAAATTAACCAAAACATTAAACTATTTGAATCAAGTCTATATAATATTTTTCCTTCCTTAGCTTGAAGTAAGGAAAGCACATCAAAATAAGGAAAGCAGACTGTTTGCAGTAGCCCTGAGGGTTTGCACTGTAAGTGCCCATGGGTGACAGGTGGCATCCAGGGATCTAAAGCATTTCCCATTAGTTCATTGATTACAAATTTGTGTTATTAATGGTGATTATTGATGTGGTGATGTGCTTGTCATCCTTTATAATTCATAAATGTATTTTCACATACCCGTTTGTAAATTCTCCTTTGTACGGTTGACTGCATTTCAAATGGTGCAAAATGGCATCTTTATTGAATAAATGGTGATAAAAAAATCAACTGCATGAAAAGCCACCTAGAGATTGAATTGTTTTTAGTAAAGGTAAACAAACTGACACATTGAATGAGTTAAAGGGGCAGTAATACTTTACTATATTGTACTAAACAGGGAAGAAAATACACATATGTAAGGTCTGCCCCCATTTATATGTAAAATTCCAAATTGAAAAGAAGATTTTGTATAACATAAACAAATGTTGATAAGATTATTAACATTCAGCTTACTAAATTATCAAAAGACTATAGATTCCCTTTAAAGGAAACCTAAGAGAATATGAGGTAGGTCACTGCTGACCATTACTTCTAGAAATGCTGGGTTGCCTGGTTGTCTTTCTGATCTTTCAAGTTTAATTTCTGGTGTATCCTCTTATCCCCTGAAGGTGCTTAAGGAGCCCCAAGGGGTTCAGCGGGCTGGCATTTCACCTCAAAGTAGAATTCTTGACTCTTAGTGGAGTAGAATTAATTGGGCACTAGTCACTTGAGGAAGATTGAACAGAGTTTTTTAATGGACCATAAACTTAAGTAGAGAGGGGTTAGAGCACAGGATACCCGAAAATGACCAAAAATGCAGACTTTGGATCTCTACCTACAGTCAATACAAAAAAGGCTTAGTTGAATTAGGTACTCAGAATGTATGGCAGTATACTGTATATGTATGTAATGTATGGTTCAGAATGTATGGCAGTTTCAATGTGACACATGTACCCCATGGATGAGCCACTAGAGCCTCCTGCAGTTTACACTGGAAGTAGCTTTTACCCAACTTTCCAGGACACCTCTGGTGCTCCAGTTCAGATATTCCAGGATTCTTTTACATCAAAAACCTGCTTTTACTCTGCCGAAAGCCCTCCCCAGGCAGAAAACCTAGGAGACAATGGTTTTAAGCACACAGCTTCCTCACCTAGCAGTGGTTTGGGAGTTTCCAAAATGTCATCCCAAATATTTATATCATCCCTCAGCATGCACCACTGGCAATAAACCTCCCTTGCTGGAACCATCTGGAGATTTGATTTAAATCTTGGTGTCCTGGCAGATCCATGCAGAATACTGGAGCCCAATACCAAACCAAGTTCCTGGAATGAGCTCCAGTAACTTGGCTGGTAGTTGCGAGCTATCATGGGCACCCAGGACACCTGCTATGCATCCCTTGCAGGGTGCCCAGAGTTCCACACAGCGTAATCACCCACCTGTGTTGTAGCCAGATCTCTTCTTTCTGGCTGCCGGCACGACTTATTGCAAAGCGGACTGAAGCCTCCTCCTCGGCTCTGATGTTTTCGTGTACACAGACAGGAGGAGGAAGATTGCACTATCTGAGCCAGGTTGATGATCTGAGATCTATGTTTAACTAAGGTCAGCATTTTAAGGGTTAAAGTTATGTCAAATCCACTCCATTACTGAATGACCCTTTAATCTTCTAAAGGGTGCGGCTATATAAACAGCAAGAAATGATCAGATAACCACAATGGAGACTTACAAAGGAGGGGGACAGGTAACAAGGATGTACACTTGGAGCAGTGTTTGGGGGGAAGGCACTTTTGGAGGGAAGAGGATTTGTGCTAGAAAGCTGGGCAGATTTGAAATCTCCCCAACCCACCATCTAGCACAAGTTTTCTCCCCTCCCAAAGCTCCTCCCCAGCACAAATCCAACCTCCCACCCCACCTTCTAACACAAGTCCTTTCCTCTCCCAAACACCCCCTCAGCACATGTCCTCTTACCCACTCCCCCCAAGTCAAAGAGTTGCTGCCTGCCATAGGAGGGGTAATGGCAACATCTTGGATCCATAAGAGATGCAGGGCAAGTGCCCAGGGTGCCCATGCTGACATGGCCTTACCAGGCAAGTTAGTGGAGTCAAGTGACCAAACTTCTGCTGGCATTGGGATTCCAGGACTCAGCCTGGATTCTCAGCACACCAGCATTTTGTTCAAATCTTGGGAAGGACAGTTGTGAGATATGGATTTATACTAAAAGGGGGAGAGGATTTGTGTGGGGGGGGACGGTTTGTACTGGGAGGGGGCATTTGAGTGGGGGGATTTGTGTTAGAACTATGGAGATTTGTGCTGGAGAAGATTGGGGGAGGGGATTCGTACCAGGATGGGTGGGAGGATGTGCAAAAAGGGCAAATTGAGAATGGGGGGGGGGGTTGTGCTGGGAGGGAGGATTTGGATTTGGGGTGTGGAAGAGGATTTATTTTTGAAGAGGGGACTGGGGGGAAAGAAGATTTGTGCTGGGAGGAGAAGAGGATTTGTGTCGGGAGGAGGAATTAAGGCAAGGAGAATTTATGCTGGGGGGGGGATTTGGAAAGAGGAATTGGTTGGGGGAGGATTTCTACTGGAATAGGGAGTTGTGCTGGGAGGGAGGATTTGGGGGGTGGAAGAGGATTTATTCTGGGAGGGGACATTGGGGGGGGGGATTTGTGCTGGAGGGGGAAGAGGATTTGTGTTGCATAATACTCCTGTCTCCTGCATTCTGTGCATTACACACTGCTGTCCCTGCATTTTGTGCAGAATGCTCCTGTACTCTCCATTCTGTGCCTCCTGGACCCCACTCTCTGTGTGTCATGTACTCCTAAACCCAGCAATAATTAAAGCACTTTGTGCATTACATACTCCTGATCCTTGAACACCATGTTCATTGTACACCCATGACCCCTGCACTCTTCCTTACAGACTCCTGCACTATATACTGTATACTATAATGTACTTTATACACTCCCACACTATATACACTATATTGTACATTATATACTTCCCACAAAAGTGTTCATTGTCTCAACAGTTGCTGGTTGCTATGCAGTCCCTGACTATTTTAATTAAATTCTTCTTTAAGGTAGGCTCAGACAAAGGGTTAGTTCTCTGTATATTTTTTAGTGTGTGGAAAACCATATGCAATGCATCTTCTTACATTATTGCCAGAAACACTCTCCAGCAGCAGGCAGAAGCAAAAAATAACAACTAGCTTAGGGAAAAACCTAAGAAACCAGAACTACCAATTCAAAGTTCAGACTGACTGCAACAGACAGTATTACATTTAGGCTAGGGGCACTACTGTTTAGGGCACAGAGTCTGGAATTTTGACTTCACTCTGAATTTCCAAGCTGTATGCTTGTGCCAGGTCAATGTCAGATAATATTTCAGCTAGAGACAGCCAAGCAACCAGCATTTTCATAAGCACAGGATCCATTAATTGCTGCTCAGAAATTTGCATTATACTATAAAATATATAACAGTAAATAAAATAAATTACAGTGAAGACAGCATAAAAGTATTTGTCATTTGACAACCTAGTTTTTTAATAATGTACGCAAGACAAGACAGATGAGGAAACTTTTGATGAATGCAGGGATATCAGATAAACTGCAAACTGACACAGCTCAGCCTGGCACCACCTATGGTGCCTATGACGAGGAAACATGACTGTCTGCTAGCTGAAATTACTAAAGTTCCCGCCAGCACTATCTTGACTTTCTTTTATCTGCCACTTGTCTTTGATAGTTAATACAGTCCCTTAAAGCAGCTAGATCACATTAGGCCTCGGTAATGAAAATGAATCCTATATCCTAGATAGTTTATGCAGAACTGCTGTAATCTGAATCAAGTTTTACTGGCCTTTATTCCTGTCTTACTTTGATTCTTCCTTTTTTTTTTTAAACCAAATAGATTGGGTCGCTGGCAATCTGCCATCCTAACAGCACATTAGAAATGGTAAAAGTTTTTCTCTATCTGATTCTATAAAATGAGTTCACCAAAAGGTGCAGACCCAGCACATTTGTGGTTTTTCCTATAAATTATTTTAGCACTGTGTCCAATCATATATATAATTTCAGATTTTCAATTTCAACTTGCTGCTGTGTCAGCACAGACTCTACTGATATGTCTAATGTATTTAGTTTAAAATGAAACGGATGGCATTTCATTACTATGAAGATAATATTTTTGAATATGTTTGCTGCATGGCAGGATCCATCATTATTCAGCCATTTTATGTCCATAGTTAGTAATAGCTTTTTAATGTTTTGATATATTTTATTTATATGTGTAATATAGTGCAGATACTGTAACATCAGTGTAGCAGGGCCCAGAGTGATGCCTCTAATCTTAGAATATTAGCATCTACCCACTGAAAATGCCAGCTAGTGTCCTAGATATTTTGATGTTTTTCATTAAGTAAATATAGAGCCATACAAATGTAAAATTATTTCCCTTACATACAAAAATTATTAATACAAAAAAAATACTTACTTTAAATTTCAGGTTTTCTGCAAGAGCATATTTCTAAAAGTAAATGGTAGTAGATAATCCCCAAAAGCTTTTAACATATACCATAGATGCCAACTGTCCTGAATTTGCCGTTACAGTCACACATGGACCAGACGACGCACAGGACTCCTGTGCATTTCGCTCCGCAGCCGTCCCGGAGCTGTGTGAGCCGACTCTGTTAAGAGCCGGTCAACAGGCTCCTGACATGCGAATTGGATGCGGTGAAACTCGCATCCAATTTGCAAAAGTGTGAACCCAGCTTTAGTGGTGTAACACAAGGTTCAGTGTTGGGACCAATTCTTTCTAACATATTTATAAATTATATTAGGTCTGGGATTAAAAGTACCATTTGCATGGGAGGCGCATGCGCGGCAGCTCCCAAGATGGCCACCGGCATCTAGAGCTCCGCTCCACCATAGCCCCTTGAAAGCCACCGGAGCTCACAGAGCGCTCCCCCAAACCTCTTCAGGGATTTACAAGCGGGGGAAACCCCCGGGAACCCTCTGATGACAGCGGCGCAAGCCAAGAGGAATCTATCACGTCAGATGTCAGCAGCGGCCAGACCGATCAGTTACGCCAAGATGGCGGCGGCACCACTAGGCCCACACATTGCTGAGGACATAGAGGACTCTTTTGTGGACCAGGACTCAATCCCTCCGCCTTCCTCAGGTACTGTCCATCCTCCCCTGCCCCTGGCCACATCTCCCGCTTCCACGGAGTCCTTGCTGGGCAGGATGAGCTCTGGTCTCCCCACTACCCCCATGCTGGACCTTCACACAGGCCTACTTCTGGCTGTAAGTGAAGCTAACAAAGCAACTCCCACCCTCACTGATTTCCCCTCCATGATGGAAGCTTTTGCTCAAATGCTCTCAAAAAGCTTAGCTTTAAATGCAGCACAGATAACCTCATCCACCCATGCTGATTTGCAGCAAATAGGGACACAATAGAGAAAAAAGCTGATCAATCTGTGGCACAGATTAACCAGAATTTCTCCAGGCTAGAAGATGTGCAGGATCAACTAGAAACAGCTTTTGCAAAGATCGACAACCTCGAGAACAGATCGAGACGCTATAATTTTAGGATTAGGGGGCTCCCTGAGTCTGAGAAAGAGGTGCAAGCGGCTGTAAAATCTCTCATAAAAGGCCTTATCCCAGACATTGCTGAACACCGCATTGAGCTGGATAGCGCTCACAGAGCCCTTCAAACCCCCTGCATGGATGGTCTCCCCAGAGACATCATTGTGAAACCCCACTTTTATTCAGTAAAGAAGGAGGTGATGAAGAAGTCCAGGATCTCTGACAATCTCACATTGAATGGACACAAAATTCAGATTTTCACTGACCTATCCTCATATATGGTTCAGAAAAGACGATCGCTCAAACAGTTACTTCAGCTACTGATGGAAAGGGAAATCACATATAGATGGTCATTCCCCCTCCGCCTGAACTTTTCCTACAGAAACAAAAGTTTCAGCTTCTCCTCTTTTGCAGAAGGGGAACGCCTTCTGCTTCAACTTGGTCTGATCACACAGGAACCACCCTCCACACAGATCATCAGGGGAACCCCCTCCTCTACAAAGAGACCCCCACCAGCTAGCCCGCTGCAACCCACCTGGCTGAAACAAAATTCCAAGCGATCCAAAGAAAATCTCCCGCCATGATGGTCAGACCCCCTTTAATGGATCAGGGCCCTGATCCGTGACATTACCACTTCCCACACATTTTTGGGGGCTCACCCCTGTCCTCCCTACATTGAAAACCCAAATTGGAACTGACCCCACACCTGCATTGACTCAGCTGAGGCACAACTTCACTCTATTGCAGGTCTGGCTTATGCTGAGCAACTGGGGCCCCTAAATTGGACATGGGGAAGGGTGGGAGTTATTAGCCTTTTAACTACTACGGTAGCTTGCACGGAAGGCAGACCACCTGTTATAGGCATGCTTCCATGTTTGTTATAAGTCTCTCATTGAGGACTATAGTTCTCATCTCATGACGGATGATAAATGGTTATTAATTTTATAATGGTTCTTTCTCATGTGTTCCCCTAACTTATTCCTCTGAACAGTCAGTATAGTCAACAAACCCTGTTGAGCAGAAGAATGTTTGTACATTGCTCGGGGAGTTGCTCCCCATCCTAAGCTAATGGCTCTAGATTACACCCCAAACAGGGTCTGCTTGCCTCCCTGATTCTCCAGCCCGTTAGGCTGGGACTCCAGGGCGGAAGAGGGCCTGGAAAGGGTACTCGGTAACATAGTTTGGATAAAGTTACAGCTCTGTATTATAGACATCATAGGCCCCTCGAACACCTTATGTTAAGTTTGCCTTTAGGTGGCGAGGCTGTGGTGGACCCAGTGCACCTTCAGAAGGAACTGGGAGCAACACTGGTGACCTTGGGATCCTAACCGGACTCCCTGCAGTAAGAGCAGTCCGGACCTCTCAGGTTAAGGGGTAGGAGATGGCAAGTCCATCCCACCCCAGGGGTGGGAGGGGGTCGGGGATTCAGAGTTATTGTTTTTTCCTTGTAAATGTAAGATTTTTACCTCAGGTTTACGATAATGCAACCCCCTTCTCTTTTCTTCTTCTCTTTTTTCAACCCTTTTCTTCTTCTCCTCGCTAATGCTCATCTGAGTATTTCCAGGTTCTACGGCGGACTCTGTTGTCCCGTCTCAGGTCCCAGATCATTGAAATCTCCACCCTCCTCTTAGTGAGTCCCTCTCGCAAAGAAAAGGTAAGCTACAGATCTCCCGAATAATTTCATCCCCTCTGATCCATGACTAACGTAAATCACTCCACACCCACCCTCAAAATTATCTCACACAACACTCAGGGTCTTAACTCCCCCGTCAAACGTAGGAAACTCTTTCAACTTTACCACTCCATGCATGCAGACATCCTTTTGCTACAGGAGACCCACTTCCGGTCCACATTTAAACCCACATTCCTCCATCAGCGTTACCTCCAATTTTTCATAGCGTTGGCGAATAATAAAAATAATGGGGTGGCCATCTGCTTTGCTAAACACATTAACCTCTCTCAACCGGAGACTATAGTTGACCCCCTGGGACGCTACATTCTGGTTTCTGGCCACATTGATGGGGAGTTATACACCTTTGTTTCATACTATACCTCCAATAAGGGTCAGAGACTTTTTTTGACTCCCTGCTACACAAACTTCAAGCACATCTAAAGGGGACGGTATTTATCGGCGGAGACTCTAACACCGCCTTCTATTTCTCTCTTGACAAATCTGCAGAGGGGAAACTGAAATCCAAGCGTCCTTCCAAACAAAGCGCTAAAATAGCTAAACTGCTTCATTCGGCGGGGTTGATTGACATCTGGAGAGAAGCCAACCCATACACAAAGGACTAAACCCACTTTTCAGCCCCTTACAGCTCCTTTGCCAGTATAGAGCACATTTTCACACGCACCATAACAATCCCTCTAATCAGAAGTTCCAAGATTATAGATACCCCCCCTGTCAGACTACTCGATGGTTACTCTGATTACACAAAGAACTTCAGGATCTGGATGTCCCCCTCGCTGGCGTTTACAAGAGTCCCTATTGAGTGATCCAGTACAATGCACCTTACTGGAGGAGGATATTAAAAAATATTTTCTTATAAATGCGACAAGCGAAGTTTCCCCATCTACCATCTGGGCGGCGCATAAGTTGGTCATCAGGGGGAAAATCATACAGATGACATCGAAACTTAAGGCTGAACACAGAGCAGACACACTAAAGCTTATGGAGGACTTTCAGTCTTTAGTAGGGATGAGCCGAACACCCCCCTGTTCGGTTTGCACCAGAACATGCGAACAGGAAAAAAGTTTGTTCGAACACGCGAACACCGTTAAAGTCTATGGGACACGAACATGAATAATCAAAAGTGCTAATTTTAAAGGCTTATATGCAAGTTATTGTCATAAAAAGAGTTTGGGGACCTGGGTCCTGCCCCAGGGGACTGGATCAATGCAAAAAAAAGTTTTAAAAACGGCCGTTTTTTCAGGAGCAGTGATTTTAATAATGCTTAAAGTCAAACAATAAAAGTGTAATATCCCCTTAAATTTCATAGCTGGGGGGTGTCTATAGTATGCCTGTAAAGGGGCGCATGTTTCCTGTGTTTAGAACAGTCTGACAGCAAAATGACATTTCGAAGGAAAAAACCCATTTAAAACTACTCGCGGCTATTGCATTGCCGGTCCGACAATACACATAGAAGTTCATTGATAAAAACGGCATGGGAATTCCCCACAGGGGAACCCCGAACCAAAATTAAAAAAAAAAAATGACGTGGGGGTCCCCCTAAATTCCATACCAGGCCCTTCAGGTCTGGTATGGATATTAAGGGGAACCCCGGACAAAATAAAAAAAAAAAATGACGTGGGGGTCCCCCTAAATTCCATACCAGACCCTTATCCAAGCACGCAACCTGGCAGGCCGCAGGAAAAGAGGGGGGGACGAGAGAGCGCCCCCCCTCCTGAACCGTACCAGGCCACGTACCCTCAACATTGGGAGGGTGCTTTGGGGTAGCCCCCCAAAACACCTTGTCCCCATGTTGATGAGGACAAGGGCCTCATCCCCACAACCCTTTTGGGGGGACCCCACGCCGTTTTTTTTTTTTTGCCGCGGGGTTCCCCTTAAAATCCATACCAGACCTGAAGGGTCTGGTATGGAATTTAGGGGGACCCCCACGTCATTTTTTTTTTCATTTTGGGAGGGGTTCCCCTTAATATCCATACCAGACCTGAAGGGCCTGGTATGGAATTTAGGGGGACCCCCACGTCATTTTTTTTTTAAATTTTGGTTCAGGGTTCCCCTGTGGGGAATTCCCATGCCGTTTTTATCAATGAACTTCTATGTGTATTGTCGGACCGGCAATGCAATAGCCGCGAGTAGTTTTAAATTGGTTTTTTCCTTCGAAATTTCATTTTGCTGTCAGGCTGTTCTAAACACAGGAAACATGCGCCCCTTTACGACTGTTCTAAACACAGGAAACATGCGCCCCTTTACAGGCATACTATAGACACCCCCCAGCTACGAAATTTAAAGGGATATTACACTTTTATTGTTTGACTTTAAGCATTATTAAAATCACTGCTCCTGAAAAAACGGCCGTTTTTAAAACTTTTTTTTGCATTGATACATGTCCCATGGGGCAGGACCCAGGTCCCCAAACACTTTTTATGACAATAACTTGCATATAAGCCTTTAAAATTAGCACTTTTGATTTCTCCCATAGACTTTTAAAGGGTGTTCCGCGGCATTCGAATTTGCCGCGAACACCCCAAATTGTTCGCTGTTCGGCGAACTTGCGAACAGCCAATGTTCGAGTCGAACATGAGTTTGACTCGAACTCGAAGCTCATCCCTAGTCTTTAGTAAAGGCACATAAGCAACACCCCACGCCCAAGACTCTAGAAAACTTGGACAAAGCCCGGGCGCTCCTTAACTTGACTCTGACGACAGCTGCTGAAAAGCACGTCAGGTGTACAGGGGCTAAATTCTACTCCCAAAAGGATAGGCTTGGTTCAAGACTAGCTGTAAAGCTGAGTCCTAAACACCGTTCTCTAGCATTCCCTAAAATTCGGACAGCCTCGGGGGACTTGACACAGAACCCAACCAAGATTATGGAAGCTTTCCTACAGTTCTAGTCTGAACTATACAAACCGAACTTACCACTCCCCCGACAGCTACAGAATACATTTTTGGATTCTCTCCCTTTGCCCACACTGACTAAAGAACATAGAGACCTCCTTGAGAGTCCGTTAACTCAAGAAGAAGTACTGGACACCATTAAATCCCTTAAACTAGGATCCTCACCAGGACCAGATAGTTTCTCCACTGGTTATTACAAAAAATGTGGCCCCTGCTTGGCCCCACACTTAGCTCAGATGTTCAACTCTCTCAGGGATGGAGCCCCCCCTAGGTGCGGATCTAAACTCCGCATATATCTCAGTAATACCCAAACCGGGCAAGGATACAAGCGAGGTAGGTAATTATCGTCCGATCTCGCTTATTAATAGCAATAATAAAATAATGACAAAGATCCTTGCAAATAGAGTAGCGAGTTTTATCCCTTCATACATCCATAGAGAACAGGTGGGCTTCATTCCTGGGACACAGGGCCCGGACCAGATTAGAAAGACCATTGAGATCATCTCACTTCTCAAATCACAGTGGGATAGGGGACCCCCTTCAAAAAGGTTTTTCTACTCTCTATAGACCTCCACAAGGCCTTTGACTCAGTAGATTGGGCATACCTGTCTGATATCCTGAGGAGATGGGGCTTTGGCCCGTATTTCCTAAACCTAATCCAATCACCTTATTCAACCCCAGGGGCGCAGGTACACCTGATGGGCAGATACTCAAACTTCTTCCCCATAGGCAAGGGTACCAGACAGGGATTCCCGCTCTCTCCACTCCTCTTCGTAATGGCCATTGAAACGTTGGCCATAGCAATTAGATCGAATCCTGACATTAAGGGGGTGATATGTGGGGATCAGGAGCATAAATGTGTTATAGGCTGATGACCTCCTCCTCTTTATCATCTCCCCTTTAACATCCACTGCTATGGTATATAAGTTATTACGTGTTTTCAGTTATTGCGGGTTTTGCTAAATCACGATATCCCGGATCTAACCAAGCACTTTCAGGCACTGTCCTCTCATTTTATTAGGAGCTAAAGTAACAATAGCTAAGGCCTGGAAGAAACCCACTGTTTCCTTCCAGTGGTTCAGGAGAAAAGTGTCTTGGATAATGGCTCAAGAACAAATAGTAGCCAAACTTAATGACAAAATTGAAAGGTTTGATGCCACCTGGGAACCTTGGGCCATGTCCTGCAGTATACCTTTCCTTCCTGGAATGCCGCCTGAACCACGAATGCTCCTCTCTCTCTTTGAACCCATATCTTCACACCTCTCTTTTCCTCTCACACGTTTGTTCTCTTTCCTTTTGGGGACAATCTGGTCCCTTCTTCCCTTCACTTTAAGCAAGACATAATGCGACCCCTGAAGGGGGTTTAATAATTGTTATTGGTCAGACTGTCAGGGTTTGGTTACTCTTAATGTCGTATAGTAGACAGTCAACCACTCTTGCACTAGCCTTTACCAGAGGGCCAGTAGTGAACACAGGGGAGGGGTTGGTCGTGGACCCCACCGTGCATATTCACATAGAGTTCCCAAAGGGGTGGTGTGTGTGGAGCCTCTCGAGTGGATCGGCGGTTACCCTCAGGATGATTTTTATATTCCACTCTGTCAGTTATCCTGATACAGTGCGGCAGGCGTTGGGGCCAGCCCCTTTAGGAGAGATGGAGGACCCTTGCAAATGAGCCTGGTTTAAAGGCTCCTGGACAGTCTTGACCTTACCACTTGAGTTAACTGATTACTGTTCTGTTCTGAAGTTGCTCATATGCTTTTCTTCCTATATCTGCATTATTAGTGATATACTGGAACTTTTATCTACTTGACAAAACTTACTTTTATGCATAATATTTCTGTTATGTCTGAATTTTTTTTTCCAATAAAAAATTGAAATTTTAAAATTAAAAAAAAGTACCATTTGCAGATGACATTAAGCTATGCATTGAAATTATGTCCTTACAGGATGTCTGCAACTTACAAGCCGTCCTCAATGCACTATTTAATTGGGCAACAATGTGGCAAATGAGGTTTAATGTTGATAAATGTAAAGTTATGTACTTAGGGGTTAAAAACATGCATGCATCATACACACAAGTCGGAGAACAGCTGGGGGAGTCAGTGGTGGAAAAGGATCTTGGTGTTTTGGTAGATCATAGACTTAATAATAGTATGCAATACAAAGCTGCAGATTCTAAAACTAGCAAAATATTTTCCAGTATTAAAAGAGGTATAGACTCCAGAGAGAGAGAGAGACATAATTTTGCCTCTGTACAAATCATTAGTAAGACCTCATGTGGAATATGCATATAAGCAGGTTGAAATAGACAGTTAGGTGCTGTTCCGGATTGGAGGCTAAGTGTTAATGCTTTTCCCCTTTCTTTGTTCACTTGGTGGATTTTTCTGGGTTTGACCCACTGGTTCTGAGTGATATAAAAGGGACAGGGGTCCGTAACCAAGAGAGCCTGGGATTAGAGAACTGAGAGTCCTAAGAGGTCCAGGGCCCGCATCAGGTCCGATGCCCATAAGGGAATGTGACAGAAAACAACACCCGTGAGTAACAGAAGGATATTGCTAATTACTACCTGGATGTAAAGTCGTCAGAACCTGGGGTTCACCCTGAAGACACCAGCCACTGGAAGAATACCTCTGTATGGGCTCTGTATGTCACGGACACTACCTTTGCGGATATGCAGGAGCAGCACACAGCCTGTAGTTAGAATTAAAGAAATAGGGAGAAGTATGTTTTTGAATGCTGGATTTTGTAATTGCACTATTCCAAATAAAGTTTTCTGAAACATTGTCCTTGCCTGGTCTGAAGTTACTAAAAGAGGTGTAATGCAAGTAACCGGCACTCATAGTCCACAGAGTGGGTATTAAACACACTGAGGTATGAAGACATCGGTAAGGAATTGGAGCAGTGTAAAGACTCAAGTGATTACTTTGGGTAACAGAAGTTTACCTGTCGGTATTGTACCTTTTATAGGTAGAAAAGCCTTCAGCAGCAAGGGAGATGTTGTCGATACTTGTTCCATCAGCAGTCTGTCTCCTATAGCTTCGGGAACAGATTCACACTGCAGAGGTTTCCATCCTGTACAGAGGTATGGAAGTTCAAGTGCAAGTGTGGAGCCTGTGCAAGATGCCCACTCCGCTACTGGGAAAGGTAGTGGAAAATGCTGGACAGGTGGATGTGGACAAGGTTTAGTGTGTCCCTCCTAAACTCAAGTTTCAGAGTGACAAGGTGTGCATTGTCATAGGGACCCGAGAGTTAACTGGAGAACAGTTGCAGTGCAAGTGTACACGGTGTATGTTCATCTCTAAGAGTAGAGGCTCGCCTTAAGGTCAAGTATTCCCCCATGGCAGTTTCAGACTGGTCCCGGGGCATTGATGAAAATGGCAGAAAGCAAAAGGTATCCCCATGTGCATAACCATGACCCTGTACAACGTTCCTAGCATAGCCAGAAGAACCCACCCTGGGGTAGGCCTCTCATGTGACCCTTGCTTGGCACCCAACAATGAGAGAAACTTTGAGGATGTGACGATCACTCTGTCACCTTGACCTGCATCAGTTTTGGGCACCAGTTTACAAAAAGGATATCTGAGAACTGGAGAAAGTGCAGAGAAGGGCAACCAAACTGATAAGGGGCATGGAGAAACTCAGAGGAAAGAGACACTGATCTGAATTTACTCTCTCTTGAGAAGAGGAGAGAAAGGGGGATATGATCAACGTGTATGAATAAATAAGTGGTCCATATAGGAAAATTGTTGTAGAATTATTTACTTTCAAGTCATTACAAAGGATAAGGGGGCCTTCCTTATATCTGGAGAAAAATAGATTTAGCCTTCACATATGGAAAGATTTCTTTGTTTACAAGAGCTGTGAAAATGTGGAATAGAATCTGTTTTAAAAAACAGCTGAACCCATTCCTAAATGCACAAAATATATCTGGATACTAAATTTTAGAGGTAATAACAGCAAGGTTATTTGATCCAGGGAATATCTGATTGCCTCCTGGGGGATCAGGAAGACATTTTTCCCCCCACTGGAGTGAATTGGATCATGCTTTATTGGGTGTTTTTTTTTTTGGTTTTTTTTTGTCTTTTTTTTTTTTTTCTTTCCTCTGGACCAACTATGGGTATAGGATAGTGTATATGGAGGTTTTCTATTTGTTTGTTTTTTTGTTGTTTTATAAAAAGATGGGCTAGTGTCTTTTTTTCCACCATGTAACCATGTAACAGTGTTACTTATTACTTTCACATCAGTGTCATTGTCACCACAACCAATGGAACCAGCAACAGTGTCCCTGATCACCACTACATCAGTTCCAGTGTCACCAAACCAGTGCACACCATCAGTGTACCTGATCACCATCACATCAGTCCCAGTTCCCAGTTTGATCAGACTAGTGTAAGCCAGCAACAGTTTTCCTGATCATTGCCACACCAGTAGTTAGCAACAATAATCATGATCACTAGCCACACCAGTGCTAGTGTCAGCAGAGCCAGTTCAGTCATCAACTGTGTCCCTGATCACCACCACATCAGTCCCAGTTCCCAGCTTGATCAGACTAGTGTAAGCCAGCAACAGTTTTCCTGATCACTGCCACACCAGTAGCTAGCAACAATAATCATGATCGCTAGCCACACCAGTGCCAGTGTCAGCAGAGCCAGTTCAGCCATTAGCAGTGCCTCTGATCATCACCACATGAATATAGTGTCACCAGAGCCAATGTAGCCATCAACAGTGTCCCTCATCGCCACCACACCAGTGATATGTTGCCTCTGTCTGCCATCTGTACTGACCCTGGCCTGTTTTTTGAGCACATTTCTGCCTGTTGCCTTGACTGATCCTTTGCTTGTTTGCTGACCAAGACTCTGCACATTCCACTGACTACATTCCTGAGACACATCAGCAGAAGGCATTCTCTGTGGACAACTGCACTCCTGGAACCACAGGAACCCTTTTGTTTTTCCTTCCTTCAACCTTCTGTACTTGCTGGTCAATATGGCATTCCTGGGGTGAGCCACGTACCAGTAGGTTAGGCTTGCTGGGTTCATAGAAATAGAGATGCTATAGGTGACACTACACTAAGCTATATTCCCTGACCACTCATACAAAAGTGACTGATACAGTACACTGTTTTTGATACAAGATACAATGTTCGGTACATAATCAGTCCAAACACTGATAAAGTCTCACACGTGATACCCCCATAGGAGTAGCAGAATGTGTTTTGGGGTGAAATTCCAAGTATGATCATGCTGTGTGTGAAATAAAATGTTTTTAAATTTACAACTTTGTGTAAAAAAATGAATTTTCCAAAAACTTGTAGAAAAAAAAATAAATCTACAAAAGACTCATCATGTTATTTAAAAAATACCCTGAGTGCTTACTCTGCAAAATGGGGTGTTTCTACTGTCCCGGTGCTCCAGGGCCTCCATAAATGTATAGATAGTCAGGAAATTCGATGCACAATTTTTGCCCTTTGGAAGCCTGAAGGCGTTTCTTGAATTTTGGGACCCCTATGTGGCCATGCTCCTAAATAGTCTCTCCATACTCAGGAGGAATAGAAGAATGTGTGTTGGGGTGTAATTCTAAATATGCACATACTGCATATTAGGAATGTTTTATTAATTGACAACATTGAGTAAAAAAATAATAATAAACATGTGGCAATAAATGAACTCTTCAAAAGACTCGCCATGCCTCCTAAAATACTTTTGGATGTTTGCTTTCGAAAATGTGGTAGTTTTGTGGGTGTTTCTACTGTCCTGGCATTCCAAGGCCTCCAATGTAATAGGTAGTTGGGAGCATCTAGTTGGGAAATTAGATGCTTAATTTATCCCTTATGCCCCTTGCAAGCCTGAAGGTGCTGTTTGAATTTTGGGTGGGTTTTATACTTCAAAAATACAGGAGTTGTACATGGTTTGGGGGAGCTATCTAAAGAGAATGTCATCCTCAGTGACCCCAAGGATTTGAGTTTCTCCACCTCCGGTAACTTGTTGTGGATGGGCTCATTCATGTTTTAACACCTGCAAAAGGACCCTAGGTTTCATGCCTTCAATGAGAGGGACCATTATTGGTTGACAGCCCTCCTGGATCCATGTTACAAGAGGGAAGTTGCAGAGCTTATGCTATTCTTAACTGCTTGCTGACCAGTGCATGACAATATAAGTCGGCACAATGACACAGCTGTGCAAACGGCATACAGGTACGTCCCCTTTAATACGCGGCATTGTGGGCTTGCGCGAGTGCCTGTTGCGTACTCCACGACCATGCCCGCAGGTACCGCGGACTCGATGTCCCACGATCGTGTCATGGATCAGCAGAATGGGGAGATGCCTATGTAAACAAGGCATTTCCCTGTTCTGCCTAGTGACATGACAGAGATTTACTGCTCCCTGTCATCGGGAGCAGTGATCACTGTCATGTCAGTGGTAGCCCATCTCCCTCACAGTTAGAATCACTCCCTAGGACACACTTAACCCCTTGATCGCCCCTAGTGTTTAACCCCTTCCCTGCCAGTGTCTTTTATACAGTAATCAGTGCATTTTTATAGCACTGATCGCTGTATAAATGGCAATGGTCCCAAAGTAGTGTCAAAAGTGTCCGATGTGTCTGCCATAATGTCGCAGTCATGATAAAAAATGCAGATCACTGCCATTACTAATAAAAGAAATAATAATAAAAATGCCTTAAATCTATCCATTATTTTGTAGATGCTATAACTTTTGCGCAAACCAATCAATATGCGCTTATTGCAATTTTTTTTTCCAAAAATATGTAAAAGAATACATAGCGGCCTAAACTGAGAAATAAATTCTTTTTTATATATTTTTTGGGGATATTTATTATAGCAAAAAGTAAAAAATATTGCTTTTTTCAAAATTGACGCTCTTTTTTTGTTTATAGCGTAAAAAATAAAAACCGCACAGGTGATCAAATACCACCAAAAGAAAGCTCTATTTGTGGGAAAAAAAGGACGTAAATTTTGTTTGGGTGCAATGTTGCACAACTGCGCAATTGTCAGTTAAAGTGACCATATCTTTAGAGCTGTGGGGGGGGCTTTGTGACAGACAAAGGACTGTGTCTGCCCTTGTGCAACGGTTAATATTTATTAACATGAACCTTACTGGATCAGTGACAACTACCAAGTACCTGCTGCAGATGCCACTGATTTAAGTTTTTGAGTATACTGAAACCCAAATTATTTATTTCTGTACAGTCTAAGCCTTTCCTCATCACTGCAGGCATAAAATAAATCCCACCCCCAACCACTATTGCCATCTACTGCCCCCATGCAGGCTATGTCATGCTGCTTGTATTGATCTTTTGACCCTACACTGCCATGATTCCCCACAACACTGGTTGGTGGCTGTGGGCGTCTGTGGGTGAGGGGTTTGTCAGAGTCCTGAAGCCCCCTTTAACAATAAGGGAACCCCAAGATACCAGCCCCCCCCAAGTGAATCAGTATGGGGTACATATTACCCATACTCATTTACAAAAAAGGAAATAACCTAGAAATAAAGACCCCCAAACATTTGGAAAGTCCTAAATTAAAAATGTAATATCTCCAAAACATGTCTCTCATTGTAAATCTATCATTAATCGTGATGCCTGTTAACTTGCTGACTCACCAAATAAAAAATCCTGATGACCAGCTTACAAAACAGATCCTGATGCTATTAATAGCCAAATGACAGCTCCCCAAACTGTCATCATCTATATAAGGGAAGCAGCTGGGATAGTGGTGCCATGATTGGCCATGGCCATATTTTGTAAATGTTATTGCCCAAACCTAGGTTCAGCCTAAACCACCAGCTCTTTCCTAATACCTGAGAATCATAATGTTCTGCACCTTTTGGTGCAACATTCGCCTTCAATCCAGAGATATTCCCTGCAGTAATTGTTTTCTGCCACTAGATGTCCTATAACTTCTGGATTTACTGACAACCAGTGGTATTCAACTCACTTCCCCTGAGCCAGGGTTTACATGGACGTGCTGCCTGGGTAGCATCATTCCACAGTCTAAAACCCCATACACACTATTAGATTTTCTGCAGATTTTTGTCTTCAGATTTACCAAAACCATATAATATGAGGTCAAACCTTAAGAGTTTCAATTTGTATGCAATCAGGCAGGTCCTTGCACTACATGGTTTTGGTAAATCTGAAGACAAAAATCTGCAGAAAATCTAATAGTTTGTATAGGGCTAGGTTTTACCTCATATTAGCAGTTTTATACCAGTTTTTTGTTACTGTTCGTATATATGGTCCAGGGACACACTGGGCACCTTCGCTGCCATTGTGCTCTTGCTGGGTGTCCAGTGTGCTCCTGTTCTTTTAAGGGGGATTGGTCTGCCTCCAGGCTCACCTGCCCCACATCTATCTATTCCATGCATGTGCTTCCACTGTGGAGACACTTATAAATTTGTAGTGTTAGGGCTGCAAGCAACCCAGGGTGCCGTGACAAGGCCTTGCAGCTTTCACATGCGTTTGCAAATGTGTGCTAACTAAACCCCTGCTTTTAGCAGACGGTTAGACAGGTTAATTTGATTGGTCAGCAGACTGGTTGGTGGAGTTTAGCTATGGAATTGTTTTTGTCTTACATGTATATGCCCCTCCATGTGCTCCTTGCTGTGAAGGCCAGTTATAGGTGGGGGCAGTGGCCAGTTTTTTGTTACTGTTCGTATATATGGTCTGGGGACACACTGTGCACCTTCGCTGCCATTGTGCTCTTGCTGGGTGTCAAGTGTGCTCCTGTTCCTTTAAGGGGGATTGCTCTGCCTTCAGGCTCACCTGCCCCACATCTATCCATTCCATGCATGTGCTTCCACTGTAGAGACACTTATACATTTGTAATGTTAGGACTGCAAGCAACACAGGGTGCCGTGACGAAGCCTTGCAGTTTTTACATGCGTTTGCAAATGTGTGCTAACTAAACCCCTGCTTTTAGCAGACGTTAGACAGGTTAATTTGGTTGGTCAGCAGAATGGTTGGTGAGTTGAGCTATGGAATTGTTTTTGTCTTACCTCATATTATATGGTTTTTAGTAAATCTGAGGAAAAAAATCTGCAGAACATCTAATAGTGTGTATGGGGCTTAAGAATACTATTGCATTACAAGCATGTAATGCTCCCACATTCAGGGCAGCACTAAAGACTTTCCACTATATCTAGATGAAGGAAGGACTAGTGATATCTATAGACCAGCCACAAGTTCTGGGGATAAAAGAGCCTGGTGGGGAAGGGGGTGCAATATTGGTTATCCAGACTTTGCTTTTAAATAATAAACCAATAATAACCCAAAGCAGATAAAAAATATGTATATGCAATAAATAATTTGGTTGCTCCCAGGTGAGAGGAAATTGATATGTTTTTCTAATCTGTTGATATTGTTACTTATCCTGCAATAGTAGTCACAAAATCAACTCTCCCAAACACAACATAAATATTAGTTATTAACATACTGGAACTATATGCTGCAGAAGCAGATTGCATATTTTAATGTATTATTCAATATGCCTTAAATCAAAAAGTATCTAACATAAACATGCATTCACTTTTACAGTAGATGACAAATTTGATGTCATTTAACTTTCAAAACAATTTTAAATTTTAATATGCAGTGCTTTATGCAGTGAATTTAGCTTGATATGCAGTTTTAGCTTTGCTAAGAGTAAAACTTGGGACATCTGTTCCTGCATTTGCAATTAAAAATACACCAAAGTACTGTATCTTATGTCATCCTGAGATAGATTATGTCTTATGCTTCTATGCCTCGGTAGAATGCTTGAGTGAATCATTTTCCCCTGGTAGTTTGGTCAGAGATCAGCGGCAAGCTTACATCTGACAAGTCTGAAGGTAAGGAGCATTTCCCTATTGACAATTTATATGGTCTAGCAGTTCACTGAGAATTTGATGTCTTATCGATTTCTGCCAAAGCCTTCACTGCTGAATCAAATAGCCGAGCTTGACAATGGTTAACAAGTTAAAACCATCACAGCAACATTAACTACTACAAAGGAAGTACATGTCAGTCACAACATGCTGTATAGTGCAGCTTACGACTCTTGACATCCACAGTTTAAAGATTTTACAGATTTTTTGTCATTTACAGCGTGTTATTTATCACAGTCCATAATAAAGATGAACCCCAGGCAGTTATTTAAAGTTGAACACCAGGCATTTATCTATTCATTCAAGAAGTAATTAAATACATCTTTATGTGTGATCTGTGTCCTGATAAAGAGATTTTCTTTAACCTCCTATCCCAAAGCCACAATATAAAGTGAGGTGAAACATTTCCAAAGTGGGGGAAATGCCCTGATTGGCACTGGAAAAGTTGTTCCCATTTAAAGTTCTCCCCTTCTACTCTGGTGGCATCTGTACATTTTTGTATTTCTGATTAAGCCTAGCACACACGGGCCAAATGTCGGCCGGTATTAGCTGGTTTAAGAGAAGTCCCTGTGTATGGCAGCCGGTCCAACAGAAGCCGGCTCCTGACCGAAAAAGGTCTACCAGCTGGCTCCCGATCAGTGGCTGAGAGAGGCTGACCAGAGTGTTCTGCTGTTGCAGCTTAAGCTGCTATTGCAGCTTAAAGTAATTGAAAACCTCTAGTGCAAGCAACATAGAAGACATGCACCATATTAACATTTCCACAGTTTAAAAGCAAATCACAGGACTTATACCTGAAATTTATAATCTCCCGCGCCTGTCTTAGCCCTCAGAAAATCAGAAGATCAGCGGGCCTGTCTGCATGCCGGAGCTTGGGAGGCAAAGTCGTGACCTCACTGGAAAGTTATGATTGGATGACGAAACACGTCAGAGGAGGGCACATGATGTCATCACACACAGGCGGAACAGGAAGTGGGATACATCTACATGTAACCATTGCTAATACTGTACCTTAAAGTGGTTGTATACCCTTATTTTTAATTTCTACCTACAGGTAAGCCTATAATAAGGTAAAATGAATATCTCCCAAACCTGTGCGGTTTAGAAGATATTTACTTTGCATGCAGCCACTGACGTCAGCAGTGCATGCGCTGTGAATGCCCGGCTGAAGGTCCGGCAGCGTCTGGAAGACTCCCACGCGCATGCGCCAGAGCCACGAACCTGGAAGATACGCAGAGGGCAAAATGTCAGCTTCCTCAGCGTGGACCGGGCTGTGATAAGGGGACCTCGTTCTAAGGTAAGTATTTCATAATGAGCTAGTATGCGGTGCATTAATGGCTGTGTGTGGAGTTATTATGAAGGGACAGCAAATTTACACTGTTATGAAAGCTGTACACTCACTACTGTACATTGTAGCAAAGTGTAATTTCTTCAGTGTTGTCACATGAAAAGACATAATAAAATATGTACAAAAATCTCAGGGGTGTACTTACTTTTGTGAGATACTGTATATGCTGGAATCCATCTAATCACCAACTGTGTCAAATTCCCTCCATGCTGCTTTCTGCCTAAGTTCTGCCCTATGTATGTTTCTTGGTGAACAGATTTTTTTTTCTGGTGCACAGATTGATATCATCACAGATTCAGTCACTGCTGTGCATGTGGTTTCTCAAAGTAAGTCTCTCAACTTTACTGCCAGTTTGTAGCTGGTTAATTCCCACATTGGTATTGTACAACATATTCTATTAATCCATAAGAGCTGAGAATGTTCAAGGTCACTGCTTATTTTGCCATTCACCACCTTGTTACTGACTTTCTGAACACCTTGAAACACTGACTTGACTGGGCAGTTCACACTTTTTCTCTTGGTGACCATATGGGGAAATGGACAGGGTGGCACACATAACCCCCTTTTCAATGAAGTGCACACTGATATGGTGTTCCCATTCCTATTGCATCACTATCATCTTTTCACAAGTCACAGGACTTTTGCCCACTGTTCTTCAGAAGAATCTAAGACACCCTCTCATATACTCATCCCAATGCTCAAGGCTTCTTTAAATCTGACATTGTCACTTAGGTGACAGGACTCACAGAAGCATCCATTCTCCATCACTGGAAGGGTGTCTACATGGCCTCAGGTTAACTCTTTCCTTTCATTACTTTTCTCTTTAATTTCTTTCTTTCAGCCTAGGCAGATGACGCAAGCCCCAGGCTCGCATCTCTCACTTGGGTCCTGATTGCCCATCTATCTTTACTTCTAGTAGGAATTATAGCAACAGAATGACTGGACTTTTACCACAGGTTTACTGAGGATTTAAACACTACCTAGTTTCATCCTTAAATGCATATTTTGTTTGGCAATAATGGAAGAGTAAGTGGTAACATTTGAACATATTTATCTCAGTGGCATCCATTCTTTGCCTCACATGTCTGTAAAAACTCTGTGGGAGTCTCCCAAGGTTTACATACTTTTTCTGAAGGTGTTATTTACCAGCACACAGACCTACAAGTCTGCTTGTTATGGGGGAAAAGAGCATAATTGCCTGCCAAATATTTTCTAATATGCAGAATCCCTTGACCAGTTGAGCAGACCCTTTATCACCCTGTCTGCAAATTCTTTATTGGGGTATGTGAAGTCTACTGTGTGCAACAGTCTTCTCCTAAACATCCCCCAACAACAACTGACCGTCCGATCACTCGATGTCACTAGAATACTGTAGACACATTGGACCTAATTTACTAAAGGTAAATAGGCTGTTTACTTGACAAGAAAAGTTGTATTTGCAAGAGAATCTGCCCCAGAGCTCCACATACAACATCAGAAATGATTGGATTTTGTCAAGAAAGCTTTATGTATCTAACTCTTCTCAAATGAGTGGACATTTACTGAACAATGTTTCAAATGGCTACAAGTTACTGAATGGATAATATGCCATGAACCCCAGATTGTTTGTAAGACTGTCCTCGGAAACCAGAGACAAATGGAAGGTATTTTATTATGACTCGAAAAATGGGCAACATAATTACCTCATGTCCTTCCTTGCTCCACTGCACCCGGCTACCACATAATGTTGCTTGTAGCATAGGGTCACTGATATTCACATTACAAAATATGAGATAAAATTGGGCTCTATTGGAACATCAGCGTATAACCTAAAGAACAATAAAGAAACAAGAACAATAAAGAAACAATAAATAAGTTGGCAAGCTTGGATGGGTTCCAGCTTGTGTTCTGTGGCTAATACTTTCCAATTCCTTGTACTTTTAGGGGAATTTTGATTTATGTTTTTTTCATATTAATGAACATAAATAACCTCCTAAAAAATACAGGAAGGTTGGCCATGATAGCCATTATGTGCTATTTGTGGAAACCTAGAACAATGTGATCAGTCCATTTGTGCATATTTATTCAGCTAATCCCACCAGGCTGCTTTTTACTCACAGGTCCACTAGGTGTCGAGTTTTTGGCAACAATTCATCTGCCAAAGTTCAAAGCTGTATATTCTAAATGAGATTTTACTAATACTTTGTTCAGGAGTAAGATTATACCTTGCTCTTTTTTTGAGCCTATACCTCTTTAACTACAAGTATCTTGCTTACTCTATAAGCTGTGGATTGGCATTGCGTGTTGTCTATGATGTGTCAGAACTCCCAGGACCTTCTCTATTACTGATTTGCTCCCTTTTACTTCCACTTGATTGCATGAGGCACCCATATTTTAGTTCCTAAGTGCATAACTTTACATTTATAAACATTAATATTTATAACATTTATAAACATTAAGCCTCATTTGCCATATAGTGACACATTCAAACATTGCATATAATTCAACTTTTGAATTACGAATTAGAGAAATCTTGCAAGTATTGCATTCCAGTATATGGTTTGTATGTCAACCGTAAGCACCAAAATCATAGCTTTAGTCTTATATGCTGTATATTTTAAAATAGGTTTAAAGATAATGATCCCAAAGCTGAACATTGGGATACTCTGCTAACAACATTAGACCATTCAGAGTTTGAATTATTACACAGGTTTACAAATGAAATTACCAAAGCATATCCATGCTTAAGCAGAATGAAATTCTCATGCAATGCTAAAGGCACTGCATACTTGCATATATCACACTGTGCTCTTCTCATTTGGTGACAAATTAAGCCTCCGGGTGCAATGCTCCTTTTTGCCCATTAGATGGCCATTGACACTGTAACCCCTGTTCATGCTTAAAATGAGCATACACGCAATAGGAAAAAGTGCTAGGAGCATAGGGTAAAGGTTTCTTTTGCAAAACGTTGCATGTCTCTTTTACCAAAAAACTTTAACTCCTATTTTTCATTTTTCACAGCCAGAATTTAGTATTAATTTAGGTTACACATTAGTTGTCTATGAGTAAAAATGTGGCAAAACTATAGTAAGGTTCAAATATACTACTTTCACAAAGTTTTGCATGGATCCTCATAAAGGAGAAAGATTTTCAAGAATTTATGCTGATAATCATTTCTAAAAAAATTCACTTTGCAAAAAAAATACACAATCATGTGCAGGGAAAATTTAAAAAAAAAGAACATGAATTTTGCTTGCACATAATTGGATAATTTAGATCAGTAAAACTTCATCTTATTAATTTAGTTAAGTGATTTTGTCTTTGCAAATGAAATGTTCATTTAACTTAGTGAATGAGGTGAAGTTGTACAGTGTTTTGCATAATCCAGTCACGCGATAGCAAAAATCCTGTTTTTCTTTTTTCCTTGTGCATGATTGGTCATTCTTTGCAAGATGAATTTTTCCTTTGTTTCACCTCTTTAACTGAGATCAGTAAAAATGTATTTTAAAAGTGAACATGCTCTATATTGCTAGTAAAACAGGGTCATGATTTTGTAGGCTCAGATTCAGAGCTAACCTTAGCCATGTAAATAGAAGTGTGTCCAAGCAAATTTAATTGCAGTAAAGCAAACCTGCCTGCTATTGTCTCTGTTTGCCAGAAAAGCGTTCTTCTCTGCATTTTTCTGATCCAGATTAATTTTTTTCACTAAAGACAGGATAGGCAAAAGCCTAACCTGCCCAGCTAATTACAGGCACCAACCACCCATCTGTCCAATCCTTAGTGGTTTATAAAGTATTTCTTTATGGCTTATTGGCAAGGGAAGGATGGGTAAAGGCTTTGCGCAAAGTGAAGGACTTTACCGATTCTGATCCCTTAGTAATAAAATGAAACCCAGATGAGCAGTTCCCTGTTTGTGTGTTTAGGCTTCACATAATCATAAACAGATAATCTAGTAGTAGCTTTTTTTGTAGAAGAATACAGCTTTATTTAATACAGGATAACTATATTTGCTGGTTTATTATTCTGGCATTTAGCTCTATGGAGGTATCGCTAGGCTTTAGCTAAATTCACTTACTTTTATTTAAAAGGATGACTTGAAGTCCAGAAGTCTTTAAAGCTGTGTTCACAAAGAGATTGATATGGATATTATATACAGGTCAAGATGCTGAGCCAAGCAATTGACATGCAAAAATAAAGACTTCTATAAGCTTATTATAGGTATGTGGGAAATCAAATCTCTTCTCCTAGCAATTACCTTTTAAAATGATTATATTTCTCCTGGCATCCACGAGTTTCAGTGTTATGACTTCTTAATTGCACTCTATAACATGAATGATTTTTATGATTCTGAGTACAGCTACAGCTCTGTGTCAGTTATGTAATTTTAAAATATATTGGCTTTTCACCGAAGATTTTTATTTAAGAGATATAATAAACAAAGTATGTTGTAAACAGGAGCCTGTTCAATTAATTAATGGAGGTGTGATGTGCTGTGTTACAGAATATTTCTGCAGCACTAATTATTGCCCGGGAATATAGTACAATTAGATTAATATTTAAAAGTACTATAAGATAAACTATCATAGAGACTGGGAAGTAAAATGAAGTGTCCATAATCTTTAAATCAACTGCTGCTATGTCTTGGTCTCACTATCTTCCTTCACTGGTTGTCTACGCGCTAATAAGGGTTTTACTTGTTGTATGGTCCCAAAGGCTTTACGTTAAGGCTGTAAATCGATTTATACATGCTCAATTGGGATTAACATAATGAATATGCACTGATTGTTTAAAAAAAAATCTTAACAATTAAATAAAAAACAAAAGGAAATTATTTTCATTTAGATATTTTAGATATGCATACATCTATTTATTTAAAGCCCAGAGTTAAATATTGTGTCATCAAAAAAAAAAAAATCTAAATAAAGACATTCCCTACATGAAGAGGTAGCAGAGGATATAAGTGGCCTGGATTTCAGCACCTTTCAGGTGTCAGGAAAAAACAGAAGATCTCTAACATCTCTGGAATATAATGCACAGGCTACAAGTCTCAAAAGTAAAAAGGACAAAAACATTTCAGTAGAAGTTAAAATATTTTGAGGGAACAATTATAATTTACACACTACAATCATCTAATTGTTCTTCCTTCATCTTTGTTAGTTCATCATGAATTTTTCTTTTAAAGAAACAATTTCTGGGAGGAGCATTTATACATGGAGCTTCTCAGTCATTAAACATACATAATACTGTACATCTTAACTCATTAAAGAAAATGTAACAAAAATATAAACACAATTTCAACAATATGTAAAAACTCTGATATGATACAAACAATGTTACACAGAAATGCATGCAAATTATACATTTTAAATAATAATCTAGTCTGCTACTGTTTACTGATAGTTCACACCAGAATGTGGTGCAGGAAACCCATGTTCCGTTCGTGTTTCCCATACCTCGTTCAAAAATGCACTGCAGTTTGCCTGCACTGGATCGCATGGTACTATGATCTGCTTCTTGTGCGGTTGGGCATCATTTAAGCCCATTAACCAGTTGCAGAAGTAGCCTCCCTGATGGTAATCCCAAGTGTGGCTCGGGGTTATATTTCAGTCCCATTAGCGGTAACCCCGAGCCACACTCGGGATTACATTGCAGGATCCTGGTGCGGCGTTACTTACCTAGTCCCCAGGATCCTGCAATGTCCCCCGCAGTGTCCATGGGCTCTGTCTCCTCCGAAGCCTCTCCGTGCCAGGCTCCGTTCCCTGTGAGTGGCGCGATGCACGGGGGCGGAGCCTGGCGGCAAATTCAAAAAATGTAAAAATCATAACACATACAGTACTGTAATCTTACAGATTACAGTACTGTATGAAATTATTTCACATCCCTTTTGTCCCCAGTGCTTTGACCAATGCCCTGCATGCAGTTTTATATGATATATACTGTTCTTTCTGCCTGGAAACTGGAGATTGTCCATAGCAACCAAAAAGTGTCCCTTTATGTCAAAAGTGGCTTTAGATCAGCTAGAAAACAGCGATAGTAAATTAGAACACTTGCAGAATTGAGCGATAGTGAATCGTGGGGAAATTTATTTTATTATTATTATATTATTATTTTTTTTAATTATTTATATTTATTTATTATATTATAATTTATGTTTTTGTGTTTCAAACTTCATCATACTCGGGATATCAACTAGACTCTTGGTGGACAGATTTAAGTGTGTTATTGTTAAGAATTACAGGCCTACAATATAAAATGCCAAATTTCCATGCAAAATAATTGTACCGCCTTCAGCACCTAAAATCCGAAATAATCATACCGCCAGGGAGGTTAAGGCTACAGCACGGTCAGATAACTGTGGGAGGCCATCATATGATGTCCTCCCAGAATCTGGGGCGTGCACCCGGGAATCTCAATGACTGACGGGTCTCCCAGTCCCAGCGTGTCACAGATCAGGGTAAAGGGCTAATGACAGCGGCCCTTTACCATGTGATCACGCCATCCAATGACGGCCATACAATGATGGCGTGATCAATGCATCAGTGCTCCATGCATGCTCCATCCATGGATCATCCATCCATCCATGCTCCACCCATGGCTCATACATCCATCCATGCTCCATCCGTTGTCCATCCATGCTCCATGTGTGCTCCATTCATGGCTCATCCATGCCACATCAGTTATCTTTCGTGCCACATCAGTGATCATCCGTGTCACATCAGTGATCATCCATGCCACATCCATGCCACTTCCATGCCACATCAGTGCTCATCCATGCCACATCCGTGCCAGATCGATGCTCATCCATGCCACATCCATGACACATCAGTGCTCACCCATGCCACATACATGCCACATCAGTACTCATTCATGCTACATCCATGCCACATCAGTGCCCATCCATGCCACATCAGTGCTCCTCCGTGTCACATCAGTGCTCATCTGTGCCACATCCATGCCACAGTAGCTCTCATCCATGCCATATCAGTGCTCATCCATGCCACATGTATGCCACATCAGTGCTTATCTGTGCCACATCCATGCCACATCAGTGCTCATCCGTGCCACATGAGTACTCATCTATGCCACATCCATGCCACATCTGTGCCACATCCATGCCACCTTCAGTGCTTATCCATGCAACATCCATGCCACATCAGTGTCACAACCATGCCACATCAGTTCTCATCCATGCCAAATCCATGCCACATCAGTGCTTAGCCATGCCAAATCAGTTCTCATCCTTGCCACATCCATGCCACATTAGTACTCATCTGCGCCACATCCATACCACATCAGTGCTCATCCATGCCACATCCATGCCACTACAGTGCCCATCAGTGCCACTACAGTGCCCATCATTGCCTCACAAAGTGTAGTAGGTAGTCAAATTAGAGTTAAAAGTTATGCCATTAGATCACCTGATGGTGCTCCCTGCATGTTGGGCCTCTGTATGTGGCCACGCTGTGTAAAAGTCTCACACATGTTGTATTGCCATATTCAGGAGGAGTAGCAGAATATATTTTTGGGTGTAATTTTTGCTATGTACATGCTACGTGTTGGAAATATCTATGTAATTATAAATGGACAACTTTGTGTAAAAAAAATGCGTTTTCATTTTCTTTCCACATTTTCCAAAAACTTGTGGAAGACAATGGCATGTTCAAAAGACTCATAATGCCTCATAGAATATACGTTGGGGTGTTCACTTTCCAAAATGGGGTCATTTTTTGGGCATTTTCATTGTCCTGATGCTCAAGTGTCTTCAAAAGTGTAACAGGTAGTCTAGAAATTATATGTGTAATTTATGATCCTAGAACACCTGCCAGTGCTCCGTGCATGTTGGGCCTCTGTATGTGGCCAGGCTGTGTAAAAGTCTCACACATGTGGTATCGCCCATACTCAGGATGAGTAGCAGAATTTTTTGGGGGGTGTAATAGTTGGTATGAATATGCTGTGTGAGAGAAATAACCCGTTAATATGACAATTTTGTGAAAAAAATAAAAATCTTCATTTTGCAAAGAAGTGTGTGAAAAAAATATAACTTCAAAGATCTCACCATGCCTCTTACTATATACATTGGAATGTCTACTTTCTAAAAAGGGGTCATTTGGGGGGGGGTATTTGTACTGTCCTTCTTCTTAGGGTCTGAAGAAATTAGAGGCTGTCAGTACACCAGGTGTGATTATGTGTGATCAATTTTCAATGATTGGCACCATAGCTTGTAGACTCTATAAATTTCACAAAGACCAAATAATTTACACTGATTTGGGTTACTTTTACCAAAGATATGTAGCAGTATAAATTTTGGCCAAAATTTATGAAAAAAAATTACTAATTTGCAAAATTTATAACAGAAACGAAGAAAAAAGGATTTTTTTACAAAATTTTCTGTCTTTTTTCATTTATAACGCAAAAAATAAAAAACCCAGAGGTGATCAAATACCACCAAAAGAAAGGTCTATTTGTGTGAAAAAAGGACAAAAATTTCATATGGGTACAATTTTTCATGACTGAGTAATTGTCATTCAAAATGTGAGAGCACGGAAAGCTGAAAAATTGGTCTGGTTGGGAAGGGGGTTTAAGTGCCCAGTGGGCAATTGGTAAAATGAATGGGTTGAAATTGCACTGCACCTGGATCACATGTGAATCGCTTAGAAATACACAGTGCTTTCCTGTGTGATTCATGGTGTGAACCAGCCCTTAGGAATCCAAGCACAGGCTAGTCCTTTCAGTGCTGGAATTAGAAATATAATCTATTTGAATGTTAAAAACTTAATTGCCCTGTTATGTGAGCAGAAGGATGGAAAAAAGGAAGAAAGGAATTAAGGAAGCAGTTGTGCTTGTAAGGGGGCAGGTGGATGACACTCTTTCCATGTTCCCATCCTTGTTGGGTGCCAAGTGTGGGTCACATAGCATGCCTATCCTACCCCGGGGTTGGTTTTTGGGCTACACTGGGCACCTTGGTAGGGTCACTACCTTACACATGGGGCACCTTTATCTGAATGGACAGCTGAATTCTAGTAAACGCTCTTGATGTTAGCATACACCACCACTGTCACTGTTGCATTTAGGAGGGACATTCAGAGCCAATGCCCTCTCCACTTGTCCAGTGTATCTCCGATACCTCACTCCCAACAACGGAATGGGGCCCCAACGTGCACCTAGCGTGGACTCCATTTGTGCACTTTCTTAACTCTTCTTCTTCTGTACCTGTGCACAGGTTAAGGACCTCTGCAGTACTGGTTTGCTCCCATTGCTATGGAGAATGGACCACTCATAGAGAGGGTGCTGACAACCACTCCTCCTGCAAGAGGTTATCCCACCTGCCACGTGTACAGCTCTCCTGTTCTTGCCATCCTATCCTCGCCTGCAAGAGGATCAGCTGTGCTTCCCAGCACTGAGTTTAGAGCAGATTCAGTCTCTGCCCTCCTTTCACAATCAAGCACACATCAAGAGCTTGTTTATTGTTGTGGCGGTGTTCATCACACCCTTTAAAAATAGATCAAGTGGCTATACATGGATCAAAATTCGACTGGTTCAGCAGGGACCAGCTGAATTATATTATATATGTATGGGCAGGCTGGTTGTACAAATTTACTGATTGACTTCTGTACAAAGAGCCTGTTGGGTTTTTTCTGAATGAAAATTCACCCCGCTGAATGAAAGAAAGATGATTAATGCATGGCTAAAGAGTTATTGCTACTATTGTTTGGTGGAAAGATTTTTACTCCAACCTTTTACAGTTAACCTCCCTGGCGGTATGATTATTTCGGATTTTAGGTGCTGAAAGCGGTACAATTATTTTGCATGGAAATTTGGCGTTTTATATTGTAGGTCTGTAATTCTTAACAATAACACACTTAAATCTGTCCAAACAAGAGTCTAGTAGATATCCCGGGTATGATAAAGTTTGCAACACAAAAACATAAATTATAATATAATAAATACAAATAAATAATTAAAAAAAAAAAAAAAATTAATAATAAAATAAGTTTTCCCACGATTCACTATCGCTCAATTCTGCAAGTGTTCTAATTTACTATTGCTGTTTTCTAGCTGGTCTAAAGCCACTTTTGATGTAAAGGGACACTTTTTGGTTGCTATGGACAATCTCCAGTTTCCAGGCAGAAAGAACAGTATATATAACATAAAACTGCATGCAGGGCATAGGACAAAGCACTGGGGACAAAAGGGATGTGAAATAATTTCATACAGTACTGTAATCTGTAAGATTACAGTACTGTATGTGTTATGATTTTACACTTTTTTGAATCTGCCGCCAGGCTCCGCCCCCGTGCGTCGCGCCGCTCGCAGGGAACGGAGCCTGGCACAGAGAGGCTTCGGAGGAGGACGGAGCCCGCAGACACAGCGGGGGACATCGCAGGATCCCGGGGACAAGGTAAGTAAAGCCACACCAGGATCCTGCGATGTAATCCCGAGTGTGGCTCAGGGTTACCGCTAATGGTCCTGAATTTTAACCCCGAGCCACACTCGGGAAAACCGCCAATAAACCAAAAGGGGGTATCCACCCCATCTTGGATCTCAAGGTTCTAAATGTCTTCTTTTGAGTTCAAAAAAGTAAATGGAATCCACTACATTGGCAACAGCCACCCTTCATCAAGTAGACTTTCTAGCCTCCACGGACGTTAAGAATGTGTATTTGCGTGTCCTCATCTCTCCAAAACCCCAGCACTACCTATGTTTTGCTGTGGGCATTCAACACTATTAGTTTGTGGCCTTATTATTTAGTCAGTCTTCTACACACTGAGTGTTTACTAAAGTACTTACCCAATGCTATATCTGCACAACCTCCTATTGAGGGAATAGGTGGCACAGATGCTGACCAACAACATCATGTAGACACTCCAGACCTTAAAAAGGTGTGGTTGGATTCTGAAACTTCAGTAGCGACTCATCGTTTGGAGTGTCTGAGGCTCAACGTGAATATGGGTTAAAGCTGTATTAAACCCAAAAGATAATATTTAATATTTTGAAGATCACAGTTTCTTAAATGTGATGGCTGCGGTATTTACAGTTAGTGTAGTGCGTCCTCTGCACAGTGTGCACCTAAAGCTACCAGCTGCAGTATTTACAGTTAGTGTAGTGAGTCCTCTGCACAGTGTGCACCTAAAGCTACCTGAAGACAATTGCTGTTGTTCTGATCCTATTAGTACCACAGGCAAGCAGCTGCAGTATTTACAGTTAGTGTAGTGCGTCCTCTGCACAGTGTGCACCTAAAGCTACCTGAAGAAAATTGGTGGTGTTCTTATGATCCTATTAGTACCACGGGCAAGCAGCTGCAGTATTTACAGTTAGTGTAGTGCGTCCTCTGCACAGTGTGCACCTAAAGCTACCTGAAGACAATTGCTGGTGTTCTCATACTAATAATACTACAGGCAGGCAGTTGATTCTGCTAGCTGCAGTATCAGTATATATATATATATATACATCCCAGCTTTGTGCAGCTACATCTCACTGCAGGCCATTAGTATGTCTGGAAGGCCAACAAGGAGAGCCAGACAGTCACAAGCCAATAAAAGAGGGCAAGCAAGCTCTGTGACTAGAGGCTACAGTGCTGGTCGTGGAGACAGTGCATCCTCATCAGCACGTGGCCGTGGGACACGCTTGTCTTTTTTTTCAGCAGCTGGTCGTGTTGAGCTGCAACATGTGGAAGACTTGGTAGAGTGGATGACCAAGCCATCCTCATCCTCCTCATCCAGGCTCAGGGTACTTTGACTGGCAAAGCAGCTGCCAACACGGCCTCTTCCCTCGGCTCAATGGCATCAGTGATATCCCTTGTATCCTGTTATGCTGAGTCACAACCCTCTTCCTCCTCAATTTTCATGCTGATAGCTTGTAAGAAAATTTTTGGTTCTGGGCACCGCCACCAGTGGCCAAGGCCCAATTTTTCTGCCCCTGTTTAACAGGGGAGTGTAATTACAATTTTTGATGCAATACTTTGCAGCAGGGCTCATTCCTGCACTCCAACTATAGTATCTATGAGGGGTTGCAGTGTTGTGGCACCAGCACTAGTGCCCAAGGGCCAATTTTTCATCCCCTGTTTAACAGGGGTGTATAATTCCAATTTTTGATGCAATACTTTGCAGCAGGGCTCATTCCTGTGCTCTAACTATAGCATCTGTGAGGAGTTGCAGTGTTGTGGCAATTTTTCTGCCCCTGTTTAACAGGGGCATGTAATTACAATTTTTGATGCAATACTTTAAAGTAGGGCTCATTCCTGCGCTCCAACTATAGTATTTGTGAGGGGTTGCAGTGTTGTGGCACCAGCACTAGTGCCCAAGGCCCAATTTTTCAGCCCCTGTTTAACAGGGGCGTATAATTACAATTTTGATACAGTACTTTGCAGCAGGGCTCATTCCTACGCTCCAACTATAGCATCTGTGAGGGGTTGCAGTGTTGTGGCACCAGTGCCTAAGGCCCAATTTTTCTGCCCCTGCTCAACAGGGACATGTAATTACAATTCTTGATCTAATATTTCACAGCAGGGCCCATTCCTGCACCCACCAAGAGTAACTGTGAGGGCTTACAGTGTTGTGGCAACACCACCACCACCAAAGGCCCAATTTTTCTGCCCCTGTTCAACAGGTGCATGTAATTACAATTCTTGATATAATATTTCACAGCAGGGCTCGTTCCAGCGCCCACCAAGAGTAACTGTGAGGACTTACAGTGTTGTGGCACCAGCACCACCACCACCAAAGGCCCAATTTTTCTACCCCTGTTCAACAATGGCATGTAATTACAATTCTTGATCTAATATTTCACTGCAGGGCCCGTTCCTGCGCCCACCAAGAGTAACTGTGAGGGCTTACAGTGTTGTGACAACACCAACACCTAAGGCCCCAATTTCTGCAGAGTATATAGGGCAGGCCCCTACTTTCAAAAATCCTACTTACAAACGACTCCTACTTGCAAACGGAAGGAGACAACAGGAAGTGAGATGAAATCTACCCCTAGGAAGGGAAATTCTCTCCTGTAAGAGTTAATATGGGAAAAAAATGTGTCTCCTCTTCACTGATGCTTTATCACCAATCCTTGTTTCACTAAAAACCCCAAATTTTCAAAAAATATTTGTCATTGGGACAGAAAGTGAGGTGAAATCTTCTGAAGAGGTGCACAGACAGAGAAACAAATGTTACAGGGGTGATAACCCTTCCCTATGTTTTCCAAAAAGCTTAAAAATAGATTTTTTGACTGGAGCTACACTTAAAAATGTACCAGTTCAAAATTACAAACAGATTCTACTTAACAACAAACCTACAGTCCCTGTCTTGTTTGCACTGCCTGTATACTGCTGTTCAGAGTATATAAGGCCTGGGGGCCCCACGCCTTTCCTTTTTTTAATTTGAGTGCGGGGTTCCCCTTAATATCCATACAAGACCCAAAGGGCCTGGTAATAGACTGGGGGGGTACCCATGCCATTTGTCTCACTGATTTTAATCCATATTGCCAGGACCCGACATTACATTAAAGCCGCAAGCATTTTTAAATGACTTTTATTCCTTTAAAAATGTCATTTTGTGCAGGGACTGTTCTAAGCACGGGAAACACACGCCACTTTACAGGCATACTATAGACACACCCCAGGTATGATATTTAAAGGAATATTTCACTTTTATTTTTCCGCTTTAATCATCATTAAAATCACTGCTCCCGAAAAAACGGCCATTTTTAAAACTTTTTTTTGCATTGATACATGTCCCCTGGGGCAGGACCCGGGTCCCCAAACCCTTTTTAGGACAATAACTTGCATATTAGCCTTTAAAATTAGCACTTTTGATTTTGAACGTTCGTGTCCCATAGACTTTAATGGGGTTCTAAAGTTCACGCAAACTTTCGGTCCATTCCCAGGTTCTGGTGCGAACTTAACCGGGGGGTGTTCGGCTCATCCCTAGCGGTGAGGTCAGTGGCTGGTGAGGCACTGGCTAGTATCAGAGCCAAACCCCACATTACCATTTAGTGAATAAACCCCCACAGTGTAGTCGAGCACTGTTGGATCAAAAATTTCATCTTCATCTTCAGCCATTTGGCTTACACCTAAAAACCTGCGTGTCAGGATGCAGGCAGTCAATCATGAAAGTGCCATATATAATCTATATAATAAAAGAATAGAACCTGAACCATTCTCTGGTAATGTAGATTACATGTAGCACCTTCATTAGTTCTCATAGTTTATTAATTTGACCAGCATAAGGACTTGTTTTAGCTGTATAGTAAACGGCGTTCAAACCACACATGTGAGGTATCGCCACAATCGTTAGAGCTAGAGCAATAATTCTAGCATTACAGTGTGCGCAATTTTGAAGCCTGACATGTTAAGTATCTATTTACTCGGCGTAACATCATCTTTTACATTATACACAAAAATCAGGCTAAGTTTAGAGTATCTGCTAAAATACGTATATATATATATATATATATATATATATATATATATATATATATATATATATATATAATGTTTGGAGGTTCTGAGTAATTTTCTAGCAAAAAAATTATGATTTTTACATGTAGGAGAGAAGTGTCAGAATTGGCCTGGGTGGCAAGTGGTTAATTGCCATAAGTAAGTAATATACAAATAATTATTATATATTGTTTTTAAGGTAATTTACTATGTTTTCAAAAACTGTACTCAAGCAGATGGCTTAACGGACAAATTACTGAAGTCTGAAGTTATAACGTCAAACCAGTAATTTCACAGTAAATAGATAAATAATAAATGATTATGTTATAACATATAGCATAAAAATATATTATTTAGCTTGTTTAAAAAAGTACCTTTTCAGCAGCAGCAGATTCTCCCTCTAACCTTATACATATAAACCCGTTTTTTCCTTGTAGTTAAGAGGGCTGGGCTGAAAGGGAGCATGTGTCTTTTAGACACATGCCCCCTTCTATAACACTGCAGTTAGGGGAGAGCCTCCACTGCAGCATTTTTATTGCACAGCTTGGACCAATGGTGCTTTACCAATGGTCCAAGGCTCCAAGCTGTCCATTGAGCTCAGTGCCTCTGACAAGAAGTCAGAGGCAATGTGAGCTCACCTTCTCAGTCTGCTGCAAACAGCACATGCCAGCTTGTATTTAAACTGGCCGTGCTTTATGTAGCTTCTGACAAGCTGTGCAAGGAGCCCTGTATCTCCAGAACCATAAGTGCTATGAGCTCTTTTGACCAGTGGTGGGGTAGGACTTTGGCTACCTACCCCCAAATTTGGGGTCTCTGTGATCCCAGGTCGCCAATCTATGGCCCTCGAAGCTTGATCATTTTTTGTTTTTTTTTTTGGTTGGCCAGCAAACTTGCCTTACCTAAACCCCGTAAAGAATCTGTGGGGTATAGTCAAGAGGAAGATGAGAGACACCAGACCCAACAATGCAGACAAGCTGAAAGTCACTATATAAAAATGAACTAAAGCTGGATTCCGGCCAGCTAAAAAAAAATTTTAAAGTCAGCAGCTACAAACACTGTAGCTGCTGACTTTAAATAAGTAGACTTACCTCTCCTGGGTGCTCGCGATGACGGCCACCTGAGGCCGACCCGTCCCTCGGCTCTCGGGTCCCGGCACCGCCATCCTAGTTAAGGGAAACAGGCAGTGGAGCCTTGTGGCTTTACTGCCAGTTTCCTACTGCGCACGTGCGAGCGGTGCGGCGAACTGTGAATGGCCCCGTGGTTTTCTGGGAACACACACAGTTCCCAGAAGGCAACGGGGCCGCTCAGCTAGGAGCAGAACATACCGCGGAATAGGAACAGGCAGATTAGGAAGACTGCCTAGCAACAAGGTAAGGTAAGTTTAAAACATTTTTTTTTCAAATGTTTTTTTTTATTTTTTTTAGGATTTTTGGTGCAATTTTGTTTTTCAGGGTGGCCCTTCACTTAAGGTACAGAGGCACCAAAGCTAGACAGAGGTGGCACCAAAGGGAAACACACTGCGGTATAAGTATCAACAAATGATAATGTTTATTGGTACAAAATACAAATATGACAAAAGTTGTGACCCTCACCACACCATCATAAAACCATTTGTTATAACGTTGTCAGGAACTAGGGATGAGCCGAACATCCTCCCGGTTTGGTTCGCACCAGAACATGCGAACAGACCAAAAATTTGTACTAACATGCGAACACAGTTAAAGTCTATGGGACACGAACATGAAAAATCAAAAGTGTTAATTTTAAATGCTTATATGCAAGTTATTGCCATAAAAAGTGTATGGGGACCCGGGGACTGCCCCAGGGGACATGTATCAATGCAAAACAAAGTTTTTAAAACTGCAGTTTTTTCAGGAGCAGTGATTTTAATAATGCTTAAAGTGATTGCCATTTAAAATTGCTTGCGGCTGTAATGTATTGTCGGATCCCGGAAATATAGATAAAAATCAATGAAAAAATCAGCGTGGGCCCCCCCAGTCCACACAAGGCCCTGTGGGTCTGCTATGAATTTTAAGGGGAACTCAATGCCAAAAAAATGGTGTGGGGTCCCCCCCAAAATCAGACCCTTATCCGAGCAAGCAGCCATGGCAGGCCAGGAAAGGTGGGGAAAAGCGAGCAACCCCCCTCCTCCTGAACCATACTAGGCCCCCAGAACCCGCCCCCCATCTGAATGCCATTCACCAAAAAAAGTATCAAAAAAGTAGAAATGACAGGAGACAGTTTTTGACAATTCCTTTATTTATTTATTTTTTTTTAAGTGTCCCGCAATGTCCATCCATCTTCAATCATGGTGCCTGACAGACCCAAAGAATAGAAAGGAAAAAAAAAGCTCCGCCTCGATGGGAGGCATCCTGCCGACTGCTGTCTCTTGGCTGTGACAGCTCTTATATAGGCAAGGGGCGGGGCCACCCGGTGACCCCGCCCCCTGACATCACATGACATCACATGATATCAGAAAGGGCGGGGTCACCTGTTACGTCACCGGGTGGCCTCGCCCTTGCCTATATAACAGCTGTCACAGCCAAGAGACAGCAGTCGGCGGGACGCCTCCCATCGAATCTGAGCCTTTTTTTTCTATTTTTCAGGTTTTTTGGGCATCTTGATTGAAGATGGATGGACATCGTGGGACACTTTTTTTTTTTTAAAGGAATTTTAAAAAACTGTCTTCTGTCGTTTTTACTTTTTTGACACTTTAATTGGTGAAAGGGTAGGGGTACAACAATAAGCCCCCCAAAGCACCCTCCACATGTTGAGGGCAAGCGGCCTGGTATGGTTCAGGAGGAGGGGACACTCGCTCGCCCCCCTTTCCTGGCCTGCCATGGCTGCTTGCTCGGATAAGGGTCTGGTATGGATTTTAAGGGGAACCCCGTGCCCAAAAAAAAAAATTGGGGTGGGGTTCCATTCCAGGCCCCTGAAGGGCCTGAAATGGATTTTGAGGGATACCCCAACTCAATTTTTTGGTGCAGGTTAACCACTTCAATACACTGTTTTATATATACTACACTGCCTGCACTGGCTGAATATAGAGTCTAAACTGAATATCTAGTCTACACTAAATGCATAAATGCAGAGTGTGTGTATATATATATATATATATATATATATATATATATATTAGACTGTAAATATGTATATATATATATATATATATATATATATATATATATATATATATATATATATATATATATATATTAAATACACTGCCACTAACAAACTAACCTGCCTGCCTAATCTAGCTCAATCTATCTCAGTCACAGTCACGCACTATACACGGCCGCTATGTATGTGGGGCATGGACTTAGTCCCCCTGAGCCATGATTGACCAAAGGCACCCTGTCTTTGGCCAATTATGGCTCTCGCAGCAGAACGCTCTGTGATTGGCCAAAGCATGCAGGTCAGGTGCATGCTTTGGCCAATCATCAGACATCAATGCACTGCAGTCTAGCAGTGCATTATGGGGCGTTCAACGGCGCTCTAATTTCCCACGAATATGTTCGGTTCGTTTTAGAACAAATGAACACCCGATGTTTGAGTCGAATTTAAGTTTCCCTATCAGGAACTCAAAGAAGGAGACCCGTGTTTTTATTCATGACCCACTCACACCAAACAGCTGGCTATGTTAACTGAAGTCTAAATGACACTGATTAGTAATCAGCCATGGCCAGTTCTAGGGGCAAAATGGGTATGCCATCACAAAAAAGGACCTTACTGGTTTAATGTCTATTTGAACTCAGCCAAGGATTGGCAATACTGTAGGCTGTAGTAATGAGCATTAATAGACACCAGTTTAAGGTAACAAGTATGTTCAGCATCATATGCGATGGAGGGTGGGGGGAGGAGGAATTGGTGAACCCCTGCAACCAGGTAGTCACAGGTAAGGGACGTCCACACGCCGGTGGCCACAGCAGTTATGTTAACATATGGAGTCTGGAACAGCGTCCCAGGAGCAATCTCACCCGATCTCCCGCTGATGCTCGGTCTTCCCCGACAGCTGGCTCATGATGGTAGTTGACCACAATTCCCCCTTACAGGAACCTCCAAGATAGCTGCAAATGTCTGTGTTGGTGTGTGATTAACATCACGTAGGAAGCCCTCATATCCTCTGTGTAGTCTGTGCAAGCTGTGTGGAGCTGGGTGGGATGGCTGATGGTACAAGCCGTATGAATAGAGAGAGGAACCGGATCACATGATGTAGTGACTTTGATGCATTTCACCCGGGAATATCACGGTGTGGCCCCGCCCTCAGTTATAAAAGAATTGTCAAAGCGAAGACGTGTCATACGGCGGGAGCCTCCCATGGAGGCGGGTTGGTGCGCCTTTTTTTTTTTTTTTTTCGTTTTTTCGGGCAGAGTGCGAGAAGAAGAATGGATTTCGTGGGACATTTTAATTTTTAAATTTTTTAATAAAGGACTTGTCCCAAGCCGTGTCTTGGCATTTTTACACTTTTTGTGAAATGGTAGGGTTACATTTGTACCCTGTTACCATTTTACATGGGGGGTGGGATCTGGGGGTCCCCTTGTTAAATCAGGGGCTTCCAGATTCCAATAAGCCCCCCGCCCGCAGGCCCCCACAACCAACGGGCAAGGGTTGTGGGGATGAAGCCCTTGTCCGCGGGGCGTGGGGTTCACCTTAATATGCACACCAGACCTGAAGGGCCTGGTATGGAATTTGGGGGGACCCCCACGCAATTTTTTTTTTAAATTTTGGTTTGGGGTTCCCCTTAATATCCATATCAGACGCAAAGGGACTGGTAATAGACTGGGGGGATCCCATGCCATTTTTTTCAATGACTTCTTTTATCTGTATTGCCGGGACCCACAATTCATTATAGCCGTGAGTAGTTTTAAATGACTTTTATTCCTTAGAAATGTCATTTTGTGCAGGGACTGTTCTAAACTTGGGAAACATGCGCCACTTTATATGCATACTATAGACACCTCCCAGGTGCGAAATTTAAAGGAATATTTCACTTTTATTGTTTCACTTTAAGCATTATTAAAATCACTGCTCCCGAAAAAACAGCTGTTTTTAAAACTTTTTTTTTTCATTGATACATGTCCCCTGGGGCAGGAACCAGGTCCCCAAACATTTTTTATGACAATAACTTATAAGCCTTTAAAATGAGCACTTTTGATTATTCATGTTTGTGTCCCATAGACTTTAACGGTGTTCGCGTGTTCGAACAAATTTTTTGCCTGTTCGCATGTTCACTGCGAACCGAACCGGGGGGGTGTTCGGCTCATCCCTAATCCACAGCAGTTTAATCAAATAGGCATTAAAGTTACAACCAAACCAAGACATTTTTTGAATATAGATATGGAAGTGAAGGATATTAAAACAATATAGAAAGTATCCAGTCATGGATAAAATTCCACAGTCCACAGATATTCCCGGTCCACATGACTAGGGATCCAAAAATACCTGTAAGCTGAGCTCCGTGCTAAGCCCCTTTAGAATCATCGTTTTTAGATGAAATATCCGCTCCATATCCACCATCAAAGCAACCCGGGTTTCCATAAGACCTCACCAGTGCCACAGGCTGATTGCCTCCATGCCACGCCACATTGATGCAGTAATTCATGCAAAAGGAGCCCCGACCAAGTATTGAGTGCATACTATACTGTACATTGACATACTTTTCAATAAGCCAACATCTCTATATTAAAAATCATTTTTTTAATTGGTCTTATGTAATATTCTAATTTTCTGACATTCTGAATTTGGGTTTTCATTAGCTGTATGCCATAATCATCAAAATTAAAAGAAAGAAATGCTTGAAATATATCACTCTGTGTAACGCATCTACTGTATATAAAATATATGAGTTTCACTTTTTGAATTGAATTACTGAAATAAATTATTGATGCTATTCTAATTTTATGAGATGCACCTGTAGATCTTCTATCCTACATACCAGTTTACCACCCTGTTTTACAGTTACTGGCTTTAACTGCATAGCTATTGCATAGTTACATAGTTACATAGTAGATGAGGTCGAAAAAAGACACAAGTCCATCAAGTCCAACCTATGTGCGTGTTTATATGTCAGTATTACATTGTATGTCCCTGTATGTTGCGGTCGTTCAGGTGCTTATCTTATAGTTTCTTGAAACTATCGATGCCCCTCGCTGAGACCACCGCCTGTGGAAGGGAATTTCACATCCTTGCCGCTCTTACAGTAAAGAACCCTCTACGTAGTTTAAGGTTAAACCTCTTTTCTTCTAATTTTAATGAGTGGCCACGAGTCTTGTTAAACTCCCTTCTGCGAAAAAGTTTTATCCCTATTGTGGGGTCACCAGTACGGTATTTGTATATTGAAATCATATCCCCTCTCAAGCGTCTCTTCTCCAGAGAGAATAAGTTCAGTGCTCGCAACCTTTCCTCATAACTAATATCCTCCAGACCCTTTATTAGCTTTGTTGCCCTTCTTTGTACTCGCTCCATTTCCAGTACATCCTTCCTAAGGAGTGGTGCCCAGAACAGGACAGCATACTCTAGGTGCGGCCAGGCCAGAGTCGTGTAGATTGGGAGAATTATCATTTTATCTCTGGAATTAATCCCCTTTTTAATGGGCCTCTGTCTCTCAAAGCCCACATTTTGAGAGGCAGAGGCCCCAGTAATTACCATGTTGTTGGAAGCTAGGAACTCTACCTCTCTCAAGGTTTATCATCACACATGTAAGTCATACTTTGCCTGAATAGAGGAAAGATGTTTTCACCCCAGGAAATACTCTGTTAGATTGATCTTGACTATTGCAGTCAGGCTTGCATCAACCATTGAACTTGATGGAGCAAGAGTTATCAAAATCTGAAACCCCACTTTAAGATATGGTCCCCTTAGATATCCTGAATAATTGTTCTGTATACCTGCATATTTTTTTAATCACATCCCCTTTTAATGTTGAAAACAGTTGCAATTAAAGCTGTTCATTTAAGCAGATTTAATCAGAAAGTGACGAGCCTATAAAGCTTGAAAAAAATAAAGCTTGCTGAACCTGTTAGGTCAGCTCTGATTCAACAATTCTTTATATAATAAAGTTCCTTATTTGGTAGAAATGGCACAAGCTAAAAATGTGTGAATATCTATTTTATATGCTGTATACTGTTAAAATTAGCTCAGCAGAGGGATGTACACTATATTACCAAAAGTATTGGGGTATCTGCCTTTACACGCACATGAACTTTAATGACATCCCAGTGTTAGTCTATAGGGTTCAATATTGAGTTGGCCCACCTTTTGCAGCGATAACAGCTTCAACTCTTCTGGGAAGGCTGTCCACAAGGTTTAGGAGTGTGTCTATTACACGAATATCACGTCTACCCCAATGCAGGTGGTCAGACACTATAGCTAGCTACTGGGAGCTTCACTTGTAGCAGCCCCCTTTCCTTTAAGGCAAGCAGGCCTACCAATACTTGGTTGCCCCCAGGACTTATACACAATGCTATAGTGCCTGGCCACCACACCAGGGCAGACACGAACAGAGCAAACAACAGACTACTTGCAGTTTAGCAGACAGATAGTGTGGTTCTATGACAGTCCAGGTAAAAGGCAGGTTGAGTTCAGGGAATAGTCCAATATCCGATCCAATGACAGTCTAGGTAAAAGGAAGGCTGAGTTCAGGGAATAGTCCAATATCTGATCCTGGTCATACACAGGGAAATCCAACAGCAAAGCAGGACAGACAAACAGGAGGCTTGATCAGGAACAATGCAGTTAACTCTGTCTCTATCACAAGCAAGGGATAGAGTGTTCGGTTTGCTTATATCAGGTGACTGAACAGATCAATCACCTTGCAGGTGAACACAGACAGGGGGAATGCAACAGCCAACACCCGGATGCTGGAATGAAGAGCAGGACATTACCCCCCCCCTGAGGAGGCGCCCACGGACCCTCAAAGATAAGCTGGACCTCCAGCATAGGACCATCAGACTGAGCAGAGGTCGGTGAATCCACGAGATCAGGCTGGTTAGCAGGAGACGTGCCACAGGGGTCAAGCCGGACAGCTGAAACACGAGTTGAAATACAGAGAGGCCTAAAAAAAAGGTTGAAAGCCCCACCTGGCCAAATGGGGTAGTTTATCCAAAGGGTGGATTGAACCTCTTAGACCGGTCAGAATGGGTGTAGTAAAAGCAGGGTGAGGCCAGGTTACAAAAAATCCTAAATAAGAAAAAGCAGGAGGCTCAATGGGCGTGGGCCAGACCGGCACAATTAATGCAGTGGCTGACCGAGCTGCATCGCCAAGCGCAGCAACTGTGTGAATCACATCACCAGAAAGTCCTGAATTAGAAAAAACAGGAAATTCAATGGGCATGGGCTGGACTGGCATAACTGATGCAGTGGTCGACTGGGCCGCATCGCCAGGTGTAGCGATTGTCTGAATCGCATCACCAGAGAGTCCAGAATAAGAAAAAGAAGGAAGTTCAATGGGCATGGGCTGGGCTGGCATAACTCATGCAGTGGCCGACTAGGCCGCATTGCCAGGTGTAGCGATGGTCTGAATCGCATCACCAGGTGTAGCGACAGTGGAACTTGCGGACAAGTTAGCCTGGCTGGGTGTCCAAGGGAGTTTAGCGACAGGCAAATGTAGGGGTAATCCAGGGGACGTGACTTCTGAGGAATTTTCCAAACAGGGCTCAAGGCTACAAGACAACGGATAAGCTTGGTTTCTAGGGGGAGAGGGTTCAGGCTGTGGCAATGGCTGAAGAGGTGACCTGTACAGAATTTAATCGACTTTTGTTACAACAGAGCCATAGAAAGGCAGGGAGCTTGGAACACAGGTGGAACGCACGCTGCAGACCAGCTCTTCCTACATATTTAACAGTGTAGTTTGCAGCTTTCCCACACCTGTTGGTGGGAAGCTTTTGATTTTATTTCATTTTTAATAAACTTAATTTTAACTACTACACTATGGGAGCCCTTTTTTCCTTCATATGAGGACCAAATTGTGGAGCAATCTTTTGGGCAGATGCTGACCGAAGTGTTTTACCCCTGACTGTGTGGAGACAGCTGCGGAAGCCTGACTGTGTGGAACCAGCTGCGGGAGCCCAACAGACCAACAGATGGGACACTGAGTTCAGGAAGAGCTCCATCCACGGTTACCCACACATGCCTATTACCCCTGCAGGGGTTACTACATTTGGTGAGTGGGGACCTGACAGGGGGAGCACTACCAGTCACCTGATTTGCTGAGCACTGAAGTCACCTCAAGCAACATAATTGGCTGTTTAAGAATTACACTTTTATTATCATATTTTGGGACTTGCACTTTGATTTTTCATTTTTTATTTTTGATTCTTATTTTTAATATATTTTGTTTTTTGGTTGGACAGTCGGTTAGTTACACTTGTGTAACACGTATATGTTTTAGGTCTTATATATTTTTTAACCTGATGGACACATTTATACATATATAATTCTTATTTTTTATGTGTATGTTATTATTTGATTGATCATTCATACTACCTACTTATATTTGCTTCATATGCACTGATTATTTGTTTAATTACACTTGTGCGTGTACGGTTACATCCATCACTGGAGGGTACACATATATACACTTAGTCCTTATAGGACAGGTACACATATATAATTTAGTCCATATAGGACAGGCACTCCCTGTTTTTCTTTGCAAACAGGGCACTCACCCACTACTTTCATTTATAGTTACCTTGTGCAATAGGGTAGCGCCAACCACCCCATTTCATACCTCTAGGGCTACTAAGAAGCTTTCAACTAGAATTAAGGAACACATCAATAATATCAAAAAAGGGTTTAAAAAACACAGTCTGCCGAGGCATTTTAGAGAGGTCCACCATTGAGACCCCAAAGGATTGTTTTTTTATGGAATTGATAAAATCAATGAGCATTGATGGAGTAATAATATCAAAATTAAAGTATTCCAAACAAAACAAAATAGATCTATGAATTGCATACTTTATACCCAGGGGGTCTTAATATAGATATAGATCTTAGTTGTTTTTATTTCAAATTTTTATTTTTTTCCTGGTCTCCTGGTTACACTTTCATAGTTTGATTAATTAGTAGTCTGTTTTTTATAGAGGAATCCTACGTTTTTAAAGATGTATGCTATGCTTATTCAAAGGGGAATCAATAATAGGGAATTATCTGTGTCCTTTAACCACTTCAGCCCTGGAAGGATTTACCCCCTTCCTGACCAGAGCACTTTTTACAATTTGGCACTGCATCGCTTTAACTGCTAATTGCGTGGTCATGCAATGCTGTACCCAAACTAAATTTGCGTCCTTTTCTTCCCACAAATAAAGCTTTCTTTTGATGGTATTTGATCACCTCTGCCTTTTTTATTTTTTGTGAAATAAATGGAAAAAGACCGAAAACTTTGAAAAAAAATGATATTTTCTAATTTTTGTTATAAAAAAAAACCCAATAAACTCAATTTTAGTCATACATTTAGGCCAAAATGTATTCGGCCATATGTCTTTGGTAAAAAAAAATGTCAATAAGTGTATATTTATTGGTTTGCGCAAAAGTTATAGCGCCTACAAACTAGGATACATTTTCGGGAATTTACACAGCCTTTAATTTATGACTGCCTATGTCATTTCTTGAGGTGCTAAAATGGCAGGGCTGTACAAACCCCCCCAAATGACCCCATTTTGGAAAGTAGACACCCCAAGGAAATTGCTGAGAGGCATGTTGAGCCCATTGAATATTTATTTTTTTTGTCCCAAGTGATTGAATAATGACAAAAAAAAATTTACAAAAAGTTGTCACTAAATGATATATTGCTCACACAGGCCATGGGCATATGTGGAATTGCACCCCAAAATACATTCAGCTGCTTTTCCTGAGTACAGGGATACCACATGTGTGGGACTTTTTGTGAGCCTAGCCGCGTACGGGGCTCTAAAAACCAATCACCGCCTTCAGGATTTCTAAGGGCGTAAATTTTTGATTTCACTCTTCACTGCCTATCAGTTTCGGAGGCCATGAAATGCCCAGATGGCACCCCCCCCCAATGACCCCATTTTGGAAAGTAGACACCCCAAGCTATTTGCTGAGAGGCATGTTGAGTCCATGGAATATTTTATATTTTGACACAAGTTGCGTAAAAGTGACAATTTTTTTTTTTTTGCACAAAGTTGTCACTAAATGATATATTGCTCACACAGGCCATGGGCATATGTGGAATTGCACCCAAAAATACATTTAGCTGCTTCTTCTGAGTACGGGGATACCACATGTGTGGGACTTTTTGGGAGCCTAGTCGCGTACGGGGCTCCAAAAATCAATCGCCGCCTTCAGGATTTCTAAGGGCGTAAATTTTTGATTTCACTCTTCACTGCCTATCAGTTTCGGAGGCCATGAAATGCCCAGATGGCACAACCCCCCCCCCAAAAATGACCCTATTTTGGAAAGTAGACACCCCAAGCTATTTGCTGAGAGGCACGGTGAGTATTTTGCAGCTCTCATTTGTTTTTGAAAATGAAGAAAGACAAGAAAAAAACTTTTTTTTTTCTTTTTTCAATTTTCAAAACTTTGTGACAAAAAGTAAGGTCTGCAAAATACTCACTATACCTCTCAGCAAATAGCTTGGGGTGTCTACTTTCCAAAATAGGGTAATTTGGGGGGTTTTGTGTCACCTGGGCATTCCATGGCCTCCGAAACTGTGATAGGCAGTGAAGAGTGAAATCAAAAATTTACGCCTTTAGAAAGCCTGAAGGTGGTGCTTGGTTTTCGGGGTCCCGTACGCGGCTAGGCTCCCAAAAAGTCTCACACATGTGGTATCCCCATACTCAGGAGAAGCAACAAAAAGTATTTTGGGGTGTAATGTCACATATTCCCATGGCATGTTTGAGCAGTGACAACTTTGTGCAAAAAAAAAAAAATTTGTCTTTTTCCCGCAACTTGTGTCACAATATAAAATATTCCATGGACTCGACATGCCTCTCAGCAAATAGCTTGGGGTGTCTACTTTCCAAAATGGGATCATTTGGGGGGGTTTTGAACTGTCCTGGCATTTTATGCACAACATTTAGAAGCTTATGTCACACATCACCCACTCTTCTAACCACTTGAAGACAAAGCCCTTTCTGACACTTTTTGTTTACATGAAAAAATTTTTTTTTTTTGCAAGAAAATTACTTTGAACCCCCAAACATTATATATTTTTTTAAAGCAAACGCCCTACAGATTAAAATGGTGGGTGTTTCATTTTTTTTTCACACAGTATTTGCGCAGCGATTTTTCAAACGCATTTTTTGGGGAAAAAACACACTTTTTTAAATTTGAATGCACTAAAACACACTATATTGCCCAAATGTTTGATGAAATAAAAAAGATGATCTTAGGCCAAGTACATGGATACCAAACATGACATGCTTTAAAATTGCGCACAAACGTGCAGTGGCGACAAATTGAATACATTTTTAAAAGCCTTTAAAAGCCTTTACAGGTTACCACTTTAGATTTACAGAGGAGGTCTACTGCTAAAATCACTGCCCTCGATCTGACCTTCGCGGTGATACCTCACATGCATGGTGCAATTGCTGTGTACCAAAGCTTGCGTTCGCCTTTGCGCAAGAGAAGGGGGGGGCAGGGGTGCTTTTTTTTTTTTTATTTATTATTTTTTTGCTTTTTTATCTTATTTTTAAACTGTTCCTTTCATTTTTTTTTTTTAATCATTTTTATTGTTATCTCAGGGAATGTAAATATCCCCTATGATAGCAATAGGTAGTGACAGGTACTCTTTTTTGAAAAAAATGGGGTCTATTAGACCCTAGATCTCTCCTCTGCCCTCAAAGCATCTGACCACACCAAGATCGGTGTGATAAAATGCTTTCCCAATTTCCCAATGGCGCTGTTTACATCCGGCGAAATCTAAGTCTAAGTAGCTTCCAGTTTCTTAGGCCATAGAGATGTTTGGAGCCACTCTGGTCTCTGATCAGCTCTATGGTCAGCTGGATGAATCACTGGCTGCATTCTCAGGTTCCCTGTTGGGACAGGAGAGCCAGAGAAAAACATGGAAGACGGTGGGGGGGGGGAATTCCCTCCCACTGCTTGTAAAAGCAGTCTAGAGGCTAATTAGCTGCTAGGATTGCTTTTACATGAAAGCCGACGGCTGGCCTAAAAGAATGATACCAAGATGATACCTAAACCTGCAGTCATCATTCTGGTATAACCACTCAAAGTCCAGCAACATACCAGTACGTTGCTGGTCCTTGTTG